>NC_069500.1:284417611-285050111 GCF_027579735.1 Bombina bombina
TTAAAAGTAAACTGTTTTCGCTTGCACGCTAACCTGACGCGTCTAAAAAGCTGAACTTACAATATTGCGCACACAATAACCTATTCCCCCATAAAAGTCAATGGAGCAAAAAAGCAGAAAAAAAACTTAACATCCTACTTGCACACAAACCTGATTTTATATTCTCATGTGTGCTAATCACATGAGAATATAGCAGCCATATACATTTGTTTATGTTCATTCTGAGCCACCCTGTTACACGTTTACCTATAAAGGGCAAAATTACAAGCTGAGATTTATTTAATGTCAAGTAATCTTTTTGTGTGTGTGGGGTTGCGCTTGTATTAAAAGTTAAAAGTAAACTGTTTTCGCTTGCACGCTAACCTGACGCGTCTAAAAAGCTGAACTTACAATATCGCGCACACAATAACCTATTCCCCCATAAAAGTCAATGGAGCAAAAAAGCAGAAAAAAAACTTAACATCCTACTTGCACACAAACCTGATTTTATATTCTCATGTGTGCTAATCACATTCCAATGTTCTTCACACAGAAGAATATGTTCTATTTATTCATAAATACATATTTCTGTATATAACTGATATAACTGATGGTATTTTGCACAAATATTTATTTTTACCTATACATATATATATATATATATATATATATATATGATTATATATATAGTATAGATATTTACAGATATATAGATATATCTATCTATAATAAATACATAGAGGCCTATTTATCAAGCCGTGAACTGCAAATATGCTGGAATTCCGTAGCGTAATTGTGGCGAGCCTGATTCACCTCATTTATCAAAGCCTACAGACTGGCAAAAGTTGAAATTTGTGACGTAACATACGATCCGCTGGTCTCAGTTCAACACAGATTAATGCTTACATTATTACAGATGTTCCAAATACAAATTCGGCACTATCTGACAACTTTTGCTAGTTATCAAACTTCTAACAGGTACGCTCGCCACTATTCCGGCCCAGCGTACCTGGTTTTCAATCAGTATTGCCATAGGAATCAATGGGAGTCTGAAAGCTGCGAAAGCTTAGGTTTGCTGCTGCCCAATATCCCATTGATTTCTATGGTAGAATAAAAGTTATGTTTACACTTAATACCCTAACATAACCCACAAGTCTAAACACCCCTAATCTGCTGCCCCGACATCCTACATAATGTTATTAACCCCTATTCCAACGCTCCCAGACACCGCCACAACTAAATAAAATTATTAACCCCTATCCCGCCGCTCCTGGACCCCGCCGCAACTAAATAAATGTATTAACCCCTAAACCCCTGGCCTCCCACATCACTACCACTTACTAAACCTATTAACCCCTAAACCGCCAGTCCCCCACATCGCCATAAACTAAATTAAGTTATTAACACCTAAACTTAACAACCCGCTAACTTAACATCAAATATTAACTAAACCCTATCTTATAATAAATTTAAACTTAATTTAGAATTAAATTAAACTATATTAAACTATTAATTAACCTACCCTAACTATTATACTACAATTACATTAAACTATATTAAACTATTCATTAATCTACCCTAACTATTATACTACAATTACATTAAACTATATTAAACTATTCATTAACCTACCCTATTATACTAAAATTATATTAAACTAACAATTAAATTAACTATATTACATATTTAAAAACCTAACCCTACTCAAATTATTTAAATCTACTATTAAAAATTACTAAGTTACAAAAAAATAACAGCTAAGTTAAACAAAATAAAAAACACTAAGTTACAAAAAATAAAAAACACTGTTACAAAAAACAAACAAACACTAAATTACACAAAATAAAAAATAAATGATCAAATATTTAAACTAATTACACCTAATCTAAGAGCCCTATGAAAATAAAAAAGCCCCCCCCCCAAAATAAAAAAACCCTAGCCTACAATAAACTACCAATGGCCCTTAAAAGGGCCTTTTGTGGGGCATTGCCCCAAAGAAATCAGCTCTTTTACCTGTAAATAAAAATACAAACACCCCCCAACAGTAAAACCCACCACCCACACAACCAAACTCCCCAAATAAAAACCTATCTAAAAAACCTAAGCTCCCCATTGTCCTGAAAAGGGCATTTGGATGGGCATTGCCCTTAAAAGGGCATTTAGCTCTTTTTCCTCCCAAAGTCCCTAAGCTAAAAATAAAACCCACCCAATAAACCCTTAAAAAAACCTAACACTAACCCCCGAATATCCACTTACAGTTTTTGAAGACCCGACATCCATCCTCAATGAAGTGGCAGAAGTCCTCAGCAAAGCCGGCAGAAGTCTTCATCCAAGCAAGCCGAAGTCTTCATCCAAGCCAGCAGAAGTCTTCATCCTGATGGCATCTTCTATCTTCATCCATCCAAGATGGCGTCCCTTACATTCCGATTGGCTGATAGAATTCTATCAGTCAATCGTAATTATGGTGGAAAAAATCCTATTGGCTATTGCAATCAGCCAATAGGATTGAGCTTTCATCCTATTGGCTGTTGCAATCAGTCAATAGGATTAAGCTCGCATTCTATTGGCTGATTGGAACAGCCAATAGGATTTTTTTTTTCACCTTAATTCCGATTGGCTGATAGAATTCTCTCAGCCAATCGGAAGGTAAGGGACGCCATCTTGGATGACGTCATTTAAAGGGAAACTTCATTGTTCAGAAGACCTCATCAGAAGAGGATGCTCCGCGCCGGATGTCTTGAAGATGGAGCCGCTCCACGCCGTTTGAATGAAGATAGAAGATGCCATCTGGATGAAGACTTCTGCCGGCTTGGATGAAGACTTCGGCCTGCTTGTATGAAGACTTCTGCCGGCTTCCCTGAGGACTTCTGCCACTTCTTGAGGATGGATGTCAGGTCTTCAAAAACTGTAAGTGGATCTTCGGGGTTAGTGTAAGGTTTTTTTAAGGGTTTATTGAGTGGGTTTTATTTTTAGCTTAGGGACTTTGGGTGGAAAAAGAGCTAAATGCCCTTTTAAGGTCAATGCTCATCCAAATGCTCTTTTCAGGGCAATGGGGAGCTTAGGTCTTTTAGATAGGATTTTATTTGGGGGTTGGTTGTATGGGTGGTAGGTTTTACTGTTGGGGGGGTAATTGGCAGTTTATTGTAGGCTAGGGTTTTTTTTATTTGGGGGGGTTATTTTGATAGGGCTATTAGATTAAGTGTAATTAGTTTAAATATTTGATAATTTATTTTTTATTTTGTGTAACAGTGTTTTTTATTTTGTGTAACTTAGTGTTTTTTATTTTTTGTATCTTAGTTATTTTTTTGTAACTTAGTAATTTTTAATACTAGATTTAAATAATTTGAGTAGGGTTAGGTTTTTAAATATATAATATAGTTAATTTAATTTGTAGTTTAATGTAATTTTAGTATAATAGTTAGTGTAGGTTAATTAATAGTTTAATATAGTTTAATGTAATTTTAGTATAATAGTTAGGGTAGATTAATTTATAGTTTAGTGTAATTTTAGTATAATAGTTAGGGAAGCTTAATTAATAGTTTTATATAGTTTATTTTCGCCTAGATTTAGAGTTTGGCGTTAGCTGTCAAAAGCAGCATTAAGGGGTCCTAACGCTGCTTTTTAATGCACACTGGTATTTAGAGTCAGGCAGGAAAGGGTCTACCGCTCACTTTCTTTCCGCGACTCGAGGCTACCGCAGATCCCCTTACGTCAATTGCGTATCCTATCTTTTCAATGGGATTTGCCTAACGCTGGTATTATGAGTCTTGGAAGAAGTGAGCGATAGAGCCTCTACCGACAAGACTCCTACCGTCAAAAAAAGTCAGTAGTTAAGAGCTTTATGGGCTAACGCGGGAACATAAAGCTCTTAACTACTGTGCTATAAAGTACACTAACACCCATAAACTACCTATGAACCCTTAAACCGAGGCCCCCCCCACATCGCAAACCCTATATTAAATTATTTTAACCCCTAATCTGCCGCTCCAGACACCTCTGCAACCTACATTATAGCTATGAACCCCTAATCTGCTGCCCCTAACATCACCGACACCTATATTATATTTATTACCCCCTAATCTGCCCCCCCCAATGTCGCCGCCACCTACCTACACTTATTAACCCCTAATCTGCTGACCGGACCTCACCGCCACTATAATAAATGTATTAACCCCTAAACCGTCGCACTCCCGCCTCGCAAACACTATAACATTTTTATTAACCCCTAATCTGCCCCCCCTAACATCGCCACCACCTACCTACAATTATTAACCCCTAATCTGCTGCCCTCAACGTCGCCGCTAATAAAGTTATTAACCCCTAAACCTAAGTCTAACCCTAATTCTAACACCCCCCTAAATTAAATATAATTTAAATTAATCTAAATAAATTTACTATAATTAAATAAATTATTCCTATTTAAAACTAAATACTTACCTATAAAATAACCCTAATATAGCTACAATATAACTAATAGTTACATTGTAGCTATTTTAGGATTTATATTTATTTTACAGGCAACTTTGTATTTATTTTAACTAGGTACAATAGCTATTAAATAGTTAATAACTATTTAATAGCTATCTAGTTAAAATAATTACAAAATTACCTGTAAAATAAATCCAAACCTAAGTTACAAATACACCTAACACTACACTATCAATAAATTAATTAAATAAATTACCTACAATTAGCTAAACTAAAATACAATTAAATAAACTAATCTATAATACAAAAAGAAACAATCACTAAATTACATAAAATAATTTTTTTTACAAGAAGTTTAAACTAATTACACCTAATCTAAGCCCCCTAATAAAATAAAAAAGCCCCCCAAAATAATAAAATGTCCTACCCTATTCTAAATTACAAAGTAATCAGCTTTTTTACCAGCCCTTAAAAGGGCTTTTTGCGGGGCATTGCCCCAAAGTAATCAGCTCTTTTACCTGTAAATAACAATACAACCCCCCAACATTAAAACCCACCACCCACATACCCCTACTCTAACCCATTCAAACCCCCCTTAAATAAAATTAACCCCCTGAAGATCTCCCTACCTTGAGTCGTCTTCACCCAGCCGAGACGAATTCTTAATCCAAGCGGAGCAAGAAGAGGTCCTCCATCTGGTAGAAGTCTTCATCCAAGCGGGGCAAGAAGAGGTTCTCCATCTGGTAGAAGTCTTCATTCAAGCGGCGTCTTCTATCTTCGTCCTTCCGGAGCGGAGCCATCTTCAATCCAGCCGACGCTGAGCCATCCTCTTCAACCGACGGACTAACGACGAATGATGGTTCCTTTAAGGTAGGAAAAATCTGATTGGCTGATTCAGATTTTTCCTACCTTCATTCCGATTGGCTGATAGAATCCTATCAGCCAATCGGAATTCATCTTGGATGATGTCCCTTAAAGGAACCGTCATTCGTCGTTAGTCCGTCGGTTGAAGAGGATGGCTCTGCGTCGGCTGGATGGAAGATGGCTCCGCTCCACTCCGGATGGATGAAGATAGAAGACGCCGTTTGGATGAAGACTTCTACCGGATGGAGGACCTCTTCTTGCTCCGTTTGGAGGAAGAATTCGGCTCAGCTGGGTGAAGACGACTCAAGGTAGGGAGATCTTCAGGGGGTTAGTGTTAGTTTTATTTAAGGGGGGTTTGGGTGGGTTAGAGTAGGGGCATGTGAGTGGTGGGTTTTAATGTTGGGGGGTTGTATTTTTATTTACAGGTAAAAGAGCTGATTACTTTGGGGCAATGCCCGCAAAAATCCCTTTTAAGGGCTGGTAAAAGAGCTGATTACTTTGTAATTTAGAATAGGGTAGGGCATTTTATTATTTTAGGGGGCTTTTTTGTTTTATTAGGGGGCTTAGAATAGGTGTAATTAGTTTAAACTTCTTGTAATTTTTTTTATTTTCTGTAATTTAGTGTTTGTTTGTTTTTGTATTATAGATTAGTTTATTTAATTGTATTTTAGTTTAGCTAATTTAGGTAATTTATTTAATTAATTTATTGATAGTGTAGTGTTAGGTGTATTTGTAATTTAGGTTAGGATTTATTATTCAGGTAATTTTGTAATTATTTTAACTAGGTAGATATTAAATAGTTATTAACTATTTTATAGCTATTGTACCTAGTTAAAATAAATACATAGTTGCCTGTAAAATAAATATAAATCCTAAAATAGCTACAATGTAACTATTAGTTATATTGTAGCTATATTAGGGTTTATTTTATAGGTAAGTATTTAGTTTTAAATAGGAATAATTTATTTAATTATTGTAAATTTAATTGGATTAATTTAAATTATATTTAACTTAGGGGGGTGATAGGGTTAGACTTTAGTTTAGGGGTTAATAACTTTATTATAGTAGCGGCGACGTTGGGGGCGTGAGATTAGGGGTTAATAATTGTAGGTAGGTGGCGGCGATGTTAGGGAGGGCAGATTAGGGGTTAATAAAAATGTTATTATAGTGTTTGCGAGGCGGGAGTGTGGCGGTTTAGGGGTTAATACATTTATTATAGTGGCGGCGAGGTTCGGTCGGCAGATTAGGGGTTAATAAGTGTAAGTAGGTGGCGGCGGCGTTGGGGGGGGCAGATTAGGGGGAATAAATATAATATAGGTGTGGGCGATGTTAGGGGCAGCAAATTAGGGGTTCATAGCTATAATGTAGGTTGCGGCGGTGTCCGGAGCGGCAGATTAGGTGTTAATAATAAAATGCAGGTGTCAGCGATAGCGGGGGTGGCAGATTAGAGGTTAATAAGTGTAAGATTAGGGGTGTTTAGACTCGGGGTTCAGGTGTTAGGTGAAGACTTAGAAAGTGTATCCCCATAGGAAACAATGGGGCTTCGTTAGGAGCTGAACGCTGCTTTTTTGCAGGTGTTAGGTTTTTTTTCAGCCAGCTCAGCCCCATTGTTTCCTATGGGGATATCGTGCATGAGCATGTTTTTCCAGCTTACCGCTACCGTAAGCAGCGCTGGTATTGAGGGTTGAAGTAGAGCTAAATTATGCTCAACGCTCCCTTTTCTGAGGCTAACGCAGCCATTCAGACAACTCTAAATACCAGCGTTGTCTTAAGGGTGCGCTGGAAAAAAAGGAGCGTTAGCACCGCAGGTCTTTACCGACAAAACTCTAAATCTAGGCGTATAATTCTAAAGGTAAGTTTGATGATGAGTTAATATTTAATGTAAAGTTAGTGGGTTGTTAAATTTAGGGTTTAATAGCTTAATTTAGTTTATGGCAATGTTGGGGGCTGCGGTTTAGGGGTTAATAGGTTAAGTAAGTGGTAGTGATGTGGGAGGCCAGGGGTTTAGGGGTTAATAACTTTATTTAGTTGCAGCGGGTTAGGGGTTAATAACTTTATTAGAGTTGCGGTGGGCTCCGGGAGCAGCCGGATAGGAGTTATTATATTTATTTAGTTGCGGTGGGCTCCGGGAGCGGCGGAATAGGGATTAATAACTTTATTAGAGTTGCGGTGGGCGAGCAGTGGGATAGGGGTTAATATATTTATTTAGTTGTGGTGGGCTCTGGGAGAGGAAGGATAGAGGTTAAACATTTTAGTATAGTGGCGGTGTTTAGTGACAGGATATAAATAAAGTTGGGAAAAAGCAGAATAGCAGTGAGATCAATGACTGCTAATTAACAACAGTCCGCTGCTCATCGCCCCATACTTGGTGTGTAGCTTTTTGACAGCTTTTTGATAAATAAGGAGGGCGTATTCAGGTCCGCGGCCGCAATGTTAGGCTATGTTAGGCGAGTGTATTGGTGCCGGCGAATGCAGCATAGTTGACGGCTTGATAAGTAGGCCTCAAAGAATATATTCTGCTATGTGCTAGAACTTTGTCTAGACCATCTAAAAATATAAATCAAGTATTATGCAACAATCATCCATATATAAAGAATAAAATACAAAACATGTTTATATTTTGCTTCCTATATCTCCCAATGTGACCATATATCCCATATATAAAACATATCCAAATTATTTGAAAACCAAGTAATGTGTCACCTGTTAGGAGTTTCACTTGTCTACATGCCACTGATAGAACTCTGCCATAGCGAAAAATGAATTCTGTCAGCAATATAACAGTAAAATAGCAGAATATTGCTTGGACATACCTCACTTAGGCCTAGATTTGGAGTTCGGCGGTAGCCGTCAAAACCAGCGTTAGAGGCTCCTAACGCTGGTTTTGGCCGCCCGCTGGTATTTGGAGTCAGTGATTAAAGGGTCTAACGCTCACTTTTCAGCCGCGACTTTTCCATACCGCAGATCCCCTTACGTCAATTGCGTATCCTATCTTTTCAATGGGATCTTTCTAACGCCGGTATTTAGAGTCGTTTCTGAAGTGAGCGTTAGAGCTCTAACGACAAAACTCCAGCCGCCTGAAAATAGCAGGAGTTAAGAGCTTTCTGGCTAACGCCGGTTCATAAAGCTCTTAACTACTGTACCCTAAAGTACACTAACACCCATAAACTACCTATGTACCCCTAAACCGAGCTCCCCCCACATCGCCGCCACTCGATTAAAATTTTTAACCCCTAATCTGCCGACCGCCACCTACGTTATACTTATGTACCCCTAATCTGCTGCCCCTAACCCCGCCGACCCCTGTATTACATTTATTAACCCCTAACCTGCCCCCCACAACATCGCCGCCAGCTACTTAAAATAATTAACCCCTAATCTTCCGACCGCAAAGCGCCGCCACCTACGTTATCCCTATGTACCCCTAATCTGCTACCCCTAACACCGCCGACCCCTATATTATATTTATTAACCCCTAATCTGCCCCCCACAACGTCGCCGACACCTGCCTACACTTATTAACCCCTAATCTGTCGAGCGGACCTGAGCGCTACTATAATAAAGTTATTAACCCCTAACCCGCCTCACTAACCCTATCATAAATAGTATTAACCCCCTAATCTGCCCTCCCTAACATCGCCGACACCTACCTTCAATTATTAACCCCTAATCTGACGACCGGAGCTCACCGCTATTCTAATAAATGTATTAACCCCTAAAGCTAAGTCTAACCCTAACACTAACACCCCCCTAACTTAAATATAATTTACATCTAACGAAATAAATTAACTCTTATTAAATAAATTATTCCTATTTAAAGCTAAATACTTACCTGTAAAATAAATCCTAATATAGCTACAATATAAATTATAATTATATTATAGCTATTTTAGGATTAATATTTATTTTACAGGCAACTTTGTAATTATTTTAACCAGGTACAATAGCTATTAAATAGTTAAGAACTATTTAATAGTTACCTAGTTAAAATAATTACAAATTTACCTGTAAAATAAATCCTAACCTAAGATATAATTAAACCTAACACTACCCTATCAATGAAATAATTAAATAAACTACCTACAATTACCTACAATTAACCTAACACTACACTAGCAATAAATTAATTAAACACAATTGCTACAAATAAATACAATTAAATAAACTAGCTAAAGTACAAAAAATAAAAAAGAACTAAGTTACAAAAAATAAAAAAATATTTACAAACATAAGAAAAATATTACAACAATTTTAAACTAATTACACCTACTCTAAGCCCCCTAATAAAATAACAAAGCCCCCCAAAATAAAAAATTCCCTACCCTATTCTAAATTAAAAAAGTTACAAGCTCTTTTACCTTACCAGCCCTGAACAGGGCCCTTTGCGGGGCATGCCCCAAGAATTTCAGCTCTTTTGCCTGTAAAAGAATAAATACAATACCCCCCCCCCAACATTACAACCCACCACCCACATACCCCTAATCTAACCCAAACCCCCTTAAATAAACCTAACACTAAGCCCCTGAAGATCTTCCTACCTTGTCTTCACCATACCAGGTTCACCGATCCGTCCTGGCTCCAACATCTTCATCCAACCCAAGCGGGGGTTGGCGATCCATCATCCGGTGCTGAAGAGGTCCAGAAGAGGCTCCAAAGTCTTCCTCCTATCCGGCAAGAAGAGGACATCCAGACCGGCAAACATCTTCTCCAAGCGGCATCTTCGATCTTCTTCCATCCGGTGCGGAGCGGGTCCATCTTGAAGCAGGCGACGCGGATCCATCCTCTTCTTCCGTTGTCTCCCGACTAATGACGGTTCCTTTAAGGGACGTCATCCAAGATGGCGTCCCTCGAATTCCGATTGGCTGATAGGATTCTATCAGCCAATCGGAATTAAGGTAGGAATTTTCTGATTGGCTGATGGAATCAGCCAATCAGAATCTAGTTCAATCCGATTGGCCGATCCAATCAGCCAATCAGATTGAGCTCGCATTCTATTGGCTGATCGGAACAAAACTCTTTGGTGTGCCCACCTGCACACCAGCAGTCACCAGAAGACAATTCCCACCCGGATGATTTTAAATGTGAAATTCAACTTCCCCAATAATGATAAAAGGTCCCGCAATGTCACTTTTGAAGCCCCCAAAGCCTTCTCAATGTAGTGCTTCAAGTCCGCCACTTTGTCCTCAGTCAAACGACATTCCATCGCCACTGTGTCGATCTGAATGCTCAGAAAACGTAGGGACATCACCGGGCCTACCAAAATTCCTAGCCACCTCACCAAACACTTCCATCAACTGCCCACACCCCTCTGACTCTGCTGGTTCCACAAACAAAAAATCATCGAGGTAGTGAACCACCAATGATAGAACCACCCGGGCACAAACCACCCAATCTACATAGAAGCTGAACATTTTGAAATACGAGCAGGAGATCGAACTCCCCCATTGGCAAACATAAGTCAATGAAAAAGGCCCCATCACAATGACGCCAATCACCAAGCGCTACCCAGGTGCTGAACCAAAAATGGTCCGGCTCTTAAGCTTACATTCCTACTTTTCAAATAAAGATACCAAGAGAATAAAGAAAAATTTATAATATGAGTAAATTAGAAAGTTGTTTAAAGTCTTATGCTCTATCTGAATCATGAAATAAAAAAAAATGAGTTTCATATTCCTTTAAAGGGGAGAAAAATTTACAGTACATTGTCCCTTTAAACAAGAGATGGTGAAGGGTGCAACAATACAACATAGGAATGAGTCTTCCCAGTATATAAATTAGGAGATACTTAATTGTTGCTACTGTCAGTGCTCACATGCATTCCATGCCTAAATGGGAGGTGCAAAAAATCAATAGAGCCCAAATGGATGAGTGACATGATAAATTCAAACTGTGTGTTTAGTGAGATTAGAAATTGTCAAATGAGAACATGCTGAAAGTAAAGTAAAAACAAACTGAATACAATATTAGTGAATGAGTGAAAACAAATTTGTTGAGCTCAGTAGATGGGATAACTACAATATGTAAGTGTAATCTTTGAGCAAAAAGTGTAGGGCAAGTGTAGGTTGAATGTGAACCTGATGGGGGTAGGTTTTTATATGACTGCCAACTGTTTGTGTCAAGAGGGTGACTGCAAGCCATGTGTGTGAACAGAACAAGAGAATGATTTGTGTATACTGGGTTAAAGGGACAGTTTACCTAAAAAATAAATAATAAAGTAATCTATCGTTAGTTTGCCCCTTATTAAATTGTCCTACCTGTTTGTCAGCATGCTGCCCACAATGGTTTCCGTTATATTTAAAATCGATTCACGCCATTTTAGATTTGCAAATGGCCCCTGAACTCCACCTACCGCCGTCTTCTTCATTCACAGGACATTTTTTTTTTATTTCAAATTTTGTGCCCGTGAATGTTGATGACATCATCACGTTGTGTGTCTAGTTACTGCGTATGATCGAAGTCGACTGCAAATATGCTGGAATTCCGCCGCGTAATTGTGGCGAGCCTGATTCCCCTTATTTATCAAAGCCTACAGACCGGCAAAAGTTGAAATCTGTGACGTAACATACGATCCGCCGGTCTCAGTCTGACACAGATCGATGCTTACGTCACTACAGATGTTCCGAATACAAATTCGGCACTATCTGACTACTTTTGCAAGTTAACAAATGTCTAACAGGTACGCTCGTCACTATTACGGCTCAGCGTACCTGCTTTTCAATCTGCCGCACTGGAGGTGGCAGATGCCATAGGAATCTATGGGAGTCTGAAAGCAGCGAAAGCTCATGTTCGCTGCTGCCCGATATCCCATTAATTCCTATGGGAGAATAAAATTTATGTTTACACCTAACACCTTAACATGCACCCGAGTCTAAACACTCCTAATCTGCCCCCCCTACACCGCCGCCACCTACATTATACTTATTAACCCCTAATCTGCTGCCCCGACACCGGCACCACCTATATTATACTTATTAACCCCTATTCCGCCACTCCCTACACCGCCGCCACCTACATTATACTTATTAACCCCTAATCTGCCACCCCCTACACCGCCGCCACCTACATTATGTTATTAACCCCTAATCTGCCACCCCCTACACCGCCGCCACCTACATTATGTTATTAACCCCTAATCTGCCCCCCCACACCGCTGTCACCTACATTATAATTATTAACCTCTATTCCACCACTCCCTACACCGCCGCCACATACATTATGTTATTAACCCCTAATCTGCGGCCCCGCCACCTCCGCCACCTACATAAAAGTATTAACCCCTATCCCGCCGCTCCTGGAGCCTACTGCAACTAAATAAAATTATTAACCCCTAAACCCCTGGCCTCCCACATCAGTACCACTTACTAAACCTATTAACCCCTAAACCTAACAACCCTCTAACTTTATATTAAATATTAACTCATCCCTATTTTATAATAAATTTAAACTTACCTTTAGATTTAAATGAAACTATATTAAACTAATAATTCATCTACCCTAACTATTAGACTAATATTACATTAAACTATATTAAACTATTAATTAACCTACCCTAACTATTTGACTAAAATTACATTAAACTATATTAAACTAATAATTAATCTACCCTAAGTATTATACTGAAATTACATTAAACTACAAATTAAATTAAATATATTATATATTTAAAAACATAACCCTACTCAAATAATTTAAACCTACTATTAAAAATTACAAAGTTACAAAAAACTAACAACTAAGTTACACAAAATAACAAACACTAACACCTAGATTACGAGTCTTGCGTTAGCCTTAAAAAGCAGCATTGAGAGGGTCCCAACGCTGCTTTTTTCCTAACGCTGGTATGTACAGGTGTACCGCGAAAAAAATTTCCGCGACTCGAGCATACTGCAAATCCACTTACATAAATTGTGTATCCTATCTTTTCAATGGGATTTTCCTAACGCTGGTATTACAAGTCTTGGAAAAAGTGAGCGGTACAACCTCTCCTGTCAAGACTCCCACCGCATTTAAAAGTCAGTAGTTAAGAGTTTTATGGGCTAACGCCGTAACATAAAACTCTTAACTAAAGTGCTAAAAAGTACACTAACACCCATAAACTACCTATTAACCCCTAAACCGAGCCCCCCACATCGCAAACACTTAAATACAATTTTTAACCCCTAATCTGCCGACCGGACATCGCCGCCACTTTAATAAATATATTAACCCCTAAACCGCCGCACTCCCGCCTCGCAAACACTAGTTATATTTTATTAACCCCTAATCTGCCGTCCCTAACATCGCCAACACCTACCTACAATTATTAACCCCTAATCTGCAGCCCCCAACGTCGCCGCCACTATAATAAAGTTATTAAACACTAAATCTAAGTCTAACCCTAACCTTAACACCCCCTAACTTAAATATAATTTAAATACATCTAAATAAATATTCCTATCATTAAATACATTATTCCTTTTTAAAACTAAATACTTAACTATAAAATAAACCCTAAGCTAGCTACAATATAACTAATAGTTACATTGTAGCTAGCTTAGGGTTTATTTTTTATTTTACAGGCAAGTTTGTATTTATTTTAACTAGGTACAATAGTTATTAAATAGTTATTAACTATTTAATAACTTCCTAGTTAAAATAAATACAAATTTACCTGTAAAATAAAACCTAAGCTAAGCTACAATTACACATAACACTACACTATAATTAAATAAATTGCCTAAATTAACTACAATTAATTACAATTAAATTAAATAAACTAAATTACTAAAAAAACAAACACTAAATTACAGAAAATAATAAAATAATTACAATTTGTTTAAACTAATTACACCTACTCTAATCCCTCTAATAAAATAAAAAAGTCCCCCAAAATAATAAAAAGCCCTACCCTATACTAAATTACAAATAGCCCTTAAAAGGGCTTTTTGAGGGGCATTGCCCCAAAGTAATCAGCTCTTTTACCTGTAAAAAAAAATACAATACCCCCCCAACATTACAACCCACCACCCACACACCCAACCATACTCTAAAACCCACCCAATCCCCCCTTAATAAAACCTAACACTACCCCCTTGAAGATCACCCTACCTTGAGACGTCTTCACCCAACCGGGCAGAAGTGGTCCTCCGGATGGTCCTAAGTCTTCATCCTATCCGGACAGAAGAGGTCCTCCAGAAAGCCAGAAGTCTTCCTCCAGGCGGCATCTTCTATCTTCATCCATCCGGAGCGGGTCCATCTTCAAGACATCCGACATGGAGCATCCTCTTCGTTTGACGGCGACTGGAACAATGACGTTATCCAAGATGGCGTCCCTTCAATTCCGATTGGCTGATAGAATTCTATCAGCCAATCGGAATTAAGGTAGAAAAAATCCTATTGGATGATTAAATCAGCCAATAGGATTGAAGTTCAATCCTATTGGCTGATTAGAACAGCCAATAGAATTGAGCTTGCATACTATTGGCTGATTGGAACAGCCAATAGAATGCGAGCTAAATCCTATTGGCTGATTGGATCAGCCAATAGGATTTTTTTTACCTTAATTCTGATTGGCTGATAGAATTCTATCAGCCAATCGGAATTGAAGGGATGCCATCTTGGATGACGTCATTTAAAGGACCCTTCATTGTTCTAGTCGCTGTCGAACGAAGAGGATGCTCCGCGTTGGATGTCTTGAAGATGGACCCGCTCCGCTCCGGATGGATGAAGATAGAAGATGCCGCCTGGAGGAAGACTTCTGGCCATCTGGAGGACCTCTTCTGCCCAGATAGGATGAAGACTTAGGACCATCTGGAGGACCACTTCTGCCCGGTTGGAGGAAGACGTCTCAAGGTAGGGTGATCTTCAAGGGGGTAGTGTTAGGTTTTATTAAGGGGGGATTGGGTGGGTTTAGAGTAGGGTTGGGTGGGTGGTGGGTTTTAATGTTGGGGGTATTATACTTTTTTTTACAGGAAAAAAAAGTTGATTACTTTGGGGCAATGCCCTGCAAAAAAACCTTTTAAGGGCTATTTGTAATTTAGTATAGGGTAGGGATTTTTTTTAATTTTGGGGGGCTTTTTTATTTTATTAGGGGGATTAGATTAGGTGTAATTAGTTTAAAATGTTTTGAATTATTTTATTATTTTCTGTAATTTAGTGGGTTTTTTTTCCGTACTTTAGTTTATTTAATTTAATTGTAATTAATTATAGTTAATTTAGGTAATTTATTTAATTATAGTGTAGTGTTAGGTGTAATTGTAGCTTAGGTTAGGTTTTATTTTACAGGTATATTTGTATTTATTTTAACTAGGAAGTTATTAAATAGTTAATAACTATTTAATAACTATTGTACCTAGTTAAAATAAATACAAACTTGCCTGTAAAATAAAAATAAATCCTAAGCTAGCTACAATGTAACTATTAGTTATATTGTAGCTAACTTAGGGTTTATTTTATAGGTAAGCATTTAGTTTAAAAAAGGAATAATTTATTTAATGATAGGAATATTTATTTAGATGTATTTTAATTATATTTAAGTTAGGGGGTGTTAATAAGTGAAAGATTAGGGGTGTTTAGACTCGGGGTTCATGTTAGGGTGTTAGGTGTAGACATAAAAAGTATTTCCCCATAGGAATCAATGGGGCTACGTTAGAAGCTGAACGCTGCTTTTTTGCTGGTGTTAGGTTTTTTTTCAGCCGGCTCTGCCCCATTGATTCCTATGGGGAAATCGCGCACGAGCACGTTTTGCCAGCTTACCGCTACCGTAAGCAGCGCTGGTATTGAGATGAGATGTGGAGCTAAATTCTGCTCTACGCTCACTTTTTGCAGCTAACGCCAGATTTCTAAAAACCCGTAATACCAGCATTACTGTAGGTGAGCTGTAAGGAAAAACTGTGCGTTAGCACCGCACACCATTACCGAGAAAAACTCGTAATCTAGCCGTAAGTTACAAAAAAAAATTAAACACTAAGTTACACAAAATAAAAAATAAATGATCAAATATTTAAAATAATTACACCTAATTTAAGAGCCCTATGAAAATAAAAAAGGCCCCCCAAAATAAAAAAAAACCCTAGCCTACAATAAACTACAAATAGCCCTTAAAAGGGCATTGCCCCAAAGAAATCAGCTCTTTTACCTTTAAATAAAAAATACAAACAACCCCCCAACAGTAAAACCCACCACCTACACAACCAACCCCCCAAATAAAAACCTAATCTAAAAATCCTAAGCTCCCCATTGCCCTTAAAAGGCATTTAGCTCTTTTTCAAAAGCCCAAACCCTAATCTAAAATTAAAACCCACCCAATAAACCCTTAAAAAAGCCTAACACTAACCCCCGAAGATCCACTTACAATTTCTGAAGACCCGACATCCATCCTCAACGAAGCCGGCAGAAGTCCTCAATGAAGCGGCAGAAGTCTTCATCCAACCGGGCAGAAGTCTTCATTCAACCGGGCAGAAGTCTTCATCCAGACGGGAACTTTTATCTTCATCCATCCGGAGTGGAGCGGCTCCATCTTCAAGACATCGGATGCGGAGCGTCCTATACGTTCAACGTCTTCTTGAACAATGAATGTTCCCTTAAATGACGTCATTCAAGATGGCGTCCCTTAGATTCTGATTGGCTGATCGGAATTAAGGTTGAAATAATCCTATTGGCTGTTGCAATTAGCCAATAGGATTGAGCTTTCATCCTATTGGCTGATCTATTGGCTGATTGGAATAGCCAATAGAATGCGAGCTCAATCCTATTGGCTGATTGGATCCGCCAATAGGATGAAAGCTCAATCCTATCGGCTAATTGCAACAGCCAATAGGATTTTTTCAACCTTAATTCCAATTGGCTGATAGAATTCTATCAACCAATCGGAATCTAAGGGACGTCATATTGGATGACGTCATTTAAAGGTACATTCATTGTTCAAGAAGACTTTGAATGAAGAGGATGCTCCACTTCGGATGTCTTGAAGATGGAGCCACTCCACACCAGATGGATGAAGATAGAAGATGCCATCTGGCTGAAGACTTCTACCTGGGGGGCCACTTCTGCCAGCTTCGAGGAGGACTTCAGCCCGCTTGGATGAAAACTTCTGCCGGCTTCGATAATGACTTTTGCTGCTTCGTTGAAGATGGATGTTGGCTCTGCAGAGACTGTAAGTGGATCTTCGGGGGTTAGTTTTAGGCTTTTTTAAGGGTTTATTGGGTGGGTTTTAATTTTAGATTAGGGTTTGGGCTTTGGAAAAAGAGCTAAATGCCCTTTTAAGGGCAATGCCCATACAAATGCCCTATACAGGGAATGGGGAGCTTAGATTTTTTAGATTAGGTTTTTATTTGGGGGTTGGTTGTGTGGGTGGTGGGTTTTACTGTTGGGGGGGTATTTGTATTTTTTATTTACAGGTAAAAGAGCTGATTTCTTTGGGGCAATGCCCCGCAAAAGGCCCTTTTAAGGGCTATTTGTAGTTTATTGTAGGCTATGTTTTTTTATTTTGGGGGGCTATTTTTACTTTCATAGGGCTTTTAGATTAGGTGTAATTAGTTTAAATATTTGATAATTTATCTTTTATTTTGTTTAACTTAGTGTTTATTTTTTTGTAACTTACGCCTAGATTTAGAGTTCTGCGGCCAAAGGGGTGCGTTAGCTACGCATGCTTTTTTTCTCCCGCACCTTTTAAATACCGCTGGTATTTAGATTTCACAGAATGGCTGGGTTTTTAGTGCGTTATGCTCCAAAAGGGAGCGTAGAGCATAACTTAACGCCACTGCAACTCTCGATACCAGCGGTGCTTAGGGACGTGGCCAGCTTCAAAAACGTGCTTGTGCGCGATTCCCCCTAGAAAACAATGGGGCTGTTTGAGCTGAAAAAAAAACCTAACACCTGCAAAAAAGCCGCGTTCAGCTCCTAACGCAGCCCCATTGTTTTCTATGGGGAAACGCTTCCTAAGTCTGCACCTAACACCCTAACATGAACCCCGAGTCTAAACACCCCTAACCTTACACTTATTAACCTCTTATCTGCCGTCCCGCTATCGCTGACACCTGCATATTTTTTTTAACCCCTAATCTGCCGCTCCGTAAATCGCCGCTACTTACATTATCCCTATGTACCCCTAATCTGCTGCCCCTAACACCGCCGACCCCTATATTATATTTATTAACCCCTAATCTGCCCCCTCAACGTTGCCTCCACCTGCGTACACTTATTAACCCCTAATCTGCCGAGCGGACCGCCCCAGTTACAATTAAACCTAACACTAAGTTAATTGTAACCTAAGTTACAATTAAACCTAACACTACACGATCAATAAATTAATTAAATACAATATCTACAAATAAATACAATGAAATAAACTAACTAAAGTACAAAAAATAAAAAAGAACTAAGTTGCAAAAATAAAAAAATA
This sequence comes from Bombina bombina, assembly GCF_027579735.1. Classification (NCBI taxonomy): domain Eukaryota; kingdom Metazoa; phylum Chordata; class Amphibia; order Anura; family Bombinatoridae; genus Bombina; species Bombina bombina. The sequence goes on from NC_069500.1 coordinate 284,436,264, forward strand.
TTTACAAACATTAGAAAAATATTAAAACAATTTTAAACTAATTACACCTACTCTAAGCCCCCTAATAAAATAACAAAGACCCCCAAAATAAAAAAATGCCCTACCCTATTCTAAATTAAAAAAGTTCAAAGCTCTTTTACCTTACCAGCCCTGAACAGGGCCCTTTGCAGGGCATGCCCCAAAGAATTCAGCTCTTTTGCCTGTAAAAAAAAACACAATACCACCCCCCAACATTACAACCCACCACCCACATACCCCTAATCAAACCCAAACCCCCCTTAAATAAACCTAACACTAAGCCCCTGAAGATCTTCACCTTGCCGGGTATCACACCGATCCATCCTGGCTCCGATGTCTTGATCCAAGCCCAAGCGGGGGGCTGAAGAGGTCCATGATCCGGCTGAAGTCTTCATCCAAGCGGGAGCTGAAGAGGTCCATGATCCGGCTGAAGTCTTCTATCAAGCGGCATCTTCAATCTTCTTTCTTCCGGATCCATGTTCATCCCGCCGAAGCGGAACATCCATCTTCACCGATGACTTCCGACGAATGACGGTTCCTTTAAGGGACATCATCCAAGATGGCGTCCCTCGAATTCCGATTGGCTGATAGGATTCTATCAGCCAATCGGAATTAAGGTAGGAAAATTCTGATTGGCTGATGGAATCAGCCAATCAGAATCAAGTTCAATCCGATTGGATGATCCAATCAGATTGAGCTCGCATTCTATTGGCTGTTCGGATCAGCCAATAGAATGCAAGCTCAATCGGATTGGCTGATCGGATCAGCCAATCGGATTGAACTTGATTCTGATTGGCTGATTCCATCAGCCAATCAGAATTTTCCTACCTTAATTCCGATTGGCTGATAGAATCCTTTCAGCCAATCGGAATTCGAGGGACGCCATCTTGGATGACGTCCCTTAAAGGAACCGTCATTCGTCGGGAAGTCGGCGGTGAAGATGGATGTTCCGCGTCGGCGGGATGAACATGGATCCGGAAGAAAGAAGATTGAAGATGCCGCTTGATAGAAGACTTCAGCCGGATCATGGACCTCTTCAGCTCCCGCTTGGATGAAGACTTCAGCCGGATCATGGACATCTTCAGCCCCCCGCTTGGGCTTGGATCAAGACATCGGAGCCAGGACGGATCGGTGTGATACCCAGCGAGGTGAAGATAAGGTAGGAAGATCTTCAGGGGCTTAGTGTTAGGTTTATTTAAGGGGGGTTTGGGTTAGATTAGGGGTATGTGGGTGGTGGGTTGTAATGTTGGGGGGGGTATTGTGTTTTTTTTACAGGCAAAAGAGCTGAATTCTTTGGGGCGCAAAGGGCCCTGTTCAGGGCAGGTAAGGTAAAAGAGCTTTGAACTTTTTTAATTTAGAATAGGGTAGGGCATTTTTTTATTTTGGGGGTCTTTGTTATTTTATTAGGGGGCTTAGAGTAGGTGTAATTAGTTTAAAATTGTTGTAATATTTTTCTAATGTTTGTAAATATTTTTTTATTTTTTGTACTTTAGTTAGTTTATTTCATTGTATTTATTTGTAGATATTGTATTTAATTAATTTATTGATAGTGTAGTGTTAGGTTTAATTGTAGATAATTGTAGGTATTTTATTTAATTAATTTATTGATCGTGTAGTGTTAGGTTTAATTGTAACTTAGGTTATGATTTATTTTACAGGTAATTTTGTAATTATTTTAACTATTTTAGCTATTAAATAGTTCTTAACTATTTAATAGCTATTGTACCTGGTTAAAATAAATACAAAGTTACCTGTAAAATAAATAAAAATCCTAAAATAGATATAATATAATTATTATTTATATTGTAGCTATATTAGGGTTTATTTTACAGGTAAGTATTTAGCTTTAAATAGGAATAATTTATTTAATAAGAGTTAATTTATTTAGTTAGATTTAAATTATATTTAACTTAGGGGGGTGTTAGTGTTAGGGTTAGACTTAGCTTTAGGGGTTAATCCATTTATTACAGTAGCGGCGAGATTCGGTCAGCAGATTAGGGGTTAATATTTGAAGTTAGGTGTCGGCGATGTTAGGGAGGGCAGATTAGGGGTTAATACTATTTATTATAATGTTATTGAGGCGGGAGTGAGGCGGATTAGGGGTTAATAACTTCATTATAGTAGCGGTGTGGTCCGCTCTGCAGATTAGGGGTTAATAAGTGTAGGCAGGTGGAGGCGACGTTGAGGGGGGCAGATTAGGGGTTAATAAATATAACGGTGGTGTTAGGGACAGCAGATAAGGGGTACATAGGGATAATGTAGGTAGCGGCGGTTTACGGAGCGGCAGATTACCGGTTAATTATTGTAGGTAGCTGGCGGCGACATTGTGGGGGGCAGGTTAGGGGTTAATAAATATAATATAGGGGTCGGCGGTGTTAGGGGCAGCAGATTAGGGGTACATAAGTATAACGTAGGTGGCGGTCGGCAGATTAGGGGTTAAAAAAAATTAATCAAGTGGCGGCGATGTGGGGGGACCTCGGTTTAGGGGTACATAGGTAGTTTATGGGTGTTAGTGTACTTTAGAGCACAGTAGTTAAGAGCTTTATAAACCGGCATTAGCCCAGAAAGCTCTTAACTACTGATTTTTTTCTGCGGCTGGAGTTTTGTCGTTAGATTTCTAACGCTCACTTCAGCCACGACTCTAAATACCGGCGTTAGAAAGATCCCATTGAAAAGATAGGATACGCAAATTACGTAAGGGGATCTGCGGTATGGAAAAGTCGCGGCTGGAAAGTGAGCGTTAGACCCTTTCCTGACTGTCTCTAAATACCAGAGGGCGGTAAAAACCAGCGTTAGGAGCCTCCAACGCTGGTTTTCACGGCTACCGCCCAACTCTAAATCTAGGCCTTAGTGTTTGTTATTTTTTGTAACTTAGTTGTTAGTTTTTTGTAACTTAGTAATTTGTATTTTTTGGTGGGCTTTTTAATTTGTTTAGGGTACTTTCATTTTAGTATAGGGCTTTGTTATTGTTTTTTAGGTGCTTTTTTAAAGTTTACTGTTCTTTTTAACTTATGAGGTCATAGGTTAGAGGTCTTGGGCGTTAGTATTTAGGGGTTTAATAGTATAGGGGGTTAATAATATGATGGGGTTTGTGTCGGTTTAGGAGTTAATAGTGTAGGGGGTGTGGTTGTTTAGGGGTTAAGTAGAAAAGGGGTTTATTGCAATGGGGAAAGTGGCAACTTAGAGGTTTATTGTGTATGTTGTCATATTGTGATTTGGGTTGTGGTGGTTTAGGGGTTAAATCATATAGGGTGTATATTTCAATGGGGGTTGTGGCAATTTAGAGGTTAAGACAGTGTAGGGGGTTATTGCAATGGGGGGTTGTGTCTGCTTAGGGGCTAAAAGCAAAGAGCTGTGTGGGTTTATATTGCTTTTTTCATTAAAAGATTAAGAAATAAACAAATGTATTAATACATTCATTCATTATTCTTTTCATTTGTGCAGGCTGCCGTTCGTTGATTTTGTTGTGTGCCGAATGTTCAAATTAGGTAATGTTCGGACGAATCTGATATTTTTCTACATTGTACAGCTTGAGATATATATATATATATATATATATATATATATATATATATATATATATATATATATATATATATATATATATATATATTGCACAAAAAACTCCATCATCCATCGTCACTTCATAAATTAGACATTTAATATCACATGAAAACATTTTCAGGAGAAAATAACAATCAGTCTAGTTTTGTTAAAACATTACCTGTCAAATCGTTTGCAAGATGCTGCTCAAAACATAAACAGCCATTTGTGTAAATCAACCTGTATTTAATAAATATTTAGTAGGACATCTCTGTAAAGCAGATAAACATAAATTTAATAAAAAGTCTCTCTAGATTGTGACATTTCAGGAAGAGATTGGATCACAGAAACCACGTTTGTATAATATTATTTTTAAAAACACAGTACTTTACAATATGACAGTTTTATATACCTAGCATTGAAAAAAATGTGGATACCCTTTTGAATTATACAGGGGTGCCAATCTGTTAAAAGTGGATATAAAGTCTCAGTTTACTTTGGTGATACCTTGATGTATTTCCGCATAACGACTAGATTACGAGTTTTGCGCTATACCGGGTGCGTAAATAACGCAATAAAATTAGCGGTACCGCACTTTTCATAGCGCTGTCATTATGAGTTACTGTAAAATCTCCTTGTGCTGTGCGTTATGGCGCTTTAAGATCCATACCGCACAAAAGCCAAGGGCTGAGTTTACGTGCTAATTCACGCTTTCCCCAATAGACATCAATGGGGAGAGAGTGTTAGAAAAAAACTAACACTTGCAATCGCGGATTGGCAAATTGCTGTAACGCAACCCCATTGATGTCTAAGGGGTTACTACTACTATAATAAAACTATTAACCCCATAAAACGCCAGCCCTCCACATCATAACTAATAAACTAAACCTATTAACCCCTAAACCACCAGACCCCCACATTGCAAAACACTAAATTAAACTATTAACCCCTAAACTTAACACCCCCTAACTTTAAATTAAAAGTTACAATATAACTATCTTTAAATAAATAAAAACGTACCTGTGAAATAAAAAAATCCCCTAACATTAAACTATAAATTAACCTAACATTACTATTTAACACAAATTAAGAGATAAATTGGCACTGTGAGTGGTGTGTTGTAGGAAATGAAGATCTTGGTGCTGCCCCTAATATAGTAGTTCAAAACAAATCAGAATGGGGGGGGGGAGAGAGAAAGGACAAGCAGGGGATTGACTAGCACTCTTTCCTAACTAATTGATAACTAGGCTGAATATAACAGCTCATTAAATCTGATAAATTTATAAGTTAAAAAATCAAACTTTAATTCAATTTATTAAAAAGGGTAAAAAACAACCCTATTACCCTAAAATTACATTAAACCACTCCCCATCACTTATTAGAATAAGCTAGAACCATTGTAAACCATCCCCCTGTATTCCTAGCCGATAGCTGGAATCGTCTGCTTCAGGTGCCTGGGATAGTTCAAACAGTAGTCTAGTTAAGTACAAACATGTTTCGGCCACTAACATGGGCCTTTTTCAATGTGTATCTTATTGCGGTGAGAAAAAAAACGATTGCCGAAGACTCTGAACATTTTAAACCGGGCAGATCCGATCACGCCCCTTTACTGACCTATCAGATGGATTTCTCCTACGTAGGATGGAGGTGTGCTAAGGATTAACAGTGATCATATTGGACTCAGCGTATCGTATAGTTAGGCCAATGATGACCGACACAACACACACACCCACAAGCTCCTACCTTCCCATTGGGAATAATATAGCTGGACAAGAACTAAAGTGAACAGTGTGTAATCTAATGGCAATACTAATTGAATAGATGAAATACAGAGCAAAAGAATGTATGAGTACTTTGTAAATATGGGAAACTTGACATCCACGTTATGAAAAAGCACCTTTCAGTGAAAGTCACCTAACGTTCACATAGACCAATATTTAAGCAATCTTATTATGGAGGGCAATTATACTGGAGTAGGTTGCATAGCACAATAGTGGATCCTTTGAAATTTCTGATCCTATCGGCCAGTGAAATATTATTTAGGTTAATCATCTTATACCGAGCACGCAGAGATAAACTAACTTTTTGTTATTGTAAGTGTTATGATGCTCGGTAACCAAATTATTTCACATTATTCCGGGTGCATATTGAAGTTTTAAATTTAAATATATAATAGCAGTGAACAAGTGCTATCCTAGCACAAAACATGTCTGCCACAGGATTCCAGCAGTCCTTATTCACTGTGTGATAGTTTATATAGCTGTGTCAGCGTGAATACACTGAACTATGCTATTGCCTGTTTTTACTATTGAAAAATAAAGCTCCTTGACCTTTTACCCGGAATGTGCCTGAGTCTTCTATGTTTTCTACTTACACATTGGCACTGAAAGACAAGCAGTACCTTCTCAGCAGCATATCCAGGACATTAGGGTGACGTCATCCCCCGTTGGAGCTCCAGAGTGCCGTGATAGCGTGTGTGGAGGGTAGGGCAGAGCGCGACGCTGCAAACACTGTGGAGTATATATATATATATATATATATATATATATATATATACATACAGCCTGATGAAACGGCTTTATACGGCCGAGAAGCGCGTTGCTGTTTTTATATGTTATTTTTAAATAAATTTGACATTTTTATATACTATCATTTCACCTCCTACGGCACCTACTTTACTCTTACGGAGGCTGAGTACCCAGTCCGTTACACCCTGTGGGCTGCACTGCTTGTGCTGTGGTAACTTAGGACGCTTTGGGGCTCCGTTATCTGGAGTTGGCATGGTAGTGAGTCTGTCGGGCAACTTTTGAGGTCCCATCCTGCTTTGTTTGGCACATTCCAAGTGCCGCTCCATATGTGAGTACCCACCCGCCTGGGTCTGTCCTTGTCCTTTGTGTATTCTCTGCACAGACGATATTGCTCTATGTGGCGCCTCTTTATCTGTCTCCTCAGGATTTTCTCTGAAAAAATATATGCATATAAATGGAGCTAACAGATAGAACCATGGTGTTATTTGTGAATTGTGGTAAAATGTCATTTATTTTACTTCATTTTACAAATAATAGGCACTGAATTTCAGTAACATTCAATGTGGTGAAGCTTGATAACGATGCCACATGTCCGTATATAGGTAAAAAAAAATCCCTTATTAATGGACAATAAAATTAATTCAATGATTAATGTGAACACCTATTGTAATATATTATCTTATAGAAAGACCCAAAATATATTATTTTCGTTCATGCCGTATGGCATAACAGATTGTAATTTAAAAATCAATTTTGCTTCTTTTTTTAATAACACTTGTTCAGTGTCACCCCCTCTGATACCTGCTTTATAAGATTCCAAGCCCCAGCATTTAAAGGTACTGGTGTAGCCATTATGATATTGTAAGAAGTGTTGAGCTACAATGGTAATCTTTTTTTTAATTTCCATATCTTTATGTGCAGTCCTAATGTTGCTTAAGTGTTCTATCATTCTGGTACCCATACATCTGGTGGTCATTCCTACATATAACAGATTGCAACTGCAAGATAAGCAGTATATCACATTTGTGGTTTTGCATGTAATATGACTGTTAATGGTCCATTTATTGTTAAATCTGTCAAAGATAGCCTTTTTTCTTAACCATATACTGGCATACCTTACAATTGCCACACTCTATAGATCCCTTATCTAAAAATGTTTTTTAGCATTCCTGTCAAAGTGGTTAGTGGTTAGACAGTCATTAAGATTGTTGGCTCGTCTGTAGGTAAATAGAGGTTTTGCAGGGATTACGAATGTAATTGTTCATCAGCTTGTAGGACATGCAAATGTGTACGTAATATATTGGAAATTTGGACAATCTGGCTGATAAAAGTAGATAGAAATCTGAGGGGGTTAGTATTAATTACTCATTTTGGAGTTAAAAGCTCACTTCGGCTTTTGTGCAGAGCCTTGTGATATGCTCTGCAAGGAATTTCTTAGAATATCCTCTTTGAAGAAGCATATTTCTAAGTTCAAGTGCTGCTGTGTTAAAATATTCCTCAGTGGTATAATTTCTACGCAACCTAAGATATTCACCTACTGGTAAGCTTTTGAAAGTATTCGGATGATGAAAACTACTGGCACATAGGATGTTATTCATAGCCGTAGGTTTTCTATATGTATCCGTTACTAGGTGATTATCAATTTTTTTAATTACTAAGTCTAGGAATTCTATTTTATGTTCATTGGTTGCCATTGTAAGAAATAGACCAAAAGGGTTAACATTAAGCACCTTGATAAATTCTAGCAGAAGATCGTGGGGGCCATCCCAGACGAAGAGAATATTGTCTATATACCTGGACCAGTGGGAAACATATTGAGTATAGTGCTTTAAGGTCTCATGAAACACAATTGTTTTCTTCCACCTGACCAGATATATATTTGCATATGTGGGGACACATGATGTCCTCATCGTCGTACCCCAGGTCTGTAGGTAAATCCTACTATCAAAGACAAAATAGTTGTGGCACAGGACAAACTCCAATAGATCAATGCTTTTATCATTCTTTTCTAGGAAGTATGATACTGTTTTACATCCCTACTGTTTGTCAATGCTTGTGTAAAGCAATTTTACATCGCATGTCACTAGTATAGATTCAGAGGTCACTGATATTTTGTCTAATTTATTTAATACGTGCATGGTATCTCTAGTATGGGATGGAAGTGAATCAACTATGTAGCGCAGTCTGGCATATATATATTGACTTGCTTTTTCTGTTAATGACCCAATGCCAGAGACGATTGGTCATCCTGGCGGGCATAACACATTTTTATGTATTTTGGGCAACAGATAAAGGGTAGCTATTTTGGGTTACTTCACTTCCAGAAATGTATATTCTTTCTGGTCAATAAGACATTCTGCAAGGGCTGAGCTGATCAACTTATTATACTGCTTATGGAATACTTCAGTGAGGTTATTAAAGAGTTTTTTTGTCATTTTGCTTATTACTTTTTTTTATTTTTGGCTTCATCTATGTACATATATGTACATATATAGGCCAGATAACAATGTTGCCACCTTTGTCACTTGATTTTATTTGAATATCCATCCATTGTGTTAAGACCTTGAGAGCTTGTTTTTCATCATTAGTTAAACTATTCCTCTTTATATCTTTACCTTCAGTTAAGGTTAGGATATCTTTACATACCAAGTCTAAAAAAGTTATGGCATTGAGTGATGTACTTATAGGGGGTACAAAATGTGATTTAGTTTTTAAGATGGCACACCATTTGTTAACTTGAGTCTCTATTAGAGGAATCTAGTAGGGATATTTTAGACTGATCAGGTCATTAATTGCTGAAATGTCAGCATTTTCTGATGCCTCCATCTGGGAATTAGTAGCAAAATATTTTTAAAGCAGTATCTTACAAGTAAAAAGATGGACATCCTTAATAACTTTGAATTTGTCTATGGCGGGAGTGGGTACAAATGACAAACCATTTTAAGGACAGAAATTTGTGTATTGGTGAGTGTCTTGTCTGAGAGATTAATTATGTTAAATTCTGAATTATTTGAATTAACTATTTCTTTTTGTGCTGGGTTTTCTGATAAAATCGGACCTATTTCTTCATCAGAATTGTAGCTAGCTTAGGTTTTATTTTTATTTCACAGATAAGTTTGTATTTATTTTAACTAGGTAGACTAGTTAGTAAATAGTTATTAACTATTTACTAACTACCTAGTTAAAATTATTTTTTTCTAACCTGCTCTCCCCATTGATGCCTATGGGGAAAGCGTGCACAAGCATGTCAATGCAACGCAACCATATCGCATGCACAAGCCGGCTGTTTGAAAACTTGTAAAGGCAGCCCTATGTAATCTAACTTGTAATCTACCTGATAGACTCTGATGTCTCATATAAAGATTGTGATACTACAGATGTAGACAATTCTGATGAAGAAATAAGACCCAAACCCATTTTAAAAAATAGGATTAAACCTCACACAAATGGTAATGTTCCTTTAGGTGGAGAATCCGGAGGTGAAGGGGCAAACAAACCCAGAACATTGAGGCAAGTCTGATTTTATCAGAAAACCCAACACAAAAAACAATAGCTAATTCAGACAATTCAGAATTTAACATAATTAATCTCTCAGACAAGACAATCCCCAATACACAAATTTCTGTTCTTAAAAAAGGTTTGTCATTTGTACCCACTCCCGCCATAGACAAATTCAAAGTTATTAAGGATGTCCATCTTTTTACTCGTAAGATACTGCTTAAAAAAATAATTTGCTACTAATTCCAAGACGGAGGCATCAGAAAATGCTGACATTTCAGCAATTAATGACCTGATCGGTCTATTGGTGGAATCTAATGGGGGTATTTTAGAGACTCAGGTTAACAAATGGCATGCCATCTTAAAAACTAAATCACATTTTGTACCCCCTAACAGTACATCACATAATGCCATAACTTTTTTAGACTTAGTATGTAAAGATATTCTAACCTTAACTGAAGGTAGAGATATAAATAGGGACAATTAAACTAATGATGAAAAACAAGCTCTCAAGCTCCTAACACAATGGACCAATATTAAAATAAAATCAAGTGACAAAGGTGGCAACATTGTTATCTGGCCTACCCCTATGTACATAGATGAAGCCAAAAAACAACTTAGTAATAAGAAAAATTACAAAAATCTCTTTACTAACCCCACTGAAGTATTCCATAAGCAGTTGATCAGCTCAGCCCTCGCAGGTCTTATTGACCAGAAAGAATATAACTTTCTGGAAGTAAAGCATCCCAAAATAGTTACGCTTTATCTGTTGCACAAAACACATAAAAACTTGTTATGCCCGCCAGGATGACCAATCGTCTATGGCATTGGGTCATTAACAGAAAAAACTAGTCAATATATAGATGCCAGACTGCGCTATATAGTTGATTCACTTCCACACCATACTAGAGATACCATACACGTATTAAATAAATTCAGTGACCTCTGAATTTATACTGGTGACATGCGACGTAGAATCGCTTTACACAAGCATTGACAAACAGTGGGGATGCAAAGCAGTATCATACTTCCTAGAAAAGAATGCTAATCTAATGATACTAAAGAATTCCTCATTGATCTAATGGAGTTTGTCCTGTGCCACAACTATTTTGTCTTTGATGGTAGGTTTTACCTACAGACGTGCGCTACGTTAATGGGGACATCATCTGCCCCCACATACGCAAATATATATCTGGGCTGGTGGGAGAAAACAATTGTGTTTCATGAGACCTTAAAGCACTATACTCAATATGTCTCCCACTGGTCCAGGTATATAGGTATATATATATATATATATATATATATACGTACATACACACACATACACACATACTGTACATAACTAGTATAACCATAGATAAGTTTACATTATGTATATATTTAGACATTTCCTTGATATTCTAAACAAACATATCCTTGATATTCTAAACAAAATAAAGATGGTGCACACCAAGGGGACCTCGCTTTCCAGAGTCCAGTAATAAGTAGCATGAAACAACACACCGGTGGCACTCAAAATTTGGCAACAGTGCCTTTATTTAACAGAGCAACGTTTCGGGGCTCCTGCCCCTTTATCAAGCTTGATAAAGTGGCAGGAGCCCCGAAACGTTGCTCTGTTAAATAAAGGCACTGTTGCCATATTTTTAATGCCACCGGAGTAATAAATTAAGTTTATATCAGAAAGCTCTCAATATTGATGTGAGCTAACTACGACTGATGTTACTGGCAATTAATATAATACTGGTGGGATATGGCTGATCTGCTGAATGGCAATTACTTGAATTCAGGTGGAACGGCTTTGTGCGTGGGAAAATTATTAGAATTAAAAATAATTTATATTTAATTAAAAAAAGAAAAAGATGGAGGGGAGGAAGACAAACAGTGATGTAAGTCCATCTGACAGAATTAGGAAAACTACTACAAAGAGACAGGTAAAGGAAAGAAAATAGAATAAATATGAGAGAACTTTTTTTTTAAGATTTTCTTTTTTTATATACTTTAATTCCACTATTTCAAGCCAAGACTATACGAACCTCTTCTGGCTTTAGATCGGAAGCATCTACCTCTGAGCAGTGTGTCTTTGGTGGGAGGAGTTAAAAATACGATCTCGCTATGCAAGTTGTGCAGTACTACGCAACATCCATAGCGGGAGTTTGTAATTTAATGCCTCCTCAGTCGGTTTTCACTGATGTCCAGCCAGGCACTGTAGGGAGTTGTGGCACGATGGGGGGGGGTGACACTTTCAGAGGAGACTAATTCCTGCTTGATGGTGTTAAGGACCACCAACATCTTCTCGTGGACCACCAGTGGTCCACGGACCACTGGTTGGCGACCACTGATATAGACAATATTCTCTTTGTCTGGGATGGCCCCCATGATCTTCTGTTAGAATTTATCAAGGTGCTTAATGTTAACCCTTTTGGTCTATTTCTTATTATGGCGACCAATGAACACAAAATAGAATCCCTAGACTTGGTAATTAAAAAAAATGATAATCACCTAGTAATGGATACATATAGAAAACCTACAGCTACGAATAACATCCTATGTGCCAGTAGTTTTAATCATCCGAATACTATCAAAAGCTTACCAGTAGGTGAATATCTTAGGTTGCATAGAAATTATACCACTGTGGAATCTTTTAACACAGCAGCACTTGAACTTAGAAATAGGCTTCTTCAAAGAGGATATTCTAAGAAATTCCTTGCCCGAGCATATCACAAGGCTCTGCACAAAAACCGAAGTGAGCTTTTAACTCCAAAACGAGTAATTAATACTAACCCCCTCAGATTTAAATCTACTTTTACCAGCCAGAGTGACCAAATTTCCAACATATTACGTACACATTGGCATGTCCTACATGCTGATGAACAATTACATTCGGTAATCCCTGCCAAACCTCTTTTAACTACAGATGAACCAACACTCTTAATGACTGTCTAACCACTAACCACTTTGACAGGAATGCTAAAAAAACACCTTTATATAAGGGATCTATAGCTTGTGGCAATTGTAAGGTATGCCAGTATATGGTTAAGAAAAAGACTATTTTTGACAGATTTAACAATAAATGGACCATTATTACATGCAAAACCACAAATGTGATATACTGCTTATCTTGCAGTTGTAATCTGCTATATGTAGGAATGACCACCAGATGTATGGGTACCAGAATGATAGAACACTTAAGCAACATTAGGACTGCACTTAAAGATATGGAAAATAAGAAAAATATTACCAGTGTAGCTCAATACTTCTTACAATATCATAATGGCTACATCAGTACCTTTAAATGCTGGGGCTTGGAATCTTATAAAGCAGGTATCAGAGGGGGTGACACTGAACAAGTGTTATTAAAAAAGAAGCAAGATGGATTTTTAAATTACAATCTGTAATGCTATGCGGCATGAATGAAAATAATAATTTTTAGGCCTTTCTATAAGAAAATATATTACAATATATATACATTAACCATTGAATTAATTTTATTGTCCATTAATATGGGAATTTTATTATCTATATACGGACATAAGGCATGGTTATCAAACTTCACCACATTTAATGTTACTGAAATTCAGTACCTATTATTTGTAAGATGAAGTAAAATAAATAACATTTTACCACAATTCACAAATAACACAATGGTTTTAACTGTTAGCTCAATTTATATGTATATATTTTTCAGAAATGTTAAAACTTCGATATGCACCTGGAATAATGTGAAATAATTTGGTTACCTAGCATCATAAATGCGCGGTATAAGATGATTAACCTAAATAATATTTCACTGGCCGATAGGATCCGAAATATCAAAGGATCCGCTATTGTGCTATGCAATCTTCTCCAGTATAATTGCCCCCATATAAGATCACTTAAATATTGGTCTATGTGAACGTTGGGTAATGACTTTCACTGAAAGGTGCTTTTTCATAAGGTGCATGTCAGGTTTCCCATTTTTACGAAGTACTCATACATTCTTTTGCCATGCATTTAATCTATTCAATTAGTATTGCCATTAGATTACACACTTTTCACTTTAGTTCATGCCCAGCTATATTATTCCCGATGGGAAGGTAGGAGCTTGTGGATGTGTGTGTTGTGTCGGTGATCATTGGCCTAACTATATGATACGATCACTATTAATCCTTAGCACGCCTCCATCCTACGTAGGAAAAATCCATCTGATAGGTCAGTAAAGGGGCGTGGTCGGATTCGGCCTTCCTATTGGTCTTAATATGACTTTGAAAGGTTTTAAAAGTTCAGAGACTTCGGCAATCAATTTGTCTCTCACCGCAATAAGATACACATTGAAAAAGGCCTGTGTTAGTGGCCGAAATGCATTTGTACTCAGCTAGACTACTGTTTGAACTATCCCAGGCACCTGAAGCCGACGATTCCAATTATCGGCCAGGAATACAGGGGGATAGTTTACAGTGGGTCTAGCGTATTCTTGTAGGTGATGGGTAGTGGTTTAATGTAATTTTAGGGTTATAGGGTTGTTTTTTTACCTGTTTTAATGCATTGAATTATAGTTTGATTTATTAACTTATTCATTTATCAGATTTAGTGAGCTGTTATATTCAGCCTAGTTATAAATTAGTTAGGAAAGAGTGCTAGTCAATCCCCTGCTTGTCCTTTCTCTCTATTCTAATAAAAAAAATCAACTAACAACTAAAAAAATACAAATTTAAATAAACCTAATTCTACAAAAAAATAAAAAAAATCTAACATTACAAAAAATAATAAACACAAAAAAATACAAAAAAAGAAAAACTCTAAGATTACAAAAAATAATAAACGAAAAGATAAAAAAAAAACACAATTAAACCTATTCTAATAGAAACAAAAAAGGAACTGGAGTCGCAGTATTGAAGTAAATCTTGTAGCTTTATTTATCCATAAAAACAGGTAAACAATGTGTACTGCCCTTCAGATAACAACAAGCTTACGCGTTTCGACTTTATGCCGTAGTCATAGCTCGCAGGTAACCCTTATTACTGATGAGCTTAACTACTACATACTCACGGCTTTCAAAGGCACAGGTACTATCCAGAATCACGAGCCGTGAAGAGGTGGGTAAGTGTATATATTTCCATCCTTATGCTAACTGAGGCTAGAGGTTTCCATACCGGTTAACCACGTAGGGGTGTGTTTCTTTTCCCAATTGTGGGAATGGACTGTTAAGTTACCTATTCTAATAGCCCTATAAAAATAAAAAAGCCCCCCCAAAATAAAAACACCCCCTAACCTAACAATAAACTACCAATAGCCCTTTAAAGGGCCTTTTGTAGGGCATTGCCCTAAGTTAAACAGCACTTTTACATTAAAATATTACAAAGTCCCCACCCAACCACCCACCCAAAATAAAAAACCTAAGTCTCAAAAAATCCTAAGATACCCATTGCCCCTAAAGGGGCATTTGTATGGGCATTGCCCTTAAAATGGCATTCAGCTATTTTACTGCCCTTAAAAGGGCATTCAGCTCTTTTACACTGCCCAAAGACCTAATCTAAAAAAAAAAACACCCCAAAAAATGAAAAAAAAAACTTATACTAACCCCAGAATATCTACTCACAGTTCCTGAAGTCCGGACATCCATCTTCATCCAGGCGGCGAGAAGTCTCTATCCAGGCGGCTAATTCTTCCTCCATCGTGGGACCATCTTCTATCTTCGTCCCGGTGGCGCGGAGCTGTGGAGTTGCAGAGCGGATCTGTCCAGGACCGGTGATGACATCCTGTGCAGAGCGTCCTCTACATACGTTCACCGCCATAAACTGAAGCTTGAATGCAATGTACCCGTTTATAAATGGGGTACCTTGCATTCCAATCAGCCAATATGATTTCAGTAGCTCTCATCCTATTGGCTGATTTGAAAATGTCAGCCAATAGGAATGCAAGGTACCCCAATTTTAAACGGGTACCTTGCATTCAAGCTTCAGTGTATGGCGGTGATCATATGAAGAGGACGCTCCACGCTGGATATCATTGCCGGTCCTGGACATTTCCGCACCTCCACAGATCTGCACCAATGGGATGAAGATAGAAGATGGTCCATGATGGAGGAAGATGTTGCTGTCTGGATGAAGACTTCTCGCCGCCTGGATGAAGATAGATGTCGGGACTTCAGGAACCGTCAGTAGATATTCTGGGGTGAGTGTTAGTTTTTTTTTCCATTTTTTTGGTGTTTTTTTTTAAATTAGGGCTTTTGGCAGTGTAAAAGAGCTGAATGCCTTTTAAGGGCAGTAAAAGAGCTGAATGCCCTTTTAAGGGCAATGCCCATACAAATGAGCCTTTAGGGGCAATGGGTAGTTTAGGATTTTTTTAGACTAGGTTTTTTATTTTGGGGGGTTGGTTGGGTGGAGGATTTTTACTTTTAGGGGGGACTTTGTAATATTTTAATGTAAAAGAGCTGTTTATCTTAGGGCAATGCCCTACAAAAGATCCTTTTAAGGGCTATTGGTAGTTTATTGTTAGGTTAGGGGGTGTTTTTATTTTGGGGGCTTTTATATTTTTATAGGGCTATTATAATCGGTGTAATTTGTTTTTATTTTTAATAATTTTTTTATTATTTTTTGTAATCTTAGAGTTTTTCTTTTTTGTATTTTTAGTGTTTTTTTTGTAATGTTAGATTTTTTTATTTTTTTTGTAGTATTAGGTTTATTAAAATTTGTAATTTAGGCTTTTTAATTGGTAGTTTTTTTTATTTTATTAAAATAGTAATGTTAGGTTAATTTATAATTTAATGTTTCTTTTTAATTTCACAGGTAAGTTTTTATTTATTTAAAGATAGTTATATTGTAACTTTTAATTTAAAGTTAGGGGTGTTAAGTTTAGGGGTTAATAGTTTAATTTAGTGTTTTGCGATGTGGGGGTCCGGCGGTTTAGGGGTTAATAGGTTTAGTTTATTAGATACGATGTGGGGGCTGGCGGTTTAGGGGTTAATAGGTTTATTTTAGTGTTGGCGATGTGGGTGGGCGGCGGATTAGGGGTTAATAAGTTTAATATAGTATTTGCGATGTGAGAGGGTGGCGGTTTATGGGTTAATAGGTAGTTTATGGGTGTTAGTGTACTTTGTAACATTTTAGTTATGAGTTTCGTGAAACATTTTTGTTTCCCAAAATCTATAACTACTGGTCTCAGATCGCGGAATGCCTCGTGTCGGTATAGGCTGTAACACAAGCATTTTAGCCGGACCACACAAGCTATAATATGACGCTATGGAAAATCCCGCACTCACTCTGTGAGTGCGGAATGGACGTTGCTTTACAGACTAAAATGCTTGCGGTAAAGCTATACCACCGAGATTCGTAATATGCTTTACCGGTAATTCCTCGTGCAATGGCCAATTTGTCAGTGGTATAGCCATACCGCAAAACTCTTTATCTAGTTGTAAGTTACTAGACTGATAAAACAATCACTACGTATAATTTAGCAGAGTTAGGATGTGATGTTTGGAGCCTTCACTTCCAATTTTCATGCATTGGAAAAGCATGCAGAAAAAGGAGTCTACAAAAAATATGAATGTATATTGCAAAGTTGTTTTTACTACACATAAACATCTTATATTACAATGAAGTTGTTTAAACGTCCTTTAATGGAGATTTCTGGCGTGGATGCTGATGAGAAACTTTTCACCTGCAATAAAATACCAAGGTCACAATGCATTAATATATTATGGAAACAAATGACTAGATTTTATTACAGGAGAAATACTGACAGGTTTTATTTAAAACTACAAATGAAAATAAATTGTGCTAAATGCAAACATGAAATACAGTACATCACAGCATTTTTTTTATTTTTCATTTTTTAAACATACAAAAATAAATCAATTATAGAGATACAGAAGGTAAGTTAAGTGTTACCTTACAAAGAATGTCAGCAAATGAAGCAGTTAGTTCAGGGCCTAGTCAATAAACACTGAAAATGCTGCATTAGTGCACTGAAATAAATCAATCATATTTATTACTTTATGCCAAAATCTATTGTTTAATGTAATTCAGTTACTAGGTTCTGTCTGATTACATTTTTGAACTTCACAATAAAAGGAATATTTCAGATATGCAAGAGAGACAGAGAAACCACTTAGTAACCTGACATTCCTCATATAAACAACATCGCTTAATTATAGAGGAAATAAATAGTTTACATTGCTGCACAAATTTGCACACAAAATTAAACTGTGCATTAATTCCGCACATTTGTAATTCTTCTGGAAAAGCAAATCATTGCATATTATCATTGTGGGAACATGAAATTTAAATTTGAATTGCAAAGTAATTTATTTCAAATTGTAATACAAACATTTTTGCATTATTTTGCTGAAATACTTCTAGTAAATGTTAACATAGGATTTGATATATCTCTCAAGCATGAACTTGTCAAACATGCAGAGGTAGATAGTGTAACTATAGACACCCAAATGCTTATGCCTTGGAGTGAAGAGTTTTATGAGCAACAGACAGAGCTCTCCACTGTCTTGTAAACTAGTGGGGAAACCTCAGGATGTATGAAAATAGAAATGTGTATACAAGTGAATAAACGCTGTATGCTTGACAAATCTTTTACAAAAAAACATTTTTATAAATAAATGTACAGTGAAAATCTGAAATTCACTTTTATTTTCCTTTAAGTGTAAACAGACAAAATAATAACATACTGTTATATATCAATGCCATCAATAATTTTGCTTACTTATATAATTAATTTACATAAGGATATAATAACTCATTCACATTTCAGTTTATACATTTATAAAAGAAATAGATTTTGCTTTCTAGTGATGTGCTGCTAAGACCTGTACAATGCATTTTTGCATATTGTATTTCAGACTAGTTGTAAGATGACATTGTATCCTTCCTGACCTTCCTTACCAAAGTACAGCAAACTTATATTATTAGTAATACATGCCTTCAAATTACATTGTTTGCTCAGTTAGGGTAAGGGTAAGAATGAACTAATTAATACAACAGTGTTAAATAATTGCACTCGACCAAGATGATGACCATAAACATGGATTGAAATGGCTACCAGGTAACTCCCTCAGACTTCTACCTCCTCCCAAATTCCCTACCATCTTAAACCAGCAGTGTGCAGTTCCACTAGTTCCACAACAACTCAATATGATCACACCCACATGGTGATACCCATACTATGTTTAACACAAGACCATTGCCAAACAGCCATTCACTGTTACCATACATATGACATTTCCACCTAGCAGAATACACCCCAGACCACCTCTAGAGTAGACCATTTACTTGTGTTTTCTACTCAACAGTATACAATAGCACTCGCTCTAGAACCAACAAGCTAAGGTCTCTCAAGAGAAGACCCATTTACATTTCTAGACCCAAACCCAGGAACACTCACTTAACCAACCATAAACACCCCATCAAAAGTATCATAAGTAGGAATGGGCAAATGTTTCTTAAAATTCGAAATTTAAAACGAATTTTGATACATTAGTTCGTTCGAATTGAATTTTGAATGTTTATATAACATTCTAACATTCTATTTTCAAATTTTCGTTTTCGAATTTTTCAATAAAATTCGAAAATATTCGTTCAAATAATAGAATGTTTAGCTATCTATTCATTCAATTTCAAAATGTAATATTCGAATTCGAATGTCACATTTCAATTTGAAATAGTATTTCTAGTCTAATACTGTGTTTTTTAAATGTAATATTAGAATTTGAATGTGATATTCGATTCGAATGTGAAATTCAAATTTGAAATAGTATTTCTAGTCTAATACTGTGTTTTATAAATGTAATATTCAAATTTGAATGTGATATTTGATTCAAATGTGACATTCGAATTCTAAATAGTGTTTCTAGTCTACAATTGTGTTTTATAAATGTAATATTCGAATTTGAAAGTGACATTCAAATTCGAATGTGACATTCAAATTCGAATGTGACATTCAAAAACTGTAAAAAACATTTGAAAATCAAATTTTTAAGAATATTCGTTCTTATCAACATTCTATTATGTAAATCGAATTTCTACAATAACATTTGTTCTAACATTCGAATTCGAATATAAACACATTCGCCCATCCCTAATCATAAGACCTCCCCCCATTTAAGTATCTCACCAACTACAAAATTTGTTTTTCAAGACCTCTGTGCCTATCGAATCTCTTACCACAGGATCACATTAGTTTTAAATGAAAGCTCTAATTTGAAATGTGAGGGAACACTAAAAGTACCTTCCAATAATTATAAATAATAGTTACCCTTCCTAGAATTCCTTACAATAATGTAAAAATTATAATACATTTTGAAGATTTTGGTCAGTGAAGTCTGGCTATTTTGTAAACTGGAACTATATGCTACAATTACAGTAAAATTATCAGCTCTTTAACTCAATTCAAAATGTATGATAAAATGTAATTGTAATAAACATTAATTAATAAAACTATTAAAATGGAAATGTAAACTGCCTCATTTTTTTTTTTAATTTGAAATCATAAATAATATCTATAGCATTTTATGAAGCCCTATAACACTATACAGGGATGCATTATGAGAAAGGGACAGCAGCAATATTGTTTAAAGGGAAAGTCTACACAAAATTATTATTGTTTAAAAAGATAGATAATGCCTTTACTACCCATTCTCCAGCTTTGTACAACCAACATTGTTAGATTAATATACTTTATAACATTTGAACCTCTAAATTAATGCCTGTTTCAAAGGCTCTACTGACAGCCTCTTAATCACATGCTTTTCTATTTGCTTTTCACAACAGGAGACTGATAGTTCGTGTGGGCCATATAGATAACAATATGTTCACGCCTGGTAAGTTATTTAAGAGTTAGCACAACACAGTACCGAATGCAACTCAATAGATTTTAAATAGTCACAGTCATGTGATCAAGGGGCTGTCAGAAGATGTTTAGATACAAGGTAATCCCAGCGGTAAAAGGTATAATTATATTATAGTGTTGGTTATGCAAAACTGGGGAATAGGTAATAAAGGGATTATCTATCTTTTAAAACAATAAAATTTTTATTGTAGACTGTCCCTTTAATCTAAACTGAAACAAAAGTAGTGTCCTTGATATACAAATAGAAGAAAATAGATCTTTATCTGTAGTGCCCTGCAAGTTTAACATTTTTCAAACCTACAACCTGAAGAAAGAAAGTGTGAAACAATTTATCAGATAATACGGTATCATAGAAAATAATGCAGGTGAGATTAGAAAATTGGAACTGTAAGTGAAACAAGTGGTGTAAAAATAGAGAGTATATTTATTTACAGGAAAACATTTTTGAAGGGTAATTTAAGAAAGACAAAAGGAAAGTTTTGAAAGGGATGGAGGAAATATAGAGAGTAAAATAAAGACATTTAAAGGGATATGAAACATAAAAATAAACAGATTGTGTTAAAAATCTTTCTTGTTTTCTTGCTAAATGGACACCTACAGATTGTCAGTGTAGCCACTGCCTGCAACTAGATAAGAGAGCAGATATTACAGAACTTACATTCTACTGTCACATGATTTTTCCAGCAAAAGCCTCTACTGAGCATGGGCAATAAACTTACTACAGCAAGATCAGATGTCTTCTAGCCACACTTCAAAGGAAAAGTTGCTTGTTTGCCTTCCTGTAGAGGCCACAGCCGACTTGTGAGGAATTGACAGTAAGTAATAGATCCTTCATAAATAAATGAATAAATACATGATAAAAATAATTTTTTAATTGTAAATAATACATATTGCATTTTTTTCTATAAAAGTCAAAATTAAACTTTCATGATTCAGATATAACTTGCAATTTGTAACAACTTTCCAATTTACTTCCATTAACAAAATGTTCATGGGCTTTTTATATTTACACTTTGGGAATCACCAACTCCTACTGAGCATGTGCAAGAATCCACAGAATATATGTATCTGCATTTGGGATTGGCTCATGACTGTCACATGATACTGGAGGAGTGGAAATAGATATAACTGAAATTTGTCAGCTAAAAATCTACTACACATTTAAAGTAAAAGTCAATCCTAGAATTGACCATTGGAACAAATAAAGGCGACTTTAATGCTAAAAAGGTGACATTTCTACCTCTTAGCAAATAGCCGTGTGGGAAATCCAGCTTCCAAGGGCACCAAGCCGGATTTCCCACACGGCTATTGATTAAGAGGTGAAAACGTCAACTCTCTAGTAAAACAGCTTTTGCAGTGGGCTGCCATAGCAGCTAAGAACGTTAAACGCTTGAAACAAGTAAAAGAGCTTTCAGCATGAAGTATTTTTATAGTCACACCATTCCACTCCAAAAGTAAGGGTAAATATGAAACTTCTGGGCTTCACACCATTCCACTCCAAAAGTAAGGGTAAATATGAAACTTCCGGGCTTCACACCATTCCACTCCAAAAGTAAGGGTAAATATGAAACTTCTGGGCTTCACACCATTCCACTCCAAAAGTAAGGGTAAATATGAAACTTCCGGGCTTCACACCATTCCACTCCAAAAGTAAGGGTAAATATGAAATTAATTTTATATTTACCCTTACCTTTGGAGTGGAATGGTGTGAAGCCCGGAAGTTTTTGACAGTACTGTGGATCATTTTTTGCACCCTGGACAGAGGTGCTTCTACTGGGCTCCCTTCCCGGAAGTAACAAACAGCTGATTGAGCTGACCCCGAAGACACGCTGAAGAAATGCTGCTCGATAGACACGGACCCCCAGGAATGGTAAGCGCCACTATTACATTGTATTAGTATGAAGTATTTTATACTTCATGAATTTAAGTCACCTTTATTTGTTTCAATGGTCATTGGTCAATCTCAAACGCTAGGATTGACATTCACTTTAAAGTTCAGACTACATGGTATTGCATTGTCTTTTTATCATGCATTTGTTGATTATGCAAATCTACTGTATATACTGGTCCTTTAAAGACAGGACTCAATACCTAGTTATTTTTATTACAACAATTATATATCAGTAGAAGGATTTTCAGGTATAATCTCTACATTTATTAAAACGTACTAGGTGTGTGAAGCTAGGCACCATTTTGAAGATAGTTTGAAAAAAAAGGTATAAAGAGGAAAATAATATTATTTTATAATTGCTAAGAAAAAAAGTTGCAACTGAAGAACAATAGGAAATACTTTTATATATATATAAAATAAAGAGTTACCTTAACTAGATATGTGTACACTTTAATTTGCTATTTTATTATTTATGGCTTTACTACAGAAAACATTATGTATATGGTTTATTAAAGAATAAAAGAACAGACAATATTATTCTGAACTCATATGTCGAAATAGTTTTCTTCCGTCAACCAGAAAAATGGAATATAACATTATCGTATTAAAAAATGCATTTAGCATTTTATGTTGGATATCATTAAAGTTTAGGCAAAGTCAAAAATGCTGCAAGTCAGCTGGAACATTTTAGTCAGTTAGAGCTGTATTCTTTGCACACATCTTTTTTTTTTTTTTTTTTTTTTTTTTTTTTATTCGCATGGACCTGCAATAAATTTTACCAGATGATGGATTTAAATGGCCACTTCTACCTTGTTTATTAATATAGTGTTTGGCTCTTGCTACCAGTTTGATCATTTCCACATTTCTTGGCTGTTATTCAATAAATAATCCAACTCAACTAGCACAGATGGTTTCTTAAGAATAAAATTGGTGTTCTCAATTCCACATGGTTAATGTAAAGTGGATGCTTGATGTGAAGAATCTGAATTCACTCTTTGTATTTATATATAAATATTTTACCACTGTGAGTCATGCAATTTTTATCTTACTTTCCCCATTCTGTAATTTGAGTTTGTTATTACATTCTTACAAATCTGACATATGGACCAAAAATTCAAGTATTTAATTTGGGTTTAGAATATGATATAGCTGCACTGAGCAAATTGTGAAAGCTGTATTAAAATAATAAATAAAATGTTAATTAAATCAAGCATTTTTTATGAAAATATTGTCAAAAGAAACATGAAAACTTGGCAATGAAAAAAAATATTTTGCATTAGTTGCACAATCTGTAATTTATCAAGGAAAAGTAATATAATCTAAGAACTTCATGTACTTTAAATGTAAATTAATTTAGCAGATAAGCTTTTTTCTTGAGTTACTAGTTTATTTAGTTTATTTGTAATTTGAATTACAGCGCTACGTTAAAAAAGTAAGTTACAATGCATCTTCATTGAAACTGATGAATTAAACTCCATCTAAAATATCATTAAAATTCCAGATCTGTTTGGCCAAAGTGAAATTTCATGAAAGAGGGGGAGAAGTAAGTTCCCAGGCAGGGAACATTTTGTCCATATTTGTGGCCTCCAATGCAGCATCCACTGCCAGAATTTAATATTACACAAAAATTATTCATGTGCTGCTCTGGCTCCTGCACTAGTACAACCAACTGCATGGGAGCAGGGCATGTCAATCATTTGAATTAGTCCAGGATGTTTAAAATGAGCATATAGTATTCTGCAGAAAATAGCAGATGCATTTTAATTTTTAAATCAATTGCATATCAATAGATGATTTTATATATACATTCTTGTGATCAACTTTTAAAATGAGTGATTAAAATACAAATGGTAATTATCGTAGAGCTAATAAAAACAATTCAAGGTCAAACATGTAAACTACAATCCATATAAGTTAAAGGGAAAGTTTACCCTAAATATATATATTTTTAATTCATTCCCAATTATCCATTTTACCTGCTGGAGTGTATTAAATTCTTTAAATATATCTCCTTTACCTTTATATCAGCATCTGAAATAGATGGTTTTGCCTATTATTGCCTATTATTTCTATAAACTTTGCTAAAACTAATATTTTCGTCGGGTAGTGCATGTATTACAAGTTAAAGGAATTTTTTTTGCATGAACACGAATCCCGACACGCTAACCTGAGGACTTTGAATATCGCAACCACTCTAACGCATTTGCCCCAAGGAGTTCAATGAAGAGCATAGACAGAAAAACCTAACATTTATCACTCGCACACTTACCCAACATACATGACATTATTTGAAATGCTTATTACTATGTATGTGTGTATATATATATATATATATATATATACATACATATATATATATATATATATACCTACACCTGTATATCTACTCCTATAGACACATAGATATAGATATATATTTTACATTAACATTATCATATATATATAATATATATTAAATACTAAAAAAATTATAATATATAAATAAATATAATTTTATTATATGTGAAGATACTGTATATATATATATATATATATATATATATATATATATATATATATATATAAATAGAGCTGGGATGTGCACTCTCACTCCGTCAAACAAACAGCTGCCAGGGTGCTAGTGAACTTTAATACAAACAAACAAAAAAACTTGCACTCTCTTTCAAAAGTATTCCTTTACTGTGAACAGTGACATTTTCGGGACAAAGTATCCCCTTCCTCAGACACAGTGTATACAAAATGTGACAAACTTATAACATAATAATACAAAAAACCCACCCCCCAATGTATATGGAGTTTTATTGGGGAAAAGCAAGTGGGCATACTTGCCTAGATGTGCTAATTTAATATGCAAAAATGTTTTATAGATTTACTTTTGAGACATGGAGGGTTTTAATCTTAAAATTTTATCTCCACCATAATTTTAATGAATATATATATATATATATATATATATATTTATATATATATATATATATATATATATATATTCTATGGATTATTTATATATATATATATATATATATATATATATATATATATATATATATTTGAAGTTTTTATTGAAGAAGTTAGGTACATGAACAGTAGCAGAACGTATCCACGCTCAGAAACAGTGTGTTCAGTACAAAATGTCATAATATAAACCAGGAGCATTTCCCCCACAGATAGTATAGGAACTATCTCTGGGGGAAAAATACAAGGGGACTGGATCTCAAGGCTAAAGAGTTAACCCTCTTTTAATTATTTTATACCTTATATGGTGTGGCTCAGAGTAGGCGGAAGTGAGGAAATAAGGATGATTATGATTTTTGGTGGTTTGGTAGGAGCCATGTTAGCCTCAGAGAAGAGGTGAAGGCTGAAGGGAAGAGGGGAAAAAAGTGTCTAGAGCAGAACAATTAAGTTTCCTGTCATATTATCTTAGTCAGGGGGAAAATCTCTGTCCAAGTAAGCCCCATTTCTATATGGAAGTCTAATTTATTGAGGGCCGAGTGGGGGGTAGGATTCCATTTTCTTAATATATTCTATTGTGGAGATGATATGTGCAATGGTTGGAGGAGTTTTGCGCTTCCAAGCACTGGCGATTTCTAGTTTAGTGGACATCAGCAGGTAAATGGTTAAGGTTTTATGTGCTGGTATTAATTTCGGGAGTTCTAAATGGAGGAGACAAACTTGAGGCCTAAAAGGGAGTGTGATGCCAATTTGGTGGCAGATAGCAAAGAGTTGTGTCCAGATAGGTTTGATCTTAGGGCAAGACCACCAAATGTGTCATGGGGTTCTTATCTTACCGCATTCTCTACAGCACATGGGAGAAGGATTGCTTAAAATCATGTGTAGGATAGAGGGGACTAGATGCCATCTGACTAAATTTTTGTAGTAATGTACCCAGAGGGTTGCACAGTGTAGGAGTTTTCTGGTAAAACGAATCTCCATGTACCAGGAGTCAGTGTCAACAGCAAAGTTTAGGTCTCTTTCCCAAGGTATGTGCTGTGAAATGTTATGATGGGTATGTGGTTCTAGAAGTAGGTTGCATTGGTAAGAGAGAGCACCTCTGATCATCTGCGCTTGAATCCATTTCCGCTCCCAGGCCATGGGATCTCTAAAGTTGTTTTTAGATTATACCCAGGGTCTTAAGAGGGAACAAAGGCGGAAGGCTTCAAATTTAAGGTTGGGAGGTAGCTGGAACTGAAGACACAATCTGGGGTGAAATAGCCATTTCTTATATTCATAGAAATCAGAAATGTAGGGAGCGTTAGTTCTTTGCCAGGTGAGAATATGTGAATCAGAGAGGCAATATAAAGAGCTTGTTACAGTCTGAATAGGGGAGGGATGAGGAGCGCTCTCATGAGTATGTCTGATCTGATGCCAGAACTGTAGGCCATCAAGTATTATAGGGTGGTTAATCTTAAGATTCTTCCCATAGTGTACTGATATCCATGGTAGGTCTATTAGCTTAAGGCCTGCTGGTAAGGAAGAGGTTTCTACTTAGTGCCAGCGTGAAGTGTTATCTGAGAAGCTCCAGCTAATTAGGTGGGACAGACGAGCTGCATTATAAGAGATAATACTGTTTGGTAGAGTTAGGCCACCTTTTTAAATATTTCTTTGTAAGGTTTGCCTAGAGGTTCTAGGTTTCCTACCTCACCATATATAAGTAGTAATAACACTCTGAAGTTTATTAAGGATTGGTCTAGGTATGTTAAGTGGGATGGATCGGAATAAGTAGGTCAATTTGGGAAGAAAGGACATTTCGATAGCAGCTATCCTCCCTATCCAGGAAATCTTTCTATATTCCCAAGAATCTAGGAGCTTTCTAAACTCAGGTAGTCTGTCTGAGAAGTTTTTACCAATAACCACTGAAGTGCCCATACTAAGGTATGTCCCTAAGAGTTTAATGGATTGCGCAGACCAATGGAATTTATGTGTTTGCTGCAACTGAGATAATTCAGAAGGGGTAATGTTAATATGTAGGGCTTCAGTTTTAGTAAAATTTAGTTTATAGTAACTCAAAGTGTGTGAGTAGTTTGAAGACTGAAGGGAGTGAAATGGTTAAGAGGTAAAAAATAAAGAGTGAACAAGGGTAGTGATAAGGGACAGCCTTGTCTGGTACCATTAGTAATCTTTAAGGGACAGGACTGGAAACCTACTCCTTTTATTTTTGCGGAAGGGCCAAAATATAGGGCTCGGACGGCTAATACAAACTCATTTGGGAGGTTGAAAGCTCCCATAGGTACTCCAACCTTACCCTCTCAAAGGCTTTCTCAGCGTCTAAGGACATAGCAAGGAGGGGTACTCTCTCATGTGAAGCTTTAGATAGAATGTTGAGTATATGTCTAGTGGTGTCTGGGCCCTCCCTAGAAAAGGATGAAGCCCACTTGATCCAGATGAACTGGTGAGGGAATTACTTTGGAGCGTCTATTGGCAGTAATCTTAGCGTAAAGTTTGGTGTCAAGATTGAGAAGGAAAATAGGGTGATTGCCACATTCTTTAGGGTCTTTTCCAGGTTTTAATATAGTAATTATTGTATCTTCGAAAAAATTCTTTGTGGAATAGTCCTTTACATATAACTTCATTAAATATTCTACATAGGATGGAGTAACTAGGGGTTCAAAATTTTGGTATAATTGACCAGTATATCAATCTGGGCCTGGGGATTAGCCTAATTTAAGTTATTTAATGCTTATTTGTACCTCTTCAAGGGTAATTGGGGTGTTTAAGATTGGATAATCTTCCTTTGGTAGCTGAGGTAGGTTAAGGGTATTTAGGAACAAACATACTTCTGCAGTTGGGGATACGGGGTCTGGGGTACTGTGTTCTAGATTGTATAGTTGTTGGTAGTATGATCTAAACATTTTGCCCATCTCTTTTGGGGATGAAACCAAGAGATTATGTGTCCTGATGGAGGGTATCTTAGATTGTGCTTTGCGATTTTGTAACTTAGTTGCTAGGTGGGAGGTAGCTTTATTACTTTTATAGTAGTAGAATTGCTAAATCCTTTCTAAGTTAGTATGGGTTTTCTAGTATTCAAGGGTTTTAATTTTCTGCGTGATGTCAGATATCTGCTTGCTTAATGTAGTAGAATAGGAAACATGTAATTGTTCTTTCAAAGATCTGAGTTGGCATGTTAGAGAGGCAAGGGATGCTCCTTGTGCTTTACGTATCTGTGAAGCCTTTTTGATGAACTAGCCCCTTAGGAATGCCTTAAGTGAGTCCATAATGTCTCTGCTGAGGTGTATGGAGTGTCATTAAACTCTAGAAATTCAGAGATGATGTCTTATGTTTCCAATTTGTGAATAGGGTTGGTAACCAACCAATCCTTGAGGCACCATGTAGGTGGGAGTGAGTTAGTTAGGTGTGGGCCTATGGAGATTAAAAGGGAATCATGATCAGGCCAGGAAGCTGGGGAGATCCTTGCGTAGGATATGTGAACTAGTGTGTGGGAGCTCATGAAGAGGAAATCTATTCGGGTATAGGATTTATGAGGGGAGGAATAGAAAGTGAACTCTTTATCTGCGGGGTGTAAGGCTCTCCATACATCATATAGGTCATATTGACTGAAGAGTTTCTGAAAAGAATCAGATAGAGAGTGAACAGATCTCTCTGCAGTGGAGATCTTTGGACTGAGTCTATCAATTGTTGGATCCTAGATAAGATTTAAGTCACCTGCAAAGATTAGTTCTCCCTGTTTTACTGTTGACACTGACTCCAGGAGTTTCCTAAGAAGCTTAATTTGCTTGGAATTTGGGGCATAGGCATTTACTAAAGTGATTAATTTGTCATTTAATCTGCAAATTTGGATGATCATTACGTGAAGCTCAGTCATGATAAAAATAGGAGGGGGAAGGGGGGAGGGTTTGGGTCTAAGTCCTCCAAAGCTAGGTCAGAAATAAGTTAGTAGAGCAGACAACTTTAAGGAAATTGAGCTAGAGTGGGTGGGAAAGTAGTGTATCTACGAGTTCGGGTGATACAGGTGGTTGATTGGTATGCTTAAATGTCTCAGGGGGGGTGTTTAGCGGAAAAGAGCTGCTCATTGGGTGTAGGGGGTAATATGGGGGGGTTAAGGAGCTTCTGGTAATGTAAGAGTAAAATGTGTGCAAGAGTACACTAAAGGTTCATCAGAGAGGTGGTCCGAGCACTGTGGGTGACTGACAAAGTGTCAGCGGTAAGGGGCCTATGTAAAGAGTATGGGAAATGAGGGGGGGTTTGTGGTTAATAGGTAGATTTTATCTGTGTTTCATGAAAGGGGTGCCAGGGTTACTCTGTCATGAGGTGGGATATGTCATTGCATAAAAAAGGAAGAGGGAGACAGTGTGAGTAATAGTAGTGAAGTTGAATATAGAGGGTGCATTACATTAGTATTAACAGCGATAAAACAAGTTAACTAAACAATCAAAGGCATAACATACTAAAGAACACATAACTTTTGAGTAAAATAAGGCATATCAAAAGACGTAAGCCTGTAAATAACTATTCAATAAATGAGTAGAGTAAAATCATAGTTGGTGTAGTATTAGTCTAACTAGGAATTTGTTTGGTGTGTAGGCAAGGGGATGAATTGGCTTGTAATAGAGAAGATCTACATGTCTTTTGTGTGAGTGAGACAGTATAGAATGGTGTTGATGTCACTGGAAGTATAAGGTCATAGAGAATATCTCTATGTGAGATGTTTCTCTTGAATTAGTTTCTAATAGAGGTACATGTGAAAATGTATGAGGTATGGGCTAATGACATATATCATCAGCACATATCATCCTAGTAGTAGAGTAAAGGTCATGGACCTATTACATTCAAGTGTTTTAGTGTGAACTAAAATGGTTATTGTGCTGAATTATATCTCAAGAGTCAGAATGAGAAAACTGGAACTAGAGGCTTGGGGTTCATAACATATTAGAGGATAGAACATAAGTAATATTAAGACAAATTGAGATTTGGGTCTATGACTCTTAGAATCTAGTAATGTCAAATGGTGTGAGGGTGTGGGAGAAATATAAGAGGTACAAGTTTCAATTCACAATGTTATGTTATTATGTAACATGTGTAAACATGACAACCAGCTATATCAATGTTACTCCAAGTAGACTCAGAGGCTAAGCTAAAAATCAATTTGTATAAATTGTTGTGATCCCAAAACACTCACTCTCAGAGATGAGAGAGCGAGTGTCTCCACCAGGGTCCAAGGGGGAGCCACTGTCCTCTGATTTGTTGATAGGAAGGTTTTATGGGAAATAAGCATTGTCCATTGTTATTACAAGTGTCCTATATAGAGAAATAGAATGCAAAGTTAGGATTCTTCGGTTTGAGCAGTCAGGTCCCTTCTCTTGGTTGTGATCCCAAAACCTTTTGCTAAGGCAGAGATGAGAGGGTGAGTGTCTCCACCAGGGACCAAGGGGGATCCACTGTCCTCTGATTTGTTGATAGGAAGGTTTTATGGGAAATAAACATTGTCCACTGTAATTACAAGTGTCCTATATAGAGAAATAGAATGCAAAGTTAGGATTCTTCGGTTTGAGCAGTCAGGTCCCTTCTCTTGGTTGTGATCCCAAAACCATTTGCTAAGGCAGAGATGAGAGGGCGACTGTCTCCACCAGGGACCAAAGGGGAGCCACTGTCCTCTGATTTGTTGATAGGAAGGTTTTATGGGAAATAAGCGTTGTCCACTGTTATTAAAGTGTCCTATATAGAGAAATAGAATGCAAAGTTAGGATTCTTAGTTTGAGCAGTCAGGTTCCTTCTCTTGGATTGGTGATTGGGCCTTTTCGGCAATGGAAGCTATTCAGGTGCAGTGGCGTTAAGTTCATCAGGATTGTCTGTCAGACTTTTGTTTTGATATGAGGGATGATGCAGACCTAAGGAGATTAGAAGTTTCATGCCTTGGTCTGGCATGGAAATGGCATAGGAATGTTCTTCAAATTGAAAAAAGAGTTTGACAGGAAAGCCTCATCTATATTTCACACTGTTTTTGTGAAGACACTGAGTGACTTGTTGAAAAGTGCGTCTTTTAGCTAGGGTATGAGAGGAGAGGTCTGTGAAAAATTTTAATTGTGTGGTAAGGATCTTTCAAGTTTTTGTTTAGGAATGAAGGCCTGAGTATTTTTTCTTTGAATGTATAGCAGTGTAGTCTAATTATGACATCTCTCAGGGTACCGGAGTTGGCATTTCTGGGGTGGAGAGCTCGGTGGGCTCTGTTATTTAGGGTTTCTTGATCTTCTAAAGGTCCTAATAGCTCCTTAAATAGGATCATTAGGAATCAAGGTAGATTCACCGTCCCAATGTCCTCCGGGATACCATGTTTCCTGATTTTATTACGGCGTGCCCTATCCTCTAGGTCCACCATTTTGGATTCTAGATCGGAGATCATTTCTGTTAAGGACTGAGTGTAAGAAAGGAGATTAGTGTGATCTACGCTGAGATCTTCATGTTTCCTTTCCAGCTCTTCGGTCCGTTCTCCCAAAGATGATATATCTCTTTTGAGTGACTTTCAGCTCTACGTGATCCTTTAATTGAAGGAATCAACTCCCTAGAGTCTTCATTTGACAGATCTTGTTCATAGTGTGTTTTGCTAGTAAAGTGATCTGCTAGAGTTCTTTTAGGGACATCAGGTTGTTTCTGTTTCCTCTTTAAGGAATGAGCCATAGTGTGATACAGGGTGATATGGGAAAAAATAATATGGGATTTGACCTGTAGGCAAAAAGTTTGGATGGTGTGAAAGTGACCCACTAAAAGAGAGCTCTTCTAGAATATGAACTGTATAATAACCCTAGAGAATAGGCTATAGTAGGGATGCTCTTCTTTCCCAGGGTCAGGCAATGAGTATCACAGTCTCAACAATTATGAATATCTGGGACCCTTTAGGTGGAGTTGGATTATCACAAGGAAGAACCCTTAGGTTTTGTGGCAGTTTGGGCTAGTTATAAGTAGAGGCCTATAGTTGGTATATTAAAGACTAGTGGTGTGAGAGAGTCTGTGGGGCTTATAGAGACATAAGTAGGTAAGGAACACATACTCACCACTTGTAGATGACTGGCTAACAGGAATCCTGAAATCTAGGAGTGAGAGATGGCTGGGGATATACTCCGGTGGTTATGAGGAGCAAAGTCCACGCCGAACTCTTGTGTATGTGCCTGAACTTGTGCACAAAACAATTATGGCCAGCTGAGGGGTAGCGTGTGATCCGGAGAGTGATGTCCCAGTATACGATCTGTGGTGAGCAGCTTTGTGCGATGTAGGGCCAAAACCTCTTCGGGATTATTTAAGGCTGCACGAGCCACAGCTCGATGTAGTGAGGGGCTGGGCCAGGCAATGTATCTTTCTCCGATCGGGCCTCTGTAGGGACAGATCGTGAATCTTCATGATATACCATCTGGATTCGGGTGTTTGCTAGGGAGATTTGGCTGTGTGAGGTTAAGGATCTCAGAGTGACGCAGGTCAGAGATTTGGTGCCAAACGGGTCCGTTCGTGCTAGTGAGCCTTTCAAACAGACCTCTAGTGTCTGTAATGATGAGTGGTATGATGGGTGAAGGGAAGGAGGAAAAAGAGTTGTTATTTGCCCTGCAATTGTATTAAATAGCACTCGGACCACGGAGCTTACAAAAAGTGTGACTTCTCCATCTTATGGCAAGCTTCGCCCTATTTATAATTTTTAATAATAATTATTTATTAATATTTTATATGTAATATTTCAACTACAATAGTGCCAAAATAAGTAACATTTTTATGTCTATAAAACAATGGGAGCTGTCATGTTGCAACTTACCTTCTCTGACTCTGCAGTAGTCAATTAGGGACAATTATAAATAGGTCACTAGAGTGTGCAGCCAATGGCTGTATGGAATATAAAGGTGTTCTGCTGTTTCATTTCTTACAGGAACTGAAATGCTCACAATTTCAGAATGGAATTCAGGAAAAGGTGAGAAAATAAATAATTAAAGCATATTGTAGAGATTGTATATGTATACAATTTATCATTTTATATTACCATCTTAAAGTGGTTATGTTACTTCAAGGTAACTATTTTTTTAAGTGCACTAACCCAATGCCATGTTAGACCTGTAGTGGGAACCATGAAGTGCATTACGCATATTTTACATTCCTATGATCTTCACATAGATTTTCTTTACTTTTTTATTATTAAATATATATTTCTATATATATGTGATACTGTTCATGTAAAATACGTAAGCAATGTGTGATATGTGTGAAAATGTATTATTTACATTACATCTTCAATGTAGGTTTCAATGCTGCTTGGAAAATATCGACAGCATCGCCATCCATTGAGATGTATAGTAATGTCTCCAAACACAGATTTCAGCCTTTTGAATATTTCACAGGCAATCTTGTTTCCGCAACAGATAACTTTTAAATATATTGCACATTGTGAATGTTTCATTATTAGGGTTCCAGTATTGCGCTCTGTTTTACAGACAAAGATAATATAAAGAATCATGTGCGTGTACAGAAAATGAAAAAATAAGGAAATCTGATTCCCTGCAAGCAGCACCCCTTTTAATAGGTTGTTGTTTAAAAAAACAACAAAAAACTGTGATTTAATACACAAAAATAAACTTAAAGGATCAATATCTCATACATGTTTTACTTTGCAGCTGGCATAACAAGTTATTGTTAAAAGACAGTACAAAACTTAGACCAATATACAATTTTACAATATTTCCCATTACATTTTTTTTGTGGCCAGCTTGTTATCTGATGGACATTTGTCTGACTGACATTTGTGTGATAGATAATAATCCGACAGACAAATGTCCGGCGAATAACAGTCCGGCCACAGCCAAATGTGTCCGATTCTACTAATGCATTTTGTCCATGAACCGTTGAAAGCACATAATGGGGGGTGGGACCCATGGTTAGGTTCCCAGAGGCGGTTGCAGCGCCCGAGGCACTGATTAGAACAGAACTGTCTGGAGTATATCTGAATATATTCTCTTGGACATATGTCTAATGGACAAATGTGCTTCGGCATTCTGTCCTTCGTCATTCTGTCCGAGAACAAAATTTCTACATCAACAATATCCCTGGGGCAATCTGTTTAGGTTAATTTATAATTGTGTACTCAATGTAATGTCATTATTAATCAATGCATTTGGACAATTTATCTGCTATTTTCAGTTATGGACCTAAACAAGCTTCTTCTGCTTCCTTTAACACAAAAAGACACAGTTGCACATTTACACACCAGCTGAACAGGTGCATTTCTGCCTGGCCTTATCACAAATAACATTAAATGTGGACAAATAAAGCAAGCAGATTAAGCAGCTGTTGGTAAATATGTCTATGTATTGTGCTAATGACTCTAATAAACTCACAGAAAGAAAAACTGTTTAAAAGCATAAATATAAAAAACTCACTTGTCAGTGGAGATAGAATAAAAAATATCTTCAAAGAATTCCAAAATGAAAATGTATAAAAGAGCCCTCTACTTATAATCTTTAAAACAACTGATGTTAATGTATAACTTAAATATTCATTTTATATTCTACAAGGCATATTACACGTATAGGCATTAACATTACTTTTATTATTAGCTGCAAAAAAACATATTCTTATAGTGAATATGTGCATGTGAGCTTTTTGCTGTATTTCATGTAGACATACAAGAGTTAAACTTTCTAATTTACTCCTATTATCAATTTTTCTTTGTTCTCGTGCAATCTTTATTTGAAAAAGCAGGAATCTAATCTAATGAGCCGGCCCATTTCTGATTCAGCACTCTGGATAGGGCTTCCTGATTGGTGGCTACATTTAGCCACCAATCAGCAAGAGCAACCCAGGTGCTGAACCAAAAACGGGCCGGCTCCTTAGCTTAGATTCCTGTTTTTTCAAATAAAGATAGCAAGAGAATGAAGAAAAATTGATAATAGGAGTAAATTAGAAAGTTTATTAAAATTGCATCCTATATATGAATCATGAAAGAAACATGTTGGGTTTAGTATCCCTTTAATGCTCATGGAATTCTTTGTTGAAGAGCATAGCTAGATAGGTATCGTGCACATGTCTGGAGAATTATATAGTGGCAAATTTGCAAGAATACTTTAAACTACTAGATGGCAGCAGTGTTTCAACACATTCTTGCAGAATTTGTGCCATATAATGCTCCAGCGGCATGCGCACTCCTGCTCCTACCTACCTGTTTTTCAACAAAGTTTACCAAGAGAACAAAGTTTATTTTAATGGAAGTAAATTGTAAATAAGGCGTGTTATATCCCGGTTGAAAAAACACATAAAGCAAATGATTGTGGAGGCCCATGTGCAGTTTAAATTTGATGTGCTGTTTTAACGTATAACATTTAGCTAAATGGTACGGCAAAACATAACATGAGAAGTAAATCAGTTCAGCAGTTTTTAAGTTATTTTTCCATTCTCACCATAAAAAGAAATTGTATATAGTACAACAATACAATAAAATCTAACCATCCAATTTTCATGGAATTTTCTAAAGCTATAGAATATAAAGTCTTCTTCACTCATTACCATGTGTGCAGGACTTCCTTAGATTCACCTAGATTTAGAGTTTTGCGGCCAAAGGGGTGTGTTAGCTACGCGTGTTTTTTTTCCCCCGCACCTTTTAAATAACGCTGGTATTTAGAGTTCTCTGAAGGGCTGCGTTAGGCTCCAAAAAGGGAGCGTAGAGCATAATTTACCGCCACTTCAACTCTAAATACCAGCGTTGCTTACGGTAGCGGCCAGCTTGAAAAACGTGCTCGTGCTCGTGCACGATATCCCCATAGGAAACAATGGGGCAGTTTGAGCTGAAAAAAAACCTAACACCTGCAAAAAAGCAGCGTTCAGCAAATAACGTATCCCCATTGTTTCCTATGGGGAAACAGTTTCTAAGTCTGCACCTAACACCCTAACATGAACCCCGAGTCTAAACAACCTTAACCTTACACTTATTAACCCCTAATCTGCCGCCCCCGCTATCGCTGACCCCTGCATTATATTATTAACCCCTAATCTGCCACTCCGGACACCGCCGCAACCTACGTTATCCCTATGAACTCCTAATCTGCTTCCCCCAACGTCGCCGACACCTACATTATATTTATTAACCCCTAATCTGCCCCCCCAACGTCGCTGCTACCTTACCTACACTTATTAACCCCTAATCTGCCGACCGGACCTCGCCGCCACTATAATAAACGTATTAACCCCTAAAATGCCGCACTCCCACCTCGCAAACCCTATAATAAATTGTATTAACCCCTAATCTGCCCTCCCTAACATCGCCGCCACCTAACTTCAAGTATTAATCCTTAATCTGCCGACCGGACCTCGCCGCTACTCTAATAAATGTATTAACCCCTAAAGCTAAGTCTAACCCTAACCCTAACACCCCCTAAATTAAATATAATTTAAATCTAACGAAATAAATTATTTCTTATTAAATAAATTAATCCTATTTAAAGTTAAATACTTACTTGTAAAATAAACCCTAACATAGCTACAATATAACAAATAATTATATTGTAGCTATTTTAGCATTTATATTTATTTTACAGGCAACTTTGTATTTATTTTAACCAGGTACACTAGCTATTAAATAGTTATTTACTATTTAATAGCTACCTAGTTAAAATAATTACAAAATTACCTGTAAAATAAATCCTAACCTAAGTTACAATTAAACCTAACACTACACTATCAATAAATTAATTAACTAAACTATCTACAATTAAATCAACTAAACTAAATTACAAAAAAACCAAAACACTAAATTGCAAAAAATAAAAAAGATTACTCTAAGCCTACTGACAAATAAAAAATAGCCCCCCAAAATAAAAAAATGCCCTACCCTATTCTAAAATAAAACATCCTCCAGAGGGTCCAAAGTCTTCATCCAGGCGGCATCTTCTATCTTCTTCCATCCGGACCGGAGCGGGTCCATCTTGAAGCAGCCGACGCGGAGGCATCCTTCCTCACCGACGGACTAACGACGAATGAAGGTTCCTTTAAATGATGTCATCCAAGATGGCGTCCCTCGAATTCCGATTGGCTGATAAGATTCTATAAGCCAATCGGAATTAAGGTAGGAAAAATCTGATTGGCTGATTGAATCAGCCAATCAGATTCAAGTTCAATCTGATTGGCTGATCCAAACAGCCAATCAGATTGAGCTCGCATTCTATTGGCTGTTCTGATTAGCCAATAAAATGCAAGCTCAATCTGATTGGCTGATCCAATCAGCCAATCGGATTGAACTTGAATCTGATTGGCTGATTCAATCAGCCAATCAGATTTTTCCTACCTTAGTTCCGATTGGCTGATAGAATCCTATAAGCCAATCGGAATTCAAGGGATGCCATCTTGGATGACGTCATTTAAAGGAACCTTCATTCGTCGTTAGTCCGTCGGTGAGGAAGGATGGCTCGGCGTTGGCTGCTTCAAGATGGACCCGCTCCGCTCCAGATGGAAGAAGATAGAAGATGCTGCCTGGATGAAGACTTTGGACCCTCTGGAGGACCTCTTCTTGCCGGATAGGATGAAGACTTCGGACCCTCTGGAGGACCTCTTCTTGCCGGATAGGATGAAGACTTTGGACCCTCTTCTGGACGGATCGGTGATACCCGGCTGGGTGTAGACAAGGTAGGAAGATCTTCAGGGGCTTAGTGTTAGGTTTTTTAAGGGGGGTTTGGGTGGGATAGATTAGGGGTATGTGGGTGGTGGGTTTGTAATGTTGGGGGGGTATTGTATGTTTTTTTTTTA
Source organism: Bombina bombina (assembly GCF_027579735.1). Taxonomy (NCBI): domain Eukaryota; kingdom Metazoa; phylum Chordata; class Amphibia; order Anura; family Bombinatoridae; genus Bombina; species Bombina bombina. The sequence continues at coordinate 284,474,295 of NC_069500.1, forward strand.
CAGGCAAAAGAGCTTATTTCTTTGGGGCATGCCCCGCAAAAAGCCCTTTTAAGGGCTGGTAAGGTAATAGAGCTGTTAACTTTTGATTTTAGAATAGTGTAGGACATTTTTTTATTTTGGGGGGCTTTGTTATTTTTTTAGGGGGCATAGAGTAGGTGTAATTAATTTAAAATTCTTTTTTTATTTTTTGTAATTTAGTGTTTGTTTTTTTTGTAATTTAGTTTAGTTGATTTAATTGTAGGTAATTGTAGGTAGTTTAGTTAATTAATTTATTGATAGTGTAGTGTTAGGTTTAATTGTAACTTAGGTTAGAATTTATTGTACAGGTAATTTTGTAATTATTTTAACTAGGTAGCTATTAAATAGTAAATAACTATTTAATAGCTATTGTACCTGGTTAAAATAAATACAAAGTTGCCTGTAAAATAAATATAAATGCTAAAATAGCTACAATATAATTATTCGTTATATTGTAGCTATATTAGTGTTTATTTTACAGGCAAGTATTTAGCTTTAAATAGGATTTATTTATTTAATAAGAAATAATTTATTTTGTTAGATTTAAATTATATTTAACTTAGGGGGGTGTTAGGGTTAGGGTTAGACTTAGCTTTAGGGGTTAATACATTTATTAGAGTAGCGGCGAGGTCCGGTTGGCAGATTAGGGGTTAATACTTGAAGTTAGGTGGCGGCGATGTTAGGGAGGGCAGATTACGGGTTAATACTATTTATTATAGGGTTTGCGAGGCGGGAGTGAGGCGGTTTAGGGGTTAATACATTTATTACAGTGGCGGAGAGGTCCGGTCAGCAGATTAGGGGTTAATAAGTGTAGGTAAGGTAGCAGCGACGTGGGGGGGGCAGATTAGGGGTTAATAAATATTATGTAGGTGTCAGCGGTATTAGGGGCAGCAGATTAGGGGTTCATAGGGATAACGTAGGTGGCAGCGGTGTGCGGTCGGCAGATTAGGGGTTAAAATTTTTTATTATAGTGGCGGCGATGTGGGGGGACCTCGGTTTAGGGGTACATAGGTAGTTTATGGGTGTTAGTGTACTTTATAGCACAGTAGTTAAGAGCTTTATAAACCGGCATTAGCCCATAAAGCTCTTAACTCCTGACTTTTTTCTGCGGCTGGAGTTTTGTCGTTAGAGTTCAAACGCTCGCTTCAGCCAAGACTCTAAATACCGGCGTTAGGAAGATCCCATTGAAAAGATAGGATACGCAATTGGCGTAAGGGGATCTGCGGTATGGAAAAGTCGCGGCTGGAAAGTGAGCGTTAGACCCTTTCCTGACTGGCTCTAAATACCAACGGGCGGTAAAAGCCAGCGTTAGGAGCCCTTAACGCTGGTTTTGACGGCTTACGCAGAACTCTAAATCTAGGCGATTGTCCTTCCCCTTTTTCTCATTGTTTAGAGAGAGGGATCATAAAGATGATGCATAGTAACAACACAGAGGAACTTCCCAAAAGCAGAGGGACCTGCATAACTGTTTTAGATGCAGGTAATTACCTAGAATAATATACACTGTTTAATAATTTATGAGTGGGATAATGTTTTAAAAATGATCCTATCCGATCATAATACTGTATGACATAGATATAGTAAGAAATGGAAAGGGGGTTCTTATGTGGTTCTCTCTTTTTGGTGAGCTATTTTTAAAAAAACAATCGGCTAGATTTAGAGTTTGGCGGTAGCCGTCAAAACCAGCGTTAGAGGCTCCTAACGTTGGTTTTGGGCTACCGCTGGTATTTAGAGTCAGTCATTAAAGGGTCTAACGCTCACTTTGCAGCCACGACTTTTCCATACCACAGATCCCCCTACGCCATTTCCGTATCCTATCTTTTCAATGAGATCTTTCTAACGCTGGTATTTAGAGTCGTGGCTGAAGTGAGCATTAGAAATCTAACGACAAAACTCCAGCCGCAGAAAAAAGTCAGGAGATAAGAGCTTTCTGGGCTAACGCCGGTTCATAAAGCTCTTAACTACTGTGCTCTAAAGTACACTAACACCCATAAACTACCTATGTACCCCTAAACCGAGGTCCCCCCACATCGCCGCCACTCTAATAAAAATTTTTAACCCCTAATCTGCCGACTGCACACCGCTGCAACCTACATTATCCCTATGTACCCCTAATCTGCTGCCCCTAACATCGCCGACACCTATATTATATTTATTAACCCCTAATCTGCCGCCCCCACTATCGCTGACCCCTGCATATTAATTTAAACCCCTAATCTGCCGCTCCGTACACCGCCGCAACCTACGTTATCCCTATGTACCCCTAATCTGCTGCCCCTAACACCGCCGACCCCTATATTATATTTATTAACCCCTAATCTGCCGCCCCCGCTATAGCTGACCCCTGCATATTATTATTAACCCCTAATCTGCCGCTCCGTACACCGCCGCAACCTACTTTTTCCCTATGTACCCCTAATCTGCTGCCCCTAACACCGCCGACCCCTATATTATATTTATTAACCCCTAATCTGCTGCCCCCAATGTCGCCTCCACCTACCTACAATAATTAACCCCTAATCTGCCGACCGGATCTCACCGCTACTCTAATAAATGTATTAACCCCTAAAGCTAAGTCTAACCCTAACACTAACACCACCCTAAGTTAAATATAATTTAAATCTAACAAAATAAATTAACTCTTATTAAATAAATTATTCCTATTTAAAGCTAAATACTTACCTGTAAAATAAACCCTAATATAGCTACAATATCAATTATAATTATATTGTAGCTATTTTAGGATTAATATTTATTTTACAGGCAACTTTGTAATTATTTTAACCAGGTACAATACCTATTAAATAGTTAATAACTATTTAATAGCTACCTAGTTAAATAATTACAAAATTACCTGTAAAATAAATCCTAACCTAAGTTACAATTAAACCTAACACTACACTATCAATAAATTAATTAAATAAAATACCTACAATTATCTACAATTAAACCTAACACTACACTAGCAATAAATTAATTAAATACAATACCTACAAATAAATACAATGAAATAAACTAACTAAAGTACAAAAAAATAAAAAAGAACTAAGTTACAAAAAATAAAAAATATTTACAAACATTAGAAAAATATTACAACAATTTTAAACTAATTACACATACTCTAAGCCCCCTAATAAAATAACAAAGACCCCCAAAATAAAAAAATACCCTACCCTATTCTAAAATTAAAATAGAAAAGCTCTTTTACCTTACCAGCCCTTAAAAGGGCCATTTGCGGGGCATGCCTCAAAGAATTCAGCTCTTTTGCCTGGAAAAAGAACATACAATACCCCCCCCAACATTACAACCCACCACCCACATACCCCTAATCTAACCCAACCCCCCCTTAAATAAACCTAACACTAAGCCCCTGAAGATCTTCCTACCTTATCTTCACCACACCGGGTATCAGCGATCCATCCAGGCTCCGATGTCTTGATCCAAGCCCAAGCGGGGGGCTGAAGACATCCATCCTCCGGCTGAAGTCTTGATCCAAGCGGGCAGAAGAGGACATCCGGACCGGCAAACATCTGCATCCAAGCCGCATCTTCTATGTTCTTCCAATGACGACCGGCTGATCTTCAAGACCTCCAGCGCGGATCCATCCTCTTCTTCCGACGACTAGATGATGAATGAAGGTACCTTTAAGGGACGTCATTCAAGATGGCGTCCCTCGAATTCCGATTGGCTGATAGGATTCTATCAGCCAATCAAAATTAAGGTAGGACAATTCTGATTGGCTGATGGAACCAGCCAATCAGATACAAGTTCAATCCGATTGGCTGATGGAATCAGCCAATCAGATTGAGATCGCATTCTATTGGCTGTTCCGATCAGCCAATAGAATGCGCGCTCAATCTGATTGGCTGATCGGATCAGCCAATCGGATTGAACTTGAATCTGATTGGCTGATTCCATCAGCCAATCAGAATTTTCCTACCTTAATTCCGATTGGCTGATAGAATCCTATCAGCCAATCGGAATTCGAGGGACGCCATCTTGGATGACGTCCCTTAAAGGAACCGTCATTCGTCGGGAAGTCGTCGGTGAAGATGGATGTTCTGCGTCGGCGGGATGAACTACATGGATCCGGAAGAAAGAAGATTGAAGATGCCGCTTGATAGAAGACTTCAGTCGGATCATGGACCTCTTCAGCTCCCGCTTGGATGAAGACTTCAGCCGGATCATGGACATCTTCAGCCCCCCGCTTGGGCTTGGATCAAGACATCGGAGGCTCTTCTGGATCGATCGGTGAACCCGGTGTGGTGAAAACAAGGTAGGGCTATCTTCAGGGGCTTAGTGTTAGGTTTATTTAAGGGGGGTTTGGGTTATATTAGGGGTATGTGGGTGGTGGGTTGTAATGTTGGGGGGGGTATTGTATGGTTTTTTTTACAGACAAAAGAGCTGAATTCTTTGGGGCATGCCCCGCAAAGGGCCCTTTTCAGGGCTGGTAAGGTAAAAGAGCTTTTCTATTTTAATTTTAGAATAGGGTAGGACATTTTTTTATTTTGGGGGTCTTTGTTATTTTATTAGGGGGCTTAGAATAGGTGTAATTAGCTTAAAATTGTTGTAATATTTTTCTAATGTTTGTAAATATTTTTTATTTTTTGTAACTTAGTTCTTTTTTATTTTTTGTACTTTAGTTAGTTTATTTCATTGTATTTATTTGTAGGTATTGTATTTAATTAATTTATTGATAGTGTAGTGTTAGGTTTAATTGTAGATAATTGTAGGTATTTTATTTAATTTATTTATTGATAGTGTACTGTTAGGTTTAATTGTAACTTAGGTTAGGATTTATTTTACAGGTAATTTTGTAATTATTTTAACTAGGTAGCTATTAAATAGTTATTAACTATTTAATAGCTATTGTACCTGGTTAAAATAATTACAAAGTTGCCTGTAAAATAATTATAAATCCTAAAATAGCTACAATATAATTATAATTTATATTGCAGCTATATTAGGGTTTATTTTACAGGTAAGTATTTAGCTTTAAATAGGAATGTTATTTAATAAGAGTTAATTTATTTCGTTAGATGTAAATTATATTTAATTTAGGGGGGTGTTAGTGTTAGGGTTAGATTTAGCTTTAGGGGTTTATACATTTATTAGAGTAGCGGTGAGATCCGGTCGGCAGATTAGGGGTTAATTATTGTAGGTTGGTGGAGGCGACTTTTGGGGCGGCAGATTAGGGGTTAATAAATATAATATAGGGGTCGGCGGTGTTAGGGGCAGCAGATTAGGGGTACATAGGGATAACGTAGGTTGCGGCGGTGTACGGAGCGGCAGATTAGGGGTTAATAATAATATGCAGGGGTCAGCGATAGCGGGGGCGGCAGATTAGTGGTTAATAAATATAATATAGGGGTCGGCGGTGTTAGGGGCAGCAGATTAGGGGTACATAGGTATAATGTAGGTTGCGGCGGTGTATGGAGCGGCAGATTAGGGGTTAATAATAATATGCAGGGGTCAGCGATAGCGGGGGCGGCAGATTAGAGGTTAATAAGTGTAAGGTTAGGGGTGTTTAGACTCGGGGTACATGTTAGGGTGTTAGGTGCAGACATAGGAAGTGTTTCCCCATAGGAAACAATGGGGCTGCGTTAGGAGCTTAACGCTGCTTTTTTGCAGGTGTTAGGTTTTTTTCAGCTCAAACTGCCCCATTGTTTTCTATGGGGGAATCGTGCACGAGCACGTTTTTGAAGCTGGCCGCGTCCGTAAGCACCGCTGGTATTTAGAGTTGCAGTGGCGGTAAATATGCTCTATGCTCCCTTTTTTGGAGCCTAAAGCAGCCCTTCTGTGAACTCTAAATACCAGCGGTATTTAAAAGGTGCGGGGGGAAAAAGCACGCGTAGCTAACGCACCCCTTTGGCGCGGGAACTCTAAATCTAGCCGAATGAAAGCAAATATGATGCAAAATTATACTGCATGGGGTGATAGTGGAAACACTTACATTTGAAAAGAATTACATAAGTGAGTTATTGTAGGGTTTTTGAATGGATTATAATGGCCTTGAATTTGAAATCCCTATGACAAGCCATGCAAGACACACAAACAATTGATATAGGACTCAAGATCAGTGTATATAATATTGTTCATGTACAATAAATATCTATTGGAATAGATATACAGGTATAGATATATACACATATACATAGAAATATGTATTTAAAAATAAAGAGGACATTAGCCTGTAAATCAAGAACATTGGAACAAGAATTATGTACAGTAAAAGACATATAAACAAACAAACACACACACACACACATATATATATATATATATGAATGCAAATTATTAAACATTATTAAACATTGTAAAATATATAGATACTCTATGGATTATTTAGAATATTTACAGTATGTTCAATAATTTTTAATAATTTTTATTCATTTTTACAAATATTTTATATGCAATATTTCCATAATAATTTACATTAGCCTGTAAATCAAGAACATTGGAACAAGAATTATGTACAGTAAAAAACATATAAACACACAAACACACACACACACACACACACACACACACACACACATATATATATATACATACATACATATATATATATATATATATATATATATATAAAACATACATATATAGACATATATATAAAATCATATTTAATCTCGGGTTAGCGCACTTGGTTAAATGCGATCGCGATATAGCAACTTACAACTTGTAATATGCGCGATATCTTACAAAGTCAAGCACAGTTAGCGCATGTGCGTGAGCAATAATTAGCACTCCACACGTAATCTACCCCTTAGTAGAGTGCGAAAAATAACATAGATAAATATATAATACATATACGGCTAGATTTAGAGTTTTGTCGGTAACGACCCGCGTAGCTAACGCATGCTTTTTTTTTTTTTTTAAATTTTATTTTTATTGAGGCAATGAAATAAGTCAGAGTACAATCACAGTATAAAGGACAATATCTCAAACAGTATTATATGATAGTAATTCCTTCTTTCAAACACAGGTACACTGAGCTGTAATGGGAGCATGGTATTGACCTTAATAATGCCTCTTTTCTTATAATAAGTTAACATAACATGCAAGCGTCAACAGTGTAACTTAGGACCACTTATGGGCCCTGTAAACTGGTACTTATCGGGAGACAAAACTCTCAGGATTAAGGGTTCACAATATAGGGCATAGAGAGAAGAAACTAAGTTTTGAGTAATTGTCATCATCTTAAGACAAACATTGTGATACTTGTTAGGTTCTGAAGGGGGGAACAACTGGAGGTCAACTTATGATTACAGGGAAGGGGTATTTCCCCGAGAACCATGGTCAAGAGGTGGGGGAAGGGAAAGGTAGGAAAAGAAGAGGGGTAGTGGGGGAGAAAAAAAAAAAAAAAAAAAAAAGGAAAAAAGGAAAAAACGAGAGCTGAGGGTCACTGAAGGCTGGAGGAGTGCTCGGGCCGCCAAGACCACAGCCCAGACATTAGAGTTGCCCAACTATCTGTTCGTCCACCAAAACGTCGGCATTGTCAGGTCTCCTAAACTCTTCCCATGTCAACCATATAGAGCAATAGAAGTCATAACGACCTTCGACCCTTAACGCGTATTCTTCCATGTTTTGAATGTAATCCAAGGATTCAAGGACTGGGGTAAGTGTGACCGGGGTTTGTTTCATCCATTGCCTAGCTATAACGAGTTTTGCCGCCAAAAGGATGACAACACCTAGTAGGCGGGATGACCTTGGGAGGCTCTGCAATCCAAGATGAAAGAGCGCCGTATCTCCTGTGAGGTCATCCACCAGACCCAGTCTCCAGAGCAGCCTCGCTACCTGAGTCCAAAATTGGTTCAGTTTGGGGCATTCCCACCAGATATGTAGGTGGGTACCTCGCTGGGTGCATCCTCTCCAACAGTCCGCTGACTTGGAGGGATATATTCTGTGCAACCTGGTTGGGACCCAATGCCATCGAAGTAGGATTTTAAGATATAATTCGAAGAGGTTGGAGCAGCGCACCGCTGCACCAACATCCTGGAGAGCACGCTGCCATTTATCATCTGATGTCACTACCCCCAAGTCTCTCTCCCAGTCCTCTGTAGACCGGGTTTTTAAGAAGTGAGGGGAGTTAAGGAGAATTCTGTAGTGGAACGATAGGGAGCCACGTAGAGGTCTACCAACCAACCACCTCCTCTCCCAGTTGGTGAGCACTCTCATGTTAGCTTTCTGAAATCCCCAGGATAAAAGGAGCGAAACTAAGCGGAGGTATTCAAATTGCAACTCTCTAGGGAAGTTGTCCGTCGGATAAGCTTGGGGTGGAATAGCCAGAACGTCTCCCCTATATAGGTCTGAGAGTAGTCCGATCCCTAGGGCCTCCCACTTCCTGGGATGCGATTCAGGAAGGCACTGCAATAAAGCTTTGATAGAGTGTATAGGGGAGGGGTGCGGGGCCACCGAATCAAGAGATCACAGCTCTCTCCAAAGCTTCAGACAGGTCTTGATTGTGCGGCAATGTATTCCGCTCAGTACCTCTGCGTGATCTGGGATCCATATAAGAGTGGCCAAGTCCTCTGTAGACCGGGTTTTTAAGAAGTGAGGGGAGTTAAGGAGAATTCTGTAGTGGAACGATAGGGAGCCACGTAGAGGTCTACCAACCAACCACCTCCTCTCCCAGTTGGTGAGCACTCTCATGTTAGCTTTCTGAAATCCCCAGGATAAAAGGAGCGAAACTAAGCGGAGGTATTCAAATTGCAACTCTCTAGGGAAGTTGTCCGTCGGATAAGCTTGGGGTGGAATAGCCAGAACGTCTCCCCTATATAGGTCTGAGAGTAGTCCGATCCCTAGGGCCTCCCACTTCCTGGGATGCGATTCAGGAAGGCACTGCAATAAAGCTTTGATAGAGTGTATAGGGGAGGGGTGCGGGGCCACCGAATCAAGAGATCACAGCTCTCTCCAAAGCTTCAGACAGGTCTTGATTGTGCGGCAATGTATTCCGCTCAGTACCTCTGCGTGATCTGGGATCCATATAAGAGTGGCCAAGTCCACACCAGCGGGCAATGAGCCCTGCTCTATTTGGTACCATCTTGCAGAGCAATCCCTCACCCCCCAGGCGGTAATATGCGAGAGCATAGCAGCCTTATAGTATAATGTAATGTTTGGCATCTACAAGCCTCCGCATTGTTTTGGCTTTTGTAGCTGGGTCAGGGGAAGCCGTACGTGGCGTCCTTTCCACACGTATTTAGTAAAGATGGATTGAAAGTGGTTGAGAAGATATGCCGGAACAGGAACCGGGAGGCACCGAAAGAAATAGATCAGCTTTGGGAGTAAGAGCATCTTTACAGCCGCAACTCTACCCGTCCAGGAGACCTCCGGCACCTTCCAACTAGAGACAGTCTGTTGGAATTCCTTGAGTAGTGACCCGTAATTTGCGGTCACTATTCGTTTAGGGTCATGAGAGAGCATTACCCCCAGGTGCTTCAGTCCTTCGGTTGACCATTTAAATGGATATGTTCTTCTCAGGGTCTCCAGAGTGGTCTCGTCTAGACCGATAGCGTAGGCTTCAGTCTTGGTGTAGTTGAGCTTGTAATATGTTAGGTTAGCAAACTCGGTCAAGATCTTGAAAAATTCAGGGAGCGACTCCTCAGGGTTTGTTAAAAAGATTGTCAAGTCATCCGCGAATAGTGCTAGGACTTGCGGGATATCATGCAACACCAGGGGTTGAATAGAGGGGGATGCCCGAAGTTTCGTTGCCAGTGGTTCCATCATGAGAGCAAAAACAAGTGGCGACAGGGGACACCCCTGTCTCGTGCCATTCTTAATCTCAAAAGCTCTAGACACAAACCCCAGTCCTCTGACTCTAGCGGATGGGCCTGAGTATAGGGCCATTACCGCTATGATAAATGCAGAGGGGAATCCAAAAGAGCGCAGGACCTCAATCATATATTCCCACCGGACCCTGTCAAATGCTTTCTCAGCATCCAACGACAGGGTAACCAGTGGGATCTTAAGTGCGGCTGTCTCAGAAAAGATATTCAACAGACGCCTGGTATTGTCTGAGCCTTGTCGTCCCGGGGTAAATCCCACCTGATCCTGGTGGATCAGACCTGGAAGGGTTTTATTTAGCCTTGAGGCCAAAATTTTTGCGTATAGTTTTACATCTCCATTAATAAGAGATATTGGGCAGTAATTCTCACAGAGGTCAGGGTTTTTCCCAGGTTTGGGTATAGTTATGATTGATGCCTCTAGGAATTCCCGGGGGAAGCTACCAGCATCCATGGCCTCACCAAACACACGGGCAAGAAGAGGACATAATGGGGTAACAAATTTTTTATAAAACATGGCATCTAAGCCATCCGGCCCAGGAGATTTATGTGCCTTAAGACTTTTGATCGTCTTCTCAATCTCCTCCACTGTGATAGGGGTAGTGAGAAAATCCCTCATATCATCTGGAACCTGCGGCAGTTGAAGTCTGTGTAGAAACTTGGGGATAGCATGTGCCGGCCTATAGTGGGAACAGGGGTCAGCAGATATCTGGTATAAACCACTGTAGTAGTCTGCAAAGACATCTCCTATATCACTAGGAGAATAAAATTTTCTGCTATCTCTTTTGATATAAGCTATCTTGTTCAATAAGGTTTTCTGTTGAAGTTTGTGGGCCAGGAGTCGGTCCGCCCTGTCTCCTTTGTGGTAGTATCTCTGCTTCAGGAGATAAAGTCCCCTCTGGACTCTCTCTAGTTCACAAGTTTCAATATGCTTTTTGAGAGTCTGAACCCTCCTAACCAAGGAGTCTGTTCTAGTTCTTCTGAGTTGAGTCCTAGAGATAGAGTAGTCATGATAAAGTTGGGCTAGGCTGGCTCCTCTGTGTCGTCTAATCTCTGAGGATTTCTGCATGAAGAGTCCGCGGAGATAGGCCTTAAGCGACGCCCACAGGGTTAGCGCAGATGTAGTTCCCGTGTCATTTATGTTCAAAAACCTCTCTATTTCCCGTATCCAAAGTGGGATTTGTGGGTCCACGAGGAGGTGTTCTGGTAGACGCCAAGAGTGTCTACCCTCCCCAGAGGGAGAGAAAGTGATATCTACAACTACTGCATCATGGTCTGACCAAACGCAAGGTACAATCCTAGCCGCCGCAACCATCTGCAGTGTCCATGAGTGACAAAAAAAATAATCAAGCCGAGAAAAAGACAGAGAGGGGGACAAATGACAAGTGTAGTCGTCGACATCAGGGTGCAGGGCCCTCCAGACATCGTGATATGAGTGTTGTGAGACAACATTCCTGAAGAGGTAAGAGTAATGTTCTTCTCCTCGGTGTGGGGGTCCCTTTCTTTGTGACTTTCTATCCCTGCGCGGGTCCCACACTAGATTACAGTCACCACCTATAATAACATGGCCCTGTTTAAGGTGGCTTACTTTACCCAGCAGGTTGCCAAGGAAGCGAGTCTGGTTGACGTTGGGGGAATACAGAGCGACTAGCGTGACCAGATTGTTATCCAATCGGCAGACACATATTATGTAACGGCCAGAAGGGTCCGTTTCAAGGTAGATGGGCTCGTAGGAGACATGTCTACCAATTAAGACAGTAACTCCTCTGGCTTTTTTGTGGAACGTTGAGGACAAGCGAACCGGGAAATCCCTGGGGTGGAACATGGCGCCAGAGACTCCGTCCAGTGGGTCTCCTGTATGTATACAACGTCGAGACGTTGGGTTTTCAAAAATTTGAGGAGTAAACTTCTCTTTGTGGGTGAGTTCAGGCCTCTAACGTTCAGCGTGCCCACTTTCATTGTGAATGGAGAGAGAGAGAGAAAAAAAAAAAAAAAGGGGGGGAAAATAAGGGTGTGAGGTAAAAACTATGGAAGCTAAGGGAGGGTATACACTAGATTCCACCAGATTCTCCGGGTTGGGCAGAGACTACTACACTCTGCCAAATAGGGAGTGCGGAGGATAAGATAAATAATCCCTAACCGCACCAAGAATACAACCCCCGTGGGGGAGGGGGGGAAAAGGTAGTGAAGGAGGAAAGAGCTTGAAGGCTCCCCTCCACTACCGGTGTGTGTTACATGTCACTAATCATCTTACATAGGAACCTGTGGCCAGGTAATCTTAAGGGCGTAGTGGAAAAAGAAGAATTGGAAAATGAGAGGGGAAGGGAGGGGAGAGGGAAGGTGGTAGAAAGTCCAGGTAGGTTAGGAAAGAGCAATGTACTTTTGTTATATATCGGACTACAAGTAGATGTAAGGGGTGGAGAGTCTAAAGGGTGCTGAAGGCCTGCTTCAAGGGTCAGATAGGTCTTAAAGAATGGGTAGGTACGAGCATGTATATAGACAGCTGCCATTGTAACACATGATTTGTAATATCACCAAGTGGTAAAAGGTAATGAGGAGGCCCGAATTGGGCACAGAGTAATAGTACCTAAAAAGGAGAAGCGGGATGGGGCGGATCTTGATGATGGGGCTGGGGTGAGATCAGAGAGTGAAAAGGTGGGTGAGAAGAGGTAGGGTGTAAAGAAGCAATACCTAGAGGGTAACAGATGATGTAATAAATCAGAATACACATAAAAAACAGTATGTTCCCAACATTTGACAATACTCATATGGCAGATCTCCTCCCCAGCACCTCCCACCAGGAAAATCCTCCCTTAAGTCCATGAGGAATGCCGATGGACTGAGCAAATAACACTGGTAAAGAAACAGGGAGGTTGGGCGAGAGAGGTTAAAAGAGAGAGCCAGAAGGGCAGAGCAGTGGGAGGGAAAGGGAGTAGAGGTAGGAAAGTAGGAGAGAGCAGAATGAGAGGGGAGGGATAGGCGGATGATAGGGGACTATCAGCAATCCAGGAGGGAGGGAGAAGTGGGGAAGGAGATGATGTGGTTGTGGGAAAGATATTTGCATTGGGGAAGGTAGTGTGATGAGCGGGTACAGGGAGAAGGGGAGAGCGGAGGAAAGGATGATGGAGATGAGGAGAGATAGAAAGAGAAACACAAACATCAAAAGCACCAATTTGTAAAACATCATCAGTGGAGCATTATACAAGATTAACAGTGCAAGTTAAACTCATAGAGATTTTAAATACAATCTGTACTCGGCTTTTAACATTGTCCATAAAACAAATCTCTTCCTCGTCACTCCCACAAGGGCAGTCCTCTCTCAAGTCCAGAGGGAGCGATAATGGGTTGAGCAATAACACTGGCTAGAATGGAAGAATTGAGCGATGAAAGGCTGAGGGGAAGGGAGGAGGGAAGGGGAGGGTGGAAAGGAGGAGCGGGCAGAGGGATAGGGAAGGGATAGGCAGATGGCAGGCCATCAACAATCCAGGGGAGGGGGGAGAGATGAGGGAGAGGAGGGAATATGATAGTAAGAGGGTATTGGAGCTGGGAAGGGTAGTGAGGGGAGCAGGGTACAGGGAGAAGGTGAGAAATGGGGAAAGATGATAGAGATAAAAAGAGATGGAAGAAGAAAAACATAACCATCAAAAGCACTTTTATGTAAAACATTAACCTGAAATCGTCGATGGAGTATTATACAAGACCAACAGTGTAAGTCAAACTCATATAGATCCTAAATACAACTGCTCTCGGCATTTAACAATGTCAATGTACCATATCTCTTCCCCAGTCCCCCCCGTCAGGGCAGTTCTCTCCCATGTCTAGAGGAAGCGATAGTGGGTTGGATAAACAACATTGGCGAAATGTGAAAGTTGAGCGGAGAAAGGCCCAGGCGAAGGGAAGAGGGGAAGGCGAAAAAGGAAAGAAGGAATGGGGCAGCAGGATTAGGGAGATGGGAAGGGTAGAGGGGAAGGTAGTGGGTGTATGCGGTTGGTAGGGGGTATCAACATTCCAGGTGGAAAAGGAGGACTATTAGGGAAAAGAGGGAATAGGATAGTGGGAAGGTAATAGAGTCGGGAGGGTTGTGGGTAGAGCAGGGTGTGGGGGAAAGGGAGGGTTAAGGGAAAGATGGTAGAGATGAGGAGAGTCAGGAGGAAGCGACACAGTCATCAGAGGTACCACTATGTAAAACATTGATTTGGCATCATAGGTGAGACATCGAATAAAACAAACATTGCAACTTTAACTTATATTAACAGTAAACATTTTAACTTGAACTAGATGGTCTTTCACATGTACGTTACCAGTTCCCTGGCCACCTCCAGGTCTCGGTAGCAATAACAGTCCTCTTGTAGAAATGATCCAATAAAGGCGTTCCATAACTCAGTCTACTGGAGGTGAGGGAACAAATTAAGCAGAGCTCTAGCAGCTTGGGATGGGGAAAGGAAAGAAGGAAACATGGAGCAGGGAGTAATATACAAGAGTGTCAATCAGTTGTACATTACCAGCTCTTCAGCACCACTATGGTGCCAGGAGATGACTCAAGCCTTTTGGGGTTTGGGCAATAATGGGGAATCTTCACAACACCCCCAGAGGGGTAGGTAGGTAATCATGAGGCCATTGCAGATGGTATAGAAAAATAAGGATCATCGACCAGGATCTTGTCGAGGTGCCTCTTGTCTGTCCGGGTTCCATGCTTGGGCCCCCACTCTCAGTAGGGGCCCTGCTCTCTGTGGTCGGGGAGGGTCTTCATTTCCATTTACAGATGGTAAGTTCCAGACTCTTAGCAGGTCTTGCGCCTGACGTGGAGTAAGAGCAGTGTGCTGGGTACCATCTTTGGTGATGATTAATTTAGTAGGAAATCCCCATCTGTATCGAATTTGGTGGGCCCTCAGAGCTCTAGTGGTTTCGTTGAAACTTCTTCTTTGTTGAAGCGTGAATGAGGACAGATCAGGGTATAGTGAGATGTCCTTAAACTGGTCCGGGAGTTGGGGTTGTCTCAGGGTGACTTTCAAGAGTCTGTCCTTGAAGGAGAAATAGTGCAACCTAGCTATGGTATCTCTGGGTTTATCCATAGGGAGGTTTTGCGGCCTAGCAGCCCTGTGAATTCTGTCGATTCTTGCATCTTGCTCCCCTGATGGACCTATGATAGATCTAAATAGTGCTTGGGCAAATTTTTCTAGTTCCTGAGGACCCACAGACTCTGGGATTCCCCGGATTCTAACGTTGTTCCGCCTGGAACGATCTTCCAGGTCTGCTAATTTCGCCTCTAAAGAGGACACCTGATCCGCCAAATTTTGTGTATAGCTGACCCAGTTTGTGTGGTCCACTAACAGGTCTTCCTGTTTGCGTTCTATTATGTCCGTTCGTTCATTAAGTGTAACAATGTCCTTTCTGAGGTCATCGAAGGACCTCTCCAGTTTGTCAAATCTTTTCGTGAATGACTGAGTCTGCTGATCCAGTAGTAGTTTCATGGAATCCATGGTGATCGTTTCAGAATGCCTGTGAGAGGGTGGTGAGCTCCTCACACTAGCCCTCCCCTCTGATAGAGGAGGTGAGACAGATCTATCATCATCCGAGATGTCCGGCAGTGGGTCCCTGATAGGCTGAAAATGGTCCCGGACTGTATGCTTTGAAGGGTGCAGTCCTTTTGACTTCTTCTTGGCTTGCTGAGACATTGTGTACCAGAGATTGTAACAGATAGTGGGTGGTATGTCAATAGGTATTTGCAGGGAAAGGGTCTCAGGAGGAAAACCTGGCGGGTTCAGCTGGCTTACACCGGTAGGGAGGGGTGCCACAGGATCTAGCACATCATGATTATGTTGCTTATGCCAGGTAGTTAAGAGAAGTACTTTTTATAAAAGCTGCTTCAGCGGTTGGCTGCAGGACAAGCAGGCAGCAGTGCAGAGGTCAGGTGGTTCCTGTGAGCAGCGAGCCTTGGTAGAGTGTGCCTCTCCTCAGGGGAAAATGCCTCCACTGGGCACAGTCGGGAAAGGGATGTAGGTTATGACCCGCTCCGGGGAGCAGAGCGGGAAAGGAGGAGGAGAGACACTATAGAGCTGTGGCAATCTGGGATGTATATAGGGATTTTGGCTTTTAGATTGTGGCAAGTCAGAAAGTTCAGAGTGATGTGGGATGTAGCAGTGAGTCCCTGAGCCCACGAGCTATTGTGGGTATAGACAGAAAACTTCTATTTCTGGGTGGAGGGGGTGGCCACCGGGTGTGATGCAATTGTGGTAGATAGAGCCTCAGTATCTGCAGTTATTTTGATGGGAGAACCTACTGTAAATTGCGGGTGGTGACACAAGGCACACAGTGGTATTCCTGATTTAAAGTAAGAGATGGGTGGCTTTCAAAGCTGTCAGTGTGTTGCTGCCACTCAGGCTGATATCAAAAGTTGAGCTGGGGGTGCTTGAGAGAGAAAAAGGTCTGCCCTGTTTTTCTTGGTAAACCCCTCAGTGTTAAATGGATAGATAACTCCAGATAGAGTGATTAGGTATAGTATCTGGGGCAGCAGGAGTTAAGTGTGGGTTCAGGGCGACTACGTGTAATAAATGCAGCCGGGGTTCTAGTGGGGTTCAACACTGTGGCTGTAATTCAGTCGCTGCAAAAGCTAAGGCGGCAGCAGAGCCGAGTTTCGTGAGCCCACCTCTCAATGCCTGCAAGTAAGGGTCTGCGTAGGTCTCCGTACCTGTGACCTAAGTTATGACTGTGGCAGAGTTAAGGAAAGCAGACCGGTGAGCACCGCTGATACACAGGGAGGTTATTATGGTCTCAGAGTTTAGTTGTCACGTGGGTGAGCGTTCCGGAGCGGAGCCCCGACCCTCCGGAACACAGTGTGCTAAAGTCACTCACCCCTCTTGGTCTTCTCTATTCCCCCGCAGTGGCCACCAACCTGCCCAGCAGTGTCCCAGCAGAAGAGCCTCCGTAAGTGTCACGGACTGCAGCACCGCTACCACTTCACAGGTCGGGCTGCCTCTGTCTTCCCCGCAGCCTTCTGGTGACGTCACTCCGGAATGGCGGTCTTCGCGCCTTTTAGCTTCTAAGTCCCCACAGATGTACAGGTAATGTGGATACTATATCCGTACACCACCAATTATGTTTGGGAACCGGGTGCTGTCCTCAGCGATCGTAGCACCTCTGATGGGATGTATTAGTCCTTGTGGTGAGACAGCTTTCCAGGGCAGTAAGTTACTCCTCCAGGAGCCTCTGATAGGGGATACTAGCTAGCGCCCTTCGTTTCTATCAGTAAATGTCCCGCAAACAGCTATCAGCAAACTAGTCTTATCAGCTTATTAAGACTTTGGGTAATCGGGAAACAAATATAAGGTGAAAAAAAAAAAAAAAGAAAAAAAAAGGGTTTTAAATCTGAAGTTTACTATAGTAATGCAGGAGCTCAATGGAAACACGTCTGCTCTGGTCTCAGGCTAGCTCCACGCATGCTTTTTTTTTTCCCCCGCACCTTTTAAATACCGCTGGTATTTAGAGTTCACAGAATGGCTGCTTTTCAGTGTGTTAGGCTCCAAAAAAGGAGCATAGAGCATAATTTACCGCCACTGCAACTCTCGATACCAGCGGTGCTTACGGACGCGGCCAGCTTCAAAAACGTGCTTGTGCACGATTCCCCCATAGGAAACAATGGGGCAGTTTGAGCTGAAAAAAAACCAAACACCTGCAAAAAAGCAGCGTTAAGCTCCTAACGCAGCCCCATTGTTTCCTATGGGGAAACACTTCCTAAGTCTGCACCTTACACCCTAACATGTACCCCGAGTCTAAACACCCCTAACCTTACACTTATTAACCTCTAATCTGCCGCCCCCGCTATCGCTGACCCCTGCATATTATTATTAACCCCTAATCTGCCGCTCCGTACACCGCCGCAACCTACATTATCCCTATGTACCCCTAATCTGCTGCCCCTAACACCGCCGACCCCTATATTATATGTATTAACCCCTAATCTGCCCCCCACAACGTCGCTTCCACCTACCTACAATTATTAACCCCTAATCTGCCAACCGGACCTCACCGCTACTATAATAAATGTATTAACCCCTAATCCGCCTCACGAACCCTATAATAGATAGTATTAACCCCTAATCTGCTCTCCCTAACATCGCTGACATCTAACTTCAAGTATTAACCCCTAATCTGCCGATCGGACCTCACCGCTACTCTAATAAATTTTTTAACCCCTAAAGCTAAGTCTAACCCTAACCCTAACACCCCCCTAAGTTAAATATAATTTAAATCTAACAAAATAAATTAACTCTTATTAAATAAATTATTCCTATTTAAAGCTAAATGCTTACCTGTAAAATAAACCCTAATGTAGCTACAATATAAATAATAATTATATTGTAGCTATTTTAGGATTTATATTTATTTTACAGGCAACTTTGTATTTATTTTAACCAGGTACAATAGCTATTAAATAGTTAAGAACTATTTAATAGCTACCTAGTTAAAATAATTACAAAATTACCTGTAAAATAAATCCTAACCTAAGTTACAATTAAACCTAACACTACACTATCAATAAATTAATTAAATAAAATACCTACAATTATCTACAATTAAACCTAACACTACACTATCAATAAATAAATTAAATTAAATACCTACAAATAAATACAATTAAATAAACTAACTAAAGTACAAAAAATAAAAAAAGCTAAGTTACAAAAAATAAAAAAATTAATTACAAACATAATAAAAATATTACAACAATTTTAAGCTAATTACACCTACTCTAACCCCCCTAATAAAATAACAAAGCCCCCCAAAATAAAAAAATGCCCTACCCTATTCTAAAATTAAAATAGAAAATCTCTTTTACCTTACCAGCCTTTAAAAGGGCCTTTTGCGGGGCATACCCCAAAGAATTCAGCTCTTTTGCCTGTAAAAAAAAACATACAATACCCCCCCAACATTACAACCCACCACCCACATACCCCTAATCTAACCCAAACCCCCCTTAAATAAACCTAACACTAAGCCCCTGAAGATCTTCCTACCTTGTCTTCACCATGCCAGGTATCACCGATCGCTCCAGGCTCCGAAATCTTCATCCAAGCCCAAGCAGGGGCTGGAGATCCATCATCCGGCTGAAGTCTTCTATCAAGCGACGGCTGAAGAGGTCCAGAAGAGGCTCCAAAGTCTTCATTCTATCCGGGCAGAAGAGTAGATCCGGACCGGCAACCATCTTCTTCCAAGCGGTGACAAGCGGCTCCATGTTGAAGACCTCCGGCGCGGATCCATCCTCTCCTTGCGACGTCCTAAGTCCGAATGAAGGTTTCTTTAAATGACGTCATCCAAGATGGCGTCCCTCGAATTCCGATTGGCTGATAGGATTCTATCAGCCAATCGGAATTAAGGTAGGGAAAATCTGATTGGCTGATGGAATCAGCCAATCAGATTCAACTTCAATCCGATTGGCTGATCCAATCAGCCAATCAGATTGAGCTCGCATTCTATTGGCTGATCGGAACAGCCAGTAGGATGCAAGCTCAATCTGATTGGCTAATTCAATCAGCCAATCAGATTTTCCCTACCTTAATTCCGATTGGCTGATCAATCGGAATTCGAGGGACGCCATCTTGGATGGCGTCATTTAAAGGAACCTTCATTCGGACTTAGGACGTCGCAAGAAGAGGATGGATCCACGCCGGAGGTCTTCAACATGGAGCTGCTTGTCACCGCTTGGAAGAAGATGGTTGCCGGTCCGGATCTACTCTTCTGCCCGGATAGCATGAAGACTTTGGAGCCTCTTCTGGACCTCTTCAGCCGTCGCTTGATAGAAGACTTCAGCCGGATGATGGATCTGCAGCCCCCGCTTGGGCTTGGATGAAGATTTCGGAGCCTGGAGCAATCGGTGATACCTGGCATGATGAAGACAAGGTAGGAAGATCTTCAGGGGCTTAGTGTTAGGTTTATTTAAGGGGGGTTTGGGTTAGATTAGGGGTATGTGGGTGGTGGGTTGTAATGTTGGGGGGGGTTGTATGTTTTTTTTTACAGGCAAAAGAGCTGAATTCTTTGGGGTATGCCCCGCAAAAGGCCCTTTTAAGGGTTGGTAAGGTAAAAGAGCTTTTCTATTTTAATTTTAGAATAGGGTAGGGCATTTTTTTATTTTGGGGGCTTTGCTATTTTATTAGGGGGCTTAGAGTAGGTGTAATTAGCTTAAAATTGTTGTAATATTTTTATTATGTTTGTAATTAATTTTTTTATTTTTTGTAACTTATCTTTTTTTATTTTTTGTACTTTAGTTAGTTTATTTAATTGTATTTATTTGTAGGTATTTTCTTTAATTTATTTATTGATAGTGTAGTGTTAGGTTTAATTGTAGATAATTGTAGGTATTTTATTTAATTAATTTATTGATAGTGTAGTGTTAGGTTTAATTGTAACTTAGGTTAGGATTTATTTTACAGGTAATTTTGTAATTATTTTAACTAGGTAGCTATTAAATAGTTATTAACTATTTAATAGCTATTGTACCTGGTTAAAATAAATACAAAGTTGCCTGTAAAATAAATATAAACCCTAAAATAGCTACAATATAATTATAATTTATATTGTATCTATATTAGGGTTTATTTTACAGGTAAGTATTTAGCTTTAAATAGGAATAATTTATTTAATAAGAGTTAATTTATTTTGTTAGATTTAAATTATATTTAACTTAGGGGGGTGTTAGGGTTAGGGTTAGACTTAGCTTTAGGGGTTAATAAATTTATTAGAGTAGCGGTGAGGTCCGGTCGGCAGATTAGGGGTTAATACTTGAAGTTAGGTGTCGGCGATGTTAGGGAGGGCAGATTAGGGGTTAATACTATTTATTATAGGGTTATTGAGGCGGGAGTGAGGCGGATTAGGGGTTAATACATTTATTATAGTGGCGGTGAGGTACGGTCAGCAGATTAGGGGTTAATAATTGTAGGTAGGTGGAGGCGACGTTGGGGGCGGCAGATTAGGGGTTAATAAATATAATATAGGGGTCGGCTGTGTTAGGGGCAGCAGATTAGGGGTAAATAAGGATAACGTAGGTGGCGGCGATGTGGGGGACCTCGGTTTAGGGGTACATAGGTCAGTGACGTGCAGTAATAGGAGGCAGGGGAGGCAGTGCCTCCCCTGTCCAATCAGAGAAAAGATTTAAAATAATATTTATTAAAAAAAAAAGTATTTTTTACTTTTTTTTTTTGGCCACCCCCCCCCCCCACACCCTCCTCTGGTGATTACCCACATCATCATTATTATTCCTAATCCTACTGCTGCTGCCAATTAAATTCAGCACATGTTGCGCAATAATTAGGCTGTGAGCTGGTCCGCTGCCCTCCACTATTGCGCAACATGGATATGAATATAGTTTACACTGCTCACTAAGAGCCAGCGCCACCCAGTGGTGTCTCGCTGGGCCCTATACAAGCTCCAATAGAGGCGGTTCTCAAAACCGCCTCTATGATGGAGCAAGATCACATAGCCAATCAGCATCAGCGCTGCTGGGGAGGCATGCCTGCCCTGCTTGGCTGCTGAGTGACAGAGTGTGTGGGTGACGTCAAACTTCAGGCGAAAATGTGTCAGTACAGGAGCGGGAGCTGCTGAGTGCAAGTGCGTGGTGTGCCTGCCTGCCTGCCCTCGTCATCATTGCGTGACTACTTAGAGCCAGCCTAGCCACTAGCCAGGAGGAGCTGTCAGCTATTGTGTGGCTGTGGATGATACAGCGAGCCGGTCGAGCCAAATGTTTTAAGAGTCTCAGTCTGTCTGACCTCACTCAGGCTCTCAGGTAAGCTAATACTGATGAACAGCAGTAACACACAGGACTAGTACAGTCAGTAGTCAGTGCCACTGCCACGTGTTGTGTCATAATAAATTGTGTAACTAAGCCAAAGTTCAAACAAACCCCATTATCGATGTTGCAAGCTGCAAGCCAGGTCAAGAAATGGTAAAGTCCTGGCTCCAGGCTATATTCAATTTCTCATACAGCGTTAGAGTGCTCAGTGCTTGAAAGTAACTCCCCTAGGACCTAACCTTTCCAGCAGCCTGACATTGTATGCAGTACTAGTACTGATCGGTCAGGCATGAGGAAAAGAGAGGCCGTTATCTGCAGTCACACCCCACTGCTTCCAAGATATTTGCGTTGCGGTAACCATTAGTTTTTTTTTTAAAAGTACTACTGTTTTTAGCATCTACTAATTTAAAAGGCTGGAGGTCAGAAAAACAGGGCAGCCTTGTGCATGACGTTGCTGCTTTTGTTAACTGTTTACCTTCCAGAGGATAATTGTAGTCTGCTCCAATTAAGTGAGTAAACAACTAAAATTAAAATAAACAAATACAAATCATTCCATCCTGGCACTCCCTATAAAGAGGTATACTGCTAGTAAAAAAAACCCTGCAAAATCAAGACTGCTTATAAAGTTGCAAAGGCTAATAGTTAATATGCTATATGCCTTTTATAATGCAGAAATAAATTAAAACTCCTTAATATTACATAGAAAACACACACATTCACATTATTTTAACAAACAGAATATCATTCATAAGACAAAAAACATCAAAAAGGTTTTGTTGAGCAATTTGAGCAGGAGCTGTTATTTTTTTTTAAGCAGTAAATAGTTTTTTTAGAGTTCATCTTTAGTGAGTTATGTATTGACAGCCGCACTTTTTAATGATAACAAAACTCTGTATCCACTATCAGGATACTGTTAAAAATGCCAGCATTTGTTTTATTTAATGTTCCTGCATCATTTGATAAAAAAGTAAACCTATTGCCTGCACTGTTTATTTTTAAAAAATGTGGTTAGAGCCATATGTCACTAATTTCCTCTATATATCTATAGATCTGTCCATCCCTACCCCCAGCCCATGAAATCTGCCCACCCTAAAAATCTTTACAGTGCTTGAGGAGCAATGTGTGGGGGAGGCAGAACACTTTATTGCCCTTCAATCTCTGCTATGAAATGACCTGGGGGAGAAAAAAGAAAGCACTCACACCTATTCAGCACTGTGCGTTATGAACCTGCCATGTCTGTACTGTAAAGTTTATTATTCCCTGTACACTGCATTATACTGATCTGTCCGTTATTATGTCAGTAAAATAAACATTAAACTTTCATGATTCAGACAGATCTAAGTTTAAACAAATTTTCAATTTACTGCTATTGTCAAATTTGCTTTGTACTCTTGATATTCCTTTTGAAGTGTAAGCTTGGGAGTAGGAATGCACTACTGGGAGCTAGCTGAACACATGGGTGAGCCAATGACAAGAGACACATGTGCAGCTACTAATCACCAGCTAGCTCCCAGTAGTGCATTCCTGCTCTGGAGCTTACCTAGGTATGTTCTTCAACTCAAGATGCCAAGAGAACACAGCAAACTTGATATTTGTGTGTATGTAGTCAGCAGCATGTGTGTAAATATATTATATACAAGTACTGTATGTTTCAGTGAGGTAGTCGTTTGTGGGTTATTGAGAAGTGCTTATGTGTGTCAGTGAACAGAGAGTTTGTGAATGTAGTGTATATGTCAGAGTGCAGAATGTGTGTGCTATGCATGTAGTTTGTATGTCAGTGAGTAGAGTGTGTGTGTGTCAGTGAGCAGAGTGTGCAGAGTGTGTGCACTGTGCATGTGGTGTGTGTGTGTGTGTGTGTCAGTGAGCAGAGTGTGTGTGCTGTGCATGAAGTGTGTGTGTCAGTGAGCAGAGATTGTGTGCTGTGCATGTAGTGTGTGTCTGTCAGTGAGCAGTGTGTGCGTGCTGTGCATGTAGTGTGTGTGTCAGTGAGCAGAGAGTGTTTGCTGTGCATGTAGTATGTGTCTCAGTGAGCTGAGTGTGTGCTGTGCATGTAGTGTGTGTGTGTGTCAGTGAGCAGAGTGTGTTTGCTGTGCATGTAGGTTGTGTCAGTGAGCAGAGTGTGTGCTGTGCATGTAGTGTGTGTGTCAGTGAGCAGAGTGTGTGCTGTGCATGTAGTGTGTGTGTCAGTGAGCAGAGTGTGTGCTGTGCATGTAGTGTGTGTGTGTCAGTGAGCAGAGTGTGTGTGCTGTGCATGTAGTGTGTGTGTCAGTGAGCAGAGTGTGTGTGCTGTGCATGTAGTGTGTGTGTCAGTGAGCAGAGTGAGTGTGCTGTGCATGTAGTGTGTGTGTCAGTGAGCAGAGTGTGTGTGTGTATCAGTGAGCAGTGTGTGTCAGTGAGCAGACTGTGTGTGCTTTGCATGTAATGTGTGTGTCAGTGAGCAGAGAGTGTGTGCGCTGTGCATGGAATTTGTGTGTCAGTGAGCAGAATGTGTGTGTCAGTAAGCAGAGAGTGTGTGTGCTGTGCATGTAGTGTGTGTTAGTGAGCAGAGTGTGTTTGCTGTGCATGTAGTGTGTGTATCAGTGAGCAGAGTGTGTGTGTGTGTGTGTGCATGTGTATCAGTGAGCAGTGTGTGTCAGTGAGCAGACTGTGTGCTTTGTATGTAATGTGTGTGTCAGTGAGCAGAGAGTGTGTGTGCTGTGCATGTAGTTTTGTGTGTCAGTGAGCAAAATGTGTGTGGGTGTCAGTGAGCAGAATGTGTGTACTTTATTCTCTAGGAAATCAACACATTGCAGATGATCTGGTGCTTTAGTGCGGTGTTTCTTAACCACAGGCCTCAAGTACCCCAACAGGTAAGATTTTCATTATAGCTGAACCAGTGCACAGGTGAAATAATCAGCTGATCAGTAACACAATGGTAACTAACTTGCTCTCACCCATCATCTGATTATTTCACCAGTGCACTAGTTCACCTATAATGAAAACCTGCCCTCTTTGGGGTACTTAAGGACCGCAGTTGAGAAACAATGCTTTAGTTTAACTGCCTAATTTTACAACTTAATTTGATTTCAAAGTGACCAGCAGAAATATTTTCAATCTCATCACAGAAAATGAAAAAAGTTCTGCCTCTGGGAAGTTAAGACCATGCACTATTTTTGTTTTATTTGCGTTGAATGAATATAAATAGAGGAACTGAATCTGCCTATATAACGAGAATTTAATTGGTTTCTTACCTGTATGCATGTGTGTTATAAGGAATGCTAATTGTCATTGTGCAACCTGCAAATTTAATCGTAAATTTAAGCTACCTCTATAGGATTTATATGTGTTTCGCCGGCATATCATAGCCAGTGCCTCACCAGCCTTTGACCTCACTGCACGTCACTGACATAGGTAGTTTATGGGTGTTAGTGTACTTTAGAGCACAGTAGTTAAGAGCTTTATGAACCGGCGTTAGCCCAGAAAGCTCTTAACTCCTGACTTTTTGCTGCGGCTGGAGTTTTGTCGTTAGATTTCTAATGCTCACTTCAGCCACGACTCTAAATACCGGCGTTAGAAAGATCCCATTGAAAAGATAGGATACGCAATTGACGTAAGGGGATCTGCGATATGGAAAAGTCATGGCTGGAAAGTGAGCGTTAGACCCTTTCCTGACTGACTCCAAATACCAGCGGGCGGTAAAAACCAGTGTTAGGAGCCTCTAACGCTGGTTTTGACGGCTACCGCCAAACTCTAAATCTAGGTGATAGTCTTTCTTTTTCTTTATAGAAAATTTACAGTCAAGGCAAAGAAGTATCATATCTGATAATCTAAATATATGATGTTTGAAACAAAGTTTATATCCTTATCTTACGGAAAACAATAGTAACAACTATCACAATGCCATTTAATAATTGGGTGTTTTTTTTCTTAGTTAAATTATTTTTTGCTACCATTATTTACAATTTTAGCTACAAAAGCATTTAAAGTGAAAATGATTGCTATTTTCAGCATGAACAATAAACCCCCTGACACCGCTAAAGCACATTACTAATCTAGTTTATACAGCTTTGAAGAATGGCATATCTGAAATCAGTAAAATAAAGTATTCAACAATTTCTTCTTAAAATAAAATTAGTTAAAACTAATTTGAAATGGAAGTTTTGTATAATTCATTATCTAGGCTGCATTTGTTATGGAGAAGCTATTGAATTGCAAGCTTAATTCTTTTCTATTGCAATAGCAGCATTCAATTTGTCACTTAGATCGGTATTTTAAATTGTGTAGTTTGGTAAATTGGGTATTATATATGTCTTACACTTGGCATTTATTTTTTTATTTAATCTTCAAATAGGGATGTTAGTGAAAAATAAAATAGATGAATTTAAATGTGTTAGTGAATATTCTTATCACGTCTACTACTAGGTATATGGAAATTACTTTGGATTTGTGCAACAATTTGAACAGTAAACAGAAGCTTGACTCAATAAGACAGTATTGTTTTTATTGATTTAATAAAATAACATCACTCTACGGCCCTAATTCTAAAAAAATCTCTGGGTTGGAAAAATTCTATAAGAATGCTCGCAAGTCCTTCGAATGCTCGCAAGTCCTATTTCACTGGTGGAATTATATAAAGCCAATTTTTACCCTGAAAACAGGGTATCTCACTAAGGGGCATATATTGCATTTTTTATATGGCAAGAAGATGCATACATTACTAAAGTGCACACTATAAAATTCATAATTTAAAAATCGTACAAAAAAAAATTAATTGAACCACTGAATTGTACTGTTAAAGTGCATCAAAATTCGTAACAAAATTTTCACCAAAAATCATAATTTATAAAAAATGTCATGTTTGTAAGAAATTACACATAAATAAATCTTATTAACTATGCAAAGAATAAAGCATAATGTAAGTACACTGAATGTGCAAAGTAAGCAAGAAATTTGTACTTAAAAGTGAAAAATACAAAGAATAATAGTTGGTTTTTTTTCAGTAAAATGGTATGAACATGGGCGGTCCATGGGCGTATGTGAAATTTTCTCTCAAATCCCAGCATAATTCTATAAACATTTTTGCACTACAGTTCTCACTGCTTTCTTTCAAAAGTTAAAAAGTGGAGGGTTTTTACCAAAATACTCAAAACACTAAGGGCTAGATTACAAGTGGATCGCTATATATATCGCTATTATGAAAGCGATATTAGCGCTTCATTTTGTAATACCAGTCCACAAAAATGTGAATTGGTATTGCAAGATAGCTCATGAGAGTGCGCTGCCATGGGATCCTATGGGACCCTCGTTCTGATGCCGTCAGAGTAGGGTGACCATATTGCCGCTTTAAAAAGGGACACATATGAAAAATACATATCTCAGGGTTCTTATACAAAACTGTTTTTTAAACAGCCCTGTAAACAATCCTGACATATGTATTTTTCATATGTGTCCCTTTTTAAAGTGGCAATATGGTAACCCTATGTCAGAAAAGACATTAGAACTTCTGCGCCAGTAAAAGGGGTAAGTCACGCAACGATGGCAGCAAATATAAATATATATGTAAATGCTGATATTCCTATATACTTATATGTTAATATGTCTATACGATCGTCTGGGGTTGTCATGTTCCTTGTTCAGAGGAGAATTGCATGGTATTTCGGGGCTGGACTGACCTTAATTGGCAGGATCAGACTGATATACTTCAGGAAAGTTTTCTTCTGTGAAAAGCACACTGGTCTAAAAGAGGCTGCTTCCGGGTGGTAAATCGCCATAGAACAAGCCACTGAGCTGTTGTTCGTTCCTGGTAGAGCACTTCTCTCTTTGTATGCAAATTATTATGACCCTGGGGAAGTCTCCCTATGGGTGATGGGGGAAACCAGACGTGGAATCCTTGCCCAGTGTGCTTAGAGGAATGTGGCTGCACCTCACTGACGAGGCCCATAGGAGGCCGAAACGATCGTCTGGGGTTGTCATGTTCCTTGTTCAGAGGAGAATTGCCTGGTATTTCGGGGCTGGACTGACCTTAATTGGCAGGATCAGACTGATATACTTCAGGAAAGTTTTCTTCTGTGAAAAGCACACTGGTCTAAAAGAGGCTGCTTCCGGGTGGTAAATCGCCATAGAACAAGCCACTGAGCTGTTGTTCGTTCCTGGTAGAGCGCTTCTCTCTTTGTATGCAAATTATTATGACCCTGGGGAAGTCTCCCTATGGGTGATGGGGGAAACCAGACGTGGACTCCTTGCCCAGTGTGCTTAGAGGAATGTGGCTGCACCTCACTGACGAGGCCCATAGGAGGCCGAAACGATCATCTGGGGTTGTCATGTTCCTTGTTCAGAGGAGAATTGCCTGGTATTTCGGGGCTGGACTGACCTTAATTGGCAGGATCAGACTGATATACTTCAGGAAAGTTTTCTTCTGTGAAAAGCACACTGGTCTAAAAGAGGCTGCTTCCAGGTGGTAAATCGCCATAGAACAAGCCACTGAGCTGTTGTTCATTCCTGGTAGAGCGCTTCTCTCTTTGTATGCAAATTATTATGACCCTGGGGAAGTCTCCCTATGGGTGATGGGGGAAACCAGACGTGGACTCCTTGCCCAGTGTGCTTAGAGGAATGTGGCTGCACCTCACTGACGAGGCCCATAGGAGGCCGAAACGATTGTATGGGGTTGTCATGTTCCTTGTTCAGAGGAGAATTGCCTGGTATTTCGGGGCTGGACTGACCTTAATTGGCAGGATCAGACTGATATACTTCAGGAAAGTTTTCTTCTGTGAAAAGCACACTGGTCTAAAAGAGGCTGCTTCCGGGTGGTAAATCGCCATAGAACAAGCCACTGAGCTGTTGTTCGTTCCTGGTAGAGCACTTCTCTCTTTGTATGCAAATATGTCTATATAGACATATTAACACATACATATATATGTATATAAGCATATACTTATATATGTACTGGGAACACACAGTTCCCATACACCACAATGGAAAGGCATTTCACACCCCACTCCCACTAACTTTAACCCCAAAATACTTCCTAGTGCAGTAATATTATTAAAAAATAAAGATGCTGCCATCTTTATTTTTAAATAAACTAAACTAGGCAGTATTTTGGGGGCATTTGGGGCAGATTAATAAAATTAACCAGAGATCCGATCTTATAATGGATCCACTTATAATGGATGGTTAATTATTGCACTCCTGCAAACAGGCAAATTTGCCTGTTTGCGGGAGAGAAATAATGTAGCACTCCACTTGTAATCTAGCCCTTATTATTCTGAAAGGAAAATATTTGCATATTAAAATTACAGTGAATCTAGGGTACAGAGCACTAAAAACAGCGTAATTTGATTTGTATTAAGCGTAATATTCATGTTTCAAAACACAACGGTTTCCCCCTCTGTACTTCGCCCCTCCATTGTGAACTTTTACTTAGTAGAGAGCTCTCGTTATTTGTATAATATGTAGATATGTATGTAAATATCTCCCAACTTGCAGGGACAGTCACTTTTTCTTATAGAATTCCATGAGGGCTGCCCCTACAAGTGTTTTAGAATAATGGCCTACATGTTGATCACATAGAAAAAATGTATTATTAGATCATTGTATAGTACATCTGCACAATTCCATAGAAAACCTAAACTACCAGGTTGTGTATTAGAGCAAAGGAGTGTGGGAAATTATATGCAAATGAGATGTACAATGATCCACATTTTTTGCATCTAGTATTTGTTTTAAACATGGATTCCCCTATGTTAGTGAAATGCTCAGGGCAATGTCAGGATGCCAGGAATCAGACTGAAACAAGAAGTGCATAAATAATCCCACCTTTATTAATAACAAAAAATAATAAAAAGTCCACAAGTCAAATAACAAGCCAGGAGTCAAAACCAGAGCTATAGTCAGACGAGCCGAGTCAGGAGCCAAAGCGAGTAGTCAGAGGAGCCGGAATCAGGAACAAGGAGAACCGCAGAGTCAGGAACAAGTCAGGGATCAGGAACCAGGAGGGACGTCAGAGAGCCAGGTAATACACAGAAACTGGAACACAGGCACTCAGAACAGGTTGAAGAAGACCTACAGGAAGATGTTGAGGAGTCTTATTCTGTGCACAAACTGAGCAGGAGGCAACATACGCAGCAACAAAGACCTGGCCACCAGAATTGTCGAGTGACAGACCAAATCATTTGGTTCTTGCCTGGGTGACCTGCGGCTTCAGGATAGTGGTAAGTGTGCAAAAGCTTAGTTCGAAGATTCTCAGGAACAAAACACTTACCACTAGGTTTCTCAGGAGGTGCATTGGTGTGTGCAGCCAGGATCTCCTCCCCCAAGGGAGAAGTCAAATTAGTACATATGGTAGCC
The DNA here is from genome assembly GCF_027579735.1 of Bombina bombina. Taxonomy (NCBI): domain Eukaryota; kingdom Metazoa; phylum Chordata; class Amphibia; order Anura; family Bombinatoridae; genus Bombina; species Bombina bombina. The sequence continues at coordinate 284,504,205 of NC_069500.1, forward strand.
AAAATATGGTCAGGAGGTATAACTGGAGTAGGTACAGACTCCTAAAGCATCAGCTTTAACATTCTTACTACCAGGCAGGTAGAAGGCCACATAATTACACAGAGACAAAAATAGCGCCCATCTTACCTGTCGGGCGACAAACGTTTTGCTTCAGACAAATAAGTTAAATTCTTATGGTCAGTAAGAATGAGCACTGGTACGCTAGTACCCTCAAGAAGATGCCTCCATTCCTTGAGTGCCAAAATTATGTCCAGTAATTCCCTGTCGCCAATTTCATAATTGCACTCCGCTGGAGACAATTTCTTAGAGAAGAAACCACACGGATGCAAGGAACCATCAGGCGTAGGACGTTGAGACAAAAGGGCACCTACTCCAGTCTCAGATGCATCGAGGACAGGACAGGGTTAGGATGAGCCAGAACTGGAGTGACAGCAAAGGCAGTCTTAAGACTATCAAAGGCCTTAATGGCAGTAGGTGACCAATGGAGTGGATCATTCTCTTTATGGGTCATGTCTGTGACCAAGGAAGAAAAGTTTTTAATAAACTTTCTATAGTAATTGGCAAACCCCAAAAAACATTGAATAGACCGAAGACCAACTGGGTGAGGCAACTGCAGAACTGCAGACAACTTGTCAGGATCCATTGAGAACCCTGCAATGGAGATAACATAACCTAGGAAGCAGTGGCGTATTTAGGTTTTGTGCTGCCCTAGGCATACAAAATTCTGCTCCCCCCCCCACCCCCCTAGGTTTTAGGCTTTTTTTCCACCATAATATTTTTTGGTCAGGGTATAATTTGATTTTTTTTTAGAAAATGATCACCCCAGGATTTGCATGTATATATATATATATATATATATATATATATATATATATATATATATATATATAAATATATATATTAATATATAAATATAAATATATATATTAATATATATATATATTAATATATATATTAATATATATATATATATTAATATATATATATATATATTAATATATATATATTAATATATATATATATATATATTAATACTTTTTTTTTTAACCTCTTTGCTACCAGAGGTGATGGGCTACTGATGGAAATATTAGTTATGCTGTGTCTGTGTGCATTGTTTGTGTGTGTGTGTATATGTATGTTGTGTGTATATATATATATAAACACACAACATACATATACACACACACAAACAATGCACACAGTCACAGACACAGCATAACTAATATTTCCAGCAGTATCCCATCAACCCTGGGAGCAAAGAGGTTAAAAAAAGCCTGTTTTTTTTTTTGCTGTGAGCAGGAAGGTGGGGGTATTTATGACCTGTCCTGCAACAGCACACATGATTTACAAGGGTCAAGGCAGGGATTACATTGCATTACTATGCTGCGATAGTCTCCTGTCCTGTCCTATGCCCTGTTTTCAGCATGCCGTTCACACTGCTACTGAGTGTCTTGAGCTGCGTGGCGTGGCTGCATTCAGATTAGGTCAGCAGGGCACTTGGGGGCCAAGAAGGGGGAGAGAAGGAAACGGCAGGCTATGCTGGGATATGCTAATTAGGCAGAAGGAAGCGGGAGCGGGACTGCTGGCTCAGTAATGCATTACAGTTACACACTGTCTTACACTTATAGACAGTAACTCTCCAGTCCTCACTCCTTGTCAGCCTTAGCCTACCAACCCGCTCTCATTAGTGTGCACTGTGCGGCAGCTAACACTTAATGCCTCCTCTGCTAGTGACATTAATATTTTATTGCCTAATGATTAGGCAATAAAATCTTAATGTCGCTAGCAAAGGAGGCATTAAGTGTTAGCTGGCACAGTGCACACTAATGAGTCAGTCTACTCTACCTACTGTCAGCCCGCCCCTACCTGAGTTGAGTGACTTCGCTCCATCTACTGACTCTGCAGCTCCGCTCCATCCTGACTCCTCCACATCAGCCTCCGCAGCACCACTGACTGGACTCCTAACCTTCTCCTAACCTCTATTGCCGCCTCAAGCCATGCGCGGCCGCGGATGCGCCAGTTACAGTGCTAATAAATCCAATTGGCTGAGCTGCTGAGTCTATGAAACTTTATCAAATTAAATATATATATATATTTTTTAAATGACTAACTAGCCGCATATTCGGTCAGTGCAGCCACGGCAAGTGCCGCCCCCCAAAAGCTGCCGCCCTAGGCACGGGCCTTGTTGGCCTCTGCCTTAATACGCCCCTGCTAGGAAGGTTACTTGAGTCTGATGGAACTCACATTTCTCGAGTTTACAAAACAGGCTGTTCTCACGTAGTCTCTGTAGAACCCATGTAACAACAGAACGATGAGCCTCAAGTGTGAGTGAGTGTATGAGGATGTCTTCTAAGTACACCACAATACACTGTTGCAACAAGTCTCGTAGGACATCATTAATAAATTCCTGGAAAACAGCAGGAGCATTACATAGGCCAAAGGGTATTACAAAAAACTCATAATGCCCGCTCCTGGTGTTAAATGCTGTTTTCCATTCGTGGCCCTCCTTAATCCTAACGATATTGTATGCTCCTTTCAAATCAAGTTTAGAAAAGACAGTAGCTCCCTTGAGGCGGTCAAAGAGTTCCGTAATGAGCGGAATAGGGTAAGCATTCTAATGGTAAGACAATTAAGACCCCTATAATCGATGCATGGTCTTAACTCGCCACCCTTTTTCTTCACAAAGAAGAAGCCAGCCCCTGCAGGAGAGCAGGATTTGCGGATGATCCCCCGCGACAGAGCATTGTCAACATATTCCTACATAGCACAATTCTCCGCAACAACCCGGCCCCGAGGAGGAATAGCTCCAAGTTGCAGGTCTATAGCACAATCGTAAGACCGGTGAGGAGGCAATGTACCGGCACGCACCTTGTCAAAAATGTCTAGGAACTCTCGGTACTCCTCTGGCAATTGAGATACCGAAGAAGTGCACAAAACTTTAACTGGTTTCCGAAGACAAGTGGAAATAGATTGCAGAGACCACAACAAAATTTCGGACCTGCGCCAGTCGAGACTGGGATTGTGCTTTTGGAGCTAGTGATAACCCAGAACAACTGGAAAATGTGGAGAATTTATCACCTGGAACTGGAGGGTTTCAAAATGGAGAGCCCCAACAGTCATGGATAACGGAGGGGTTTCGTAACGAGTGCGGGCTGAAGGGGCCTGCCATCAATGGCCTCATTAGCAAGCGGAACGGGCCTAGGCAAAACAGGAATGGAGTGCTTTGGAGTGCTTTGATACAAAAGCACTGTCAATGAAATAGCCCGCAGCACCAGAATCAACAAGAGTTGACTATGTTGGTTGACTATGGAGGAGTCCACCCAGGAAAGGACAATCATGACCAAAGGTTTCTCCTTTAGCGGTTCCAGGGACAGGACCTTAGGTGTGAGCGTTTCTCAGCCATGTAGGACAAGACTTCAAAAGGTGGCCCTGTAACCCACAATAGAGGCAGAGCCCCTCCCTCCTCCTAAAGGTCCTCTACACCGCTGAGAGATGCGTGAATCCCAACTGCATTGGCTCAGCAGTACCTGGTGACTCGGGACCAGGAGGCATGGGAGGAGAGGGAGGCATGGGTGGGAATGAACACGTAGGAGACAATGGAACAGGAGGCTTCCCCAAGCGCTCCTTGAAAGAGGGCCTCTCTCTGAGTCTGATGTCAATTAGGATCAAAAAAGACACCAATGCCTCGAGATCTTCTTGTAAATCTCTGGCAGCAACTTCATCTTTAATCGCATCAGAGAGCCCATGAAAGAAGGTGGCAACAAGGGCTTCATTGTTCCAACCTACCTCTGCGGCAACTCAATGGCCTACTGAGCAACAGATCTTGTACCTTGCTGAATGGACATGAGCCGTTTAGCAGCAGAGGAGGAGCAAGCCGGAACATCAAATACCCTTTGAAAGGAGGCCACAAATTTAGGGTAATTTGAAATCACAGGTTTATTAGTCTCCCACAAGGTATTAGCCAGGCAAGAGCTGTGTCAGAGAGTAGCGAGATGAGAATTCCCACCTTAGCTCTGTAAGAGGGAAACGCCTGAGGTAACATCTCAAAGTAAATGCCCACCTGGTTCAAAAACCCTATGCACTGAATAGGATCGCCTCCATATCGCTGAGGTAGAGGTGCAGAACCGGACATGCTCCTGGTAGGACTAGGTGCAGCAGCGGAAACAGGAGCAGACAACTTTTGTCCAAATGTGCATTGAGAGTCAGCAGGGTTTGCAGGGCTAAGGCAAATTGATCCAAGCGGTGATCCTGTTCATCCATCCTGGAAATTATGGTAGGTAAAGGTGGATTATTAGCACCATCAGGATTCATGGCCCTTGCGTAATGTCAGGATGCCAGGAATCAGACTGAGACGAGAAGTGCAAAAATTATCACACCTTTATTAATAACAAAAAATAATAAAAAGTCCACATGTCAAATAACAAGCCAGGAGTCAAAACCAGAGCTGGTAGTCAGACAAGCTGAGTCAGGAGCCAAAGCAAGTAGTCAAATGAGCTGGAATCAGGAACAAGGAGAACAGCAGAGTCAGGAACAAGTCAGGGATCAGGAACCAGGAGGGATGTCAGACAGCAAGGTAATACACAGGAACTGGAACACAGGCACTCACAAACAGGTCTGAGACAACACAAGGGCAAAGCATACTGAACAGAGGCCCTTTAAATAATAAGTGATCAAATCACAATTCTGAGACTGCAACCTGTCTTACACAGATGATGTACAGCAGTCTGACCATAAAAGGGCGTGCAGGAAATGAGCAGCATCACACACCCCCCACGGCAAAAAAAATTGAAATGTGGTGAGCGGGGCTTAAAACAAATCATAAGACCAAAGTAATATAAATAAAATTCTAAATAAAGTCATAGATTTTAATACACTTAGGCAGCAAATCAAACACAAGCTCAAACCACTGGTATGGCTATGTGAGCTATGTATTTAATTATCCTTTGCAAAGACATTGCTAAATATTTTTATCTTAATTGTACATTTAATAATAAATTCTTTAAAACTGTTCTCTGCATTCCCCATTAATATTCTAAATTCTGGCCTTTAAAGTCAGCAAAAATGCACAGAAGCACACTACATAGCATACACTTACACATGCAGATACACACACTACATAGCATACACTTACACATGCAGATACACACACACTACATAGCATACACTTACACATGAAGATACACACACTACATAGCATACACTTATACAGGCAGATACACACACACATTACATAGCATACACTTATACATGCAGCATACACTTATACATGCAGATACACAGACAGTACATAGTATACACTTATACATGCAGACACACACACACTACATAGCATACACTTATACATGCAGATACACACTTATACATGCAGATACACATAGACACACTACATAGCTTACATTTATACATGCAGACACACACACACTACGTAGCATAAACTTATACATACAGATACACAAACACAGTTATGGATACAGATAGACACACACACACTACATCATATATGGGTATCTGTAATTCATTGTATGGGGTCCTGGGGTTGGCAAGCACATTAGCTGGTAGACTGCAGCTGTTCATTACCCTGGTATTAGCACTGCTCATTGTATAAAACTGAAGGCATGCTAGTATTATCACCAGGGGTTAGACATCATCACTACCAGAGGTAGGTTAGAGAGGTCACCATTACCCGTGGTCAGAGTGTATATAGCCTCCTTACTCCTGCTTACCCCACACACCATTCCTTTTCCACAGGGAATCTAACAGGTATCTAACCCTGTGAGAGCAAAGCCAGCTGCTTCTGAGTATGGGCCCAACAGAATAAAAAAAAAAAAAAAAAATTTTTTTTTTTAATTGCTGGGGCGAATCGGGACAGATGGCTAGCAACTCGGGATAGGGGGACAGACCCCTAAAATCGTGACTGTCCCGTGAAAATCGGGACAGTTGGGGGGTATGATCACACACTATGCCCCAGAGTCAGCAAGAGAGGTGTGTAAAATGGCTGCCAGCAGCACATGGCAAACACAGCAGGGAAATAACCCTGACAGGCAAGGATTAGAGAGAGCAGCAAAGGAAATCTCATGTAGACAGCTGTTTCTGCCTTATTAGGACTCATCAGCAAATTATAGATTCCTGAATGCTAGTGAGTAAAACGTTTTCTAGGGCAATTAAACTAGTCTCCATTGAAATTACAGTAAGTAAAAAAAGTAAGAAAAAAAACTCTACTTTGAGTTAAATAACACTAAATTTAATGATCTATTGATAATTAACATGTAGTGGAGGAGATATTGTATATGGAGACTGTATTAAATGTCAATGTAAACAGATATTTCAACCCATGTCTAGGATTAAATAAGACTGAGGCTAGGCTGAAATACTGTATGACATCATGGCATCTGGAAAAGGCCCATTGAATTAAAAGAAGCTTGTGTCATTCCATTGAAAATGCAATTAATTTATTTTCTGACATAGTTGACCTCCTCTACCCTGTTTTCTTAATACTGAATACTCATATAAACATATAAGCTATAAAAAAAAACATGCTAATTTTTGTCAAAAGAACTGTCTGTCCAGACTCCCCATGGGCTTTTTTAAAGATGCAAGCTATTTTTAAGTGGATCTTATTTATTTATAATTATCTAAGAAAAAAAATATTATATACATCAATATGAAAATATAAAATATAACATCAGCAGATGGGGACCTAAATTAGGCATTTTTGTACTAGTTTCTTTTTTTTTTTTATGTGAAAATAGGTGTACTTTTAATTTATGATTTTTTTTTATTTATTTATTTATTGAGGTTCAAATCAAGGCATACATATAATATATGTCAGAAAAAAATATTAGAGAGAAATTATTGTAAGGCACACATACAAAGTAAACTGAACAGAATAGGTATTACATGTTGGTGTGACAATTCTGACAGATATTCGTATACAATGGTATATGCCATGCTAATTATATACCCTTCAAATACCGTATGAGACCACTCATGGACCACTTAACAGTATCAAATATAAGACTTAACCGAGGGTGTTCTGAAACAAGAGGGGGGCATTCTTGGGTCCCAAATGGTGAACCTTATTTTGTTTATATTATTTTTCTTAGAAATATTTCCCTGAAAGAGCATTTAAGACCTCTTGGGCCTAAATATTTGTATAGAAGTTGCATAGGGAAATGTAGTAACAAGGTAGACAACACATGTAAACTGAACACAAACAACCTGATAATTTAGAGATAAAGAGACATCACAAAGATATCACAGTTTCTGAATAACCCAACAGATTGTTAACAAGATGAGTATATGAAGTGATGTCGTACTGAAGCCCAGAAAAACATAATAGCCAAGCAGTAATGTGTGAAAAATATTAGGTTAGAGGGAGCTTAAGTCACCTGGTTCTTTGCATTAGGAATGAAAATGCTATTATTATGGTTGCAGTATTGGAGAGATAAACCACTTAGGTAGTCCTCCACAACTGGAAGGCACATTATATGGGGGGGGGGGGGGGTGATTATTCAAATGTGGTAGATGGTCAAGATGGTTTATTATATCTTGCCTCAAAAGTAAAGCGAGCTACAACGTTACACTCATACACATATTGGTTACTAGAGGGGAAATATAGGAAGGTTGGTTAGGTACTGGATTATTGTCCTATCTGGCATGGTGGAACCTTAAATTCTAAATCATGTACTGAACCATGGCTTATATAGAAACCATATATGGAAATAGGAGAGTAGGTCCAGGTAACTCAAGTGAAATGACAGATGCTTCACTTCGGTTCCTAAATATCTTAAATACTAAAGCCAAGTATTTGTCTAATGCAAGGTAACCTAGCCGTGTGGGCACGGGCCCAATACCCCACAGCAAGGTGATAGATAATATTGTGTATACATGGCACACATTACTTGGAATGCTCCTAGTTGTTCAGCTAAAATATAGGGCTCATAAAAAAAAAAAAAAAAGGAGACCAGTTGTATACGCATTTGGCAGCTTGTCAATATCAGGTACCCATGAAAGAGAGCAACAATTATTGTATTTATGACCCTCAAGATAAACTGAAATAACACAAAACCTATTTTATACTAGGCTATAGGGCTTAAGCTGTGAGGAATTTCCTTTGGAGGACGCTTTTATTTAACTGATCGCCATCAAAGGAAACCGATATAATGCTAGCCATTTTGTCCAATAAATATAAAGCAAAGACGTGTCGTTTATAGGCTGCTAGGGAATGATGATAGAGTTTCAAATATAGAAGTTAAAGTATTAATGCAGAATGTCTCTTTAACTAAGCCCATCGATTTTGAGAGTATTTGAGAGATATAAACAGCAAGACTGTAGGGTGTTGAAACCATAGAGAAAACTGAAGACTGCAGACAATACTGCTCAAATAATGCCAGTGTCAACTATTGGTAATATTCCTCTGGGCATATTAGCTTGAGCCACAGATACCTGAGTATAATAAAGTTAAGGTATTGCCTCAGAGTTAGCACACTAAGAATAAAATTATACAGTAATTTCACTCCTATGCATATTATTGCAGTATAACATAATATGTATATATATATATATATATATATATATATATATATATATGGGGATCCAAGCCTCATGTCCTAGTTAACAGAAATATAATATATGAGCAAGATGGAACTGTAAATAGGGCACAATCTGGTTAAACTAACCATTATAAACTATGTATAATGAGCATGCAGAGAAGTCTTTAGTAGGAAGCTCAGGTTTGTAGCCTTCATGAAATCAAAAGAGCAAATCACAACTGTAACATTTGTACAACTGTTCCATAGGGGCATACTGAAGGAACAAGTCGCTAAATATAAGCAAAGTTTCACTTCAGCCAATGCCAATTTTCATTTGGAGCGTTATAGATGATAGAAGTTCAGCAACCTTAGTAGAATTATATGAGTAAATAGCCCACTGGTGTCTCAAGCAGCCACAGTTCGATTGCAATGCTGTATATTGGTACCGGACAAAACAAGCAGCCTTTATGCACCATGTCAATGCATTTGGTGAGTGTGTCATAGACCGAATTAGGAGATTTGCCGTCACTGTACTCAATGCCACATGCCCCTGTGCTGAAAGGTCAACACTATGACCCTTATCTGTTAAATGGTCAGGGATATTAGTGCTTGTGGTGTTCTCCTCGGCTTCCCCATCATAACCTTGCTGCCAGTCTGCCGTTTTTATCTGACGTTGCCGATCTGGATTACCGACAGTAGCCCATGAGGTATCTGCATTCTGCTCTGACTCAGTATGAGCTGATTCAGCCGTTTCCCAAACCTTCTCACTAACCTTAAGCTGCATGGCAGGGATGGCGTCTGGGGTTGCCTGAACTGCGTCCACAGCTACAACCTGTTCAGGCTCGAATCGAGCTGATTTAGTCATCATCCAATCAATCTGTTTCTCATTAAGCTTCAGGCCTGGGGCTGTTACTGGTATCTGAATCAGCAGTGTTTTCCCCCACCAGCATCGCGGTCCTCTCCAGCCTTAAGAAGTGATCATACAATAGGCTGTGTAATGCCTCTAAGAAGGTAAGGCTCAAAAGTTCCATTGCGGGTCTATCACATTCAGCCAGATTCCTCGCCGCCATTATGTGGGAACTCGCTACTTGCAAATGCCTTCCAGGCTAGGCTTCGTAGCTGAGATATTCAAATATTTGGCCACACTGTTTTCATTAACTTGGACTAGGCTGAGCGGTCAATTGAGTATTTATAAATAATAGATAGCCGGAGCTATGCACGCTTGCGACCTCTCAGTTTCGGTGCTGGCTCCGCCCCCATTTTTGTACTAGTTTGATTTCCAAAACCCATCTGTCACTGTCTTTTCTATTTAGTTGTTAATAAATAGTATAAAAGTGAAATGTTATAATAAAAAGGATATTTTAAAAAAAAAAACATAAGCTATAAAAGGTCTCATTTAAAGTGCCATAAAACACGTTGAGATCTGTGCATATCCTAAAAGGGCTAATTAAGTAAAAATAGTTTGCCTAAATTTTTTTAAAAAAAAACTGCTGGCAAGTATTTTAAAATAATTTTCAAAAATAAGCAAAATGACTTACACAGCTATGCTGCCTGGGGTAGACTGATCCACCCCCCTTATCAGTGTTTAGCATCAGAAACACAGGCATTGTATTTCACAGCAGCTTATTTGCTTATAGGCATGCCTCAGCAGATAATCACTGTGTACTTCTGCTTTCTTCCAAAAGCAATGGTAGATATAGATACAGCCAAAGGAGGAAAGTTAGAGCTGTACAATTTAGAACTTAAAAAAAGGGTTAATGGCGTGGCACTGCAGTATAAATTTGCAGGTAAAGTAAGTACATATTGTTATATTTTTCGCTATCCCAACTTGTTTTACGTCCCTTTAAATTAAGAATAACCTGTTGTTGCTTCAGCCTGAGCAGTCAGTCAATATAGCAGGCACCTGAAACACTTATCATTACACGTAAGCTGCACTATCAAAGAAAACACACAGAGACATCCACTGGCACCTGCATGCACACACAAGCGCACCCCAGACATTCATAATCACACAAAAACAGGCACCTTCAAGAAGAATTGTTTCTGTCTGACTGTTCTTCCTCTTTGGTTATCACACACCAGAAAATAGGCACTTGCACAGCCTTCCTGTACAAATATGGTGGCAGGTATTTATGTACAACCCTGTGGCAGCCATCTTGGAAATCATGTCACCATAAATGCAAATTCATATAATTTATTTATACTTTGAGCCCTCTTTTGCAGGGGAATTGTAGACAGAGTAGCAGTTGTATATAGTTGTTGTATGTGGATCCCAGGCACCACCAGCCCATTTCTGTAGGAATGCCACTGCTGCCCAAAAGGCCAGAAGAGACCCCCTAGATGTGTTGGTCAGGTCTTCATTGAGACCTCTGAGAAACATGTAGTTGCACCCCTGCCCAAGGAGCAGGGCCCAAAATTACATATTATAGATAGACACAAGGGTATAACACAAAATGAGAAATATTAAAGTATATACTAGACAACAGGCAGATATTATATGACAGCACACACATAATGGTACAGATTCTGAGAGCAGCGCTATTTTGATATATGCAGCAATAATCCATACATACTCTTTACCTGTCTAAAGCTGTCACAGACCAACCCTGCATTCAATGTATATCCATCAGAGGAGACAGCAATACAGGGAGTCATTTAGCACCTTAAAGAGCCAGTCATTGGGAGGAGATGGGGTAGGATTAGCCTTGACCAGGCTCATAGACACAGTAAGGCTGTGAGGGGCAGGGTACGACTCTGATGTGGTGGTGATTGTGTCATGCAAGTCCCATAGAACAATGAGAAAAGCACAAAATAAATGACACATACAATATCAGTTGTATTCACAAACAAAATGAGTGTGCTGTCTAAACAGTACTAATAAATTGTGAAATTTAGATCATTCTTAACATATATCATCAGCAGAAATATTTCCGTAAAGGGGATAAAAATATATTTATACAAATACTAAAAGATATCTTTAATTAAATGAAAAACACAATTCCTTGCACACTACCAATATTAGTTTACAATATCATTTGTATGCCGACGACACCTAAATCTACTTCTCTGCACCAGACCTATCTCCTTCCTTGCTAACCCGTGTCACTAACTGTCTTTCTCACATCTCTAACTGGATGTCCTGTCACTACCTCAAGCTAAATCTCTCCAAAACTGTGCTCCTTATTTTCCCCCCTTCCTCAAAACTCTCCACCCCCAATCTCTCTATAACTGTTGACAACTCCATCATTACTCCTACCCTGCATGCCCGATGTCTCGGGGTCACAGTTAACTCAGATCTTTCTTTCACTCCTCACATTCAGTCCTTGACTAAAGCCTGCCGCTTCCACCTTAAAAACATCTCTAAAATTAGACACTTCCTTACACAAGACACAACTAAGATTTTAATCCACTCTCTCATTCTTTCCTGCCTTGATTACTGCAACTCTGTCCTCTCTGGTATCCCCACCTGCCGCCTAGCTCCTTTACAATCCATAATGAATGCCTCTGCCAGACTCATCTTCCTTACACGTCGCTCTTCATCTGCTGCACCTCTCTGCCAATCCCTTCACTGGCTTCCTCTTGCCTCTAGGATCAAACACAAAATTCTCATTCTGACATACAAAGTCCTCAACTGCACTACTCCCCCCTACATCTCAGACCTTGTCTCCAGATACTCTCCCTCCCGTCCCCTTCGCTCTGCTCATGACCTCCTACTCTCCTCCTCTCTTGTCACCTCATCACACTCCCGTTTACAGGACTTCTTCAGACTGGCTCCCATCTTGTGGAACTCTCTGCCTCGCTCCACAAGACTCTCTTCTAGTTTTAAAAGCTTCAAGTGCTCCCTAAAGACTCTACTGTTCAGGGATGCATACAACCTACACTAATACCTTTCCTAATACCAGTTCCTCTCCTCCATTGCTATCCCCTGAACCCCCTTAGCATGTAAGCGTAAGAGTCCAGCTGTTTGTAGATCACCTTCTTAAAAGCTGACTACAACAGTGCAACTCTTGGCAGGGCCCTCTACGCATTTGATCCCTATAATTGTTTTGTTGTACTCCCCCTTTGTTTATAGCGCTGCAGAATCTGTTGGCGCTCTACAAATAACCGGTAATAATAATAATAATAATATTAGTATTTAATATTAAAGGAGACATTTCTCACATAGATAAGAGTCACTCTTATGTATGTTTAATATCAAATATGAATATTGGTTGAAATTCCATGAGTTAAAGACAAAAATGCCATTTTGAGGATGGTTCTAGACCATAAAATGTATAGGTGCTAACAAAGATGGTCAGAAAACTAAATATATATGTGCAAAACAATACCAGAGTAGACCTCATCTATCTCCTATTCTTATCTTTCTTTTGTTCAAATCCCCATTCTCTATTTTTATGTTAGTACTAGGTATGCTATTTTGTTTTAGTACTAGATATGTAAATAGGAGGTTGCCTAGTAAATTCAGGAGAAGTAGAACTATTGAAGTTTGGTGGTGTTACTGCAATGAAATGGGTTGTATAGTATCTCAACGCCACCTATAACTACCATTAGCCCACCTTTACGGTAAGATAAAGTCTGATAAAATTACATTGTAGTACAAAAATGGCATGCTCTAATTAATAAGAACATGTCATTTTAGCTATTAACCCTGTATGTCGATAAGTTTAACCTCCACAATGGGATTAAATATTTAGCTAAAGACTTGCTTGGGAGACACAGAAAATTGCTGGTCCCGAACTGACTTGGCTGTTGAGCCAACAGCAGTTGTACACAACCCCTTTAATCTCAGGTTGTACCTCTTGTACTACAATGTCCCTTTTATTCCCTACCAGCCTGTGGTTTAGTGTTCCTCTAACATTCACCCTTATTTGAAATCTTTATTTACTAGACACCCACTCTAACAACTTGTAATTATCATGTGTGTTCCTATAGTTCCTTCCCATGTATAACTTACACAGTACCTTTGATTTCCTGACCTACTTTTTCTTTGTATCTATAATTCCCAACTGTTACTGCCCACTCATTTTAATATTTGCAAGCATACTACTGTTAGCTTACTGCAGATTTGGTCATATTTCTGCTGAGTGGTGAGTGACAGAAAGAAAAAAAAAGTCCTGGAGAACAGCATTGTCATAAAACAATATACAAAGCATTTCTTATACTAAAATGAGACTGTTATAAGAATTAGGTTTTAGAAGACAAGAATACAGCTTGCTAGTAGTTGCATGAACATTACTGGAAATATGGTTAGGAATTTGTAAACAAATATTATTATTATCAAGGGGAAAGTGAAAGCTAGAACAATTTTTCATTGAGGAGAATAAAGAAGAAGAAAAAAAGATGAGAACTTTTATTTAGGACTTTACAATGTTAATATTAGAATAGGTCAACATTTATTGGTAAAATATGAGGTTTAGAAGTGTTACAATTTGATAATTGTTGTATGTTGAATCAAAGGGACATGAAACCCAATATTTTTCTTTCATGATTCCTACAGAGCATGCAATTTTAGCCATTTTTCAAATTTGCTTCTATTATCTAATTTGTTTCAGTCTTTTGGTATGTTTTGTTGCAAAGAATACCTAGTTATGCTACGGAGCTGAGATATTGCTGCTGATATGGGGTGGCACATATTTGCCTCACGCCATTGGCTCACCTGATCTGTTTAACTAGCTACCAGTAGTACACTGCTGCTCCTTTAACAAAAGATACCAAGAAAATGAAGCAAAATTGTTAAACAGATGTAAATTGGAAAGTTGTTTGAAATTAAATATTATGTCTGAATCATAATACACATTTTTTAGGTTCAGGTGCCTTTAAATATTTTGTATTGTCTTTTTTATATGTAATAATTTTTCAAGTAGTAAATATAAAAGGAAGAAAATAATAAAAAAAATAAATTAAAAGAAACCGCTTATATACATAAAAATATTGTAAGTATAGTCTTTAAAAATGAGAGTATATACATTTCTGTATATGTTATTAAGATATTACTTACACGTTTCAATTGTATTTTACAGTGGCAAACTTAAAGGGACATTACAATCAAAATTAAGCTTTCAAAGAGAGCATGCACATTTAACCAACTTTCCAATTTACTTCTATCATTTCGAGACTTTAGAGTCTTGTAATTAAAAGGTATTGTATATTCATTGAAGGGAAAATGGAAAAATGTTGACACTGAAAGTTGTTTAAGACCGATGTAAAGGCAGAATTTTATAATGAATCAGGTATAACCTATATTCAGCTATATTATGAGTTTTGAGAGCTATAGGGATTTTAACGACCGCCGCAAAAGCTGCGAAATTTCACCTCCCTATAGCGCTGGTATTACGAATTTTAAAAAAGCAGGCTTGTGCGGGCAAAATGGTTGCATTGAGCTCCATACCGCACAGAAAACAAGCGCTGCTTTGAAGTGCTCGTGCACGATTTCCCCATAGACATCAATGGGGAGAGCCGGCAAAAAAAAAAAGCTAACACCTGCGATCGCGGAATGAAAAGCTCTGTAACGCAGCCCCATTGATATCTATGGGGAAATAAAAAGTTATGTTTAAACCTAACAACTTAACATAAACCCTGAGTCTAAATACCCCTAATCTGCCACCCCCAACATCGCCGCCACCTACATAAAACTATTAACCCTTAATCTGCCGCTCCCAATGTCGCCGCCACTATACTAAAGTTATTAACCCTTAAGCCTCTGGCCTCCCACATCACTACCACTAAATAAATCAATTAACCCTTAAACCTAACCCTAAGCCTAACAACCCCTAACTTTAACATAATTAAAATACAGCTAAACTAAAGTTACAATTATTAACTAATAACTATTTTAAACTAAATACAAACTTACCTGTGAAATAAAACCTAAGCTAGCTACAATATAACTATTATTTATATTGTAGCTAGCTTAGGTTTTATTTCACAGGTAAGTTTGTATTTATTTTAAATAGGTAGACTAGTTAGTAAATAGTTATTAACTATTTACTAACTGCCTAGTTAAAATAAAAAAAAACTTACCTGTGAAATAAAACCTAACCTGCCTTACACTAAAACCTAACATTACAAAAAAAAATAAACACTAAAATTACTAAAAAATAAAAATAGCTAAATTACATAAAAAAAATAAACACTAAATTACAAAAAATAAGAAACAAATTATCAAAAATAAAAAAGAATTACACCTAATCTAATAGCCCTATCAAAATATAAAAGCCCCCCAAAATAAAAAAGAGCCTTTTGTGGGGCATTGCCCCAAAGATAACAGCTCTTTTACCTGTAAAAAAAATACAAACATCCCCCCCTACAGTAAAACCCACTACCCCCACAACTAACCCCCCGAAATAAAATAACTCTCTAAAAAAACCTAAGCTAACCATTGCCCTGAAAAGGGCATTTTATGGGTATTGCCCTTAAAAGGGCATTTAGCTATTTTACATGCCCAGACCCTAAACTAAAAATAAAACCAACCCTTAAAAAAAATGTAACACTAACCGCCGACGATCCACTTAGAGTTCTTGAAGTACCGCTTGAAGGATCCATCCAGCCGGCGAAGTCATGATCCAGGCGGCAAGAAGTCTTCATCCAGACGGCATCTTCTATCTTCATCCATCCAGCCCAGAGAGGGTCAATCCTGAAGACATCCGGCATGGAGCATCCTCTTCATATGGTCTCCGCCGTACACTGGAACTTCAATGCAAGTGACGTCATCCAAGATGGCATCCCTTGCATTCCTATTGGCTGAAAGATTTCTATCAGCCAATAGGATGAGAGCTGCTAAAATCCTATTGGCTGTTCCAATCATCCAATAGGGTTGAGCTCTCATCCTATTGACTGTTCCAATCAGCCAAAAGAATTTTTAGAGTAGTGTTAGGATTTTTTTAATGTGCAGTTTAGTTTAATTTAATTGGTAGTTAGTTTAATTGTAGTTTAATAATTAGCTTAGTTTATTTGTAATTTTAAAATTAATTTATTTAATTTGACAGGTAAGTTTAAATTTAATTTAAGATAGGAAAAGTGTAATTTTAATATAAAGTTAGGGGGTTGTTAGGTTTAGGGGTTAATAGTTTATTTTAGTATATTTCGTTGTGGGGGGCTTGCAGTTTAGGGATTAATAGGTTTATTATTGTGGCGGTGTGGGAGGACGGCAGATTAGGGGTTAATAATATTTAAATAGTGTTTGCGATGCGGGAAGGCGGCAGTTATGGGGTTAATAGGTTTATTATAGTGGCGACGATGTCGGGGAGCGGCGGAATAGGGGTTAATACATTTTAATAGTGGCACCGATGTATTTGCAATGCGGGAGGGCCTTGGTTTAGTGGTTAATAGATAGTTTATGGGTGTTAGTGTACTTTGTAACACTTTAGTTATGAGTTTTATGGTACAGCTTTGTAACTTAAAACTCATAAGTACTGACTTGTCGGATCTTGACGGTATAGGGTGTACCGCTCACTTTTTGGCCTCCCAGGCAAACTCGTAATACCGGTGCTATGGGAGTCACATTTAAAAATGAGGAACTGACGTTGCGTGATAGGCTAAAAGGTGTGCGGTACACCTATACCGACAAGACTTGTAATAGCAGCGTTAGGGAAAATGAAGCATTATGGGCCATAACACTGCTTTTTCAATCATAACGCAAAACTTGTAATCTAGGTGATAGTAAACTAAAACTTGCAAGAAGGACATTATTAAATACAATTAGATCCTATTATTATATTGTAAAATCATTTTCAGTTAATTGCTGATACATTTGCTTTTGTGAAAACTAATAATAGTTGACAAGCAATCATTATGTATGCATGGTTGGATGTGTTAAGGAATGAAAACAATGAAATTATATTTCCTGTTTACATTTTGTATGACATATGCTACTAACTGACATTACCCTCCGGTAGCAGAATTGTTATGACAATTTTTCATTCTTTTGCAAAAGGAAAATAGAAAAGTTTAAATCTATGCAGCTGTACCTAATCTACCCTTGTCTGTTATTCATTCCATAGGTGTGATAACAAACTTCCAAAGTCAGTGCTGTTAAAGTGATTCTCTGATTATCACATTTCTAAATGATTTTAAAGGAAAAAGAAAGAAAGAAAGAAAGAAAGAAAGAAAGAAAGAAAGAAAGAAAGAAAGATAGAAAGAAAGAAAGAAAGAAAGAGAGAGAGAGAGAGAAATAAAGACAGAAAGAAAGAGAGAGAGAAAGAAAGAAAGAAATAGAATAATTAAGACTTAAAATGTGTAAGTATGAGAGCTAACATTCCTTTAAGCTATATATGTATTGCAGCAACTTGGCCTCAGAAATTAAATCTGCTCACAGAAGAAACAATTTCACAAAGATAAGCAGGAAGCTTATTGTGTTAGGTATAGATGCCTCCTGTACTCTTTACAGATTAAAGACTAAGATGGAAAGCTGTGGAGATACTATGAGCCCTATAGTTTGTAAAATGTATTTTAACTTTAGTATAATAAAGTTATTTTGCAATTTCAGGACATAGACAAATATAAGCTGGTTGTAGCAAGCCAGTCAAGTGCAATATTTTCAAATGTTACCCCCCCCCCCCCCCGTTTCAGATTACTATAATATCCAAAATCAAAAGCTGTCAATTTTCAGAAATATTTCATTGTTCAAATCTGCAAATGTACAAAGGTGAGTTTATTTCAAAATACACATTGTGCTTATTAAAATGAAAAATAAATAAATACGTGTATGTAAAGCTAGGAAGTTAAACACAGAATATATAATGCTTTGTGTGTTTAAAAAAATCTTGCCGTCAGTGCAGGATGCTCCCTGTCACTTTCGCTCTGTCCTGTGAAAATTATTATTCTAGTGAATTTTTTTAAGGACGTAAGCTCACAACTCATAAGGATGGAATTCCTTGCTCAGCGCCTTTTCTTAGGTCATTCCATGGAATCTGAACATGCAAGGGTCGGCGTGATATTTTTCATCAAGCTGATGAATTTTAGATCATCAAGTCCATAGACACTTTTTAGGCTGCTAAGGGTTGTCATTGTTCCGTTAAAATCATGTTTGAAATGTATTCTTCATTTATGTTTTCCAGCCAATTACCAATTAGCATATGTAGTTGTGTAAAGGGCCACAATACTTAATATCAGGTAATTAAACAAGAACTCCTAACAATGTAAAAAACCCATTATTACAATTGCAAGACAAAGGAAACATTTGCCGAACAGGTTATGCAAATACTATATTAACAGAAAAAGAAAAAGGGGCTGTTAGCACTCATCCTACCTAAATAATGTGTGTTTAAAAACTACAATTTTATTATAATATAGTATAAAATCCTCGTCAGAGCCACCTCTGTACCACCACCAAACAATCAAAACCCTTCTCCCCTAAAAAGCCGTGTACCACTCCCCTGTTTCCTGGCCGATAACAGGAAGCGTCGGCTTCAGGTGACAGGAGTGGTAACCACTGTAAGAACAACAGTATAATAATAAACAAACGTGTTTCAGCCATAACTCAGCCTTTTTCAATGTTAACTGTTGAGTTTAAAGTGAAAAAAAATTATCAAGCCGAAGCTATAAAACTACTGCCTTAAATACACAGCCTACTATTTCATCAGCCTATCATTTTACGACATGCCTACCGCACATCCGTGTTCGTCATCTTATTAGGATGTATCAAGACAATATATAATCGATAGATTGGTTCACACATAGCATGGGCGTGTAGGGTCGAAACTGTGTCAGAGCATCAGTCACCAAATGGAAAGCATCCACAATACACACCCACCCAAACGTCATTTCTTAGGGGTGTGTCATATCAGCTAGTTAAGCCTGTGATTGGCTAAATGTCGGCTAAGGGCATATAGTGTAGTGTCTGTCAGCACACTAATGTATCATGAACACATAGATTATTTATCAGCTCTCGACAGTAAGAACTCATATTCATCTGCCAACATGGGGATCAGTGAATACAGACATCTTACAGAGACTATGCAATGGATTAATATACCATGAAGAATCAAGGGATAACGCGGAATAAGTGGGTCTAATCATTATCCACACTTAACTCCTAACAATAATTAACCTCTAAATCATTATATACAAACGCAACTAACTAAAATGTTAGTCATCTAAATATGATCCATATTTTATGTTGTATATATTTATGTGATAATACCAAAATCTTTTATCATTCTCTATAAAGCGGTTGTATCTAATTTCGGGCCTGATATTCAAAACCTTGCCGCTCAAGTGACATGATCTAAGAATTTTTGTCGGTACGGTGAGGCCCTTAAATTTTTTTAAAAACACAATTTTTTTCTTGAGAAATGTTTATTTTGCCATTAGTGTTCTTTATGTGAAACAGAGACTCCAACATTACAATACAAGGTCTAAAAAAAATCCCAAAGATTTTGCATGATATCTCTCCATGCGGTAAAGTATAGAATCTCAGGCCCATCATACTCGTGTCTCGCTATTTGAAAGCTTATAAGATTTTATCTTTTTTTTTTTTTTTATTTATCTTGAACTTTTTTTGTTAAGTTTTCATTTGGTTTATTATTTTTTAATTTTAATTAATTTGTTTTGTAAGGATTTGAATGCATTTTTTTATGTTGGTATCTTTGACAGTGGAACTCGTTCTATGTAGTGTGAAGTTGAAAGCAGCTCCTTTAATTTTAACTGAGCTGAACATGCCACTCACTGCACTAATGAACGACAGATAAAAATCTTTATGAATTTAGCTTTTTTTTCAAGCAGCAAAGTTGCAGTAAGTGTTTTTTCTATGAGATAAAACGATTTATTGAATCGAATCCAATGAGTTCTAATACAGTAGTATTGTGCACAAACCTTCATATCCAGTGGACATGTGTGCAATCGAAACATTTGTTTCATTTCGATTATTTTTTTTTTAAATTTCAGTTCGATATAGTCGGATTGATTTGGTATGCGGTGGTAATTTGTTTTGTTTTTATTCGTGTCATCCAAATTCAGAAATTTGGATACATTCGAAAACGTTCTTCAATCATTAGTAATTTCATATAGTTTCGTAATTTCAGACCGAATCGTTATTTTGGCAAAATTAGTTTTATTCCGTTATTTCGGAACGTATTCAGTTCTATCGTTTCAGATAGATTCGATGCACAAACCTTGAGGAAAGCTAAAAGCACTGCGTGTGACAGTAATCCTACCCAAAAAATTAAAATAATATGATTATTGGACTAGAAGACTATCACTTTGACAGTGATCCAACCCACAAAACAAAAGGAATGATCTAATTGGACAAGAAGTCCATAGAAGAATATGGCACTACACTCATTTGAATAAAAACAAATTAATTTGAATCGATTCGTTGTCACTTGTTAGTTATGTTATGTCGATTCGGATTTGTCAAAAATATCCAAGTTATACAATACATAACCATACTAGTCCAAAACCGAACTTAAAACTTTTACCTGTTCAATCTCGCTCATATTTTAACTATTTGATAATAATATCTAATTTTCAAATTATTTTGTGGTTCTTTAATAATAATATATTTTTTTAAAAGACAGCTGCGCCACGCACCTCCGAATGAAACCGAATAAGGCAGAACGATTAGAATATTTCGAAACAAATTTACTTGGATTAGTATGCTTTCGGAAAGGATTTGATTCAGAAATTTGAATCCGTCTGAAGCTCCGATTTCGATAAAATTCATCCGAATTCGAATTCGGAGCGAAACGCACATGTCTAATATCCAGCTAGTTTCAATTTCCATCTAAATTTAAACAGAATTTTTATCATATTTATGCAAAAAAAAAAAATAAATATATATATATATATTTTTTAAATTTTAATTTATGTTCATGGTATGTATGCTGAAAGATGTTTGTGTGTATGTATATATATATATATATATATATATATATATATATACAGTATATATATATATATATATATATATATATATATATATATACACACACACAATTTTGGAAAAAATTATGTAAAGTTTTGGTATAAAACTGTAACAAGCTTTTTTTAAAAAAAAAAAAAAGTTTGTTTTTGGGAAACAAGGAGAAACAACTTACTTAAATGGTTGCCATGATGTTTAATTATCGTGAAATCACTTAACTATTGGAGGTTGTGGTGTGGTTCAGTACAGACCATGCTTCATAGTGCATCATACTATGGCATTTAATAATGACAGGATTTTATTTAATGCAGTTCATGCCACCTTAGTAGGTCTATTGCATACTAACACAGCAAGAATGCTTTACAATCAATTTCTTCCCTGGAGGCTTTCCAGGACCCCTGTTATTATTCCCTGCTGATCCAAGGCTTATTGCATCACATTCCATGAATAGTTTAATAAACAAGAATGCCCATTACCTTCTCCTATGTTGTTTTCATTCAATACATTCCCCTCATTAGATGTCCTATACTGCATAGCCTTCTCCAAGATACCTGTACTATAAAACGGTACATCAAATACACAAGTCATTTTTTTTCTGTATCAACGCATTTTTTTTACCTACACATACACTCTCTTAACTGAGACACGGAGGAAACAGGGGCATCAGGGGCCATTCGGCACTTGATAAATCAGCACCCATATGTGCTGTCTAGCATTAGAATGAGCACCTAACTAACTTACTCAAATGTAGAGTGTAACCTTAGCTTCCATAGAAGGGAACTGCCACAATCTCTTTCTTCCATATGAAAAACTTTTGTTTTGTTTAGTTTTTACTTTGTTAATATCATTAAGTATTATATTAAAATAAAGTTGTAAGCATACATTTTGAAAATATTTTTTTGTATAGTATATATGCTCGTATATATATATTTGTTTCAGGTAAAGAAAGACATTGGGTAATCCTTGCATTACCCAGGTTAACCTGACATTACACAAGCGGCTGTGGGTAAAGTCCAATGTAGCATAATAAATATTCTCAGAGTGCATTAAGTCACTGCATCAGACATTTATAAGATGCACTGTAATAC
Source organism: Bombina bombina (assembly GCF_027579735.1). Taxonomy (NCBI): domain Eukaryota; kingdom Metazoa; phylum Chordata; class Amphibia; order Anura; family Bombinatoridae; genus Bombina; species Bombina bombina. Next base: position 284,526,683 of record NC_069500.1, read on the forward strand.
ACATATCTTCTTTATCTTATTTGCCTCTGCCAAGGGGTTCAAGGGGTGCAAATTTAAATAAAATATGTACAAAAAATTGATTAAGGACTTGATAGACAAGATATTGTAAGAAGGGTTGCCACATTTAGTTCAGGCCAAACCTTAACACTCTTGTGCCATGCACAGAAACGTAGAATATTTTTTTGCAGAGTATTAATTATGTATAATAGCACATAAACACACTCTCTATCTCACACTCTCTCTCTCTCTCTCTCTCTCTCTCTCTTTCTCTCTCTCACACACACACTCACACTTGCTCTCACACACATTGACACACACATTCTCTCTTTCTCTCTAAAACACACACACACATACTGACACACACATATAAAGACACTGACAAACACAAAGACACATAAACACAAACTCCCACTCTCTATCTCACACATACACTGTTTTTAACACACACAGACATACACACACACACTCACAGACACTAACTCTCTCACACATATTAACATACACGTTCTCACTCACACACACATACATACAGACACTCACAAACACTGAAGACACACACACACAAAGACACTTACATGCACAGACACACAGACAGACACACTCCCACATAAAGAGACATACACAAGAGATAAATAACTGTAGGTATGTGCAGTATGTTGCAAATGCACAATGCCCCCTTTTTTTGGCTGTGGCTGTTTCCCACCAAACTCTGACATTTCCCGGCCTAATTCAGCTTCAAACCAGGACACACAAATGGAAACCCGAACTGTCCGGTTTGTAATGTATTTTTGATGTGTTTTGTGCAACTTTAGTTTTGCAAATTAGTTAACCAAAGCTCTGAAGTCGCAGTAATTATTCTATTGTAAATCGCTATTGCCCTCAAGCGATCACGTTTACTTTCAATTCGTAAGCCAGATGAGAGCAAACCCCATATAAATCGCAGACTGCTTGAATAAAGAATGAAGTACTGTATCTTCAATGCATTAAAAAAAACCCATTGATTTATAATGTAATTATTTGTTTACTTAGAAAGGGGTCAACAGAAGTCTATTTCCCCAGTAATCGTGTTTATCTAACTATAAGCAAGAGAAATTACGATGACCTGAAAATATTGTGAACATAACTTACAGATAGATTTTAATCTAGTTTTTACTACCTGGAATGGGAACCAACCTTTCCAACAGGCTGAAATAATAGTGGTGCCTCCTTGAACCTTTGTATTGCAACTTCAGCTTCTGGAAACACTCGCTCTGCCTTTCTCCCTCTTTTTTTTAATTTCATTACTATTTATCAGCCAATTTTCAGTTACATTTCAATAAATCTGTGCAAAACCACTTTAAATTCCCATGGGAAGAAAAAATAGAAAACTTTTGTATTAACAATAATTATGAAAAATTAATACATGTCGTAATTTCTTGATTTGTACGTCAGGAACAACTCAATACAAATTCTTTATCATAGTCTACTTCATCCTCCTACTCTGAATATAATTGAACTAAAAATATAGTGCTCCTAGCACAAACTAAAGAACATAGCAGCAAAGGAAACATTTTTATAATAGTTCCCATAATTTTCTGTACATGACATTTATGCTATCTGTCATTTATTTTGGTGACAGTGTTTCTGTAGGCAAATATATAATTCATAAAAAATATAAAAATCCAAATCTCAGTGCCTAGATCACTACCAGGACAAGGTTAATAGCCAAAGAGCCATAGGTGGGTATTTATCAACGTGTCTATTTTACCTGTCTTCGCCGGCCCAATACGCCCGCCTAAGCTCGCCTCACATCGCCGCCGCGGACCTGCAAAAATTCGCCTAAGTTATCAAAAAAGCTGTCAAAAAGCTGCGCACCAAGTACGGGGCGATGAGCAGCGGACTGTGAGAGTTATAACTCATCCGATCTCGCTGCTCTTCGGCTTTTTTACAGCTTTCTTGCTAGCCTGTCAATAAGCACCCACACTAACTACACTGTTCTACCCCCTATACCGGCGCCCCCGGAGCCCCCCGCAACTAAATAAAGTTACTAACCCCTAAACCGCCACTCCTAGACCCCGCCGCAACTCTTATAAATGTATTAACCCCTAAACCGCCGCTCCTAGACCCCGCCGCAACTCTTATAAATGTATTAACCCCTAAACCGCCGCTCCCGGACACCGCTGCCACCTACATTATACCTAGTAACCCCTATCCTGCCCCCCCTATACCGTCGCCCTCTATAATAAAGTTATTAACCCCTATCCTGCTGATCCCGCACCTAGCTGCAACTAAATAAATAGTTTAACCCCTAAACCAACGCTCCCTGACCCCGCCGCAACCTATATTAAATTTATTAACCCCTATCCTGCCCCCCCTACACCGTCGCCACCTATAATACATTTATTAACCCCTATCCTGCCCCCCACTACACCGCCGCCACTGTAATAAAATTATTAACCCCTAAACCTAAGTCTAACACTAACCCTAACACCCCTCTAACTTAAATATTAATTAAATAAATCTAAATAATATTTCTATTATGAACTAAATTAATCCTATTTAAAACTAAATACTTACCTTTAAAATAAACCCTAATATAGCTACAATATAAATAATAATTATATTGTAGCTATCTTAGGATTTATTTTTATTCTACAGGCAAATTTCAATTTATTTTAACTAGGTACAATAGCTATTAAATAGTTATTAACTATTTAATAGCTTACCTAGCTAAAATAAAGAGAAATTAACCTGTAAAATAAAAACTAACCTAAGTTACAATTACACCTAACACTACACTATACTTAAATAAATTATTCCTATTTAAAACTAAATACTTACCTGTAAAATAAACCCTAAGATAGCTACAATGTAATTAATAATTACATTGTAGCTATCTTAGGATTTATATTTATTTTACAGGTAACTTTGTATTTTAGCTAGTTAGAATAGTTATTAAATAGTTATTAACTATTTAATAACTACCTAGATAAAAGAAATACAAAATTACCTGTAAAATAAATCCTAACCTAAGTTACAATTAAACCTAACACTACACTATCATTAAATTAATTAAATAAATTACCTACAAATAACTACAATTAAATACAATTACATAAACTAACTAAAGTACAAAAAATAAAAAAAGCTAAGTTACAAAAAATAAAAAAAATAAGTTACAAACATTTTAAAAATATTACAACAATTTTAAGCTACTTACACCTAATCTAAGCCCCCTTATAAAATAACAAACCCCCCCAAAATAAAAAATGCCCTACCCTATTCTAAATTAAAAAAGTTCAAAGCTCTTTTACCTTACCAGCCCTTAAAAGGGCCATTTGTGGGGCATGCCCCAAAGAATTCAGCTCTTTTGCCTGTAAAAGAAAAATACAACCCCCCCAACATTAAAACCCACCACCCACATACCCCTAATCTAATCCAAACCCCCCTTAAAATAACCTAACACTAATCCCCTGAAGATCATCCTACCTTGAGTCGTCTTCACTCAGCCGAGCAGTGATGGAACCGAAGAGGAGACCCGGAGCGGCAGAAGTTATCCTCCAAGCGGCGCTGAAGAAATCTTCCATCCGATGAAGTGATCCTCCAAGTGGCACTGAAGAAGTCTTCCATCCGGGCGATGTCATCTTCCAAGAGGCGCTGAAGAAGTCTTCTATCCGGGCGATGTCATCTTCCAAGCGGGGTCTTCAATCCTCATCCCGCCGACGCGGAACATCCTTCTTTCCCGACGGACTACCGACGAATGAAGGCTCCTTTAAGGGACATCATCCAAGATGGCGTCCCTTCAATTCCGATTGGCTGATAGGATTCTATCAGCCAATCGGAATTAAGGTAGGAAAAATCTGATTGGCTGATTGAATCAGCCAATCAGATTCAAGTTCAATCCGATTGGCTGATCCAATCAGCCAAGCAGATTGAGCTCACATTCTATTGGCTGTTCCAATCAGCCAATAGAATGTGAACTCAATCTGCTTGGCTGATTGGATCAGCCAATCGGATTGAACTTGAATTGTAGCTATCTTAGGGTTTATTTTACAGGTAAGTATTTAGTTTTAAATAGGAATAATTTATTAAAGTATAGTGTAGTGTTAGGTGTAATTGTAACTTAGGTTAGTTTTTATTTTACAGGTAAATTTCTCTTTATTTTAGCCAGGTAAGCTATTAAATAGTTAATAACTATTTAATAGCTATTGTACCTAGTTAAAATAAATTGAAAGATGCCTGTAAAATAAAAATAAATCCTAACATAGCTACAATATAATTATTATTTATATTGTAGCTATATTAGGGTTTATTTTAAAGGTAAGTATTTAGTTTTAAATAGGATTAATTTAGTTCATAATAGAAATATTATTTAGATTTATTTAATTAATATTTAAGTTAGGGGGGTGTTAGGGTTAGTGTAAGACTTAGGTTTAGGGGTTAATAAATTTATTACAGTGGCGGCGGTGTAGTGGGGGCAGGATAGGGGTTAATAAATGTATTATAGGTGGCGACGGTGTAGGGGGGGGCAGATTAGGGGTTAATAAATTTAATATAGGTAGCGGCAGGGTCCGGGAGCAGTGATTTAGGGGTTAATACATATATTATAGCTGCGGTGGGCTCCGGGAGCGGCGGTTTAGGGGTTAATACATATATTATAGTTGCGGTGGGCCCCGGGAGCGGCGGTTTAGGGGTTAATATGTATAGAGTAGCTTGCGGTGGGCTCCGGGAGCGGCGGTTTAGGGGGTAATAACTTTATTTAGTTGCGGCGGTGTAGGGGGGACAGATTAGTGGTGTTTAGACTCGGGGTACATGTTAGGGTGTTAGGTGCAGACATCTCCCATAGGAATCAATAGGATGTCTGGCAGCAGCGAACTTGTACTTTCGCTATGGTCAGACTCCCATTGATTCCTATGGGATCCGCCGCCTCCAGGGTGGCAGTTTGAAAACCAGGTACGCTGGGCCGGAAAAGTGCCGAGCGTACCTGCTAGTTTTTTGATAACTAGCAAAAATAGTCAGATTGTGCCGAACTTGTGTGCGGAACATCTGGAGTGACGTAAGAATCGATCTGTGTTAGACTGAGTCCGGCGGATCGAAGTTTACGTCACAAAATTCTACTTTTGCCGGTCTCTAGCCTTTGATAACTAAGGCGAATCAGCCTCGCCACAAATACGCTGCGGAATTCCAGCGTATTTGAGGTTGAAGGCTTGATAACTAGGCCCCATAGACTTTAGATTTGACTATTAAATTATAATATATTGATCCCAGTACGGTAATACTGTATAACATAATATTATACATATAGCACATGTATTTGCAGTTAATAATCTGTGTGTGCATATGTATAAAAACAATAAATGTTTTGTTTATTATAATAACCTTTTAAACTGTGATTGTAAGTTAATTTTTTTAAATACAATGATACCATTTGACAAATTGCAATTTACATAATTGACATTAAAATAAGCCAAACATTGATTGTGCATATGTTAAATTATGTCTTAGTATAAATGCTATTGTATAGTTCTAGAAGTTTCTGTTTTCTGATCAGGGGTGCTGCATATTAGCGACATATTAAAAAATTATTGACACATTTTGTGGAAATTTGTTTCTAGTGGTGGTGACATTGTTAAAAGGAAGTTATTAAAACAAAAATACTTAATAATATCTACAAGTGCAGTCTTTTTACAGAGAAAAGCATTATATATGTTGTTGTTATTATTATTACAGATCAGTACTACTCACACAGGGACCAATGATTAACGGTCTCCAGCATGGAAAGAAATTATAGTGCAGACTTTACAGGGATGGAACTCAAATAATTCTCTAAGAAAAGAGTGGAACCTGGAAGTATTATAGAGATAAGAGCTGCACCCCATTTCACGGGGAGAGTAAAGTTTACAGGGCAGTACCTGACACTGATATAAAATCTCAGTTAGTAGAAAATACAAATTAAACTGAAATGTTTTCAATACATTTTAACTTGTATTTGGTTCTAGTGTAGTACTTTACAAATATTTAAATAACTGTATTGTGAATTTTGAGCAAATGCCACCTGTATACAGCTGGCAAGATAAATCTGTGAAACTTGCAGGTGTAAAATGTTTAGAGAATATCATAAGAGATGTGAGAGAGATTCAGACACACCTTATGAACTTCCCTGCTCAAACCACTGTTCATACGGTAAACTTAACTTACCATACAGTTTGAATCAAACAATGCAATATATATCCACACTGCAGGTAGATATGGTGAGAGACATAGAGAAATAATATTAATCTACTTACATTCTTGCATTTGCACCGCCTTGGTCTATTTTCATACACCCATAGCGCCATGGTCATGATACCATCTAATGGCACTCACTGTTGTCACTGGAAGTCCAGCGTCCTGAAGCAGTATCCTGGCGTCCATCTGTTCAGAGTCTACTCCAGAAACTCCCCTCATGCAACTGATATCACTTGCTTCTGTTTGGTAATAAAGTAGAGCGCCTATACAGATGTTCAAATATCAACATAACCCAAGAAAAGTCCATACTGGCTCCATCCTTATATCATAGATTACAGCTCTCCGCCAAAGTGCATCAGATGGCGTGGGGAGTTCTGTGACTCATTTACCACTTTTTGTTATTTGTTTGCTCATTTTATAAATTTGCTGCTGACTTTAATTGCATTACAATAAAAGATTTTTTTAATATAAAGATGGAGCTAGTCTGGACTTTTCTTGGGTTATGTTGAACTCACCTGTCCAGCCTAGGGAACTACCCTGTCATCCCATAGAACAATTACAGGGCAATGCAATTTGTAAAAGATATACAGATATATACAAACTATGATGCTAATTTATTAAATGTGACAGACCTCTCGGTACCCTGCCTGGGTATGTCTGCCTGTTTAGCTTCCCTAAAGCTGGAACCACCAATAAATGGCAAAAACACCCCAATAATCAAGACTGATTTTGGCATATAACATAAATAACACTTTATTGAATGGTGTACAGACATTTTATACATTTTAAGGGACAGTCCACCTTCAACAAGCTAATCCCATCAGACTGGGAGGAACTAAAGGGAAGGCTATTGACACAGATGTCAAATAGGGAAACAACGAGAAGAATTTTGAAATGATTGTAGGCACGTAGACTCATTTTAATGTGTAATAGAATTAGTGGTGTCTAAGAGTCTGGGGCAGGTTTTAGTGATAAGAAATGAGTCATCCGTGTGGGGGTGTGGAGGTGACCGAAAACAGTCCTAAGAGGCCAGTACTGGGGCTGTGCCTTAGCCACTCAAACCACGCCACTGCCCTGAGTACTCCCCTGGTTTGTAAATGATACCCCTGCGGTCCTTAGCCCTCATTTCATGACAATACTCCCCCCCGTTCCATAGTCCAGCAGACCCTGCTTGACCCACATCAGTTAGCTTGGGGATGTCCGGGTGTAAGGACTATTATAAATCAGTTTGCCTGGAAAGGCCAATAGCATTCAAATTCTGCTTTCCCGGACGATATTGTTCGGTGAAATTGTAGGGCTGCAGGGCCATACTCCAATGCAATAAGCGCCAATTGTCCACAGAAACTTGAGCCAAATGAGGGGGTTGTGGTCAGTGAGCACCATGAAAGATCTTCCATAGAGATACAGCTGTAACTTTTTCAAGGCCCACACCAGTGCTAAAAACTCCTTCTCTATGGCCGCATACCCCCCTTCTGGGGGTAGCAGCTTGCGGCTGATGTAGACCATCGGTTGCTCACTGCCGTCTGCTCCGACCTGGCTCAGAACTGCTCCCAACCTGAAAGTAGAGGCATCTGTGTGAACACAAAAAAAACGTTTATTTGGGTCAGAAACAGCTAGAATGGGCGCTGAGGTTAAGGCATTCTTGAGGTGTTGAAAGGCAACTTTGTACTCTGGGAACCACAGGACCTGTCGAGGAAGATTTTTCTTGGTCAGGTTAGTACGGGGCTTAGCTATCATGCTATAGTCAGGGACAAATCTCCGGCAATACCCTGCCATACCTAAGAAAGTGAGGACCTGGGTTTTTATCCGGGAAGTGGACCACTGGGCAAAAGCCTCAACCTTAGAAGGTTTGGGACGCTGTCACCCGCAGCCCACCTGATGCTCGAGGTACTGTACTTTGGACATCCCTATGCTACATTTATCTGGCTTTAAAGTCAGTCCCACAGCCCTAAAGCGGTCCAACATGGTACCCAGGTGGAGCAGATGTTCTTCTTAGGTAATGCTGTAAATCTCAATGTCATCCAGATATGCACAGTCATAGTCCTGGAGGCCATCCGCTGGAACATCGCCGGAGTGTTTTTCATCCCAAAAGGCATGAAAGTAAACTGGTACAGGCTGAATGGGGTTATAAACGCCAACTTTGGAATCACTTCCTTGTCCAAGGGAATCTGCCAGTACCTTTTGCATAGGTCAAGGATGGTCAAAAAGTTTCCCTGAGTGATGTGATCTAATAGTTTATTGACTCGGGGCATCGGGTATGCTTCAGTCATGGTGCAGTCATTAATTCTTCTGTAATCTACACAAAAGCGGGTTGTACCAACCTGCTTTGGCACCAACACTATTGGTGATGCCAAGGGGCTCTTAGACGGCTTGATGACTCCTAGAGTGAGCATCTCCCTGATCTCTTTTCCCATCTCTAATTGCCTCGGGAAAACTGTAAGCCGCCTGCCGTAGAGCCAGTTGTCCTGGGTTCTCCACCCAGTGCACTGCCATAGTGCAGTGGGGTGGTGGCGAACATCTCTTGACGCTGACTAATGGACTTCCTGACCTGCTCCTTCTGTAAGGTCCTTAGCTGCTCGTCTAACCTTACTGCCTCTATGCCTACGTTGTCCCTAGCCCGCTCTGGGAGCTCCAGTAGGGGGAGGTTCTCTGAGTCTTCCATGGTGGGAACACATATGGTGACTACCTCTTCTGACCTCTCCTGGTATGCTTTGAGCATATTCACATGAAAGGTCCGCTGGACTCTTTCATCTAAACATTTAGCTACCAGGTAGGTGGTGTTGCAAACTTGCTTCACCACTTTGCAAGGTCCTTGCCAAGCGGCCTGTAACTTGTCCAATTTGGTTATATATATAATTTTATATATATATATATATATATATATATATATATATATATATATATATATCATTTGAAACACAATATATGCACAAAACAGAAGAAATATCAAGGGACAGAGAAGGAGAGTGTAATTAGTTTACATATGCCACAACCGATCATACCTCAAAGGTTGCCATAGCAACCTAATAAACAAACAGAGTTTAGAGGGACAAAAGCGATTGGGTGGAACACCTCCAATCAAGTGAATAGTCGGTTTATGTTTGTAAAGAACATTCCCCAAATAAAATAATCAGCATCAATACCGTTAACCACAATAACAAAAACATATGGATAAGGCAAAAACACCAAAGTCAATTTAAAGACATATCAACAAATGTAATTTGTTCAAATGTACAGGACGTAGTAAATCAAACAGGGATGCCTCATGGTTGCCATAGCAATCCTAAATATCATTAAGAGAGAGCGTCCACAAATTTAAGCACGGCCTGTGCAAAATGGCAAATAAGTCATTCTGTTCTTGTGACGACTTATACTGGGGACAAAAGGGAGATAGCATCTGTAATCAAAAAACACTGGGATATTATCAGCACTGATCGATCACTTCCCATATTGAATATGCCTGCTCCACGAATAGGGTATAGAAGGGCATCTCTGAGAGATATTTTGGTTCAAACTGATCCACAGAAATGCTACAAGAAGACAACGTGGTTGGACACCACAAAGCCTGGTGTATATCGTTGCCTGGGCTACACTACTTGTGGTGATCTTATTACTGGATCATCCTTCACACATCCTTACAGAAGAAAGACCTATAAGCATAAATATTGCCTTACATGCACTACCACACATATTGTGTAACTGCTCCATAGTACATGTGGTCTTTTTTATGTTGGAAAGACCTGTGACGACCTCCGTACACGTATGGCAAACCATTGGTCTGCCATCAGGACAGCGATAAAGAAGGGAGATTCAGAACAACCGGTGGCACGGCACTTCCAGGAATTCCAATATAGGGTGACAGACCTTAAATATAGATCATTGATCATATACCCCCCATGACCAGAGGGGGCGACTGGAACAGACTACTCCTACAAAGGGAGGCGAGGTGGACTTATCACCTGGAAACATTAATCCACAAGGGACTTAATACTCATTTGGATTGGCAGACATTTCTATAATATGCCTTTTCCTTTTTTCAATTATTCTGTCTCTATTTATTTATTTATTGTTTTTTTTTTTCTGCAACGGTATAGCTTAAATACTAGTTCTTTCACATTTTACCTTAATTCATTAATGTATTTGCCCCACTAACTGTTCTTTTGTCTATAAAAATCTTTACTTATTTGCCATTTTGCCCAGGCCATGCTTAAACTTGCGGACGCTCTCTCTTAATGATATTTAGGATCGCTATGGCAACCATGAGGCATCCCTGTTTGATTTACTACGTCCTGTACATTTGAACAAATTACATTTGTTGATATGTCTTTAAATTGACTTTGGTGTTTTTGCCATATCCATATGTTATTGTTATCGGGGTTAACGGTATTGATGCTTATTATTTTATTTGGGGAATGTTCTTTACCCACATAAACTGACCGTTCACTTGATTGGAGGTATTTCTCCCAATTGCTTTTGTCCCTCTAAACTCTGTTTGTTTATTAGGTTGCTATGGCAACCTTTGAGGTATGATTGGTTGTGGCATATGTGGTCTAATTACACTCTCCTTCTCTGTCCCTTGATATTTCTTCTGTTTTATGCATATATTATGTTTCAAACGATATATATTTTGTATTTTTTACTTTTAGCTTTTTGACAGCTGAGGCTCATGCTGCCTGGGATGATGATGTCACTGTTAGGGGCGGGTCTACCCGGAAGAACGTGGCGTCCAGCTGCTGCATGGTGTTATGTTTGGTGGAGGGTAAGTTTCATTGTACACATGCTTTTTTGTCTGAGGACGGACATTTTTGATTCGAAAACGTTCACTAATAAAGTGAGGTATTGTTTAAAGGATTCCCATAGGAGTGCGCTCTGATTTTCTACTTTTTATACATTGTTCTGCTGCACCCTGGGCTGCTGACTACAGATGTCTAGAGTGCATTTTGTCTTGGATATATATATATATATATATATATATATATATATATATATATATATATATATACTGTATATATATATATATATATAAAACACACAGAGAAAGTCCAGCACTCACTTACAAGTTCTCAGCTAAGATTAAAAGCAAAAATGGAAGGGTTAGTTACCGCATTTGGTCATATGGGACAAGCCCAGTTACCACAACAAGGTCCCTTCCAAAAACCTGGGACCCTAAAATAGCCACACAGCTGACAGCTTGTAAATGAGTGCTGGACTTTCTCTGTGTGTTGTATTAATTTGTTTTGTCATTTTCCCTATGGTTCTTGTACCCAGACCTGTCTGGTGTTAACGGCCGTTGACTCTGGGAGGTCATGGGATGTGTACACGGTCCGGTATGAGAGTCCCCTTCCTTATATATATATATATATATATATATATATATATATATATATATATATATAGAACGTCTTAAAATGGATTTGCACTCTCACCTTTCAAAGACAACTTTTAAGACAACCAGGGTGTCAGGAAATGTGGATTCAATTCAATGTAACAAAAATATCCGCACTCACAGGACTTATATGAAAAAACTTTATAGAAGTGATGTTTCGGGGTATACCACCCCTTCCTCAGACCTGTCCAGTGAGTGCAGATATTTTTGTTACATTATATATATATATATATATATATATATATATATATATATATATATATATATATGTGTGTGTGTGTGTGTGCATATGTATTTATATGTGTTTTTATGTTTTTACAGATATATATACACATATAAACACATAAATACATATGTATACATATATAGACATATACTGTATATAAGTGCAATGGAGCCCTTTGCTGTCAAGTAGATGAAAACATGTAAAATTATATTTATGCAAAATTGATATTTAATAAAGTCTTTTATTGTGTATTTACTGTAGATATGTCACATTCCTATATTCTTGGAATATGTTCTATGTATTTTTAAATATATATTCCTATATATATCTGTATATATAGCAGAGGTGAACGGCACTCACAAATAAGTCAGCTACCTGGTGCTCTCACTAGGGAGAAACAAACAGTAAAGCAGCTATGAATCCCACGGATGGGCTCCGTGTTGCAGCCAGGATCCAAATGAAGCAGGCACACAGGTTTTTTCAAAAACACTCCGGTTTATTGGCAGTATCGTTTACCAAACGTTTCGGCTCAAACATGAGCCTTTGTCAATGGTGTACAAAACCAAATATTTTTTTTTGGTTTTGTACACCATTGACAAAGGCTCGTGTTTGAGCCGAAACGTTTGGTAAACGATACTGGCAATAAACCGGAGTGTTTTTGAAAAAACCTGTGTGCCTGCTTCATTTGGATCCTGGCTGCAACACGGAGCCCGTCCGTGGGATTCATAGCTGCTTTACTATCTGTATATATATATATATATATATATATATATATTTATATATATATATAAATACAATTTTACATATAAATATAGGTATAAATATATATTTGTGCAAAAATCCATCAGATATATATTTAAATATATATTTAAGAATAAATAAATCATATTCTGGTATGTGCAGAACATTGGATTATGAAATATGCAAAATTATCTTATGCTGCCCTTTTAAATAACTGTAATTGGGTTTTTTTCCAACTTTTTCGGGTCAATAGTAGTCTATGGGAGAATGTGGTTTTGCGCTGGCTGTGATTTTTTTTCTCCCCTTTAATGTGTTCCCAATGATCCATTTACCTGATGGAGTATATTAAATTGTTTACAGACAGCACCTTTAAAAGTAGTCATTTGAAATAGCTGTTTATTCCTGTAATATCTCACCTATACTCAGGGCCGTCTTTAATATTGACTGGACCCTAGGCAAAAAAATTTTTGGGCCCACCCCATGCAATTTCGCTCTCCATCCCAACATCCCAAAAAACAACTAAATCAATTTATTTTATAATTGTTTTCAAAATTTTTAGCACAGCAGTGGATCATCCACTGCTGGGCTAATCATTTAAAAAAAATGACATAAATTGCAATATGTGAAACTGAACCTAAGCAGTATTAATAAGTAAATAAATATATACATTCCTCCACTGTGGATTCATTTAATATTATTTTGAATGTGATTCTGGTGTGAGGTTAGCTGGTTAAAGAGATTTAGGGCAGCCAACAGGAGCAAAGCAAGTTAAAGACTGAGGAGGAAGCATGGAGGTGCAGACAAATATAAGTTTACTAACTGAAACAGCAGAACTGCTACGGGGAGCTGTAAAATCTGAGATAGAGAGAAAACAAAAACTATAAAAAAATAAACCTTACATTAATGCGTGGAGTATCAGCATGACACTATACATCAGCCACAGCAGCACATGTCACTTCTTTGCTAGGAACAAGTTCCCTCTCACCCTGTACTAGACAATGCTGCATGGGGAGGGGCATGTGTGCACTCACTTATTCTTCCCACTGACAGCTTTATACAAAGCACTGTTCCCCTAACAAACTTCAGTTAGTTGATCTTAGGGCCACAGCAGAAAGAGCAGGGCTAAGGGGACCAGCAGACTGGATGCTGTCTGCCCAAGGCTGCATGGATACAGTGTGAGATGTGTCATACAGCCTCAAGGCTGAAGAGAGCAGTGTATGCAGCTGCACAGATGCTCAAATCCTCATGTGCCTGCCGCTCCAGCTTTCTGCTGCATGCACCTACAGTCAGCCCTACCCAGAAACAATCCCCACAACCAGAGGAGTTACCTGGTAACAGTGGTAACCTCAGTAGGACCTTTTATGATGCAGTGGGAATGGTTGGATGCTGAGTTAGGGCTTTGCATTCAGTGCTGCACAGTGCACATCTAAAACAGCACATGGCAATAGCTTGGCATGTCACATGACACCGGCACGGTCTGGCACAATTTTGTAAAAAAATATATAAGCAGAGTACTTTTGACTGTGACAGTATTAGGACTGAATGCGTGTGTTCCCCATGTCACATCAGCAGTCTGGTATGAACTATAAAAAAAAAAAAAATATTTTTTTTTAGGACTCTTGGGCCCCTCAACAGAGACTGGGCCCTGGGCAGCTGCCCCTTTTGCCCTTTGTTAAAGACGGCCCTGCCTATACTGAAAATTTCAATACTTAAATGGACAGTCCACTCCAGACTTTTCTTTGTTTAAAAAGATAGATACCCTTTACCTAGTTTTGCATATCCAACACGGTTATTTTAATATATTTTTTACCTCTGTGATTACCTTTTATCTAAGCCTCTGCAGACTGCCCCTATATTTCAGTTCTTTTGATAGACTTGCATTTTAGCCAATCAGTGCTGTCTCATAAACAACTCCATAGAAGTAAGCATAATGGTATCTAAAAGGCACACATGAAGTAGCGCTCTCTAGCTGTGAAAGCTAATAAAATGCACTTAGGCAGCCTTCAAGGGCTTAGAAATTAGCATATAAGCCTACCTAGGTTTAGCTTTCAACAAAGAGAGAACAAAGCAAATTTGTAAAACAAAAATTGCATGCCCTATCTGAATCATGAAAGTTTAATTTTGACTAGGCTGTCCCTTTAAGTACTGCTTATAGAAAAGCTATATAAACAATTATGTTTAGAAGAAATTAATCTCCAAGTGTGGGAGAGGGGTTGGAACATAGAGATATTACAATATTATTTTTCTATTAATCTCCCTGAGGGCTTGATTATTATTATTATCAGGTATTTGTAGAGCGCCAACAGATTCTGCAGCACTGTAAACATTGTCAATATACAGGATAGCTTTTGCAGGGATCAAGTGGGTAGAGGGACCTGCTGAGAGTTTCACTGTTGTAGTCGGCTCTTATGAAGGCGATCTGCAAACAGCTGGGCTCATAGGCTTACATTCTAAGGGGTTCAAGGGGAAAGCAATGGAGTTAGGAAAGGTTAGTGTTGGTTGTAAGCATCCCTGAATAGTAGAGTTTTTAGGGAGAGCTTGAAGCTGTTAAAATTAGGGGAGAGTCTTGTGGAGCGAGGCAGGGAGTTCCACAAGATGGGGGCCAGTCTGGAGAAGTCCTGTAGACGGAAATGTGAGGAAGTAACAAGAGAGGAGGAGAGGAGGAGATCCTGAGCTGATCGAAGGGGACGGGAGGAAGAGTATCTGGAGACAAGTTCTGAAATGTAGGGGGGAGCAGTGCAGTTGAGAGCTTTGTATGTCACAATGAGGATTTTGTGTTTAATCCTAGAGGCAAGAGGAAGCCAGTGAAGGTATTGGCAGAGAGGCACAGCAGATGAAGATCGATGAGTAAGGAAGATGAGCCTGGCAGAGGTATTCATAATGGATTGGAAAGGAGCTATGCGGCAGCTAGGTAGACCAGAGAGGACGGAGTTGCAGTAGTCAAGGAGGGAAAGGATGAGAGAGTGGATTAAAATCTTAGTTGTATCCCGTGTAAGGAAATGTCTAATTTTAGCAGTGTTTTTAAGGTGGAAGCGGCAGGCTTTAGCCAAGGACTGAATGTGAGGAGTGAAGGAAAGATCTGAGTCAAGTGTGAGATTGTATGCGATTGTAATATAATATATTTAATTATGTATATTACAAATAATAAATAAATATATATATTTACTATATGCAATATACTTTTATTTATTTTGGCCCGTTTTTCTGTAATTTAAAGGGACAGTTTACTCAAAAATGTTCTTCCCTTTAATTAGTTCCCAATGATCCACTTTACCTGCTGGAGTTTATTAAATGTTATTTCCTTTACCCTTAAAGGGACACAATTAATTTTTCATGATTCAGATACAGCATGTAATTTTAAACAACTTTCCAATTTACATCCATTAAAAAAATGTGCACAGTCTTTTATATTTACAATTTTTGAGTCACCAGATCCTACTGAGCATGTGCAAGAATTCACAGGCTATACGTATATGCATTTGTGATTGGCTGATTGCTATCACATGGTACAAGGGGAGTGGAAATATACATAACTTTGAAATTTGTTATAAAAAATCTACTACTCATTTGAAGTTCAGACTAAGTGCTATTGCATTGTCTTGTTATCTTTCATTTGTTGATTATTCAAATCTAATGTGTTGACTGGTCCTTTAAACTGACATTTTAAATAGTTAATTTATCATGTGGTATGCCCACCTATTCTGAAAGTTTCTGGCCTTAGGTCCAAGCTATAGATAAGCTTTGTAAACACAGTCAGCAGAATTAATTACACTCCCAGTGGGGTAAAGAAGAGCTAAGGTAATGCATTGTTAAGTTTCCATTGTTCTCTCCAAGTATTGGTCTTTGGTTTACGGATAGATAAAAGATAAAGAAGCATGTATATGTACACAATGTGATAACGCTCAACCCATTTACTTGATTGTGGCTTCAAAACACAAAATTAGTTTTTTTATATACACAAATAAACCTTAAAAAGCTAATTCTCATATAGTTTATACTCTGCAGTTAGTAAAAAAAGTAATTGGAAACAATATACTATCCCTTTAACTTGTAAAGTTGTTTCCTAAATTCCACTAAGTTTCTATAACTAGTGAGTGTCAGGATGTGTGAACTTAGGTTTTCTACTTATCTCTTTCTCCTGCTGAAGACAAGCAGAAATAATTATAAACGAGGCAAACAAGGCTGTGCAGAAACCCTGTTAGATAGCTACTTTAAAAATCCTAAACATGCCATTTAAACAACTTTCTAATTATCTTCCATTATAAAAATCTGCACAATTTTTGTATATGCATGCTTTCTGATGCACTTATTCCTACTGGGCATGTTCAAGAATTCAGTGTATACGTATATGCATTTTTTGATTGGATGATGATGACTGATACAAGGGGAAGAAAAACTGAAATAACTTTGAAATTTGTTAGAAAAAAATCTAATTTGAAATTGAGTGCTATTGCATTGTCTTTGTAGTATATATGTAGTATATTTGTTTATTATGATAATATTTTTAATTTTAATTCAATGCATATTTTGTAGTACTTTCTCCATTACATACATAACACAGAAGCACTTTGGTTAATTGTACTATGTAAGTGATATACACTGCCTTTAACATGCACATGTTACTAATTGTCCTATGCCACACAAGTATATTTGGTAACATTGGAAAACAATTTTCAGGGACCCTTTGCTCCTTGTTAGTCTTATTTGAGTATGTCAACTAGATCGACATGCTACCAAATATCTCAACATTTGGCTTTGAAAACAAACCCAGAGGGATTCATTACATTATGGAGATAATGATATCAAATAATGGGAAGCTTCTCCAAGTTCAGAGGGATTTGATCTAGTTTCTGTTTCTATGCAATGATTCAGAATGACTGAATGAGGTGACAGGTCAAGTCGATGAATTTAAAAAAAAGAGAAGTAAAATATTATATGAATGTTTAATCAGCACATTTTTGCCATTAGGTTATTTACTTCCTTTAGGTAATCTGCATGTGACTTAACTTAAAGTGAAAGCCAATCCTAAAGTTTTTGAAACACTAGGATTGACTATTCAAATAAATAAAGGGGACTTTCATTCAATAAAGCTTTCAAGCCATCACCGTTCTAAGCTGCTAAGGAAGCCCATCTTGTATGAATATGTCAGCTAGATGCTGTTTTTTCTATATGAAAGAACAAGAAATCATACAGGTGAAATGGATACTAAAGTATAATTTTATTTTTATTTATTTGATGCTGTTGAAAAAGGACATTTTAGCATGCATTGCAGTTTTGCATTGCTACTCAGTAGCATACTGAGTTCCTTTGCAGTTCATATATACTGCCATCAGCCAATCACAAATGCATAAACGTATATTCTGTGAATTTTTGCACATGCTCAGTAGGAGCTGTTAATTCGAAAAGTATAAATATAAAAAGACTGTTTGTTAATGGAACTGAATTGGAAAGTTCTATCTGAATCATGAATCATGAAAGTTTAATTTTGACTTGTGTCCCTTTTATTACTGATATACTGAGCTCCTAACATTCCACATGTGTATGGGATAGTTCCATTCTCATAGCTATATCCTGCTGTTTCACCTGCCAACAACCTGGTTTCAAATAGTGAGATCTGGGAATGTGCAAAATCTACCTAGAGAGCTCAGTTTGGCATAAAGATCATTTTTCCTGCCTAAACACTGCCTCATCAGACTCAGCAGAAACTATGTGGCTCTGCTCTTTGGAGTACTGGCTCCATTCATTTTCTCTCTAGATTCCATATCCTAGGATTAAACAATGTAAATATTGTCAGGCATATATTTGATCCATTTATGAAAAAGTAATTTACATGACACTTAAAATGGCATTAAGATGGCATCTGTACTGTAGAACAAACACATTACTGACCCCTCTTTTCCTCATGAACAGATTATTATTATTATCAGTTATTTGTAGAGTGCCAACAGGTTCCGCAACCTTAAAGACATGGGTCTTATATGCAAGGTGACAGTTATCAGAGGCAAAGGGATAGAGGGCCTTGTCAAGAGTTTCACTGTTGTAAATCATCTCTCATGAGGATGATCTACAGAGCAGTTAGTCTCGAAGGCTTACATGCTAAGGGGGTTTAGGGGGATAGCTGAAGGAGGAGAGGGACTACGACAGAAAAATGTTAAGTGTAAATTATATGCATCCCTGAACAATAGAGTCTTTATGGAGTGCTTGAAAGTTTGAAAACTATGGGAGAGTCATGTCAAGTGAGGCAGAGAGTTCCACAAAATAGAGGTCAGTCCATAGAAGTCTTGTAAACGGGAATGTGAGGATGTGAAAAGAGAGGAAGAGAGAAGGAGGTCATAAGCAGAGCGAAGGGGACAGGAGGGCAAGTATCTTGAGACTAGGTTGGAGATATGGGGGTCTATCTATCAAGCTCCGTATGGAGCTTGACGTCCCGTGTTTCTGCCGAGCCTGCAGGCTCGCCAGAAACAGCAGTTATGAAGCAGCGGTCTAAAGGCCGCTGCTCCATAACCCAATCAAGTACGATCGGGTTGATTGACAACCCCCTGCTGGCGTGCGGCATTGCACCAGCAGCTCACAAGAGCTACTGGTGCAATGCTGAATACGGAGAGCGTATTGCTCTCTCCGCATTCAGCGAGGTCTGTAGGACCTGATCTGAAATGTCAGATCAGGTCCGACAGACCGTTGTTAAATAGGCCTCATGGTGTGGAGCAGTGTTATTGAGAGCTTAAAAATTTATAGTTAATATTTTATGTTTTATTCTGGAGGTTAAAGGAAGCCAGTGAATGGGCTGGCAGAGAGGTGCAGCAAACGAGGAGCAACGTGTTAGGAAGATCAGTCTGGCAGAGGCCTTTATTATGGATTGTAAGGGAGATAGACTGCAGCTAGGGAGGCTGGAGAGGATGGAGTTGCAATAGTCAAGGTGGGAAATGATGAGAGAGTAGATTAAAGTCTTAGTTGTGTCTTGTATGAGGAAGTGGCTAGGGGAAGAGAAGGGGATTGAGGACAGAACCTTGTGGTACCCCAACAGACAGTGGTAAAGGATCAGAGGATGTGCAAGAGAAGGTAACACCAAAGGTCCGGTTTAGACAGGTAAGAGGAGAGCCATGAGAGTGCTGTGTAACAGGTGCCGAAGGATTGGAGGGTTTAGAGCAAGAGAGTGTGGTCAACTGTGTCAAAGGCTGCAGAGAGATCAAGAAGGATTAACAAAAAAAGTGGCCTTTAGATTACTGTGGAGTGTTGTGGGTGAAATCCAGATTGCAATGGGTCAAGGATGGTGTTTAATGTGAGGAAATGTTATAAACATATGTATATGAGCCTTCCAGAAGTTTTGAGGCTAGGGGGAGTAGGGGAATAGGGCAGTAGTTGGATGGGGGTGATGGATCAAGAGAAGATTTTTTTGAGGATAGGTGTAATTAGTGCGTGTTTAAGAGATACGAGAAATATACCAGTGCTGAGGGAGAGATTAAAAATATGTGTGAGGATAGGATTAAGAGTAGGAGAGAGGGAGGGCAATAATTATGAGTGGATGGGATCAAGGGAACAGGTATTGAGGTGAGAGGAAGATATAAGGGCAGAAACTTCTTCCTCAGTAGCAGAAGCGAAAAAGCTGAGTCTGTGGCTTTGCGGGTTTTGGACATCGGTGATTGGTTGAGGGAGTTGGGGACTGGTAGTGTGTTGAGATATGATTTAGTTTCTGATGGAATCTATTTTGTTGTTGAAGTGTTTTGCAAAATCTTGAGCTGAGAGAGAAGTGGATATAGGAGGTGAGGGTGCGCAGAGAAGGGTGTTAAAAGTGGTGAAAGAGAGTGAGTTTGAAGAAAGAGTAGTGATAGAAGTAAAGAAGTAGTCCTGCTTGGAGATGTTAAGGGCAGTATAGTAGGAGTTTAATACGAACTTGTAATTAAGGAAGTCAGCTGAAAAATTAGATTTTCTCCAATGTCACTCAGCAGTGCGTGAACATCTATGTAGGTAGCGTGTCAGAGGAGTATGCCAGGGCTGAGGACAAGTACGTGACTTTTGGCTATGGTAGGAGATGTCAAATTGTCAATGACTGCTGTAATAGTGGAATTATAGTGACAGATAGATTGGTCAGGGCATGTAAAGGAGAAGATGGAAGAGAGCAGAGGTGTGAGAGACTCCACATTTTCAGTACAGGACTGATGGCTATGTACACTTAAGAAACACTCGCATTCCTTGAGGGCTAAATAAGTATAGAGCAATGTGATTATGACAGAGTTATGCTATATTAAAATATAACCTTTATTAGGACAATTAAAAAAACTGAAACACACACCTTAAAAACACAAGTGAGTTAGGGTTGGTAGAAGAATATTTGAACAAAGTCCACTAGAATTACTAGGGTGATTGTCTGATATACAGTACATATAGGTTCAGACCTAAGATGTGAGTATTAATCCATAGCCTGTTGATATATGTTATTCTGTGCAGGTCTACTTACGTATGTAATGCATTTATATTATTATATTCCTTTAATTGCTGAACATCAATGTTAGGTGATAACGGTATTTTTGATATTTCACAGTTATCAAATAAAACTTCATTAACATATACTCTTAGATTCCAACTGGTTTGTAATCATGACATTAAATTGTATTTATGCTATTGTGTTCAATTTATCTCCTGAGTTAATGATTCAGATATATTTCAGTATTAGGACGTTATATACCGCAGTGACTAACTCTCAACATAAATAAGGGGCTCTCAACAGGATGTTACTCTGGACACCTGCATAATCATCCCATGTTCATAGTGTACAAAAATATGCATAGTAAGCTACATACGCCCACAATTCAAATTTTAGGTTAAAGGTGGACACGTGCATACATCCGCAGCATGTCCACAACAATTATATCTATCAATTTCAGCTTACGTATATTAGGTTACCAGCATCTTCTTGCAAGTTTAAAAATGACTATTTACAAAATGTGAGAGAGTTTAAAAGATGTTGCCGATCAAGTGAATTAATGCTCTTGTGGAATTTGGTCTTAGGTTTAGAAGGAGGGAGGGCAGTAGGAAGTGCTGAGATATTACACGTGAGGAGATTATGGTCAGAAAGAGAAAGGGGAATTTATAAAGTTTTAGAGAGTGCATCGATAGTTGAAAATCAGGTCAAGAGAGCGTCCATCTTTATGAGTGGGAGAGTCAGACCATAGTGATAGACCATAAGAGGAAGTAATCTGGAGAAGTTCTTTTGCAGCAGGGGCAGTGGGAATGTCGACAAGGAGGTTGAAATCCCCAAGGATGAGGGCAGGGATGTCTGAGGAGAGGAAATAAGGTAGCCAGAATGCAAAATGATCAAGAAATTGAGTTGAGGAGCCAGATGAAAATAGTATATAAATTGATTGACATATCATGTAAAAATAGGGTTTTATATTCAAAATTGTAATTATTATAAACAGGAGGGGCACTAGGGACAGAGTGTTGTGAACTTCAAAGAGTGATTGTTTTTTAAAATGGAGGGAAGCTTAAATGTAGAAAATAACAAAATGTATCCATGAGTTCATTACTTCTGGGATTCAACTCCTGACCACTAGCAGGAGGCAAAGATTCGAAAAAACTACAGTAGTATTCAATGCCTCCCACCCCACTGATTAGCCAGTCTCACATATAGCAAGTAAGGAGAAGATGAAATGTATGAAAGGACTGAACAATAAAATGAGTTGCAAAACTAGAACTGATACCAGAAAAATCAACAGTTGATATATAAATAGGACCCTTACCACCTTAAAAGAAATTAATTTAACAGGTAAGCATACATTTTGTTTCCTTCCCTAAAGTTGGTAAGAGTACACAAGTTCATTACTTCTGGGAACTAATACTCAAGCTGTGGACTCCACGAGTAATGTGAGCGGGATAAACATTTTGAAAAAGGCAGGCACCTTATTTCCAGACACAACATCCGGGAGAACTTTCCTACTAAAGCCACTCCTGAAAAAGCAAAAGCATAAAAGTGGTGGAATTTAGTAAAGGTTTGTAAAGATGTCCATACTGCTGCCTTACAAATTTGTTTAATAGAAGACTCATTTTTAAAAGCACAGGAAGTGGAAACTCATCTGTGATCTGAAGCCTATTCTGTGTCCTTAGGAATTGTTCAAAACCTAGGAATCTCAAACAGACTGAGAGTGGCTAATCAGAGAGTTGGTGGGGTTAAATACTCTTGGAGTTTTGGGGAATTTTTGCCTCCTCCTAGTGGTCAGGAGTTGAATCTCAGAAGTAATGAACTTGTGGACTCTCATCACCTTACAAAAAATATATATATTGAGTTTTTCATGAATTGCAAGATAAGTTCCAAGTCCCACATATGCATTTTTATGCTTATCTACACGTGAGACATTATATTATTATTCAACAATTGTACAAGATAATGGCCCAGATTACAAGTGGAGCACAAAAACATATATCAATATCACTGGGCTGCACTAAAATTAGCACACAAATTGATATTACAAGTCAATGGTAAAAAAGTCAACATCCCTTTAGCTTGTAACATACTTTTAATGGAGACTGCTAAATATCACTCATATTAACTTTTGAAAATTATGGCTTGTGCCCAAGTAAAAGCCAAAATAGAGCTAGAAGAATTAGCATAACCTAAGAACTGAAGTAAAATGTTAGGGTTAAAATAAAAGTTCCACAAAACACATGTAAAACATATTAAAGTATTACACTTATATATGAACATTTTAATAAATGTTTTAAAAGGGTTAAAAAGGGTTATGGTATATGACAAGGTGTCTGACTTTTTTTTTAATAGAAATACTTGAAATCCTTTTATTCTTCAAATATTATTTTTATTTTTACTGTATATATAAATACATGGAGAAAGAGAAGCTCTTTTAGGAATATACAACAGCTCAATAACTTGTTAGCTTCTTCAATAGTAATTTAGCACCTGGGAACAAACTCTTTTAGCACTATAATGCTTTTTACAAAGAACTTTCATGTAGTATATCAGTTTGATCCTGTCTAACAAGGTAAGTACATTCCCAAAATACCAGGCAATCCCTCTCTGAACAAGGAACATGTTACATGTCAACCCCAGATGATCATCTCGGGCCTTCATATATAAATACAATCTATCTATCTATCTATCTATCTATCTATCTATCTATCTATCTATCATCATCTATCATCTATTTACACAGATATATAGAAATATATATTTAAAAAACAGAATTTATGCTTACCTGATAAATTACTTTCTCCAACGGTGTGTCCGGTCCACGGCGTCATCCTTACTTGTGGAAATATCTCTTCCCCAACAGGAAATGGCAAAGAGTCCCAGCAAAGCTGGCCATATAGTCCCTCCTAGGCTCCGCCCACCCCAGTCATTCGACCGCCGGACAGGAGGAAAAAATCGGAGAAACCATAGGGTGCCGTGGTGACTGTAGTTAGAGAAAATAATTCATCAAACCTGATTAAAAAAACCAGGGCAGGCCGTGGACCGGACACACCGTTGGAGAAAGTAATTTATCAGGTAAGCATAAATTCTGTTTTCTCCAACATTGGTGTGTCCGGTCCACGGCGTCATCCTTACTTGTGGGAACCAATACCAAAGATTTAGGAAACGGATGAAGGGAGGGAGCAAATCAGGTTACCTAAACGGAAGGTACCACGGCTTGCAAAACCTTTCTCCCAAAAATAGCCTCCGAAGAAGCAAAAGTATCAAATTTGTAAAATTTGGCAAAAGTGTGCAGTGAAGACCAAGTCGCTGCCTTACATATCTGATCAACAGAAGCCTCGTTCTTGAAGGCCCATGTGGAAGCCACAGCCCTAGTGGAGTGAGCTGTGATTCTTTCAGGAGGCTGCCGTCCGGCAGTCTCATAAGCCAATCGGATTATGCTTTTAAGCCAAAAGGAAAGAGAGGTAGAAGTTGCTTTTTGACCTCTCCTTTTACCAGAATAGACGACAAACAGAGAAGATGTTTGCCTGAAGTCTTTTGTAGCTTCTAAGTAGAATTTTAGAGCACGGACTACATCTAAATTATGTAGCAAACTTTCCTTCTTTGAAACTGGATTCGGACACAAAGAAGGTACAACTATCTCCTGGTTAATATTTTTGTTGGAAACAACCTTTGGAAGAAAACCAGGCTTAGTACGCAAAACAACCTTATCTGAATGAAACACCAGATAGGGCGGAGTACACTGCAGAGCAGATAACTCAGAAACTCTTCTAGCAGAAGAAATAGCAACCAAAAACAAAACTTTCCAAGATAACAACTTAATATCTATGGAATGTAAAGGTTCAAACGGAACCCCTTGAAGAACAGAAAGAACTAGATTTAAACTCCAGGGAGGAGTCAAAGGTCTGTAAACAGGCCTGATCCTAACCAGAGCCTGAACAAATGCTTGAACATCTGGCACAGCTGCCAGTCGTTTGTGTAGTAAGACAGATAAAGCAGAAATAGCGAGGAACCTTGAAGTTCTGACGAGATGCCATCAGATCCATATCTGGAATGCCCCATAATTGCGTCAACTGGGCAAAGATCTCCGGGTGGAGTTCCCACTCCCCCGGATGGAATGTCTGACGACTCAAGTAATCTGCTTCCCAGTTTTCCACACCTGGGATGTGGATCGCAGATAGGTGGCAGGAGTGATCCTCCGCCCATTGTATTATTTTGGTCACTTCTTTCATCGCCAGGGAACTCCTTGTTCCCCCCTGATGATTGATATAAGCAACAGTCGTCATGTTGTCTGATTGGAATCTTATGAATCTGGCCCTTGCTAGCTGAGGCCAAGCCCTGAGAGCATTGAATATCGCTCTTAGTTCCAGAATGTTTATCGGGAGAAGAGACTCTTCCCGAGACCATAGTCCCTGAGCTTTCAGGGATTCCCAGACCGCGCCCCAGCCCACTAGACTGGCGTCGGTCGAGACGATGACCCACTCTGGTCTGCGGAAGCTCATTCCCTTTGATAGGTGGTCCAGGGTTAGCCACCAACGGAGTGAATCTCTGGTCTTCTGATCTACTTGAATCACTGGAGACAAGTCTGTATAGTCCCCATTCCACTGTTTCAGCATGCACAGTTGTAATGGTCTTAGATGAATTCGCGCAAAAGGAACTATGTCCATTGCTGCAACCATCAACCCTACTACTTCCATGCACTGAGCTATGGAAGGACGTGGAACAGAATGAAGAACTTGACAAGCGCTTAGAAGTTTTGACTTTCTGACATCTGTCAGAAAAATCCTCATTTCTAAAGAATCTATTATTGTTTCCAAGAAGGGAACTCTTGTCGACGGAGACAGAGAACTCTTTTCTATGTTCACCTTCCATCCGTGAGATCTGAGAAAGGCCAGAACGATGTCTGTATGAGCCTTTGCCTTTGAAAGGGACGACGCTTGTATTAGAATGTCGTCCAAGTATGGTACTACTGCAATGCCCCTCGGTCTTAGAACCGCTAGAAGGGACCCTAGTACCTTTGTGAAAATCCTTGGAGCAGTGGCTAACCCGAATGGGAGGGCCACAAACTGGTAATGTTTGTCCAGAAAGGCGAACCTTAGGAACTGATGATGTTCTTTGTGGATAGGAATATGTAGGTACGCATCCTTTAGATCCACGGTAGTCATAAATTGACCTTCCTGGATTGTAGGTAGAATCGTTCGAATGGTTTCCATTTTGAACAATGGTACTCTGAGAAATTTGTTTAGGATTTTTAAATCCAGAATTGGTCTGAAGGTTCCCTCTTTTTTGGGAACTACGAACAGATTTGAGTAAAATCCCATTCCTTGTTCCGCCATTGGAACTGGGTGTATCACTCCAATCTTTAACAGATCTTCTACACAATGTAAGAATGCCTGTCTCTTTATTTGGTTTTGAGGATAAGTGAGACATGTGAAACCTTCCCCTTGGGGGTAGTTCCTTGAATTCCAGAAGATAACCCTGAAAACTATTTCTAGCGTCCAGGGATCCTGAACATCTCTTGCCCAAGCCTGAGCAAAGAGAGAGAGTCTGCCCCCCACTAGATCCGGTCCCGGATCGGGGGCTACTCCTTCATGCTGTTTTGTTAGCAGCAGCAGGCGTCTTGGCCTGCTTACCCTTGTTCCAGCCTTGCATCGGTTTCCAGGCTGGTTTGGTCTGTGAAGCATTACCCTCTTGCTTAGAGGATGCAGAATTAGAGGCCGGTCCGTTCCTGAAATTACGAAAGGAACGAAAATTAGACTTATTCTTGGCTTTGAAAGGCCTATCTTGTGGGAGGGCGTGGCCCTTTCCCCCAGTGATGTCTGAGATAATCTCTTTCAATTCTGGCCCAAAGAGAGTTTTACCCTTGAAGGGGATATTAAGCAATTTTGTCTTGGATGATACATCCGCTGACCAAGACTTTAGCCAAAGCGCTCTGCGCGCCACTATTGCAAACCCTGAATTTTTCGCTGCTAATCTAGCTAATTGCAAAACGGCATCTAAAATAAAGGAATTAGCCAACTTAAGTGCGTGAACTCTGTCCATAACCTCCTCATATGGAGTCTCTCTACTGATCGACTTTTCTAGTTCCTCGAACCAGAACCAGGCTGCTGTAGTGACAGGAACAATGCACGAAATGGGTTGCAGAAGGTAACCTTGCTGTACAAAAATCTTTTTAAGCAAACCCTCGAATTTTTTATCCATAGGATCTTTGAAAGCACAATTATCCTCGATAGGAATAGTAGTGCGCTTGTTTAGAGTAGAAACTGCCCCCTCGACCTTAGGGACTGTCTGCCATAGGTCCTTTCTGGGGTCGACCATAGGAAATAATTTCTTAAATATAGGAGGGGGGACAAAAGGTATGCCGGGCTTCTCCCACTCCTTATTCACTATGGCCTAGATTTAGAGTTCGGCGTTAGCCGTGAAAACCAGCGTTAGAGGCTCCTAACGCTGGTTTTAGGCTACCACCGGTATTTGGAGTCACTCAAAATAGGGTCTAACGCTCACTTTTCAGCCGCGACTTTTCCATACCGCAGATCCCCTTACGTCAATTGCGTATCCTATCTTTTCAATGGGATCTTCCTAACTCCGGTATTTAGAGTCGTTTCTGAAGTGAGAGTTAGAGCTCTAACGACAAAACTCCAGCCGCAGAAAAAAAGCAGGAGTTAAGAGCTTTCTGGGCTAACGCCGGTTCATAAAGCTCTTAACTACTGTACCCTAAATTACACTAACACCCATAAACTACCTATGTACCCCTAAACCGAGGTCCCCCCACATCGCCGCAACTCGATTAAATTTTTTTAACCCCTAATCTGCCGACCGCCACCTACGTTATACTTATGTACCCCTAATCTGCTGCCCCTAACCCCGCCGACCCCTGTATTATATTTATTAACCCCTAACCTGCCCCCCACAACATCGCCGCCAGCTACTTACAATAATTAACCCCTAATCTGCCGACCGCAAAGCGCCGCCACCTACGTTATCCTTATGTACCCCTAATCTGCTGCCCCTAACACCGCCGACCCCAATATTATATTTATTAACCCCTAATCTGCCCCCCTCAACGTCGCCGACACCTGCCTACACTTATTAACCCCTAATCTGCCGAGCGGACCTGAGCGCTACTATAATAAAGTTATTAACCCCTAATCCGCCTCACTAACCCTATCATAAATAGTATTAACCCCTAATCTGCCCTCCCTAACATCGCCGACACCTAACTTCAATTATTAACCCCTAATCTGACGACCGGAGCTCATCGCTACTATAATAAATGGATTAACCCCTAAAGCTAAGTCTAACCCTAACACTAACACCCCCCTAACTTAAATATAATTTACATCTAACGAAATTAATTAACTCTTATTAAATAAATTATTCCTATTTAAAGCTAAATACTTACCTGTAAAATATATCCTAATATAGCTACAATATAAATTATAATTACATTGTAGCTATTTTAGGATTAATATTTATTTTACAGGCAACTTTGTAATTATTTTAACCAGGTACAATAGCTATTAAATAGTTAAGAACTATTTAATAGTTACCTAGTTAAAATAATAAGAAAATTATCTGTAAAATAAGTCCTAACCTAAGTTATAATTAAACCTAACACTACCCTATCAATAAATTAATTAAATAAAATACCTACAATTACCTACAATAAAACCTAACACTACACTATCAATAAATAAATTAAATACAATTTCTACAAATAACTACAATTACATAAACTAACTAAAGTACAAAAAATAAAAAAGAACTAAGTTACAAAAAATAAAAAAATATTTACAAACATAAGAAAAATATTACAACAATTTTAAACTAATTACACCTACTCTAAGCCCCCTAATAAAATAACAAAGACCCCCAAAATAAAAAAATGCCCTACCCTTTTCTAAATTAATAAATTTAAAAGCTCTTTTACCTTACCAGCCCTGAACAGGGCCCTTTGCGGGGCATGCCCCAAGAAAATCAGCTCTTTTGCCTGTAAAAAAAAACATACAATACCCCCCCAACATTACAACCCACCACCCACATACCCCTAATCTAACCCAAACCCCCCTTAAATAAACCTAACACTTAGCCCCTGAAGATCTTCCTACCTTGTCTTCACCTCAACAGGTATCACCGATCTGTCCTGGCATCCGGTGCTGAAGAGGTCCAGAAGAGGCTCCAAAGTCTTCCTCCTATCCGGCAAGAAGAGGACATCCGGACCGGCAAACATCTTCATCCAAGCGGCATCTTCGATTTTCTTCCATCCGGTGCGGAGCGGGTCCATGTTGAAGCAGCCGACGCGGATCCATCCTCTTCTTCCGGGGTCTCCCGACGAATGACGGTTCCTTTAAGGGACGTCATCCAAGATGGCGTCCCTCGAATTCCGATTGGCTGATAGGATTCTATCAGCCAATCGGAATTAAGGTAGGAATATTCTGATTGGCTGATGGAATCAGCCAATCAGACTCAAGTTCAATCCAATTGGCTGATCCAATCAGCCAATCAGATTGAGCTCGCATTCTATTGGCTGTTCCGATCAGCCAATAGAATGCAAGCTCAATCTGATTGGCTGATTAGGTTAGGATTTATTTTACAGGTAATTTTTTTATTATTTTAACTAGGTAACTATTAAATAGTTCTTAACTATTTAATAGTTATTGTACCTGGTTAAAATAATTACAAAGTTGCCTGTAAAATAAATATTAATCCTAAAATAGCTACAATGTAATTATAATTTATATTGTAGCTATATTAGGATTTATTTTACAGGTAAGTATTTATCTTTAAATAGGAATAATTTATTTAATAAGAGTTAATTAATTTCGTTAGATGTAAATTATATTTAAGTTAGGGGGGTGTTAGTGTTAGGGTTAGACTTAGCTTTAGGGGTTAATCCATTTATTATAGTAGCGGTGAGCTCCGGTCGTCAGATTAGGGGTTAATAATTGAAGTTAGGTGTCGGCGATGTTAGGGAGGGCAGATTAGGGGTTAATACTATTTATGATAGGGTTAGTGAGGCGGATTAGGGGTTAATAACTTTATTATAGTAGCGCTCAGGTCCGCTCGGCAGATTAGGGGTTAATAAGTGTAGGTAGGTGTCGGCGACGTTGAGGGGGGCAGATTAGGGGTTAATAAATATAATATAGGGGTCGGCGGTGTTAGGGGCAGCAGATTAGGGGTACATAAGGATAACGTAGGTGGCGGCGCTTTGCGGTCGGCAGATTAGGGGTTAATTATTGTAAGTAGCTGGCGGCGACGTTGTGGGGGGCAGGTTAGGGGTTAATAAATATAATATAGGGGTCGGCGGTGTTAGGGGCAGCAGATTAGGGGTACATAGGGATAATGTAAGTTGCGGCAGTTTACGGAGCGGAAGATTAGGGGTTAATAATATAATGCAGGGGTCAGCGATAGCGGGGGCGGCAGATTAGGGGTTAATAAGTGTAAGGTTAGGGGTGTTTAGACTCGGGGTACATGTTAGAGTGTTAGGTGCAGACGTAGGAAGTGTTTCCCCATAGGAAACAATGGGGCTGCGTTAGGAGCTGAACGCTGCTTTTTTGCAGGTGTTAGGTTTTTTTTCAGCTCAAACAGCCCCATTGTTTCCTATGGGAGAATCGTGCACGAGCACGTTTTTGAGGCTGGCCGCGTCCGTAAGCAACTCTGGTATCGAGAGTTGCATTTGCGGTAAAAATGCTCTACGCTCCTTTTTTGGAGCCTAACGCAGCATTTTTTTGGACTCTCGATACCAGAGTTAAATTTATGGTGCGGCCAGAAAAAAGCACGCGTAGCGTTAACAACCCATCTACCGCCAAACCTAGGCCGCTGTCCGCCACCCGCTTGGGTATAGGAAAAGCGTCGGGGTGCACCGGAACCTCTAGGAACTTGTCCATCTTGCATAATTTTTCTGGAATGACCAGGTTGTCACACTCATCCAGAGTAGATAACACCTCCTTAAGCAGTGCGCGGAGATGCTCTAATTTAAATTTAAATGTCACAACATCAGGTTCAGCTTGTTGAGAAATTTTTCCTGAATCTGAAATTTCCCTCATGGCCCCTTCAGATTGGTGTGAGGGTATGACAGAGCAATTATCATCGGCGCCCTCCTGCTCTCCAGTGTTTAAAACAGAGCAATCGCGCTTTCTCTGATATGCAGGCATTTTGGATAAAATATTTGCTATGGAGTTATCCATTACTGCCGTCAATTGTTGCATAGTAATAAGCATTGGCGCGCTAGAAGTACTAGGGGCCTCCTGCGTGGGCAAAACTGGTATAGACACAGAAGGAGATGATGTAGAACCATGTCTACTCCCTTCATCTGATGAATCATCTTGGGCAATTTCATTATCTGTGGCAGTACTGTCCTTACTTTGTTTGGACGTTATGGCACAATTATCACACAATTTTGAAGGGGGAGACACATTGACTTTCATACATATAGAACATAGCTTATCTGAAGGTACAGACATGTTAAACAGGCTTAAACTTGTCAATAAAGCACAAAAACCGTTTTAAAACAAAACCGTTACTGTCTCTTTAAATTTTAAACAGAGCACACTTTATTACTGAATATGTGAAAAAGTATGAAGGAATTGTCCAAAATGTACCAAAATTTCACCACAGTGTCTTAAAGCATTCAAAGTATTCCACACCAATTTTCAGAGCTTTAACCCTTAAAATAAAACCCCTCTACAGTCCCAGCTACAGCCTTTGCTGCGACTTTACCAAACCCAGGGGGGAATACGATACCAAATGAAGCCTTCTAGGAACTTTTCCAACTATTTTCAGATCCTCACACATGCATCTGCATGTCTTGCTCTCAAGTAACTGCGCAGTAATGGCGCGAAAATGAGGCTCAGCCTACAACTGGGAAGGCCCTTCCTGACTGGAAAAGGTGTCTAACACAGTGCCTGACGTTAAAAAACGTTCCCCAAGTTTATAAGTGTGAATAACCAGCATAAACATGTATAAAATGCCCAAATAAAGCAATCGATTTTGCCTATAAAAGTGTCTACCAGTTTTATAGCCCATATTAAGCCCTTAAAAATGAAGAAAATGGCTTACCGGTCCCCATGAGGGGAAATGACAGCCTTCCAGCATTACACAGTCTTGTTAGAAATATGTCTAGTCATACCTTAAGCAGAAAAGTCTGCTAACTGTTTCCCCCAACTGAAGTTACTTCATCTCAACAGTCCTATGTGGAAACAGCAAACGATTTTAGTTACTGTCTGCTAAAATCATCTTCCTCTCACAAACAGAATTCTTCATCTTTTTCTGTTTCAGAGTAAATAGTACATACCAGCACTATTTTAAAATAACAAACTCTTGATAGTAGAATAAAAAAACTACAACTAAACACCACATACTCTTAACCATCTCCGTGGAGATGTTGCCTGTGCAACGGCAAAGAGAATGACTGGAGTGGGCGGAGCCTAGGAGGGACTATATGTCCAGCTTTGCTGGGACTCTTTGCCATTTCCTGTTGGGGAAGAGATATTTCCACAAGTAAGGATGACGCCGTGGACCGGACACACCAATGTTGGAGAAATAATGTTTTCTTCTAGGTATTTGAAGTATTCCTAACACACCTACAGCTTTAGCCCTATTGGCCTAGCGTTCAAGGGAAAAAAAGGATTTTTTAGTGCATCTGATAGACGTCTAGGGGGAACAGGAATTTGCGTGGTTGAGATAACCGACCTACAGATGTTAGCGCACTTGAGTCTATAGCTCGCAAGCTATATTTTTAGTTCCAGCTTATAGTACCAACCCTAACATGGGAGCACTATTGATTTTCCATAAGTGCAGTTAGTACTCAAGAGAATTAGCATGTATTGCTCCACTTGTAATCTAGGCCAATGTGTGTGTTACAAACTGCTATTTGTAACTGGCCCTTTAAATGGAAAATTGCCCTGCTTCCCTGGATTTTGGAGAAGCCTATTTGCAAGCCTCCTTCCTCATGACTATGGCCCCTGGAAGATTGTGCCCCTGAGAACATATTAACGTTTATTGGGTGTGTATGGCCCTTTAAGAACCGTCTGGGGACATATTGTGACTTTGGTGAACAATGCCCCTTTAAGACTATGTCCCCAGACCTGTAAAATAACTTGTCCCTGGCTTTCTCCCACTTGGTTCAGTAAATATGACTTACTGAACCAAGTACCACACAGGCAGAGTGTTCCACAGAAAGAATGCACTATTACAAAAGCATTAGTTTTCATTGTGTGCCATTAAGAATTAATTTTGTTCAATTCTAAATACAAGTTTGCTGGGATCAGCTCTAATTAAGTTTAGTGATAAACCTTCCCATTGTCTAGTCAGACTGCTAGTTGATAAGGTGGACTGAATTGTTTTATTGTGTGTAAATCGTTATCTGCTGAAGAAATGTAATTCTACTATGGCCTGTAAAAGGGCATTGTCTCTATCTAAATGTATCAAATGTGTGATTGGGGATTTTATGCCTCCCCCTGAGAGTGTCCTTTTTGCATGTAACCTCAATAAAAAGCAGGCTGTGTGTTCCAGCACATGAGACCTTTTCTGACCCTCTAACTTGCAGCTTTGACTCATGTTTGTAGGGGACAGCTATAATCACTACAGGGATTGCTATGCTCTTCATACTCCCTTAGCTACTGAGCTCCTGTAAGAGCTCTTGTTCCTGATCCTGCTTCGCTCTAAAGAAGGAAGAGGTTCACCTACTGGAGCCTGGTCGTAGGTCCAGGGCGCAGAGCAGACGGCAAGATACCAGCCCAGCAGCGGTGGTTCGTAGAATCTGCATTACGTATGGTGGCTACGCAGCAGTTATAGTGTCTACGGTGCTGATGATCCTTTGGTGAGCGCTAGGAGCATCCTTTTCTATGGTCCAACTACCAGCCAGCCTGGAGGCAACCGTAACATTTGGCGGCAGCGGTGGGATGGCGTCCTAGCGCAAGGAGCAGCACCCCAACAGCACTGGTATCGTAGGAGAGTTATTGAGGGCAACACTAGCCACTGCGCAGCGTCCCTACCTACAGCAGCATGGAGCTGACAAGATACTGGTCAGAACCCTGTGAAGAGCACCTCAACCGGATCCGTCGCTATGAGGGCACGGATTTCGTTCCAGAAGTAAAGAGGCGGCTAGTCCGATATGGTCCAGACCCTGCGCAGGAGGTAGTCAGTCGCATCATCCAGGAATTGGATACGGAGAACAAAGCGGCACGAGCCTTTGAGCGCCAACTGTGGAGTTTGAGGGTATGGACACCTGGTCTCTCTCCCCAGCCGCAGCATGTTCCACAGGGAGAGGAGAGCAGCAACCTCCCTCCCCAACGGCAGTATACCGTGCAGAGGGAAGAGACAACTGGTCTCCTTTCCCAACCCCAACCAGAGATACCCAAGGCAGCAGGCCTCATAAACTGGTCCTGGGAGGACCCCCAGCAGGCAGGTGGAGATGGGACCGCAGTCTCTCTACCGGCCCTACAGGGATGCTGGGCAGGCGGCCCAGATCCCCAGCGACAGACCCAGCTACAGGGAGGGGAGAGCATTGACTTCCCTCCCCAGCCGGAGTGTGCCTTCCAGGGAGAGGAGACAACCAGTCTCTCTCCCCAGCCGCAGCATGTTCCACAGGGAGAGGAGAGCAGCAACCTCCCTCCCCAACGGCAGTATACCGTGCAGAGGGAAGAGACAACTGGTCTCCTTTCCCAACCCCAACCAGAGATACCCGAGGCAGCAGGCCTCATAAACTGGTCCTGGGAGGACCCCCAGCAGGCAGGTGGAGATGGGACCGCAGTCTCTCTACCGGCCCTACAGGGATGCTGGGCAGGCGGCCCAGATCCCCAGCGACAGACCCAGCTACAGGGAGGGGAGAGCATTGACCTCCCTCCCCAGCCGGAGTGTGCCTTCCAGGGAGAGGAGACAACCAGTCTCTCTCCCCAGCCGCAGCATGTTCCACAGGGAGCGGAGAGCATCGACCTCCCTTCCCAACGGCCGCTGGAGTATCAGGAGGAGGAGGTAAGCCAATCTCCCCCTCCCCAGCTAACTCCTAACTTGGGCCCAGGGTTAACAGTGGAGATGTTAACCCCCACTGACCCCCACGTTCCCTTTGCCACCGGGCAGGACTATGCCCCAATTCCCCCAGCAGAAGAGCTGGCATCAGGACAGAGCGCTGCTGGCCTCTGCCCTACAGACCCCCTTGTTACAGGACTGGCCTGCAAACCCCTCACCCCAGCAGAAGCGCTGGCACCAGGGGAGAGTGCCGCTGGCCTCTGCCCCCCAAGTACCACCAGCTATTTGCCCAGCTGCGCCAGGAAGGCCGAGGATGCTACACTTTCATCCTACAACCTGGAACCTACAGGCCAGTACTACTTATTGTGGTGGGGCTACTTTGATGCTAATGTTTATTTGTGGGTGGGTTGCGAGACTAACTTAGGCACTGACCGACAGAAGGTCAGGTGCCTTGTTAGTCTCCCTCCAAAAGGGGAGATATGTTACAAACTGCTATTTGTAACTGGCCCTTTAAATGGAAAATTGCCCTGCTACCCTGGATTTTGGAGAAGCCTATTTGCAAGCCTCCTTCCTCATGACTATGGCCCCTGGAAGATTGTGCCCCTGAGAACATATTAACTTTTATTGGGTGTGTATGGCCCTTTAAGAACCGTCTGGGGACATATTGTGACTTTGGTGAACAATGCCCCTTTAAGACTATGTCCCCAGACCTGTAAAATAACTTGTCCCTGGCTTTCTCCCACTTGGTTCAGTAAATAGGACTTACTGAACCAAGTACCACACAGGCAGAGTGTTCCACAGAAAGGGAGCACTATTACAAAAGCATTAGTTTTCATTGTGTGCCATTAAGAGTTAATTTTGTTCAATTCTAAATACAAGTTTGCTGGGATCAGCTCTAATTAAGTTTAGTGATAAACCTTCCCATTGTCTAATCAGACTGCTAGTTGATAAGGTGGACTGCATTGTTTTATTGTGTGTAAATCGTTATCTGCTGAAGAAATGTAATTCTACTATGGCCTGTAAAAGGGCGTTGTCTCTATCTAAATGTATCAAATGTGTGATTGGGGATTTTATGCCTCCCCCTGAGAGTGTCCTTTTTGCATGTAACCTCAATAAAAAGCAGGCTGTGTGTTCCAGCACATGAGACCTTTTCTGACCCTCTAACTTCCAGCTTTGACTCATGTTTGGGCAAGGACAGAAATTGTAGTGCAGACTTCATGACTTTTCAGTGGCTCAACCCACTAAATGCTAAAAGAAAAAGTGTGGATCTGTCCAGCACAGGGAGATCTCTCACACAATTGTAGAAAGTCAAATGTTGCTATATTTGTCTAAGGGGCATTCCCTGTATTTCTGTATGTGAAGGAGAAACAAGCCCAGTGCAATATAGGAATGCAAGATATTAGAGTTTTGTTACACTTACACTTTGTGCTGGCCACCATCCTTGATGGAACTTACATCCTCTGCAAATATTTCCCCATGATACAAACAACTGCAGTTTTAAATACTGAGAATAATTTATATTGTTTGCTTACCAGCAGTCTTCTTAAACATTTCGGTTCTTGTTGCCCCTCTCTCTCCCATTTTGACTACCTCTCTGACCCCCACTCTCACTTTTTCTGAATCCATTGGTCCTTATGATCTGCTCCTTTCATTATCTCTTGCCTCTTTGCCCCCTTTCCTTCCACACCTTCACATAATGAAGCCTGGCTCTCTTCTGAGGCAAGAACAGGTGACGCAATACCATTGTCCTACATCATAAAACAGGGAATTTCTAGAAATCCTCAACTCTCTTACATTGTCTGGAAATCAAAAAAACTCTAAAATGTAACAGCAGCTCAACAGTTCTCTAACTAAATAAGAATATTGTCCTAGCACAATGTAGTGTGAATAAGAAGGTAGTCCAAAGTACAGTTGTGTTTGAGGAAGCTCAGTGGTGGATTTCAGGCCAGTTGTCATCTGGAAAAATTGTACTCGAAAGTTCGATCTCAAAAAATGTTTTAGCCATCCCCAGAGTTTGGATTTTCGACTCCTGTTTGTCTATTCCCTCCATCTTTTAATTTTCATGGTGCTGAGAAAGTGAAAACAAAAGACATTGCAATTCTATAAGACACTGGTATATGCTAAAAAAAATTCTAGGTAACATTTGTGAAATAAAGGATATTTTTCATTAAAGTTCTTTATCCTCATTGAAGGAAGCTGGACTTGAAAGCTTAAAGGTATGCTGAAAAAGCTTGGCCTGTTAACGGTTGCGATTTCTACCCTACTGAATTCTAAGAAAACATAAATCATTTCCACTTATAGTAAAGAATGGGGTGATTTTCTTATGTGAACTAGAACAAAAGAAGGTGCTAGTAGCTGTGATTCTTATAGCTAATGTTTGGGGGCATACGTATCAAGCTCCGAATGGAGCTTGATGCACCGTGTTTCTGGCGAGCCTGCAGGCTCTCCAGAAACAGCAGTTATGAAGCAGCGGTCACAAAGACCGCTGCTTCATAATCTGTCCGCCTGCTCTGAGCAGGCGGAGAGACATCGCCGGAAATCAACCCGATCGAGTATGATCGGGTTGATTGACACCCCCCTGCTGGCGGCCCATTTGCAGCGAGTCTTCAGGGGGCAGCGTTGTACCAGCAGCTCTTGTGAGCTGCTGGTGCAATGCTGAATACGGCGAGCATATTGCTCGCTGTATTCAGCGAGGTCTGGCGGACCTGATCCACAGTGTCGGATCAGGTCCGCCAGACCTTTATAAATAGAGCCCTTGGTGTTTACCTGTAATGTATATATATATATATATATATATATATATATATATATATATATATATATATATATATATGCATTGATTACAAATTTCTGTTATGTCAGCTACTTTTGGAAGTAAGTGGGTAGCGACTTCCATGACCATACTGTTTTTTTGCAGGTGTTGAAAATTAAGCCTCCCCAAATGAGTTTTGCACCTTCTTGGGATGTTTTTTTTTAGACAGTATGCCTTAAATTCAATTCCTTTTAATGTAATAATTTGATAGAGAACATTGTTTGGTCTTTGTCTCTGTAAACAGTATTGCTTATGACTTACTTCCTCAGCTAGAAAGGATTTGAAACTTTATTTAAAAGTTTTGAAATTTGTTCACTTAGTCTGTTTTTCCCATCCTAAACTGGTGTTGAACCTAGTTCAAGAACTTCTGCTAGAGGTCAATTTAAAGTTTAATTTGAAGCAAGAGATTTGTCTGTCTTGTCTTTGTTTCAACCCTCCTTACCAATTTACATTGGACTGGGTAAGATGTCTGAAGATCTGCTTTTCTGCCACTAAGTACTGGAGAAGATTAAACAGGTCAAAGAAAAAAACTTTTTTTACAAGGAGAAGCTGTAAAATATTTTTAGACCATTAATGGCTGCTTACAACAAGAAGTTATCTATTATAAGCGAAAGCTATGTGCAAATTACAATTTGGATATGAAAACAGACTTTTATTGCCATAGTTTGGTGGGTGCAAAACAAATTAACTTGAGCTTTGTAAATTGCTGAATTCCCATTAGCCTGCAGTGGCAACTTGGCCTTATTTTGAATTTTTAGCATTTATTAATTGTAGATGTGTAATTTTACAGAATATATATTTCAAAAGACTAATCAATATTAGCTGTTTCAGATGCAGATTATAATATTTTTTTGTTTTCTTAGAAAATATTGTGGCACTGCCAATTCATTGTATAACTCTCAGATATTGGCCAAATGAAATGTATATGATGTTCTTTTGAAATTGCAAATGTTTTTGTGATAAGGTCTAGTATGGTGACAAACCTGTCTAAACCATGCTTCACAACATTTTTCCAAATAAAAATGGGGAATGTTCAGTCCAAAGGAGACGTACTGGTAGTGGGTAGCAGAATCGGAGCAATTCAAGTAGAATCTGAATGGTCCATGCACACAATTTTAACAATGTTAAGAATCCGTGAAGTTGGTGTTCTGAGATGGAGATTAGATAGTTCATGGGTTTATATAGAAAAACTTAAATAATAATAGAGGTACAGTATATAGTGTGATTTTTTTTTTTTTTTTTTAGAAATACATATGTCTTACTTTTCATTTAGTCATCAAAATGCAACAGATGGTAAAGCTATGACGTACATATAACAGGTGCAATATGGCTGGAAGTTTGTCAGACTCACCCTGCTTATTTTTTATATCACTATTATCTATCTATCAGTACTAAACAATTGTTGTTATAGTCTTTGCTAATATTTTTTGAACATATGGGTACTGCTTTTTGCAGTACTTTTGTTTTGTTTCTTGACAAGATTTGAGTGTCTAGCCAGGGAACAGAAATGGATTTACACTGAACAGGTGCTTCCATAATACTGCTAATATGCATACATTTTGTACATTTTTTTTTATATATTTATTTTATTATCATACATTACCTATTATAATTCTTGTAAATTAGTCATAATAACAAAAACTGTAATAAAAAAAATAATTAAGGCTCCTATAATAAAGGTAAAACTAGTTTTCCCCAAGATCATGCATTTTAAATGTGATATTTTGTAAATTCTGAAATCAGAACATTTCATACATAACTTAAAGGAAACAGTAGCAAATACTTAATAGCATTATATAGTCCATTGGTTTATCCATTTTTAACATAACCTTTTATCTAACTAGCCAGAAGGAGTTTATAGGAATTTCCTTTTAAGCAGGGAGGTCAAAAAAAGTTCATTAGTAGACAGAAAGTGTTATAATTGTAGGGACTAAGTATATAAATTCAAACGTATAAGCAATCAAAAAATTATATTGAATCTTTATAAACTAATACTCAACATTAGCATGCTTTTCCTGTAGCATGATGGGTTTAATTAACGTTACAGGGACGTCATGATATAGCAGCTGGTATTCACATGCAGTGAGCTGCCATTCAAATAATACAAAGGAAGGATATTTTCCCATACCCACATCCTTTTGTTTTTGGGTCAAAATTCCACCCACATGCTACTGTTAAACAACAACAAGCATTTTTCATTGTTTTTCTCAGCAGAATTCTTGCATTAATATTTTGCAGCAAGCATAAAAAAAGAATAGAAGAGAATTTAGATTACATTATGAAAATATTTTTTTAAAAAAATATTCTACAATAAATATCTTTAAAAGCTTAAAATGTGTCGGAATGCAATACAATATGTGAATTCTATAATCTTATACATTCTGTATATATATTTTATATATATATATATATATATATATATATATATATATATATATATATATATATATATATATATATATATATATATATATGTATATATATATAGAGCTTACAATCTATAGCTAAAACCCTCCTTAGGTTTGGAGAGTGTACATGTCATTTTCTCTTTTTGTAAAATGAGGGAATATTTTACTTGCAGCAGCTCATGAAGATGGGGATTTGTGCTCAGGTTTCTCTCTTTTTGTTACACAATAAGTACCAAGTATTACTTAGCTGCCTCCCACTTCTAAAGCCTTAAAAGAGTTACTTGGGTGACGCAGTTACCCTGCCTATAACAGATACTCTATTTCTTACTTCACTGACGATTCAGGCTGTAGCAAATCGTATTGCGCCCTATTTTGCATCCAGCAAGTAAATAATAATGCCCCTGATTTTGGACTAAAAAGGGGGCGCAATACGATTGGATACAGCCTGAATCATTAGGGAAGTAACAAATAAAGTAGGAATAGAGTAGGAACGGCACAATATATGAAAACATGAAATGGTAATTATTAAAAAAAATTAAGGACTAGATTACAAAGTGAGGCATAAATGACTGTACAAGCAATTTCGTGTTTCTGCAAGTCTTTTTCATTGGGCTGATATTACAAGTTGAGCGAAATAGTTATGTCGCTAGCTCAATCGCCATTTATGCTTCAATCCTTACCTCAATCTCAGAGCTATGGTTAATTGTTTTCCAAAACAAAAAAGTTGCAAAAAAAACTTAAAAAATACATTACAAAGTACAGTTACACTCGTATTAACACTGTCTAATAAAAATATTAAAACAAATTTGCCAAAAAAAGTTATAAGGGCTCAAAGATATAAGATCTCAGGTGTTAGAAAAAAAAAAAAGGCAGGCAAATAGCTTTAACATTAACACACACATACATATACATCACTAAAGATGTATTTGTATGTATATATATATATATATATATATATATATACAGTATATATATATATATATATATATATATATGTATATATATATATATATGCATACAAATATATTAATGTATTTATATGTGTATATATGTATTTACAGTTATATATACACATATAAAATCATTAATATTTGATATATAAAAGAGCATTAGAGCCATTTGCCAATAAAGGGACAGTCTAGTCCAAAACTAACTTTCATTACTCAGATAGGGCATGTCATTTTAGACAATTTTCTAATTTACTTCTATCACCAATTTTGCTTTGTTCTCTTGGTATTCTTAGTTGAAAGCTAAATCTAGGAGGTTCATATGCTAATTTATAAGCCCTTGAAGGCTGCCTATTTTCACCACTAGAGGGTGTTAGTTCATGTGTATCATATAGATAGCACTGTGCTCACACAAGTGGAGTTCCTATGAGCCAGCACTGATTGGCTAAAATGCAAGTCTGTCAAAAGAACTGAAATAAGGGGCAGTTTGCAGAGGCTTAGATACAAGATAACCACAGAGGTAAAAGGTGTATTAAGATAACTGTGTTGGTTATGCAGAACTAGGGAATGGGTAATAAAGGGATTATCTATCTTTTAAAACAATAGATATTCTGGTGTAGATTGTCACTTTGAGTAGATGAAAACATGATAAAACATATTTATGCAATATTCATATTTAATAAATATTTTAACTATGTATTTACTTTCAATATTTGACATTTGCTAATGTGAAAATGCGATGGTGTTTGCACGATCTCTGTGTTTATTTTTTTATTTCAACTTTTTTCTATATTGATTTCTACGGGTGAATGCATGCACGCACACGTGAAAACTTAAGTTAGGATTTTCACGCTATTCGTGTTACCGCTAGCGCAAAATACATTTTTTTGGAACTTGTAATATGAATGCAACCCGACTAGCGCAAAAAGCTTAACTCTAGCAGAGTTTTCGGAATCGTGGGGGAAAAAAATACTGCGCCACTTATAATTAGTGGCAAACTAACTTTTGCACCCAAGCAACATCTGTTTTCTTTGGCTTTTGGCTTGAGCTTAATCATGATTTGCAATCGTCGTGGTAGTGGGACTGAAGAACTTGCATAAAGAATAGTGAGTTAAAAAAAATTAAAAAGTTAAAAAGATATATGGTATAAGGTGTTTGAAAAAAAGGGCTCTAACATATATACAGTATGTATATATATATATATATATATATATATACATAAACATGTCTAAATATGTGTATGTATGTATGTATATACACTCACCAGCCACTTTATTAGGTACACCTTGCTTGTACCGGGTTGGACCCCCTTTTGTCTTCAGAACTGCCTTAATTCTTTGTGGCATAGATACAATAAGATGTTGGAAACATTTGGTCCATATTGACATGATAGAATCACACAGTTGCTGCAGATTTGTCGGCTGCACATCCATGATGTGAATCTCCTGTTCCACCACATATCAAAGGTACTCTATTGGATTAAGATCTAGTGGCTGTGAAGGCCATTGGAGTACAGTGAACTCATTGCCATGTTCAATAAACCAGTTTGAGATGATTTGAGCTTTGTGACATGGTGCATTATCCTGCTGGAAGTATCCATCAGAAGATGGGTACACTGTGGTCATAAAGGGATGGACATGGTCAGCAACAATACCCAGGTAGGTTGTGGCATTTAAATGATCCTCAATTGGTACTAAGGGGCCAAAAGTGTGCCAAGAAAATACCCCTCACACTATTACACCCACACCACAAATCTGAACCGTACAAGGAAGGATATATCCATGCTTTCATGTTGTTTACACCAAAATCTGACCCTACAATCTGAATGTCACAGCTGAAATCAAGACTCATCAGACCAGGCAACATTTTTCCAATCTTCTATTGTCCAATTTTGGTGAGCCTGTGTGAATTTTAGCCTCAGTTTCCTGTTCTTAGCTGACAGGAGTGGCACCCGGTGTGGTCTTCTGCTGCTGTGGCACATCTGCTTCAAGGTTCGACGTGTCTAGCGTTCAGAGATGGTATTCAGCATACATTGGTTGTAACGAGTTGTTATTTGAGTTACTGTTGCCTTTCTATTATCTCGAACCAGTCTGCCCATTCTCCTCTGACATCAACAAGGCATTTTCGTCCACACAGCTGCCGCTCACCAGCTATTTTCTCTTTTTCGGACCATTCTCAGTTTTTGAAATACTCAGACCAGCCAGTCTGGCACCAAAACAACGCCACGTTCGAAGTCACTTAAATCCTCTTTCTTGCCCATTCTGATGCTCGGTTTGAACTTCAGCAAGTCATCTTCACCATGTCTAAATGTATTGAGTTGCTGCCATGTGATTGGCTGATTAGCAATTTGTGTTACCAAGCAATTGAACAGGTGTACCTACTAAAGTGGCCGGTGAGTGTATATATGTGTGCACAGATGTATGTATATGTGTACACATATATGTACATATATATATATATATTTATATATATATATATTTATATATATATAGTATATATATATATATATATATATATATATTATATACATACATAAATTCACAAACAAACACACATATTAAAGCCCTTTGTCTTCAAATACCTGAAAACATGAAAAATAATTTGTATTCAATG
This sequence comes from Bombina bombina, assembly GCF_027579735.1. NCBI lineage: Eukaryota > Metazoa > Chordata > Amphibia > Anura > Bombinatoridae > Bombina > Bombina bombina. The sequence continues at coordinate 284,570,410 of NC_069500.1, forward strand.
TTAAAGGGACAAGATACCCAAATATTGAAGCACTTGAAAGTAATGCAGCATAGCTGTAAAAAGCAGACTAGAAAATAGCACCTGAACATCTCTATGTATGAATGGAAGATATTTACCTCAAAATGTCCTAAGTATTGACACCACATTGTCACAGGACTTACAAGGGAGTGTGCATCTGGCATGTGCAGGCACAGCCATGTTATTTCCTTATTCAGTTTAATGAAGCTTATGGTTAAATCTCACAAAATTTCAGTAAAATCTCATGAAATCACAGCAAAGCAATGAATGACTTCAGCCCTGCTGATGTTGATTGGCTATTGTTTTTTTGTTTGTTTTTTCAACTTGCAGCTTTAACTGTTACCAGAACACTTGCTCTTGTAAGCTGAAAAAATTGTAAGGTAAATATCTTTCTTTTTTACATAGAGGTGATCAGGTGATATTTTCTTGTCAGCTTTTTACAGTTATGCTGCATCACTTTCAAGTGCTTCAACATTTGGGTATCATGCCCTTTAATATTTTATAATGTGTCTAACTGTTTATTTACTGTAAAAATGTTCTTTACATGCTAAATGTTCTATGTAATGTTCAATAGTTATTCCTATATATACCTGTATATACCAATACCTATCTAATGTATATTTATTTTTATATATATATATATATATATATTTATATATATATATATATATATATATATATATATATATATATATATATATATATATATATATATATAAAAATAAAAAAATCAGATATATAAAGAAATATCTTTTTGGCACACTGAGGGTCCACGTTATATCCATTAGTCTCCTACCATACTCCTAGATACATTATGTTTTTTGCATAGATGTATAGGATCCGCCATATATGCTCTGATGGATACGAGTAGGTGGATTCGCTATTGGCATGTTCTATCTTGGTGAGATATGCCCTATTTGTATATCTATGAGGTTATGGAGCCTACGATAAGAGATTTCTCTAGCTATAGATATGGCTCTGGTGGTTGTCTACTACCCTATAAATATACATTTCTTAGAGTATAGGATGTTTAATGGATGGCTATATGCAATGTGTGGTGTATACATTTTCCCATGTAGCTCTGGCAATATGATTAACTTATTGGTATTACATTGGTGGTCAGGGAGCCTATGGTAAGAGACCTTCCCACGTGTGGTTAGTAGTTGTCCATTTATCCTGTGGTTATGGCTACCATTAGTATGTCACTGTGGGTTTATGGCAGACCGTTTTGTGATTACTCACGATCTGTGCCATTTGTCATGTTTGAATTGGCTGTGTGTACGCAGAGTGTGACTGGAGATGCTGCCCATGGATATATGTGTGTTGTGGCAGTGGTGGATGTTCGGTCTGGCTGATGGTTACTGTATGCTTGCAGTGTAAGTACGTGGCTGATGCTGTATAGGTGTTAGACATGAGGGGCTATTATAGTGATTGCCATTTATAACCGTGAATAGGAAACTATGGGTGGTCTTTATGTGTTGTCCGACGTTGCCATGACAACTTGCCAATATTTTATATGTTGACATGTGCTGTTAGTAGTCGTGTTTCTATGCAGGTCGCCATGACAACACCTAACACTGCGCTGTGATTGACCAGTTTCTGGTCACATGAGCAGAGTACTGCTCTGATCACGGATGGGGACCACGTCCACCGCCGAACACGCTGAAGTTAGCGTGGTAAGTAATGGCGGCTCCACTGAGTTGTGATGCAAATTGCCTAGTATATTTTTATGAAATGTTTCCTTTCCCTTTCCTTACGGCATTAAGAGTGTCTGTTAAGTGTGTGTCTTTTCCTGCTACACGCTGTTGCTGCTTAGTTAATTGTTTAGTTTTGCTTATGATACAGATCTATGTCCATTTTTAATATATCACTGTATAATGTTTCAGATCTCACTATTGTCTACACTCTTATGATACTAGATATGATGAATTATTGATGATGATTTGTTTTGATGAGTTATTTGTATACATCATCTCGGCCATAGTTGCCAACAGTCCCTGATTTCCAGGGAGAGTCCCTGGATTTTGTTGTATGTCCCTGGATTTTTTTGTCCCTGGAAATGTCCCTGAAAATCTCTTTTGCACAACATTTGTTGTTTGCATATATATATATATATATATATATATATATATATATATATATATATATATATATATATACAGGGAGTGCAGAATTATTAGGCAAGTTGTATTTTTGAGGATTAATGTTATTATTGAACAACAACCATGTTCTCAATGAACCCAAGAAACTAATTAATATCAAAGCTGAATATTTTTGGAAGTAGTTTTTAGTTTGTTTTTAGTTTTAGCTATTTTAGAGGGATATCTGTGTGTGCAGATGACTATTACTGTGCATAATTATTAGGCAACTTAACAAAAAACAAATATATACCCATTTCAATTATTTATTTTTACCAGTGAAACCAATATAACATCTCAACATTCACAAATATACATTTCTGACATTCAAAAACAAAACAAAAACAAATCAGTGACCAATATAGCCACCTTTCTTTGCAAGGACACTCAAAAGCCTGCCATCCATGGATTCTGTCAGTGTTTTGATCTGTTCACCATCAACATTGCGTGCAGCAGCAACCACAGCCTCCCAGACACTGTTCAGAGAGGTGTACTGTTTTCCCTCCTTGTAAATCTCACATTTGATGATGGACCACAGGTTCTCAATGGGGTTCAGATCAGGTGAACAAGGAGGCCATGTCATTAGATTTTCTTCTTTTATACCCTTTCTTGCCAGCCACGCTGTGGAGTACTTGGACGCGTGTGATGGAGCATTGTCCTGCAAAAAAATCATGTTTTTCTTGAAGGATGCAGACTTCTTCCTGTACCACTGCTTGAAGAAGGTGTCTTCCAGAAACTGGCAGTAGGACTGGGAGTTGAGCTTGACTCCATCCTCAACCCGAAAAGGCCCCACAAGCTCATCTTTGATGATACCAGCCCAAACCAGTACTCCACCTCCACCTTGCTGGCGTCTGAGTCGGACTGGAGCTCTCTGCCCTTTACCAATCCAGCCACGGGCCCATCCATCTGGCCCATCAAGACTCACTCTCATTTCATCAGTCCATAAAACCTTAGAAAAATCAGTCTTGAGATATTTCTTGGCCCAGTCTTGACGTTTCAGCTTGTGTGTCTTGTTCAGTGGTGGTCGTCTTTCAGCCTTTCTTACCTTGGCCATGTCTCTGAGTATTGCACACCTTGTGCTTTTGGGCACTCCAGTGATGTTGCAGCTCTGAAATATGGCCAAACTGGTGGCAAGTGGCATCTTGGCAGCTGCACGCTTGACTTTTCTCAGTTCATGGGCAGTTATTTTGCGCCTAGGTTTTTCCACACGCTTCTTGCGACCCTGTTGACTATTTTGAATGAAACGCTTGATTGTTCGATGATCACGCTTCAGAAGCTTTGCAATTTTAAGAGTGCTGCATCCCTCTGCAAGATATCTCACTATTTTTGACTTTTCTGAGCCTGTCAAGTCCTTCTTTTGACCCATTTTGCCAAAGGAAAGGAAGTTGCCTAATAATTATGCACACCTGATATAGGGTGTTGATGTCATTAGACCACACCCCTTCTCATTACAGAGATGCACATCACCTAATATGCTTAATTGGTAGTAGGCTTTCGAGCCTATACAGCTTGGAGTAAGACAACATGCATAAAGAGGATGATGTGGTCAAAATACTCATTTGCCTAATAATTCTGCACTCCCTGTATATATATATATATATATATATACACACACACATACACACACATACATATATACAGATAGATAGATGATAAATAGATATAGTGTATTATTTAAATATAATTCATTCCTAATGAAATATTATTGTTATTGAATGGGTTCACATATTATTTGTCTTTCTAATTTTGATGCTGTGTTTTAAAAATAACCATATGCCCAGAATGTGTTCCAGAGACTAGGTAGGTGTAAGATCTTGGTGCTGTAATCTCTATAATAAACTATGGATAAGTCTAAATTATACTATTACTTTCAAATGGGTGTGTTTTGATTGCAGAACTGAGTGGGAGGAACAGTTGAACAGTAGGTCGTCAATACTCCAGTAACCCGCTTGCTTGCTCTGCTGCAAAGTGTCCCTGGAATTATTTTTGAAATGTTGATCTCCTACGTATGATGAAATATTGATGATGATTGGTTTTGATGAATTATTTGTATACATCATCTCTTATTTGTGTGATTGGTTGAACTGAGTTGGGGGAGGGGCTTGTTGGGTATTTAACACTGCTTGTATCACATTTTGGGTTGTCTGAGGAAGGGGTGAATGCCCCAAAACGTCACTGCTCATTAAAAGTTTGCTGTGCTTACTGCTCTTTAAAAGTTTGCTGTGCTTAAACCCAAAGAGTGCTTATTATTGGACATTGAGATATATATATATATATATATATATATATATATATACATACATACACACACACAGATGGATAGATAAGTAGATAGATAGAAAAACACAAGTTCCGGTTAGGATGCTCCATCCGCACTCACCGTTGCGTTCTTCTGCGCTATCACATGATCGGCTAAGTAGCCAATGAGGGTGCACGAAGGGAGCACGTCCCTGTTCAGACTTGATACATACAGAGGAAAACAAGAAAGTCTTAGGCACTCCAGGATAGATGGGTAAAAATGTTTTCTTTTATTCAGTACAACGCTTTTAAAAACATAGTTATGGACGGCAGACCAATTAAAACCATAATAGCAAGGAAAAACGAGGGGAACTAAGACCCTCCTGTGACATCATACACATTTCATGCCTTTAGGGCACTTGTTCACTGATAGGGAACAGGGAGTAGGTGTGCTCTTTAAGTAGTTTTTAACATCCAATAGAAAAACATCAATTACATGATAAAATTAACCCCTAAAGAACCTTGACATAATATCACATAAACATCACCCTGCATATACTGCTAACCATGAGATTTTGAAAAAAAAACAAATACTAATCCTATGGAAAGTATATTCATTACAGCAATAACGGAATCTTGAAATAACAATTTCAAAATGGATACAAATATATACATACTAATGCATGGTTTTTATATATTTTAATGCCAATTACTTTTTCAAAACTAAGCATATAGGAAAAATAAAACCTGCATAATATGAATACTGCACATTATAATTGTCTGTATCAATGTCTATTAATTATAATCTATGTTATAATCTATGTTAGTACAATTCTGTATAGAATAATATTCAAATTACATTATTTTTTAATTTTTAATAAACATGTTGACATCCATTCTTGAAATTAAACCTGAGGGCACCCTAGTTTTAAGGTGGGGGATCCAAAAAACCTCTCTTTCATCCAATTTATTTTCCCTATTACCACCCCTAGGGTGCCTAGGTATAAAGTCAATGCCCTGTACTTTAAGTAAGGTACTGTCAGAATTATGATGATACCTGAAGTGTTTGGCTACAGGTGTTTTGGACTCAGGATCCTCAATGGTAAGTAGATAGATAGATAGCTACAGTAGATAGATAGATAGATAGATATATGATACAAGCAAACACACACAAATATCATACATACATACAAACAAACACATACACATATTATTGTGCAAATATTAATTTTTTAATGTTGTTTATTAGTTTTATATATAAACTATCGGCTAGATTTAGAGTTTTGTCGGTAACGACCCGCGTAGCTAACGCTGGCTTTTTTCTGGCCGCACTTTTAAAATAACTCTGGTATTGAGAGTCCACAGAATGGCTGCGTTAGGCTCCAAAAAAGGAGCGTACAGCATATTTAACGCCACTGCAACTCTCGATACCAGAGTTGCTTACGGACGCAGCCAGCCTCAAAAACGTGCTCGTGCACGATTCCCCCATAGGAAACAATGCAAAAAAGCCGCGTTCAGCTCCTAACGCAGCCCCATTGTTTCCTATGGGGAAACACTTCCTACGTCTGCACCTAACACTCTAACATGTACCCCGAGTCTAAACACCCCTAACCTTACACTTATTAACCCCTATTCTGCCGCCCCCGCTATCGCTGACCCCTGCATATTATTTTTAACAGAGAGGAAAAATGAGGCAGGCACAACTTGAAAAACCGCTTTAAATTCAAAACAGAAGGTGCTTTATTCGTATTCCATAGAAAAGTTATACATGCAGACAGGCAAGGTGGACAAAAAGGTCTAACATGTTTCGCACCACCAGGGGTGCTTACTCATAGACTAATGTCTGTGTTTAAACTCCAACCCTTTATAGGGCAGGAAGCAGTCAAAATTAACCACTTCACGCCCCCAAAGGGAAAAAAAAGAATAAAAACAACTACAACCAGGTGTGACACTGAAATTAGTTTGCCATAATACAAAAAAGTAGTACTCTTAGATTAACTCTTCATTATAATAAAGCATAAGAGAAATGTATAGAAACCTGTTGACAACATAGATAATGAAGATATATATTATTAATTATTCAACTACATACTGATACTAAAAAAGTAAAAAAAAGTAAAAAAAGTAAAGACATGATATACATTTTAAATTTGATCAGATATCCAGAATAATACAAATAAGTAATATATGTATATGATTATGATAATCCAATATACATTAACCATATGTATCAATTATCAATAAAATAATTTATATCGCATTCACGATTCATTCCATATGGTGAGCGAGTACACAATTTAAGGATCCAGTAGAGTTACTTTCTTTCCAAAATCTTATCCCTATTGCCACCCTGCAAGGGTATTTTCGCTATATCTATAACCTGAAATGAGAGATTTGCTAGATTTGTGAAATGAAAATTATTGAAATGGTCTGCTACTGCAGAATCCTGACTGTAATTTTTAATGTCTCTAACATGCTCATTATATCGTGTTCTTACTGCTCTTGTTGTTTTACCTACATACTGCAAAAAACAAATTTTGCAGGTCAGCAGGTACACAACAAATGTAAAGCCACAATTGGCATAAAAGTCAATTGGATAAACTTTTTTATTAAATTTACAGACAAAATGATCATCCTGTAATATATTAGGACAGGCTAAACAATTTCTTGTTCCACATTTAAAGTTTCCTTTTTTATTTAGCCAAGTACCTGCATGGTGGGAATACACTGTATCCGATTTCACCAAGCTTGGAGACAACATTTGTGCTAAAGTTTTAGATTTTCTCGATACAAATTTACAATTTTTAATGAATGGTTGTAAGATTTCATCTGCTTTCAAAAGATCTAAGTGTATTTTTATGATATTAATTATCTGATCATACTGCTGACTATATGGTGTAGAAAACACTATAGCATCATCAAATTTTGTTTTTTTGTCTTGTTTTTTAACTACTATAGTATCATCATGATGTCTTACATTATTTCTCACATCCTCCAAATTTTTAAATTTATACCCTCTTTGGACCAATCTGTCTCTCAATTCGATAGATTGTTTATCATAAATATCATTGGATTTTGTGTTCCGTCTAATTCTTAAGAACTGTGACTTCGGAATTGAGTGTATAAGATGTTGTGGATGTTGTGATTTGAAATGTAGGATAGTATTGCCTGCTGTTGGCTTTCTATATGTTTTAGTGATGATGGAATTATTATCAATTTGTATACTTAAATCCAAATAGTTGATTTCTTTCAAATTGTGTTCCCCTGTAAATTTTAAATTCAGTTCATTATTGTCACAAAAATTAAGAAATTCTTTAAAAATATTATCATCTAAAGGGATCTTAAAAATGAAAAGCAAATCATCAATATAGCATGTATACAATTCAATTTTGTCGCTCCAGATATTGTTTGGTGAATAAAGGTAAAGTTGCTCCCACCATGCCACATAAATATTGGCAAACGAGGGGGCAAATTTTGCCCCCATCGCCGTGCCACATGTCTGTATATAAAACTCATTATCAAAAAGAAAATAGTTGTGAGACAACAAGAACTTTAAGATCTCACAAATATAATCCACTTGCTCCTGTGTATAAAGAGAATCCCTCTGCATAAAATATTTGACAGCTGTAATACCCTGACCCTGTGGGATGGAAGTATAAAGTGAGGTGATGTCAATGATGCCCCAAGAAAAATTGGGGTGCCACTGAGTATTCTCCAAAGTTAGAATAAGATGCGAGGTGTCCTGTAGGTAGCTCAACTGCGAAGTGGCAATAGGTTGTAAAATGGAATCTATCCATTCAGCTATAGGTTCAAAAAGTGAGCCAATTCCAGCCACAATCGGTCTACCCGGAGGACACCTCGCATCCTTATGAATCTTTGGCACATGATGAAATATTGGGCGTATGGGATTAGCAGGAACTAATGTATCAATGTCACTTTCTTCAAAGATGCCCAACAATATACCATCCCTTATAAGTTTTTCCAATTATCTTTTAAAGGGTAAGGTAGGATCTCTTTGAAGTTTCTGATAGGTCCTATCATCAGATAGTTGTCTACATGCCTCATCAAAATAAGTGGTTTTATTCATAATGACAATACTGCCTCCTTTATCTGAGTTGCGAATTACTATGTTATTGTTATCTTGTAAAGATTTAACAGCTTTTCGCTCTTTATTCGTCAGATTTAAGGAGGCAGTACTTGTCCCTACATTTTCCTCCAATGCCATTATATCCTTTTGCACAGCTTTCTGAAAGGCATTGATTAGGGGTCCCCTATAATTAGTAGGATAGAAACTTGAATGTTTTTTTCTAGGTTTTGGGAAGGAGGATGATTGGAATTGTTGATTCTCATCACTATACATGTTAACTAAAGTTGTAATGGTACATGCATCCTCAAAGTTAACATGAATATTCCTGTTGAATTGCTGTGGGTTTTCCACATCTCCCAGTGAGAAATCATCACTATGTTTGTTTAAAGCAAAAAACCTCTTCAGGGTTAATTTGCGCACAAATTTATTAATATCTAGGAGTGTGGAAAAACCAGAGAAATTACTTGTTGGGGCAAATCCCAAACCTTTTGAAAGTACATTTTTTTCATGCTCATCCAAAACTTAGTCAGATATATTAACAATACTCAGTCCATATTTTTTACAACCTGCAATAGGTTGAATATTATTCAAAGAATCATCAGTAATTAGTGTCCCCTCTTTTTCTTGCTCTTTTCTTTTCCTCTTGTTCCTCCATCTTCTCCTTCTCTGTTTTTTTGATTTTTTTGTAAATTTCTTCTCGTCTTCGGTATGGACTTCAGGGGTTCCTCGTCTACTTCTTCCACAGAGGATTCCTGTAAAAAAGAGGAAGAAGGGGAAACAGAAAGGGAAGAAGAAGGAGACATGGAGCTGGTTGAAATACATGTGCTTCTAGCACTGGCATCAGTGTCCGTGGATTCACCCTCATCTGTGCTAAACACCACCTTGCGATTGCCTTTATTTTTTAGTATAGATTTGGGTTGTCCCTGGTCTTGTTGTATATCATGTGCACTCTTATTTCCAATATTTCTATTGCCTTTTTTGTTGTTATATATATTCCTTCTGTGCACATTTTGTTTGCGTACTGCTGCCCAATTGTATACTTGATTTTGTTCATAATCCTCCTTATCTCGCAGAAATTTTTTACCCTTTCTGGTAGCCTGATCTCCATCAAATTTATCAATTGATTCATCCATTTTCTTTTTATATGTGATGAATTTAGTGTTTTTCTCATAATTTTTCAAACCCTCTTTAGCTATTTTCAATGGGTCCTCCAATTTAATGCGCTTCTTTTCTTTAACTCTTATAAGGATATCAATTAATGTTAGGGAGCATTGTGTGAGTGCCATATTCCAATCCTCTTGATCTTGTTCATCTTCAAACTCAAAAGAGGGATATTTTTTTATTTTTTTATGCGTAGGCCTCTGGGAATGCGTTTACAATCCCTATATTTTTGGAAAGCTATGACATCCCACATAAGTCTTAAGTCAGTGCATAGTAAATGTTCCAGTCTTTTAAAGGTTTTCTTAATGTCTTGTTGGTCTCTTTGCTCAGCCTCCAACTCCTCTGCAAAGATTTTGTCAAAAAATGTTTGTCTTGTTTTAGTATCAAAAACTGCATGTTGATACTGTGTATCCCATGCAAGCTGTTCATTATCAGCGGTTTCTATATCATTATTCAAAAGAGTAATTGCTGCTAAGTTACTGGCATCAGTGTCTACACCTGCCATGTCTGCTATGTATGCGGTATTTTTTACACAGTAGTCAGGATAATTATATTTTTTAGTCCGGTGGATATGTCTTTAAGCAATCCTATCAGCAATGTTTAATAACAAGGTGCGGTATGCAATTATCAAGTTATTTGCAATTTCTATGATAAAAATGTATCACGGCAATAGGAAAAAAAGGAAAGAAAAAACCTCTTACTTTTCTCGTCGTGATCAGTTCCGTCTGTACCGCATAACTTGGTGAAAATGTTTGCCGATATCCACTGTCTGAGTCCGGTCAGGCGGTGAGGGAGATCCGTGTATTCGTGAAAGGAGAAATGACCGCAACCGGAACAAGCAGTGTTGAAACCGGAAGTCCAAAACACAGAGTGGACTCAACCTGACAAGCTGGTGTGCCGTAGCCAATTGCGGCGGATCAAAACCGCAAAAAGATACAGAGAGGAAAAATGAGGCAGGCACAACTTGAAAAACCGCTTTAAATTCAAAACAGAAGGTGCTTTATTCGTATTCCATAGAAAAGTTATACATGCAGACAGGCAAGGTGGACAAAAAGGTCTAACATGTTTCGCACCACCAGGGGTGCTTACTCATAGACTAATGTCTGTGTTTAAACTCCAACCCTTTATAGGGCAGGAAGCAGTCAAAATTAACCACTTCACGCCCCCAAAGGGAAAAAAAAGAATAAAAACAACTACAACCAGGTGTGACACTGAAATTAGTTTGCCATAATACAAAAAAGTAGTACACTTAGATTAACTCTTCATTATAATAAAGCATAAGAGAAATGTATAGAAACCTGTTGACAACATAGATAATGAAGATATATATTATTAATTATTCAACTACATACTGATACTAAAAAAGTAAAGCGGCAGATTTTAACCCCTAATCTGCCGCTCCGTAAACCGCCGCTACTTACATTATTCCTATAAGGTAGGAATATTCTGATTGGCTGATGGATTCAATCAGCCAATCAGATTGAGCTCGCATTCTATTGGCTGTTCCGATCAGCCAATAGAATGCTAGCTCAATCTGATTGGCTGATCGGATCAGCCAATCGGATTGAACTTGATTCTGATTGGCTGATTCCATCAGCCAATCAGAATATTCCTACCTTAATTCCGATTGGCTGATAGAATCCTATCAGCCAATCGGAATTCGAGGGACGCCATCTTGGATGACGTCATTTAAAGGAACCGTCATTCGGCTAGTAGGCGTCGGGAGAAGAGGATGTTCCGCGTCGGATGGAAGATGATGGCTCCCGAAGAAAGAAGATTGAAGATGCCGTTGATAGAAGACTTCATTCGGATCATGGACCTCTTCAGCTCCCGCTTGGAAGAAGACTTCAGCTGGATCATGGACCTCTTCAGCCCCCCGCTTGGGCTTGGATCAGGACATCGGAGGAGCTCTTCTGGATCGATCGGTGAACCTGGTATGGTGAAGATAAGGTAGGAAGATCTTCAGGGGCTTAGTGTTAGGTTTATTTAAGGGGGGTTTGGGTTAGATTAGGGGTATGTGGGTGGTGGGTTGTAATGTTGGGGGGGGGTATTGTATGTTTTTTTTTACAGGCAAAAGAGCTGAACTTCTTGGGGCATGCCCCGCAAAGGGCCCTGTTCAGGGCTGGTAAGGTAAAAGAGCTTTGAACTTTAGTAATTTTAGAATAGGGTAGGGACTTTTTTTTATTTTGGGGGGATTTGTTATTTTATTAGGGGGCTTAGAGTAGGTGTAATTAGTTTAAAATTGTTGTAATATTTTTCTTATGTTTGTAAATATTTTTTTATTTTTTGTAACTTAGTTCTTTTTTATTTTTTGTACTTTAGTTAGTTTATTTCATTGTAGTTATTTGTAGGAATTGTATTTAATTTATTTATTGATAGTGTAGTGTTAGGTTTAATTGTAGGTATTTTATTTAATTAATTTATTGATAGTGTAGTGTTAGGTTTAATTGTAGGTAATTGTAGGTATTTTATTTAATTTATTGATAGTGTAGTGTTAGGTTTAATTGTAACTTAGGTTAGGATTTATTTTACAGGTAATTTTGTAATTATTTTAACTAGGTAGCTATTAAATAGTTCTTAACTATTTAATAGCTATTGTACCTGGTTAAAATAAATACAAATTTACCTGTAAAATAAATATAAATCCTAAAATAGCTATAATATAATTATAATTTATATTGTAGCTATATTAGGATTTATTTTACAGGTAAGTATTTAGCTTTAAATAGGAATAATTTATTTAAAGGGACACTCAGGTTAAATTAAATTTTCATGATTCAGATACAGCATGTCATTTTAAACAACTTTCCAATTTACTTCCATTAAAAAAAATGTGCACATTCTTTTATATTTACACTTTTTGAGTCACCAGATCCTACTGAGCATGTGTAAGAATTCACAGACTATACGTATACGCATTTGTGATTGGCTGATTGCTATCACATGGTACAAGGGGAGTGGAAATATACATAACTTTGAAATTTGTTATAAAAAAAACTACTAGTCATTTGAAGTTCAGACTAAGTGCTATTGCATTGTCTTGTTATCTTGCATTTGTTGATTATGCAAATCTAATGTGTTGACTGGTCCTTTAATAAGAGTTAATTAATTTCGTTAGATTTAAATTATATTTAAGTTAGTGGGGTGTTAGTGTTAGGGTTAGACTTAGCTTTAGGGGTTAATGCATTTATTAGAATAGCGGTGAGCACCGGTCGGCAGATTAGGGGTTAATGTTTGAAGTTAGGTGTCGGCGATGTTAGGGAGGGCAGATTAGGGGTTAATACTATTTATTATAGGGTTAGTGAGGCGGATTAGGGGTTAATACATTTATTATAGTAGCGCTCAGGTCCGCTCGGCAGATTAGGGGTTAATAAGTGTAGGCAGGTGGAGGCGTTGTTGAGGACGGCAGATTAGGGGTTAATAAATATAATATAGGGGTCGGCGGTGTTAGGGGCAGCAGATTAGGGGTACATAGCTATAATGTAGGTGGCGGCGCTTTGCGGTCGGCAGATTAGGGGTTAAATATTGTAGGTAGCTGGCGGCAACGTTGTGGGGGGCAGGTTAGGGGTTAATAAATATAATACAGGGGTCGGCGGTGTTAGAGGCAGCAGATTAGGGGTACATAAGTATAACGTAGGTGGCGGTCGACAGATTAGGGGTTAAAAAAATGTAATCGAGTGGCGGCGATGTGGGGGGACCTCGGTTTAGGGGTACATAGGTAGTTTATGGGTGTTAGTGTACTTTAGAGCACAGTAGTTAAGAGCTTTATGAACCGGCGTTAGCCCAGAAAGCTCTTAACTCCTGACTTTTTTCTGCGGCTGGAGTTTTGTCGTTAGAATTCTAACGCTCACTTCAGACACGACTCTAAATACCGGAGTTAGAAAGATCCCATTGAAAAGATAGGATACGCAAATGACGTAAGGGGATCTGCGGTATGGAAAAGTTGCGGCTGAAAAGTGAGCGTTAGACCCTTTTTTGAGTGACTCCAAATTTTTGGTTTTGACGGCTACCGCCAAACTCCAAATCTAGGCCTAAGTTTGCACTATTGTAAATAATACGTTGTCTTACACTTGTGCCTTTTATTTGATTAAGTGACATATAAATTGGGGCTAAATGAAATCTTTTATTTCTGTTGTGAAAAGGTTCCTTACTGTTAAAAGCTCTCAGCATGTAGCAATGAAATAGAATATTCTACTGAATAGAATGATTTTTTGCATTTGCTTAAAGAAGGCTGAGACACACTTTGCAAAATTTATAATCCACCCTTTCCAATTGCTATTTTTATTTCCATTTGTTTGACATGTGCCTCTTTGTGCTTCTGAGACAACATATACTGCACAACCATAGACCATTCACTATGTCACATTAGTCATGAGTAATGAAATCTGTCTGTGAGGCACCTGTTAGTTACGCACAGCAGGGCAGCCCATCATTTGTCTGGGCACAAGGAATTTCCATAATACTCAAGAAAGTCAGTAATGCGTATGGTAATTTAGAAACCGGAAATTGTAGCTGCTCAACAAACTATTAGATCCATGTGTTACCCAGAGAAAAATCAGCTGTTACTAGTCACAGCTTTCATATATAACTTTATATAACTATATATATATATATAATGCAAAACAATTCTATATCAGCACTTAAAGGGTATTGTCTTGTTTATGTATACAAATTTGGACTCTAGGAAATGTGGGACAAAGCACAAAGTAAAATCTGTAACTTATATTTTTAAAATACTGCAGATTGCCTTAAAGGGAAATGAAACCCCCCCAAAAAATTGTGATTCAGACAGAGCATATAATTTTAAAAAGTTTCCAATTTACTTCTATTATCACATTTTATTTGTTCCCATGATATTTTGTGTTAAAGAAATACCTAGGTAGGCATCTGGGGCACTCAATGGCAGGAAATAGTGCTGTCATCTAGTGCTGTTGCAAATGTAGAACATTATTGCAAAATATAGTGCTCCAGAAATGTGCTGGCTCCTAAGCAAACATCTCTGCTTTTCAACAAAAGTATCAAGAAAATGAAGAAAAATAGATCATTGAAGTAAAATAGAAAGTTGTTTAAAATTGCATGCTCAATCTGAATTATGAAATAAACATTTTGGGTTTCATATCCCTTTAACCAGCTATGGGCCAGATTAGGTGTGGAGCCCTAACAGTTACACATGCTAATCTAGCCCTATGTTTTTGGATGCATGTAGCAAACTCTGATCCAAGATTTTAACAGAAAATAAAAAAAATTAAAGCATTACTAAACATATAAAATCACCTTCTCAGTGTGCTCTTGTAATATATTAAATGTGTCAGAACATAAGGTTAATACTTGCCTATTACATGCAGTGAAGTAAACTAATAATAAATGAATAAGACACACACCAGAATTGGACATAAAGACCAACATGGTTGCATTTATTAACATAAATTAACTAAGTTCATGGGAGGAACTTACTAAACTTTTAGGGATATTAATAAATAGGCGGCAACTGAGTTCTTAAACAAAACCCAAGCATCTAGCAGGACAGGTCCCAGGAATTGCTCACTGCGCATCCTCCGGCCAGAGAAGCGCCCTACATTTTAGCAAACGCCTTTGGAAGCTGCAGGTCAGCAGATTCGCGGGGAGGTCACTTCAAGCTCTAATATATATCTACGTATATATATATATATATACTGTATATATACAGTTTGTTAGCCATATTATACATATAGCTACATAATTTAAAGGGATATGAAACCGAAAATTGTTATTTTATAAATTTACTCTTTATTATCAATTTTTCGTCATTCTCTTGCTATCTCTTATTGAAAAGCAGGGTCGTATGCTTAGGAGCCGGCCCATTTCTATAGCAGTTTTGCAAGAATATTATCCATTTGCAAGAGCACTAGATAGCAGCACTATTTCCTGCCACGTAGTGATACAGATGCCTAGGGATCTCTTTAACACAGAAAATCACGTGAACAAAGCAAATTTGATAGTAGAATTATATTGGAAGCTTTTTTTTTAAATGGTATGCTCTGTCTGAATCACAAAATCTTTTTTGAGGATTTCCTATCCCTTTAAGCATATAAGGCAGAAGTATTATTTCCTTTAATTCCCCAGCCTCCTAAGTCAGCTACACACCAATCTGCAGCTAAACATTTTAGTACTGAAAATTTCTCAAAAAGAGTGTAATTTAAAAGGATATAACACAGTATTTAATTGTTGCAATAAAAAAGCACTTACGCAGTGGGTTATACTTAAAGGGATAGAAAGGTAAAAACATTAAATGTGCTTGGGTGAATTTCAATTTTATATAGAAACATTTATGCAATATACTTCCATTAGCCAAAATGCTCCTAGTAATTTTTAGCAGCATACACACATATGCAGTGAGGGTACATTTTTGTTTACTAAAAGAGCATTGTTTCTTGTCCTTTTAAAGGGTGAGGAAACCCATTTTTTTAATTACATGATTCAGAAAGAGAATAGAATTTTAAACAACTTTCCAATTTACTTCTATTATCTAATTTGCATCATTATTTCGGTATTCTTAGTTGAAAAGCATAGCTAGTTAGGCTCAGCCCCTTAGAGCTATCTGCTAATTGGTGGCTGCACATTTTAAAATGTAAAGTTGTTTAAAATTGTATGCTGTATCTGAATCATGAAAGAAAAAAATGAGTTTCCTGTCCCTCTAAGTAGTTTTTAAATATAGATCAGAAATTAAGCAATATGTAGACACTTGTAAAGTTGCCTAAGAGCGTTAATGTAAAGTAAATGTCATATTAGTATCTCTTAACCTATATTTCTAACAGTTTAACTACCTCTTACTTCTTAATTTGCGTGAGTTGCCCTATACATGATATTCTTCCTCATCAAACGCAAACCACTAACGATGCGGAAAAACAATAATTACAATTGCAACTCTTATGAAACACACTTGCTAATCTGTTTATGTAGATCTGTGTAATTGTAAAATGTTTTCATGTCTGTTTTTTTATAGTAATAAAGTTGTTTCACTGGATTGAATGAAAGGTGTGCCCAGGATGTTCTAGAGTAGTCAGGATCACAGCCTGTCCTAGATAAGGATCTTGTCTTGTGGTTATGTCTCGCTATTTCAAAGCTGTTTTTACTTTTATTTTTTCCTTTAACTGTTTAATAAAGGGAGGTTTTTTTTGTTCTATAAGGTATTGAAGTTTCTGTGATGATGGTATTATCACTAGGGGCCTGATGATCAAACCTCTCTGATCTGTTGAGATGATGTAATACATCTTGTCACTACCGTGAGGTCGCTCAAAGACTTTTAAAAAGGCAATTTTTTTCTTCAGAGTTGATTATCTCTCTTTGCGGAGTTCTTCATGTGAAGGAGCGACCCCTACATTGCAAAATAATGTTTAAAAATAGTGATGTCCCGAACTGTTCGCCCATGAACGGTTCACAGCGAACATAGGTTGTTCGCGTTCGCGTTTGTGGGAGAACACATGGCGATGTTCGATCCGCCCCTATGTGTCATCATTGTGGAAACTTTGACCCTTTATGTCACAGCCGCCTGACACATTAGAGCCAATCAACATCAGACACTCCCTCACAGACACTCCCAGCTACTCGGAATCCGCCATTTTAGACTCATAACGACCTTGCTTTTTTAATGAGAGGACGTGTTATGTTTTTGCTCCTGACATTAATAGGAAAAATATAGCTAGGCTAGTGTATTTACAGTCCAGAAGGACTCCACTCATCTCTGCTGCAAGCACAGCACCCCAAAAAGCCCTTTTTAGGGCTATATTTCGTGCCATTTTTTTTTTTTTCTTTTTTTATTAGCATTTGCCTGGCTTTCAGCTGTGTGTTTAAGGCTCACAGCATATGCTGTGACTACTGCCACCACTGATATCTCCCTAACAACATTAGTTTAAATTTAACTAACCCAAAAATATAATTATTTTTCTAGTGTAATTTTTTTTCATTTTCTATCAGGCCAGTGTCACACAGCATATACTCTGGTTCATTGCTCTGTGCCAGCCAGCAGCCAGCAGTGTTAATATCCGTTTATAACATTATTTTTAATTTAAAAAAAAAACACAAAAAAATATTTTTCTAGTGTAATCTAATTACATTTACTATCATGCCTGTGTCTGTCAGGCTCACTCAGCATTAATATACCTCTTTTTTTTCAGTCTTTTGGTTAATTGGTCTGTGCCAGGCAGCCACCCAGCACTCATATCTATTTTTCTTTCACCTTAATTTTAATATATAAAAAAAAAAGTTTAAATTTGTTTGCTAGTGTAATCAAATCTAATTTTCTATCCGGCCTGTGTGTTTTGCTGACATAGAGAGCCTACTGTGTTTACTTGCTGCCCTCCCTAGTCTATGAGCCACGACTCATATGTGTTTAACCTTTTTTTCATTTCCCCCCCAAAAAAATAATTTCAATCATTTTTCTAGTGTAATCTAATAGTATTTTCTATCAGGCGTGTGTGTATCCGACATACATAGCCTACTGTTTTTAATAGCTGCCCTTCCAAGGCTACCAGCCACGACTCATATGTATGTGCTTAACCTTTTTCTTAAAATTTCCAAAAAAAGTCTTTAAATCATTATGCTAGTGTAATCTAATTGTATTTTCTATCAGGCCTGTGTCTAACTGTCTATCTGACTTACACAGCATACTGTTGTTATAATTGCTGCCCTACGTAGCAGCCAGCCAGTGCGACCACTCATAGAGTCATATGTGCATTGCACTTCTTAACATAATTTTAATATTAAAATCTAAAATTTTAAAATATTTTGCTAGTGTAATGTAACTTAATTTTCTATCAGTCCTGTGTTTTTGTCACTTACACAGCATAATGTGTTAAATTACTGCCCTACCTACCATCCACGACTCATATCTGCCAGCCTGTCTGCCAGGCCCAAGTAGCCAATTAGTGGCACCAATCACAATTCTTGTAACAGTAATAAAAAAAAACAAAACATAATTTTTTGGACTGCAAATATTCGGTCTCCTAGGGCCATTGAATTTCATTTACCTCCTGCCTGGTAATTGTCAATCATCACTGTTTAGACTGTCAGTAATCAGTCTCCTAGTGTCCTTGAATTGCATCTCCCTCCTGCCTGCCATCCTTTTGTGCCAGGCCGTCTTGCCAACTATTTACACCAATCCAAATTTTTTGTCACAGTATAGTTACTAATTACAATTATTGTTGATGATCTTAACCCTCAGTTTGCTCGTGCCTTTGAATTGCACTTTTCTACAGCCTTCCAAGCCTGTGTGCCAGGCCTACTTAAAAAATATTTACACCAATCATATTTGTTGTGACAGTATTCTAATAATTAAAAATTAAAATTTTTGGTAATAGTTGCTGTGATTTGAATCGTCAGTTTGCTGGTGCCATTGAATAGCACTTTCCTCCTGTCTTGCAGCCTGCTGTGAGCCAGGCCCACCTAGCCAATTGTTGTCAGCAATCATATTTCTGTTAACAGTATTTCAAAAATTGTCAGTCATCACTGTTTAGACTGTCAGTAATCAGTCTCCTAGTTTCCTTGAATTGCATCTCCCTCCTGCTTGCCATCCTTTTGTGCCAGGCCGTCTTGCCAACTATTTACACCAATCCAAATTTTTTGTCACAGTATAGTTACTAATTACAATTAAAAAAATATTTATTGTTGATGATCTTAACCCTCAGTTTGCTTGTGCCTTTGAATTGCACTTTTCTACAGCCTTCCAAGCCTGTGTGCCAGGCCTACTTAAAAAATATTTACACCAATCATATTTGTTGTGACAGTATTCTAATAATTAAAAATTAAAATTTTTGGTAATAGTTGCTGTGATTTGAATCCTCAGTTTGCTGGTGCCATTGAATAGCACTTTCCTCCTGCCTTGCAGCCTGCTGTGAGCCAGGCCCACTTAGCCAATTGTTGTCAGCAATCATATTTCTGTTAACAGTATTGCAAAAATTGTCAATCATCACTGTTTAGACTGTCAGTAATCAGTCTCCTAGTTTCCTTGAATTGCATCTCCCTCCTGCCTGCCATCCTTTTGTGCCAGGCTGTCTTGCCAACTATTTACACCAATCCAAATTTTTTGTCACAGTATAGTTACTAATTAAAATTAAAAAAATCTTTATTGTTGATGATCTTAATCCTCAGTTTGCTCGTGCTTTTGAATTTCACTTTTCTACAGCCTTCCAAGCCTGTGTGCCAGGCCTACTTAAAAAATATTTACACCAATCATATTTGTTGTGACAGTATTCTAATAATTAAAAATTAAAATTGTTGGTAATAGTTGCTGTGATTTGAATCCTCAGTTTGCTGGTGCATTAAATAGCACTTTCCTCTTGCCTTGCAGCCTGCTGTGAGCCAGGCCCACCTAGCCAATTGTTGTCAGCAATCATATTTCTGTTAACAGTATTGCAAAAATTGTCAATCATCACTGTTTAGACTGTCAGTAATCAGTCTCCTAGTGTCCTTGAATTGCATCTCCCTCCTGCCTGCCATCCTTTTGTGCCAGGCCATCTTGCCAACTATTTACACCAATCCAAATTTTTTGTCACAGTATAGTTACTAATTACAAATAAAAAAATCTTTATTGTTGATGATCTTAACCCTCAGTTTGCTCGTGCCTTTGAATTGCACTTTTCTACAGCCTTCCAAGCCTGTGTGCCAGGCCTACTTAAAAAATATTTACACCAATCATATTTGTTGTGACAGTATTCTAATAATTAAAAATTAAAATTTTTGGTAATAGTTGCTGTGATTTGAATCCTCAGTTTGCTGGTGCCATTGAATAGCACTTTCCTCCTGCCTTGCAGCCTGCTGTGAGCCAGGCCCACCTAGCCAATTGTTGTCAGCAATCATATTTCTGTTAACAGTATTGCAAAAATTGTCAATCATCACTGTTTAGACTGTCAGTAATCAGTCTCCTAGTTTCCTTGAATTGCATCTCCCTCCTGCCTGCCATCCTTTTGTGCCAGGCTGTCTTGCCAACTATTTACACCAATCCAAATTTTTTGTCACAGTATAGTTACTAATTAAAATTAAAAAATCTTTATTGTTGATGATCTTAATCCTCAGTTTGCTCGTGCCTTTGAATTTCACTTTTCTACAGCCTTCCAAGCCTGTGTGCCAGGCCTACTTAAAAAATATTTACACCAATCATATTTGTTGTGACAGTATTCTAATAATTAAAAATTAAAATTTTGGTAATAGTTGCTGTGATTTGAATCCTCAGTTTGCTGGTGCCATTGAATAGCACTTTCCTCCTGCCTTGCAGCCTGCTGTGAGCCAGGCACACCTAGCCAATTGTTGTCGGCAATCATATTTCTGTTAACAGTATTGCAAAAATTGTCAATCATCACTGTTTAGACTGTCAGTAATCAGTCTCCTAGTGTCCTTGAATTGCATCTCCCTCCTGCCTGCCATCCTTGTGTGCCAGGCCGTCTTGCCAACTATTTACACCAATCCAAATATTTTGTCACAGTATAGTTACTAATTACAATTAAAAAAAATCTTTATTGTTGATGATCTTAACCCTCAGTTTGCTCGT
The DNA here is from genome assembly GCF_027579735.1 of Bombina bombina. NCBI lineage: Eukaryota > Metazoa > Chordata > Amphibia > Anura > Bombinatoridae > Bombina > Bombina bombina. Next base: position 284,591,573 of record NC_069500.1, read on the forward strand.
GCCTTTGAATTGCACTTTTCTACAGCCTTCCAAGCCTGTGTGCCAGGCCTACTTAAAAAATATTTACACCAATCATATTTGTTGTGACAGTATTCTAATAATTAAAAATTAACATTTTTGGTAACAGTTGCTGTGATTTGAATCATCAGTTTGCTGGTGCCATTGAATAGCACTTTCCTCCTGCCTTGCAGCCTGCTGTGAGCCAGGCCCACCTAGCCAATTGTTGTCAGCAATCATATTTCTTTTAACAGTATTGCAAAAATTGTCAATCATCACTGTTTTGACTGTCAGTAATCAGTCTCCTAGTGTCCTTGAATTGCATCTCCCTCCTGCCTGCCATCCTTTTGTGCCAGGCCGTCTTGCCAACTATTTACACCAATCCTAATTGTTGTCACAGTATAGTTACTAATTAAAATAAAAAAAATCTTGATTTTTGATCTTAATCCTCATTTTGCTTGTGCCATTGAATTGCACTTTTCTACTGCCTGCCAGCCTGTGTGCCAGCCCAACTATCCAATTAGTGCTAGCAATCATATTTCTTTTAACAGTATTGCAAAATTTGTCAATCAACACTGTTTTGACTGTCAATCTGCAGTCTACTAGTGCCCTTAAATTGCATTTTCCTCCTGCCTGCCTGCCTGTGTGCCAGTCCCAACTAGCCAATTAGTGCCACCACTCATATTTATTGTAACAGGATTGGAATTTTTGTTAATCATAACTGTTGTGACTGTGATTCTTCAGTCTCCTAGTGCCATTGAATTGCAGTTTCCTTTCTCCCAGCGTGTGTGCCAGACAGGCTCATTTGCCAAATAGTGCCAAACAATCATATATGTTGCCACAGTACTAGTAATATTTAAAAAAATTAACAATTTGTGATTTTTAAAACATCTGTCTTTTTTGTTGTTGTCAGTCTCACAGCGTATACTGTGCCCACTTTCACAGTGCCACCACTCAATTGGTGTAATAGTATTGTTAGTGTCCATTTAAAAAAAAATGACAGGCAGAGGCAGGCCACCCCGCAGGTTCCGTGGTCGTGGTCGTGGTGCTGTGATTCCTTTAGACCCTACAAATATGCACATTGTTCAGACGCCGGGTGCCAGGAGGGATGCAAAAACTTCTGAGGAGGACCTACTTGAATGGCTAACACAGGAAACCCAATCTTCTTCAGCTTCCGCTGCTAGTCCTCCTAACCTTGACGCACCATCTAAGTCTCAAGTGACCAGTGACACCCCGCCGCCTGTCGCCACCACCAACACTAGCACCACAGCCGCTTCACTTGATCTGTCACAGGAGTTATTGACACATCATTTTGAAGAAATGAGTGATGCGCAAACATCATTGACAGAGGATGTAGATAATAGTGATCAGTCTCAGTCAGGCAGCATTACCGACATGGAGGTACGGTGTGATGATGATGATGATGATGATGTTGTAGCCGCTGCTGCTTCCTTTCTTGATGTTTCAGATACAAGTGAAGCGGTTGATGATGATGTGTCGGTGGATGTCACATGGGTGCCTGCTAGAAGAGAAAAAGAAGAGGGGGAAATTTCAGATGGGGAGACAGAGAGGAGGAGGAGACTATTTGGAAGCACGGGGAGGTCGTCTCAAGGAGCTAGTGGCACAGTCAGACAGCATGCATCGTCACCAGGGGTCAGCCAGACAGCCCGCCGACGCCCATCAACGCATGCTGTTGCCACCACCAGAATGCCATCATCGCAGAGCTCAGCAGTGAGGCATTTTTTTTGTGTGTCTGCCTCTGACAACAGCGATGCCATTTGCAACCTGTGCCAAAAGAAACTGATTCGTGGGAAGTCCAACAGCCACCTAGGTACAACTGCTTTGCGAAGGCACATGGTCTCCCATCACAAAGGCTGATGGGAAGAACACATGAGTAGAGGCAGCACACAAAGTGAAAGCCGCCCTCCTCCTCCTGCTCCAGCATCTTCAGCCACGTCAACCAGTGCTGTCCTCCTTGCCCCCTCTCAACCATCCTCCACTCAGTCTCTCTTATGTAGCAGTTCCTGGTCATCTGCCCACAGTCAGGTGTCTGTCAAGGACATGTTTGAGCGTAAGAAGCCAATTTCTCAAAGTCACCCCCTTGCCCGGCATCTGACAGCTGGCTTGTCTGAACTCTTAGCCCACCAGCTTTTACCATACAAGCTGGTGGAGTCTGATGCTTTCAAAAAATTTGTATCTATTGGGACACCGCAGTGGAAGGTACCTGGCAGAAATTTCTTTTCACAAAAGGCAATCCCAAACCTGTACTCTGTTGTGAGAAAGGAAGTTATGGCATGTCTGGCACACAGCGTTGGGGCAAGGGTCCATATGACCACGGATAGCTGGTCTGCAAAGCATGGTCAGGGCAGGTATATCACCTACACTGCGCATTGGGTAAACCTGCTGACTTCTGACAAGCATGGAATGCGTGGCTCTGCAGAAGAGTTGGTGACACCGCCACGACTTGCAGGCAGGCCTGCTGCTACCTCCTATACTCCTCCTACTCCATCCTCTTCCATAACCTCTTCCTCGGCTGAGTCCTCTTCAACTTCTGCGCCTTGCTCCACATCTATGGCACCCCCCCAGCTCCCCAGGTACTATGCTACATCCCGGGTACGGCAGTGTCACGCCGTCTTGGGGTTGACTTGCCTGAAAGCAGAGAGTCACACCGCACCAGCACTCCTGACCGCCGTGAACGCACAGGTGGATCAGTGGCTGACTCCGCACCAACTGGAGATTGGCAAGGTTGTTTCTGACAATGGAAGTAATTTGGTGGCGGCATTGAAATTGGGCAAGTTGACACATGTGCCGTGCGTGGCACATGTGTGTAATCTGATTGTACAACGATTTGTCCATAAGTACCCAGGCTTACAGGATGTCCTGAAGCAGGCCAGGAAGGTGTGTGGCCATTTCAGGCGTTCCTACACGGCCATGGCGCACTTGTCTGATATCCAGCGTCGAAACAACCTGCCAGTGAGGCGCTTGATTTGCGACAGCCCGACACGGTGGAATTCAACACTCCTAATGTTTGACCGCCTGCTCCAACAAGAAAAAGCTGTTAATGAGTATTTGTATGACCGGGTGCTAGGACAGCCTCTGGGGAGCTGGGGATATTTTTGCCAAATTACTGGACGCTCATGCGCAATGCCTGTAGGCTCATGCGTCCTTTTGAGGAGGTGACAAACCTTGTCAGTCGCAGCGAAGGCACCATCAGCGACATCATACCATTTGTTTTCTTCCTGGAGCGTGCCCTGCGAAGAGTGCTGGATCAGGCAGTAGATGAGCGTGAAGAGGAAGCGGGAGAGTTGTGGTGTCCATCACCCCCGCAAACAGCCGAATCAGCATTGCTTGCTGGACCTACGGCAACGCAGGAAGAGGATTGTGAGGAAGAGGAGTCAGAGGAGGAATGTGGCTTTGGGGAGGATGAGGAGGAGGAGGACCGAGCACAACAGTCATCCCAGGGTGCTCGTTGTTGTCACCTATCTGTTACCCGTGGTGTTGTACGTGGCTGGGGGGAAGAAGATACCATCAGTGAGATCAGTGAGGAGGAGGAACGCGACATGATTAGCTCAGCATCCAACCTTGTTCAAATGGGTTCTTTCATGCTGTCGTGCCTGTTGAGGGACCCTCGTATAAAAAAGCTGAAGGAGAACGACCTGTACTGGGTGTCCACGCTCCTCGACCCCCGGTATAAGCATAAAGTGCCTGAAATGTTACCAAATTCCCGCAAGTCGGAAAGGATGGAGCATTTTCATAATAAATTAAAAACTATGCTTTACACAGCGTATGAGGGTGATGTCACAGCACCACGGGAATGTAACAGGGGAAGAGATGAAATTAATCCTCCTCCTCCCACGACCACGGCGGCAAGGACCGGGCGCTTTCCTGACGTCTTGTTGATGGAGGACATGCGTACCTTTTTAACTCCCATGCACCATCAGAGCCTTTCGGGATCCAGCCTTAGAGAAAGACTCAACCGACAGGTAGCAGACTACCTAGCTTTAACTGCGGATCTCGACACTCTCAGGAGCGATGGACCCCTTGACTACTGGGTGTGCAGGCTGGACTTGTGGCCTGAGCTATCCCAATTTGCAATGGAACTTCTGGCCTGCCCCGCTTCAAGTGTCCTGTCCGAAAGGACTTTTAGTGCAGCAGGAGGGTTTGTCACTGAGAAGAGAAGTCGCCTAGGTCAAAAAAGCCTTGACTATCTCACTTTTATAAAAATGAATGAGGGCTGGATCCCGAAGGGACTGACATTGGGCGATACATTTGAATAAAAAACTACTGATGATAATATGAGCTGCCTTGGGCTACAACTGGTACACAGGCTGGCCTTTTTTTTTTGGTTATAAAGACGGAGGACTTGCTTGACTTATCCGCCAACAACTAGTGTTCAAACCACAAGCTTTTAGGGCACTTTATAAATGTTTTACAAACATCGATTTTTCTGGCCGCTGCTACAGCAGTTGCTCCAACAATACCCCAATTTTTCCAGTCATTTGTACATTCCTAATTTTTCTGGCCTCTGCTGCATCTCTGTGGGTACAAAAAAAATAATAATGCACATAACACTAGTGATTAAACTGTTATGAATTGTACAACTTTACACACCACTCATATCCGGTGTACCATTCAATTGAACGCAAAATGCAACAAATTTGAAAGAGTAGGACCGACCAAGCATCTTTATCCGTCTCTTGGTTGCTCTAAATTATCTCCGTGTTCCATCTATGACATACCTGTACTCTATTGTGCAAAAAGGTGGCATATGTTGTGTTTCATGCTGTTGTGCCTGTTGCGGGTCGTGGCCCATGATATAAAAAGGCTGAAGGAGAACGACCTGTAGTATTGGGTGCCCCATCCAGTTTTTAGAAAAATGTTCCTGGTTCCTCTCAATTATCTTTGGGTTTCTAAAATGGATGCCATACCTGTACTCGCTTGTGCAAAAGGATGGCATATGTGGTGGTGTTTCCTGCAGTTGTTTCTGTTGAGGGTGCTGGACCCTCTTATAAAAAAGCTGAAGGAGAACGACCTGGAGTGGGAGTCCAAGCATGGTTTTTGGTGCTATTTCACTTTTACAAACAATTATCTGTGGGTTTCACAAATCAATGCCGTACCAGTACTCTATTGTTCCAAAGTATGCCATATGTTCTCTTTCCTGCTGGTATTTTGTTTGAGGGTCCTGGACACTCTTATAAAAAGGCCTAAGGTGAAAGAGGTGTACTGGGTGTCCACTCTTTTTTATTTTCTATTTCTCATTTGACCAAAATTATCTCTGGTTTTGTAAAATCAATGCCGTACCTGTACTCTATTGTTCAAAAGGATGCCATATGTCCTCTTTCCTGCTGGTGTTTTTTTTGAGTGTCCAGGACCCTCTTATAAAAAGGCCTAAGGAGAAAGAGGTGTACTGGTTGGCAACTCATTTTTATTTTTCTATTTAACAATTGAACAAAATAATCTCTGGGTTTGTAAAATCAATGCTGTACCTGTACTCTATTGTTCAAAAGGATGCCATACGTCCTCTTTCCTGCTGGTGTTTTTTTTGAGGGTCCAGGACCCTCTTATAAAAAGGCCTAAGGAGAAAGAGGTGTACTGGCTGTCCATCGAATCATTTTTTTTATTCAAATTTACATTTAAAAAAAAAATTCTATGGGTTTCTAAAATCAATGCCTTTCCTGTAATCTTTTATTCAAAAGGATGACATATCTCCTCTTTCATGCTGTTGTTTCGGTTGAGGCTCCGGGACCCTCGTATTAAAAAGGATTGAGCATAAATAAGTGTCACGGGTGTGTAATCAATTTTTTTTCTAATTTCACGGTTGCAAATAATGATCTGTGGGTTTCTAAAATCAATGCCTTTCCTGTAATCTTTTATTCAAAAGGATGACATATCTCCTCTTTCATGCTGTTGTTTCGGTTGAGGCTCCGGGACCCTTGTATTAAAAAGGCCTGAGCATAAATAAGTGTCACGGCTGTCTAATCAATGTTTTTTTCTAATTTCACGGTTGCAAATAATGATCTGTGGGTTTCTAAAATCAATGCCTTTACTGTAATCTTTTATTCAAAAGGATGACATATCTCCTCTTTCATGCTGTTGTTTCGGTTGAGGCTCCGGGACCCTCGTATTAAAAAGGATTGAGCATAAATAAGTGTCACGGCTGTGTAATCAATGTTTTTTTCTAAATTCACAGTTGCAAATAATGATCTGTGGGTTTCTAAAATCAATGCCTTTCCTGTAATCTTTTATTCAAAAGGATGACATATCTCCTCTTTCATGCTGTTGTTTCGGTTGAGGCTCCGGGACCCTCGTATTAAAAAGGCCTGAGCATAAATAAGTGTCACGGCTGTGTAATCAATGTTTTTTTCTAATTTCACGGTTGGAAATAATGATCTGTGGGTTTCTAAAATCAATGCCTTTACTGTAATCTTTTATTCAAAAGGATGACATATCTCCTCTTTCATACTGTTGTTTCGGTTGAGGCTCCGGGACCATCGTATTAAAAAGGCCGGAGCATAAATAAGTGTCAAGGGTGTGTAATCAATTTTTTTTTCTAATTTCACGGTTGGAAATAATGATCTGTGGGTTTCTAAAATCAATGCCTTTCCTGTAATCTTTTATTCAAAAGGATGACATATCTCCTCTTTCATGCTGTTGTTTCGGTGGAGGCTCCAGGACCCTCGTATTAAAAAGGCCTGAGCATAAATAAGTGTCACGGCTGTCTAATCAATCTTTTTTTCTAATTTCACGGTTGCAAATAATGATCTGTGGGTTTCTAAAATCAATGCCTTTACTGTAATCTTTTATTCAAAAGGATGACATATCTCCTCTTTCATGCTGTTGTTTCGGTTGAGGCTCCGGGACCCTCGTATTAAAAAGGCCTGAGCATAAATAAGTGTCATGGCTGTGTAATCAATTTTTTTTTCTAAATTCACGGTTGCAAATAATGATCTGTGGGTTTCTAAAATCAATGCCTTTACTGTAATCTTTTATTCAAAAGGATGACAGTACTACCAAAATACAGCCAATGAAGGGCCTTAGGAAGACTGGGCCAAGGTTGGATTGTAGTATTTGGTTAGGCTAATCCTGATGGCCATGTAGACCACCACCACCGAGAGTCCTGGAAGTAACAGGGATGATGAGATGAAAGAGCTAAGAATAGTAGAACTTGAAACAACAGAGTTAGCCATGGGTGTTAGTGCAAAACCGCTTGGCTTTTTTTTGGCTTTGGGTGCGGCTATTCATGCAGGCCATATAGAGCTGACAACATTCGGTGTCGTATCAGCTATTAAACTAATAAGAACAGTACTACCAAAATACAGCCAATGAAGGGCCTTAGGAAGACTGGGCCAAGGTTGGATTGTAGTATTTGGTTAGGCTAATCATGATGGCCATGTAGACCACCACCACCGAGAGTCCTGGAAGTAACAGGGATGATGAGATGAAAGAGCTAAGAATAGTAGAACTTGAAACAACAGAGTTAGCCATGGGTGTTAGTGCAAAACCGCTTGGCTTTTTTTTGGCTTTGGGTGCGGCTATTCATGCAGGCCATATAGAGCTGACAACATTCGGTGTCGTATCAGCTATTAAACTAATAAGAACAGTACTACCAAAATACAGCCAATGAAGGGCCTTAGGAAGACTGAGCCAAGGTTGGATTGTAGTATTTGGTTAGGCTAATCATGATGGCCATGTAGACCACCACCACCGAGAGTCCTGGAAGTAACAGGGATGATGAGATGAAAGTGCTAAGAATAGTACTACTTGAAACAACAGAGATAGCCATGGGTGTTAATCCAAGACCGCTTGGATTTATTTTTGTATTGGGTGCAGATAATCATGCAGGCCATATAGAGCTGACAACATTCGGTGTTGTATCAGCTATAAAAATAATAAGTTAGAACTGTACTATCAAAATACAGACAATGAAGGGCCTATGAAGACTGAGCAAAGGTTGGATTGTAGTATTTTGTTCGGCTAATCATGATGGCCATGTAGACCGCCCGTAACAGGGATGAAAGTGCTAAGAATAGTACTAATTGAAACAACAGAGTTAGCCATGGGTGTTAGTCTAAGACCACTCGGCTTTTTTTTTGGGTTTGGGTGCAGCTAATCATGAAGGACAGATAGACCTGCCACCATTTGGTGTTGGAACAGGTATGAAAATGCAAAGAACAGTACTACATAACACAACCTACTTACCATGGTTCCCAGAACATATGTTTGGTTGTTATATTTTGTAAGGGTAATCATGCAGGCCATATAGACCTCCACCGATAGGGTGAGTATGAGTAACAGCTATTAAAATGTGAAGGACATTACTAATTAACACAACATAGTTACCATGGGTCGCAGACCAAGAGCAGATGTCTTATTATTATATTTTGTATGGGTAATCATCCAGGCCGTATAGACCTCACCAAATAGGGGGAGTTACAGAGATTAAAGTGCTAAGAATGGTAGTACTTAAAACACAACCTCGTTAAAATAGGTAGCAGACCACATGTCTTATTATTATAATTTTTCAGGGTAATCTGGCAGGCCATATAGAACTCTCCCGATAGGGGGGGGGGGGGGGAACAGGGATTAAAGTGCTAAGAAAAGTACTAATTGACACAAGCTAGTTGGGTCCAAGAACGCATGTTTGATTATTAGAATTTATTAGGGTAATTATATATCTAACAAATCTATCTATTTCTCTTCTATCGATTCTATCTAACTATCAATCTATGTATATCTATCTATCCTATCTATCACTATCAGTCTATCTTCTGTCCGGGATGTTTTGAGACAGCCACTTTGGGAATGTTAGTTGATTTAGACCCATTATGGCTTAAAAGCAGACTCTGCATCAACTATGTAATTTTCCATGGGAGTTTTGCCAGGGATCCCCCTCCAGCATGCAACAGTCCAGGTGTTAGTACCCTTGAAACAACGTTTCCATCACTATTGTGGCCAGAAAGAGTCCTTGTAGGTTTTAAAGTTTGCCTGCCTATTGAATTCAATGGCGGTTCGCGCAGTTCGCACTTTCGCGAACAATACCGGAAGTTCGAGTCCGCGGTTCGTGAACCGAAAATTTTAGGTTCGCGACATCACTATTTAAAAATAGCCCCTAAATATTTTTTGATCATCAGTCTCTCAATCATGTTCTATACACTGAGAACTGAGTGTTTACGAGACAGATACTGCTTAATTGATTATAACATAAAATGACATGTAACTCGCAGATATGACAAGGGGAGGGTACAAATATTTATAAATTCCGAGATGCAATGTTTTTAGGCTTTTATATTTTTTTATTGTTTTGCAGTCCATTAGCATATAATTTGAAAAGTCTTTTTTTAGTGTTGTTTACTTTATTTTGCTGTGGTTAAATAGGGAAAAATATAGATAAGCACCTGGACTGATCAAACAATCAATAGACAGAGTGTTAAGGTCAAAGTTTTGGAAAATGTAGGGTGCCACCTAGTCTCTGAGGGCAACTGGGATAATTATGTTTTTAGAGTTTGATTACAGACAAAATAAATAATGAAAGTACATTACAAAGAATTTTTCCTCATAAAATATAAATTTTACATGTTTTTCTTATGTTTAAAAATATAAAGACTGTCACCCCTGTGCAACATCTTGTTTTGCAGTTGTGTCTCGATATTTCTAGATATTGATGAGATTGTCTTTTTTGCGCATATTTTAGAGTAGACATATCAAACGGCCTTATATACAGTAGAATTGCATAATCAACAAATGCACAATCACAACACAATAACACTTTAAAATAAATAGTAGATTTGGGGGGCGTGTCCGGCCAGCAGCCATGCTAGAGGGGAAAAATGGGAGCTCCTCATTTATATTACAATAATACGCTAATTTTCCTGTCTCTAACTGGTTTTGAAGTCTTATATCCAAGAGACGAGTAATGCCAGTATGTGCCGCCTTGGATGGCACTAATATTATATTAATAAGTGGAGTGGGGAGCTCTATTTCGGGCTAATCAAGATTCCAGCAGTGGCCCTTGTTTTGGTCACCAACTCTACTCTGTACTTGGTGGAAAGCAGTTAACATCGCTCTGCAGAAATAAACTCGACTAGTCATTCGACTACTTGCACACCAGCTATTCAATTCCCTTGTTCTTGGAGGAGAAGGCAAAGAGAAGAGACATTTTCAAATACACACGCAGCATTTGTTCAAAATGGAGGCGGAAGCCATAGAGGCCCTTGCTACATTAGAACGGGCTATGGACTTACAATTTAGTGACCTGTCGCATCATATACTCCTTCTTCGTATTGGGGCGCCTGACTCTCTTAGTCATGAAGCTTCTCAAACACTCCCTTACTCTGTGTTGACAGAAGGCGGGAGCGACTCACCACTACCAGACCCGACCGAAGCCTCTGATATCCGATCTCTTATTCAGCCCCGTATATACCCGAAGCAGGCCAAGGAGGTCCACCTCAGAGTGACCCTCTCTACTTACCCAGAATCTCAGGCAGACGTGGGCTATGAGAGTGCAGCGGTCCCACCTGAGCCTACAGTGAGGCGGCCGGTTGTGATGGGACCGGACCTCGGCCCTTTAGCAGCGAAGAGCATACAGGCTCTGTGTTCTACACAGCGTGGAAGAGCTCCTCAGAGTCTAAAGCCCAGCCAACAAACCCCTTACCTCGGGCTGGAGAGTCGCGGCAACCGTGGAGCTCTATTTACCGGGGATTGGCTCTGTATGCAGAGGTGGCGGAGACGATCAGAGTTTCAGTATGTTGGTGATGCAGACAAAGCGGGAGTTGGCTGAACTTGTCGGGAGCATTCTCTGGGCTCTTACTTATAAGTGCCTGATATTTTACATTACTCTCACGTACTGAACCATAGTTAGAGCCATATCTCCTCTCTTTCACTCCCGGCAGACTGAATGAACTAACAATAAGAGCAGTGCGGGAATAAACTGTACTATGCTATTACTTGTCATGATCCTTTACAACCTGCTGTGCCTTAAGCCCATAATAATGACTTATATGCTATTAGCAATCCGAAGCTTACTCACTAACTAATGGTCTGCTGTTTTATTGTTTAAGGATGTTCAAGAGTTCACATTGAAGTTAGATTCTAGGGGTTTTGTTATCATACTATATGTTAGATAAAGTATATATAAGTGTAGCTGTTTAGTTATAATCTCCTCAAAGAAGGCATATCAGTTATGTCATTATACAGGGACACCCACTCCTACAGAGGTTTTGCTTGCCACCTTGTCAGCCTTGTTTCAAGTTTTGCCTTATATTATTCCATTTAGCTGAAGTACTACCATCTTTATAACTCTCTTTGCTTTGTATGGATGTGTGGTCCGCGGCCGGGGCTACACAGCATCTTTATGTTCTTGTTTCTATTAGCTTAAAGCGGAGAGGTTAGTTAAGCCTGAGAAGCTTGATAGACTTCAGTAAACAGTAAGTGAGTGGTTATTTAAACTTAATGTAATTGAGTCATCGGGTTAAAGTGCCCATAAGACCCATACTATTAGTTGCTGGGGTGGTGTTGTCCAGCTTTTTTGATTTTAATCCTATATTATATATATTTTCTATGTATTAAGCCTACAGGTTGAGCACATGAATAACATTATTAATAGCTTGGCCATGGTTCCAAACCAGACGTAGCTGATAGGTCCCATATATCACACTACATGCTTATGATGCCTTTACAGCTCAGTTGATGTTTTCCTACATGGTTTAGTGTTTCATATCTTAGAGGGACTGATAGTGGCCAATGTTGGCAGATACCCCTGTGAATTTTTTCATATCTCTGATAACATGGTAATGCCCATGCTAATATTATTTTCTTTCATTCAACAGAGTAAACTATAGATGTTTTAAGTGTGCCATGTACTAAGGGGTGCTTACCCGCTAAATATTCAATTGTTTCTCTTCTACTAGTGAACACTGGGGTCCCAAAGAGGTCCCAACTCCCAATTGGTGGCAACAATTTACTATAGTTATCAACACTCTTACTTTAGTACATAACTGGTTACCTCAATATCTCCCGAAATACGCCTGACTGATATAGTGGTTTCATGAATTGTCTACAGAGATATTAATTATCATAGCCTAATATTAGCTCTTCTCCTATGTCTCCCTATAGGGTACTAGATAGGCCTCCCATGTACTTATGATTATGATATTGTAACAGAGTCCCCCCATGTTTCCCTACTATTCAGCATAGCCCATAATGTGTACGGGCTTGCTTATTGGTGTCCTGTTCACTAGCGGGATAGCAGGTACAACCGGAATGGTTAAAATGATATAATTATTCCCTAAATTCCACACACTAGCATAATAATAAAGTTGTGTCATTAATAGCCCAGACACGCCCCCCCCCCCCTTATTCCTAACATCCTAACGTTTATATTTTTGTAGAACTAAATATGAAGGTATTATTGAAATATCATACCCATTGGTTTACTTATATTCCTTCAAACAAATCAATGGATGTATAGTATCTTTTTCCCTTTCTATCAAGGAGTAGTCTACAGTTATAGTTTAGAAAGGTTAAACAAGTTCAAACTCCTTAGCTACCGTCCACCCTTATCCTAGGTGGACAAACAAGCGGTGTTTACCCGCTATTGATAATGTAATGATAGTTGCTCTTATCCTTCTGTTTATAAAGAAACTGAGGACGATTTATCAAGGTATCTAGCTGCTGGTGGACAAAACTCCTTTTTTGAGTTCTTGATTTTTGATCTCTTATCTCAGATTTTATGAGAAGTGCTGATAGTCCACTTACAGCCGAAGATTAATTTTTCTCAACTCTCCCTCTAATTATGTTCATTTAATAGGAGCAACTTGTTATGACTCCCTATAATTTGTAAATTTTCAGATAATAAATACATCTACTTTATAATTATCATATCACGCTATAGGTTGTTCAAATTTTATAACTTTGTTATGTGTTTATATAGGAAACAAAAGGAAAAAAGAGGTAATGCTTGATTATATGTATTTGATTTTGTATTCGCATACAATGTCCTTTATTTTCATTATGTCCTTTTGGAGAGATACATATATAATGTCTGAATCAAGATTTCTTTATTCTCTTATATGAAAAGGTTTCATTGACCAATAGATAACCAATGTCTTGTATGCAAAATTTACCAAACTGATACAGAATGTATATTATGTCTATGTTTCTTTCTCTTTCTTGTATTACCTCAATAAAAAACTTTGATTTAAAAAAAAAAATAGTAGATTTAATGCCACATTTCAAATTTTCCATTTATTTCTCTCCCCTTTCAATCATGTGACAATAATGAGCGAATCACAGACATATATATATATGTACACTGTGATGTTTTGTATATGCTCTGTAGGAGGTGGTGCCTTAGAAAATGTGCATATAAAATGACTGCACAATATGAAAAAGAAAATTATTTCTATTTTTTTTTTTATTGAATGCTGTATCTGAAAGTTTATTTTTTTAATTTAGTTTCTCATTACCTAGTTTGTTCTGTATTGTTTTCAATGACTTTTCATGATGCAAGTATCCTACACAGTGGGGCTTGTGTTATTCCCAAGAGGTGAACAGTTACTTTATAGATACTGATCCATTGATCATGGTGAGTCAATCGCATTTCAATTATGTGACGAACTGCTGGGTAAAAATCTCTTTGAACTGTGCAATATTGCAGTGAATTTTTTCAGCAAGCTCCTTCATGTTTTATTTAATCTATGTCACTATTCTAATAACATTTTAAAATAACAAGTAGCATTTTTTTCATACAAAAAAATTGCAGTTACTGTGTTACTTTTCTTGGTAGTGTGTTATACATTGTTTTTTTCTTTTCTATTAAAAGCCATATTATATTAAATAAACAATTCATATTTTTTTTAATAAAATACATTTTATAAAATATAAAAGATGTTTCCATCTATTATTATTATTATTATTGTTATCATTACAGTACAGTGATAGGGGTATACATTGACAAGGATTTGTTATAAGATACAAAAACATAACAGGCTAAACAAATCTATTACAGGAGGAGAAGGTCCCTGTTCTGGAGAGCTTACAGTCTACAAACTATCAGCTCTTTTAAATTTGGCAATCAATATTTAATTTTTTTTTAAAAATGTAACTTAATTTTGCAGTTCATACTCTGCTCATTAATGTGGCCTAATAGTTTAATTTCAGGAAGTCAGAACTTTAACCCCTTAACGACCAACGACGTATGGGGTACGTCCTGCAAAAAAATGCAGTTAATGACCAAGGACGTACCCCATACGTCGTTGGTCTTTGAAAGCAGTGGAAGCGATCCTGATAGCTTCCAGCTGCTTTCATGTTATTGCAGTGATGCCTCAATATTGAGGCATCCTGCAATAACTGTTTTTAGCCATCCGATGCAGAGAGAGCCACTCTGTGGCCCTCTCTGCATCGGCTATCAATAGCCATTACCGTTGGTGGGTGGGAGCTCATCCAGGGAGGCGGGTGGGCAGTTATTGGTGGAGGAGGGGGGAGGGATCTTGTGCGGGTGCGCGCGCGTGCACGGGCGCGTGCACGAGAGCCGTGCACGCGCGTGCACGTGAGATTAATGCAAACAGCATCAATATGCTGTAGATCTGGAGGGTGGGAGAGAGGACTGGGGAGGGTGGGATTTTCAAATCAAGGCATCTGGGAGAGGGTGGGGGGTTGGATGTTGAGGGGGGGGCAGCTACACTACAAAAATATTTAATAAAATAAAAAAATTTAAATACATTATTATTTTTCAAACTGGGTACTGGCAGACAGCTGCCAGTACCCAATATGGTGCACAATAAAGGCAGGGGGGGGGTTAAAGAGCTGTTTGGGGGGGGGGATCAGGGAGGTTGGGGGCTAAGGGGGGTCCTACACAGCAGAAGAATTTTTTATTTTTTTTAAAAAAACCTAAAACCCCCCCAGAAAACTTTTATTTTAGTACTGGCAGACTTTCTGCCAGTACTTAAGATGGCGGGGACATTTGTGGGGTGGGGGAGGGAAGGGAGCTGTTTGGGAGGGATCAGGGGGTCTGATGTGTCAGGTGGGAGGCTGATCTCTACACTAAAGCTAAAATTAACCCTGCAAGCTCCCTACAAGCTACCTAATTAACTCCTTCACTGCTAGACATAATATACGTGTGATGCGCAGCGGCATTTAGCGACCTTCTAACTACCGAAAAGCAACGCCAAAGCCATATATGTCTGCTATTTCTGAACAAAGGGGATCCCAGAGAAGCATTTACAACAATTTGTGCCATAATTGCACAAGCTGTTTGTAAATAATTTCAGTGAGAAACCTAAAATTGTGAAATATTTAAAGTTTTTTTTAATTTGATCGCATTTGGCGGTGAAATGGTGGCATGAAATATACCAAAATGGGCCTAGATCAATACTTGGGGTTGTTTACTACACTACACTAAAGCTAAAATTAACCCTACAAGCTCCCTACATGCTCCCTAATTAACCCCTTCACTGCTGCGCATAATACACGTGTGGTGCGCAGTGGCATTTAGCGGCCTTCTAATTACCAAAAAGCAACGTAGAAGCCATATATGTCTGCTATTTCTGAACAAAGGGGATCCCAGAGAAGCATTTAAAACCATTTGTGCAATAATTGCACAAGCTGTTTGTAAATAATTTCAGTGAGAAACCTAAAGTTTGTGAAAAAAATTGTGAAAAAGTGAACATTTTTTTTTATTTGATCGCATTTGGTAGTGAAATGGTGGCATGAAATATACCAAAATGGGCCTAGATCAATACTTTGGGATGTCTTCTAAATATATATATATATATATATATATATATATATATATATATATACATGTTAAAGGATATTCAGGGATTCCTGACAGATATCAGTGTCCCAATGTAACTAGCGCTAATTTTGAAAAAAAATGTAGTTTGGAAATAGCAAAGTGCTACTTTTATTTAGTGCCCTATAACTTGCAAAAAAAGCAAGGAACATGTAAACATTGGGTATTTCTAAACTCAGGACAAAATTTAGAAACTATTTAGCATGGGTGTTTTTGGGTGGTTGTAGATGTGCAACAGATTTTGGGGGTCAAAGTTTGAAAAAATTGTTTTTTTTTCCATTTTTTCCTCATATTTTATAATTTTTTTAATAGTAAATTATAAGATATGATGAAAATAATGGTATCTTTAGAAAGTCCATTTAATGGCGAAAAAAACGGTATATAATATGTGTGGGTTCAGTAAATGAGTAAGAGGAAAATTACAGCTAAACACAAACACTGCAGAAATGTAAAAATAGCCTTGGTCCCAAACGGTCAACAAATGGAAAAGTGCTCTGGTCACTAAGGGGTTAAATAAGCAATACATTCTTCAGATGATCAAACCACATTCTGTAGATTTGTTCTTAAAGGGCCACTAAACCCAAAATCTTTCTTTCATGATTCAGAAAGAACATGCAAATTTAAACAACTTTACAATTTACTTCTATTATTTATTTTGCTTCATTTTTTAGATATCCTTATTTGAAGAAAAAGCAATGCACATGGGTGAGCCAATCACATGAGGCTTCTATGTGCAGCAACCAATCAGCAGCCACTGAGCATATCTAGATATGCTTTTCAGCAAAGAATATCAAGAGAATAAAACAAATTAGATAATAGAAGTAAATTAGAAATATGTATAAAATTGCATTCTCTTTCTAAATCATGAAAGAAAAAATGTGGGTTTCATGTCCCTTAAAGTTGAAAATGTATTTAAGTTGGAACAGGCACTTTTTTTTAGGGGAAACTCTAGTCAAACATTTTTTTAGTTTGCATAGGGAAACGTCTGTAATATGTAATTCTTACATATTTGCAAGTTTGTTTTCTATTGTGCAAGGCTGCAAGCTAACCTAAAGTACAAAGTACAGGTGTTGAAATGCCTATAACAACCCTGTTCTGTGAAAGCCCACTGCTTCTATCACAGGGCGATACAATATGTGTATTACAAGATGGCAGTGCCCAGTACAAACATGCAGAGCTTTACCAACTGGTTTCTGTACACTTTTTGCCTCTGTGATTACCTTGTATCTAAGACTCTGCAGACTGCCCCCTTATTTCAGTTCTTATGACAGACCTGCATTTTAGCCAATCAGTGCTGACTCCTAGGTAACTCCACGGGCATTAGCACAATGTTATCTATATAGCACACATGAACTAACTCCCTCTAGTTGTGAAAAAATATGTCAAAATGAATGCAGATAAGAGGAGGCATTCAAGGGCTAAGAAATGATATGAGCCTACCTAGGTTTAGCATTCAACAAAGAATACCAAGAGAAAAAAAGCAAAAATTGATGAGAAAAGTAAATTTGAAAGTTGTTTAAAATTACTTGCCTTATTTGAATAATGAAAGTTTATTTTTGACTAGACTGTCCCGTTAAATTAGAGAACGTTATTAAAAAGAGATGCAGGTACAGGAAGAAAAACTATAACATGCTGAGTATTATCCATACATAGCAGTATAATATCCCTTCAAGATTATTGTCTATCAACCAGACCTCTCTGAAATAACAAAACACTTTGTACCTTTAAAAGAACAGGATGTATATTAATATAAAGATTAATGCATTGTACATTTTTTAAATAAGAAACTAGGTATAAAATACACATCTGATCATAATTACTATTGTGTTTAAAGGGACATGACAGCCCAAATTTTTATTTCATGATTCAGATAGAAAATACATTTTTAGACAACTTTCCAATTTCCTTCTATTATCTAATTTGCTCAATTCTCTTGGTATCCTTTTTTTTTTTAAATATAAAACAGTAATGCACAATGATGAGCCAATAACATGAAGCATATTTGTGCAGCTCCTGAGTCTATCTAGGTATGCTTTTCAACAAAGGATACCCAGAGAATGAAACTAATTAGATAGAAGTAATTTGAAAAATTGTTTGAAATCACATGCTTTATCTGAATAATAAAAGAACATAAAAAAGAGTTTTATGTCCTTTTAATTATTCATATTAGCTAATAAAATTCTGATTATTTAAATATCCATAAAACGAGTACAGAGCTCTGTGTTTGTGCGTGGAAAGTTTTCATCGTATAATTACAATTTAGCTGCGGTATCACAATTTGTGTTCCTCAGGATGGGAGATTCCTTCCTACTGATGTCCTGGTACTTCCTTTTCCAGGATGCTGATTTGTTCAGATAGCAAAAAATTTGTCCTTGCAAAAACATGTAAAGTGTGTTCGGCCCTTGACTTTCTGAACAAATCTCTTGATGAAGAGCATCCTGTACGTAATACTATTGTATTTATGTAACCTGCTTAAGTAGTAATCACCCCTATTCAAGCATGAACGTATTCTATTTATATGTATACTAAAAATACAAACAAAATATAGTTATTTCTACAGTGTGTTATTGTTTATTTCCTTCTCTGACTGTAACTGGATTGTTACAAATAAAGGATAATAATGATCAATCTAATGTAGAAATTACATGTACTAATGTCCCTTTAAGAATATATTCATAAGCATAAGTTATTGGTCATCAGCTGTATATAACATATTGCGATAGCTACAGAGGTATTTTTGTACTTGGCTACAAATACAGCTAAATGTATTCCTTTCTTTTGACTGTACATATTATGTAAATGTTATATGAAATCCATTTACTTCAACCAGGGCTAGATTATAAGTGGAGCTCAAAATATCTCTTTTGGTATTACAAGTTAGGTGCAATGCGAACGTGACCTCGTGTTCGCATTGCACGGAAGCTTTGCGCTCACAAGAGCGCGCTTCCATAGGTTCCAATGAGATCCTCATTCTGATGTCGTCAAACATGGCACAGAGGGGGTAAGCCACGCAGTGATGGCCAGCCAATTTAAATATATATGTATATGAATATACAGTATACATACATATATATTTTAATATGTGTATACAGCCTTTGCCTGTTTATTTATTAATTTAATAAAATGTAACTATTTTATATACAGGCTAGAATATGTATTTCAGATTATTAGAAAAAAAGTGTTGAGTGTATTGAAACTAGAAATATTTAGCCACCAATCAGCAAGTGCTACCCATATGCTGAACCAAAAATGGGCTGGCTCCTAAGCTTACATTCCTGTTTTTCAAATAAAGATACAAAGAGAATGAAGAAAATGTGATAATAGGAGTAAATCATAAAGTTGCTTACAATTGCATGCTCTATCTGAAAAAAATTGGGTTTAAGTCTTCAGTTTGTTAAGTTAGAAAACAAGCAAAAACTTCAATACTTTAAATACCTGGGGATCTGTATATTTGTTTAGAAATACAGTAGAAATGATGTTGCCAAATCTGAGCTCAGTTTGCTTATATGCCAAGAAAATAAAGTATATATTTCAGACAAACTAAACTACTGAATTGATAACATGTATATGGTTTGTGTTTGCTTAATGCTAAAAATCTTTTTTTTCTTTTTTTAAATTCTGTAGCTCGTCTGTGAATTTCAAAGGGCGCAAGGACATTTTTGAATACCACATTTTTACCATGTACAATTATTATTCGGCTTCCTACATTCCAAAACAACACCTGCTAGTGATGGCTTTATGCATCTATCCGTCAGTTTTGGATAGCAGCCTATAGATTAATTTAGACTTGCTTTGGCAATAAAATATCCACAAGTGAGCAGGTGTGAATATTGTCAACAAAAGCAATTCCTGGACTCTTGTTTATAAATGAAAGATATTTTACATTATTATGTTTTCTTTAAAAAATATGCAGCAGATATTTAGATACTTATTTTTGCAGTCATATATACTGTACACTGTATGCAATGAATTTTTTTAACACAATTTTTTTTAGAAGATAAATTAAAAAAATATCTTTAATGGAACAATAAAGTGTTTTTAATGTATGTCAGTTCATGCAAAAAGTGATGTTCCCAAACCTACCATTTCTTCTTAGAAACTTTCTGGAACTGAGGAGTTAGTGAGGGGCAATTGTCAGTTGGTGACCTATATTTATTTTTGGGTGAAGCTCTGTGTGAGGTATAGATGGGACAATAGTGGACTTGGGTCAGGACATTTGCCATGGAAGAGAATGGCAACAGCGCAACAATCCAGCAATATTCTGCATGATTGAGAGCAACCTGTTCTTTTTTTAATTGTTTCATGCTGGTAGAGATTTGCATCTCTCCACTGCTAGAGATGTGGGGGTCATCTTTATCAGCCAATGAGCAACCTATCCCTATGGATCAGTTATATATAAACATTGTAGGCAAAATAGTTTAACATGTTCAATTGCTGGTTTTCCATATGTATTAACACACATTGTTTTAGCTATTGTAAATTCAAAGGGAAGATGGTTATAGGTAAGTAAGTGACCTCCAGGTGTGTTATTTCTTTATATATAACATTGCTAGTATACTATTTTACTGTGGTATGAGCTGCATATGGTCTGTTTAGTAGGAGTTATTATAAAAGCATTTACAGATGCAGTCAAAAGATATAGACTTTATTAAATGAGAATTTTTTTTGCCAGGATAAGATTTAGCAAGCTAAGACATTTCATAATGACATAAACAGTTTCACTTCATACAAATATACTTTAATGATTATTTGAACTGCAGAGCATTTTAACTTAGCTGCTGCTATACTCATTTTGGGAACATATATTTTTTTTTCTACATCAAAGGGAAATTGAAACACATACAGTAGTTGCCAACATTTGGGGTAAAATTCATGGGCACTTCAAAAGATCAGTACTCAATGCAAACTGCAAACAAAATGTACAAAAATATTAATTATATTTTATTGCCGCATATATATATATATATATATATATATATATATATACTGGGCTTGCAAACATCAATATATATTATAAATGTTAATACAGACTCCTCCACCATTTTGAATATACTGTATATATATATATATATATATATATATATATATATATATATATATATACATATACATATATATATATATATATATATATATATATACATATATATATATATATATATATATATGTATATATATATACACATATACAGCATGTAGAAAGCACTCAATGGACTTTGTGAATAAGCAAAAAACGTTTATTCCACAATTAAAATATCATGACATTTCGGGTACCGGTCCGGTCCCTTTGTCTGATTCTGAGACAGAACATGTATACCATCACCCATACCACCCCTTCTTATATATCCTAATAGTGCAACCAGTTAGCCAATAATACTTAGCCCAAACTTCCTGCAGTCATCATGTGCACCGCCGCAAACACCAGTGTCGCAATGAAGTCATCACAGCGCGATGCACCCGATACGTCAAATGCGCACATGGAGGGGGCGGTGTCTCCACTGACAGCTGTTAGACATACATTATGCCCTATAGATTTCAACATAATTCAGATCACACAAGTTACTACCGTTATAGATCTACATCGTATGTCAAAAATACATAAGGGCTAAGATAGAGTTACATAGTATGTTAAAAACACTTATCTATGTTATATACATTGTTACATACTAGGGACACTATCAGTTCTTCGTGTCTATTCAAGTATGGTAGAAAAATCCATAACAACAGAGAAACAGAGTGATGATGCTATACCACGCAGTATGCGTGTGGATAGGGAATTCCTTGTCTTGTCCCAAAAGGACATATACTATGTCATCATACATTCCAGATGAACTCCTAATAGGGACGTATATTCCATCTTCAGGGGATATAGAGCAAAAGTCCCATCTTTATTCTTCAGAGGCTAATGATAGAAGGGACTGAAATCCAGGTGGGTGTTAAGACCTTTCAGTATCATAGTATCAAGAGTGTAAATCCATTTAGTCTCCCTTCTCAATAGTGAATTGGCCCTATTTCCTCCCATAGAAATAGGGGGTATGTGGTCTATCAACATGGTTTTCAAACTTGAGAAGCTTTATTTCTTCTTACAGAAATGTCTAGCCACAGGTTGCTCAGAGTCGCCTTTATCAATGACTTCCCTGATAGCACACGTATCATTGGCCATGAGATCTCTGAAAGATGTTACAGTTTTACCCACGTAAAATAGGGAACACGGGCAAATGAGAATATAGAGGACATGATCACTAGTACATCTCAGATGATGGTTGATTTTATATCTTTTATTTAAATGTGGATACTGGAATGAGGAGCCTCTCATCATACTGTTGCATGTCACGCAGTTGCCGCATTGAAAGCAGCCTTTCTTATTTGACTGTAACCATGTCATTTTGTAATAACATTTCACTGCTTTCAATGCGGCAACTGCGTGACATGCAACAGTATGCTTAGAGACTCCTCATTCCAGCATCCACATTCAAATAAAATATATAAAATCAACCATCGTCTGACATGTACTAGTGATCATGTCATCTATATTCTCATTTGCCTGTGTTCCCTATTTTACGTGGAAAAAACAGTAACAGCTTTCAGAGATCGCATGGCCAACCATAGGTGTGCTATCAGGGAAGCAATGATAAAGGCGACTCTGAGCAACCTGTGGCTAGGCATTTCTGTAAGAAGAAACACAGTGTTTTAAAGCACTGATAGTGTCCCTAGTATGTAACAATGTATATAACATAGATAAGTGTTTATAACATATTATGTAACTCTATGTTAGCCCTTATGTATTTTTGACATACAATGTAGATCCTTCACGGTAGTAACTTGTGTGATCTGAATTATGTTAAAACCTATAGGGCATAATGTATCTCTGAGAGCTGTCAGTGGAGACACCACCCCCTCTATGTTTGCATTTGACGTATCGGGTGTGTCGCGCCATGATGATGTCATTGCGACACTGGTGTTTGCGGATATCTGCAGGAAGTTTGGGCTAAGTATTATTGGTTAACTGGTTGCACTATTAGGATATACAAGAAGGGGTGGTGTCGGTGATGGTATACATGTTCTGTCTAGTTGGAATAATTTGACAAAGGGACCAGACCGGTACCCGAAACGTCATGATATTTTAATTGACAAAGTCCATTGAGTGCTTTCTACATGCTGCATTTGGATTTACACTGTTAGCACCTTGGTCATTACTTGTGATGAGGAGTGCATACCTTTAGAGAGGAATATATATATATATATATATATATATATATATATATACAGGGCCGGACTGGGAAATCAGCCCGGCCCTCAAAATTTATATGGCCCAGCCCCGCCCCCCCTCTGGATAAGCCACGGCCCCACTCCAACATCCGGTTCAACCTCGCCCTCCCTCCGGGTTAGCCTGGTCCCACCCCCTCTCTGGCTCAGCCTTGCCCCCTCTGACCCAATTCCCCGGCAATAATGTAAGCACACCCTCCCTCACCTCCTCACGCTGTGTTAGCAAGTCGGCCGCTCCTAGCCTTGCCCCCCACTGGCCCAATTCCCCGGCAATAATGTAAGGACACCATCCCTCACCTGCTCACGATGTGTTAGCAAGTCGACCGCTCCGCTCCTAGCCTCCTTCACTGGCTCTGGCTCAACCCCCCCCCTCCGGCTCTGGCTCAGCCTCGCCCCCCTCCTGGTCAGCCCCGCCCCACCTCCGGCTAAGGACACCCTCCCTCACCTACTCAGCTCACACTGTGTAATGTTGCCTAAACAATGCCTATGCTGGCTTGCGTAATGGAGCAGAGCGTCGGCATCTGCAGCTGAGCTGCTTGAGCCTCTGCTCTCTCTGTGCAGCTGCCAGTGCAGTGCCGGCCCACTGGGATGCCGGCCCACCAGGATTTTTCCCGGTATCCCGGTGGCCCAATCCGGCCATGTATATATATATATATATATATATATATATATATATATTATATATTCATGAAGAAACCTGTACGGAAAATGACAATCACGACAATGCAAATGTGACTTAAAAACAAACATTAATAGAAAATGACTGCTACACGCCATTTATAGCTGTTGGGCTCCTGATCATTTTTAGCTGTACAGGATATCAGGTGTTTGATACAGATACATATGTTTGTTCTGCCAACTACAGATGTACTGTACAATAGTGATGATTAGAGTTTTAATGAATCAATATCATGCATGCAAATAAACTTCTAAAATGTCTTCTGTAGCCTTTTCAGTGTCTTGCACATGTGCAACATTATAAAATGATTAAAAATGTTATTAAAATTCTTGCAAAGATATTTTTTAAAAGCTATGTTATGGTTTTATAAAGTATTTTTAGGTGTTAAATTTGAAAAGTTTAAAATTATCAAGGAAACCTGTTGAAAAAAGGTATCTGGAAAATGGATTGTGAACAACAAGAACCTTTCTGCTCCATGATGAAAACAGGGCTTTTATTGTGAAGCCAAAAACATGATCACAGCCGTGGCAAGTAGCCAAAAATGAACTATTGTGATTATGTCAAAATAAAAAATTGCTTTTCTCAGGCCTAAACATAGCAAAAACAACACAATACATTGTGGTATGAAATTTTGAGTTGAATCTCCCTTAAAAAAAGGAATAAAAGAAAGCTAAATACTGGAGAAGAAAAACAACCTGTAAGATAGAGAAAATGATTTTGTTGGGAAAAAAATATGTGATTAAAAAGTACGGGCAAGATTACATATGCGGCGTCGCCCGCAAAAGCCGGCGACTCCAGTTTTTACGTGATTTTGCTCTCAGATATACGGCTCCGCAAATAAATGTGGCTCGTATATTTCACCTGTCGCCTGCAATTTACCTAAATTTAAAAATACTAAGTTACAATTAATCTAACATTACTTTAAAAATAAAAAACTAAATTTAATTTAATCTAAAATTACAAAAAATAAAAAAGTTTAAGATTACAGAAAATAATAAACCGAATTATCAAAAATAAAAAAATTAAACCTTATTCATATGCAAATTAAAAAGACCCCCAAAATAAAAAAAACCCCTAATCTAATACTAAACTACAAATAGCCCTTAAAATGGCTTTTTGGGGCAATAGCTAACAAACGGCTAGATTTGGAGTTTTGTCGGTAACAACCCGAAAATCTAACGCCGGCTTTTTCTGGCCGCACCATAAAAATAACTCTGGTATTGAGAGTCCACATAAAGGCTGCGTTAGGCTCCAAAAAAGGAGCGTAGAGCATATTTAACACAGCTTCAACTCTCGATACCAGAGTTGCTTACGCAAGCGGCCAGCCTCAAAAACGTGCTCGTGCACGATTCTCCCATAGAAAACAATGGGGCTGTTTGAGCTGAAAAAAAAAACACCTGCAAAAAAGCCGCGTTCAGCTCCTAACGCAGCCCCATTGTTTGCTATGCGGAAACACTTCCTACGTCTGCACCTAACACTCTAACATGTACCCCGAGTCTAAACACCCCTAACCTTACACTTATTAACCCCTAATCTGCCGCCCCCGCTATCGCTGACCCCTGCATATTATTTTTAACCCCTAATCTGCCGCTCCGTAAACCGCCGCTACTTACATTATCCTTATGTTCCCCTAATCTGCTGCCCCTAACACCGCCGACCCCTATATTATATTTATTAACCCCTAATCTGCCCCCCACAACGTCGCCTCCACCTGCCTACACTTATTAACCCTCTAAGTTAAATATAATTTTAATCTAACAAAATTAATTAATTCTTATTAAATAAAGTATTCCTATTTAAAGCTAAATACTTACCTGTAAAATAAATCCTAATATAGCTACAATATAAATTATAATTACATTGTAGCTATTTTAGGATTAATATTTATTTTACAGGCAACTTTGTAATTATTTTAACCAGGTACAATAGCTATTAAATAGTTAAGAACTATTTAATAGTTACCTAGTTAAAATAATTACAAAATTACCTGTAAAATAAATCCTAACCTAAGTTACAATTAAACCTAACACTATACTATCATTAAATTAATTAAATAAAATACCTACAATTACCTACAATTAAACCTAACACTACACTATCAATAAATAAATTAAATACAATTCCTACAAATAACTACAATGAAATAAACTAACTAAAGTACAAAAAATAAAAAAGAACTAAGTTACAAAAAATAAAAAAATATTTACAAACATAAGAAAAATATTACAACAATTTTAAACTAATTACACCTACTCCAAGCCACCTAATAAAATAACAAAGACCCCCAAAATAAAAAAATACGCCCTACCCTATTCTAAATTACTAAAGTTCAAAGCTCTTTTACCTTACCAGCCCTGAACAGGGCCCTTTGCGGGGCATGCCCCAAGAAGTTCAGCTCTTTTGCCTGTAAAAAAAAACATACAATACCCCCCCCAACATTACAACCCACCACCCACATACCCCTAATCTAACCCAAACCCCCCTTAAATAAACCTAACACTAAGCCCCTGAAGATCTTCCTACCTTATCTTCACCATACCAGGTTCACTGATCGGTCCAGAAGAGCTCCTCCGATGTCCTGATCCAAGCCCAAGCGGGGGGCTGAAGAGGTCCATGATCTGGCTGAAGTCATCATCCAAGCGGGAGCTGAAGAGGTCCATGATCCGGCTGAAGTCTTCATCCAAGCGGGGCAGAAGAGGTCTTCCATCCGATTGAAGTCTTCATCCAAGCGGGATCTTCTATTGTCATCCATCCGGAGCGGAGCGGCAGGATCCTGAAGACCTCCGACGCGGAACATCCATCCTGGCCGACAACTGAACGACGAATGACGGTTCCTTTAAATGACGTCATCCAAGATGGCGTCCCTCGAATTCCGATTGGCTGATAGGATTCTATCAGCCAATCGGAATTAAGGTAGGAATATTCTGATTGGCTGATTCCATCAGCCAATCAGAATATTCCTACCTTAATTCCGATTGGCTGATAGAATCCTATCAGCCAATCAGAATTCGAGGGACGCCATCTTGGATGACGTCCCTTAAAGGAACCGTCATTCTTCAGTTGGACGTCGCCGGAAGAAGATGTGTCCGCGGTGGAGGTCTTCAGGATGGAGCCAGTCGTCATCGGATGAAGATAGAAGATGCCGCTTGGATCAAGATGGTTGCAGGTCCGGATCGCCTCTTCTTCCCGGATAGGATGAAGACTTTGGAGCCTATTCTGGACCTCTTCAGCCACCGGATGATGGATCGCCAGCCCCCGCTTGGGTTGGATGAAGATATTGGAGCCAGGACGGATCGGTGATACCTGGTGAGGTGAAGACAAGGTAGGATGATCTTCAGGGGCTTAGTGTTAGGTTTATTTAAGGGGGGTTTGGGTTAGATTAGGGGTATGTGGGTGGTGGGTTGTAATGTTGGGGGGGTATTGTATGTTTTTTTTTTAAAGGCAAAAGAGCTGAACTTCTTGGGGCATGCCCCGCAAAGGGCCCTGTTCAGGGCTGGTAAGGTAAAAGAGCTTTGAACTTTAGTAATTTAGAATAGGGTAGGGCATTTTTTATTTTGGGGGTCTTTGTTATTTTATTAGGGGGCTTAGAGTAGGTGTAATTAGTTTAAAATTGTTGTAATATTTTTCTTATGTTTGTAAATATTTTTTTATTTTTTGTACTTTAGTTAGTTTATTTCATTGTAGTTATTTGTAGATATTGTATTTAATTAATGTATTGATAGTGTAGTGTTAGGTTTAATTGTAGGTAATTGTAGGTATTTTATTTAATTAATTTAATGATAGTATAGTGTTAGGTTTAATTGTAACTTAGGTTAGGATTTATTTTACAGGTAATTTTGTAATTATTTTAACTAGGTAACTATTAAATAGTTCTTAATTATTTAATAGCTATTGTACCTGGTTAAAATAATTACAAAGTTGCCTGTAAAATAAATATTAATCCTAAAATAGCTACGATGTAATTATAATTTATATTGTAGCTATATTAGGATTTATTTAACAGGTAAGTATTTAGCTTTAAATAGGAATACTTTATTTAATAAGAGTTAATTAATTTTGTTAGATTAAAATTATATTTTACTTAGGGGGGTGTTAGTGTTAGGATTAGACTTAGCTTTAGGGGTTAATACATTTATTAAAATAGCGGTGAGCTCTGGTCGGCAGATTAGGGGTTAATAATTGAAGTTAGGTGTCGGCGATGTTAGGGAGGGCAGATTAGGGGTTAATACTATTTATTATAGGGTTAGTGAGGCGGATTAGGGGTTAATAACTTTATTATAGTAGCGGTGCGGTCCGCTCGGCAGATTAGGGGTTAATAAGTGTAGGCAGGTGGGGGCGACGTTGAGGGGGGCAGATTAGGGGTTAATAAATATAATATAGGGGTCGGCGGTGTTAGGGGCAGCAGATTAGGGGTACATAGCTATAATGTAGGTGGCGGCGCTTTGCGGTCGGCAGATTAGGGGTTAATTATTGTAGGTAGCTGGCGGCGATGTTGTGGGGGGCAGATTAGGGGTTAATAAATATAATACAGGGGTCGGCGGTGTTAGGGGCAGCAGATTAGGGGTACATAAGTATAACGTAGGTGGCGGTCGGCAGATTAGGGGTTAAAAAAATTTAATCGAGTGGCGGCGATGTGGGGGGACCTCGGTTTAGGGGTACATAGGTAGTTTATGGGTGTTAGTGTACTTTAGAGTACAGTAGTTAAGAGCTTTATGAACCGGCATTAGCCCAGAAAGCTCTTAACTACTGACTTTTTTCCTGCGGCTGTAGTTTTGTCGTTAGATGTCTAACGCTCACTTCAGACACGACTCTAAATACCGGAGTTAGAAAGATCCCATTGAAAAGATAGGATACGCAATTTACGTAAGGGGATCTGCGGTATGGAAAAGTCGCGGCTGAAAAGTGAGCGTTAGACCCTATTTTGAGTGACTCCAAATACCGGAGGTAGCCTAAAACCAGCGTTAGGAGCCTCTAACGCTGGTTTTCACGGCTAACGCCAAACTCCAAATCTAAGCCTTAGGTTTTTTTAGTGTTAGGTTTTTTATTTTGGAGGGTTTGGTGGGTGGGGTGACTTACTGTTAGTGGGGGACTTAAACATTTTTTTAATGCAAAAGAGCTGTTTAACTTACTGCAATGCCCTACAAAAAGCCTTTTAAGGGCTATTGGTAGTTTAGTATTCGATTAGGGGTGTTTTTATTTTGGGGGGCTTTTTATTTTCATAGGGATTAGGTTTATTTGTTTTATTTTTTTGATAATTTGGTTTATTATTTTCTGTAATGCTACACTTTTTTATTTTTTGTAATTTTAGATTAATTTAAACTTATTTTTTTTATTTTTAAAGTAATGTTAGGTTTCTAATTGTATCTTAGTATTTTTTTTTATTTAGTTAATTGGGGTTAATTTAAGAGGTGTTAGATTAGGGGGCTCAGTAATTAAATTAGGTTTATTGTGATGTAGGGGTTTGGCGGTTTAGGGGTTATTAGATTAATTATGTTTAATGCAATGTGGGGGTTGTTGGTTTAGGGGTTAATACATTTATTATTAGTTGCAATGTGGGGGGATTGCGAATGTAGGGGTTTTTACGTGCTGGGTTTATTTTTGGGAGGCTTGCTAGACTTTTACGGGAGATTTTATATATTTTTTTATTTTCTTAGGTGCCTGCATTTTCTAAAGTGCCATAAGTCACTGGCGACTCCAGAAATTTGTATTTATGCACATTTCTGGACATCGCTAGTTTATCCAATTTATGGTTTACGTGATTCCCCGATGTGCAAGGTGAAATTACGGGCGGCGTGGGTTTCAGCAGTTATGCTGAAGCCTGCCTCATATATGTAATCTTGCTCTACAGTTTTATTATGCACGTAGTTCTAGTATATAAAGGGGTAGATGATTTTTATTTATTTTTTTATTTTTTTCCTGTAAAAACATTTAAAACATTATTTCACACACTAAGATCATTAAATGTGTGTTGAATATTATTAATTAGATATGATATTTACAGTTACAGTTTTCAATTTAGCCTTCTTTTTTGAATGCTGGGTTAAAAAATAAAAATTCTCTAGCATATAATGCGACTGG
Source organism: Bombina bombina (assembly GCF_027579735.1). NCBI lineage: Eukaryota > Metazoa > Chordata > Amphibia > Anura > Bombinatoridae > Bombina > Bombina bombina. Next base: position 284,621,383 of record NC_069500.1, read on the forward strand.
TGAACCAGTGATGTAACTTTAAACACTTAAAGGGAAATTACTTATCATCTATTAACTAGGTTAAAACATAACCAACAAAGTTGATTAAAGAAGCCATATTTCTTCATGATAAATGACTTGAGTTCTGAGATAAGGCAAATGCACTGCCAATGAAATCTTTAACATTATGAAAAAAGGGAACAAGATTGGCATTTAAGATTGTTACTAGCTGCTATTTATAACCAGAGGCACAGGAAACTAATTAGATGCTTTTGCAGAGTTCTCAGCTGACTCAGCATGCTCTAATGAGAATAAGTCAATGAATTTTCTAGACAGAAAACTATAATGCAAAGGAAACTGAAAAACTAGCTATTTAAGTAACGTGTTTATTACCCATCATCTTGAAATATTCTTGTTGAGCACAAAACTGTAACCGTGTGCTATGAATTCTAAAATTTAATTATTTCATAAACGGAGCACTCAGGCAAAAAAGAACAAATGAAACAAAAAAAATGCTTACAATTTAAACTTACGTTGTTCTAAATATTAATTTGCAAAAATATCATATTGTGGTTTACCACTGTGAGGACCTCAGACGTTCCTTATAATAAATGCACCTGGGGATAACTAAAAACAAATAAACAGATAAAAAAACAAAAGAGATAAGGCACTGATTAAAAATTTGATACAAATCAAATTAAATTTGTAATTATGTGGGTTATATCGCTAAGCCTTTTTGTTATTTGAGAATCACAAACACTCGTTATTCTGTCTAAGTGTATGTGCCACTCTTGCACCATAATGCGGTGTAACACTCAACTTTGATAGCTAATCTTTTGGCACCAGGAGGCACAGAAAATAATCAGTCGGGGGGGGGGGGTTGGTTAAGTCTAGCTAATGTAGGGTCATAATGACTTAGAGGTGTGACTGGGCAGTTAGCAATGGTTTAGGGCATGGATGGCATCTGCAGGGTGGTGCATTTTTGTTTGTGTTATAGGTTAGGCACAACAGGACAGGATACATGGTGGCTCAGTGGCAATAAAAAAAGCTTCAGAAGTAGATGTTGGCGCTTCTTATTAGGTCTCCAAAACATAAATAAAAGGTTTCATGAGTAGCTAAAAAGGTGTCCGAATGGGTTGCTAATAGAAGTTACCATGCAAACATTAATGTACAATTTCATACCTATTTAATACAATTAAACATTGCTAATTGAAAAATAGAAGAAAAATATATTTTTGCCACTTTGTACCATCTTGCAATGAATTCAGAAGTTATAAAATATATATAACTATATATATACTTACTTGGCTACTGCTGGTTGTGTGCTGTAATAGTATTTGTGTTTACAGGCACGCTGTAGTTTCAGTGCAGGCATGCTGTGGTTATGTAAAACCAGTGCACTGTTCTTGTCTTTGCCGGCGTGTTGAGATATTTAGTAAGGGCACACTATATTTATGTGGCAAGTGTGCTATTCTTACATTTTGGCGCACTGTGTATTTGTGTGTGAATGTGCTTTCATAAGTGCACTGTTTTTGTATTGTTAGATACAAACATCAAAAAGGGGAATAACACAGACCCCTTTTTGATGTTCTAAGGAAAAAAACTAGGATTTCTTATTACACTGCCAACTGATTTGTATTAGACTCTATTATATATTTAAAAGTACTGTTTTGTTATTTTCTTTCTCAATAAAGTTGTTATCAGCATCTAATTCTTTAAGAGTCAGTTTATTAATTTATCAAAAATAATTTTAATGCAACTTGTTATAACTGTTTATTATAGCGATATAAATAAAGGTTTACGTAGTTCTTTGAAAACTGAAGCACTGACATGTGCAAGCAGGAATGCCATGATGCGGCACACATGTGCATTAAGGTAAGAAAAAATTAGGGGTTCCCTCAGGCGCCTACACAGGCGGAGGCAAGGGGATAGCAGCAAGGAACCGAAGGATAGTAAAATCACTTATAACAGCTGATACAATAAAATTACTTATTTAATACAACCGTGATACAATTAGATACAATAATCATGGATCCATGAAATGAATACATACAATTAATACAAGAAAGCAGATAAAAACAGTTATAACAATAATATAAGAACGATAATAAGAACAATGAATTGCACAATAATAGATAATAAAAACAATGATTGCACAATAATAGATAATAAATTGTACAATAATAAAAACAATCAGTCTGGATTGCACAATGATAATGGTAATTAGACCAAAGAACTTGAAAGAATGGATAGAGGGCTAGGACTTGAGCCCATCCAATGGACAGTGCAGAACTTGTGTAGATGTAACCAATAAATGTAGATTCCAATTGTATGAAAGTGTGAGCAGTGTTCAAAAATTCATGTATGAGTGGTATCCAAAAATTAATGGGTGTGTAATATTAGCCTGAAGTGAATCCTATAGAAACAGTGATCAAAAAAATGAAAATTGTGAGTCCATAGTGTGAGTCCATCGAATTTTTTTTTTTTTCATTTTTTGATCACTGTTTCTATAGGATTCACTTCAGGCTAATATTACACACCCATTAATTTTTGGATACCACTCACACATATATAGGTATAGATGTTTTTTTATGAAAAAAAATTAGATATATGTAGAAATATTTATTTATGAATAAATAGAACATATTCTTCTATATGAAGAACATTGTAATGTGAAATATTAATATTCATTGGAATATGAATATCTTAATTCAAGGTTTCTAAGGAGCCCAAAGATTCATAAGAGTTTAAAAAAAAGTCGGGAAAACCTATTATAACTGCAAACCTATCCCAATCTCAGGACAGGTTCTTACAGAAGAATGTTAGATATTTACCTTCCTTTCTAAAATGTTCCACACATGTTATTCAAATATTAAATAACATGCAGTGGGAAGAGTGATTATTGTTACTTGTGATGTCACATCTTTATATAGGAATATAGCAAATAAACTTGGAGTAGAAGCTCTAAGGCATTTTCTAAATAATAGAGAGCGCTCAGAAGAAATAAATTCTAGAATGTATAGAATATTTTTTAAATCATAATTATTGTTATTTCAATATGATTTTTATTTGAAAAAGAAGGGAACTGCAATGGGCACTAGATTTGCCACAAACTATGCCAACCTATTTATGGGTAAATGGAAACAAGAGTTCTGGTAAGAATGAGGCTTTGGGTCAAATCTAGTTCTATACAAGTGGTTCATAGATGATATTATAATTATTTGATGAGGCTAATTAGAAGATTTGGAGAAATTCATGGGAGTTATGAATAAAAATTATAAAGGATTGATGTTCACTTATTAATTTTGTAGGGAATCTGTCACTTTTCAAGATTTAGATTTAATAGTATGTGATGAAGGGTTTTATACTAAGACTTATTTTAAAGATATTGTTGCAAATAATTACATCCATGCTAAAAGTTGCCACCTAAATAGATGGAAGGTGAACATACCCTTGGTCAGAGCTTTAAGATTAGGAAAAATTGTACCAGAATACTGGATTATGAAGAACAGAGAATGGTTACAAAGAGAGAGTGATATCCTCAGCAATCGAGCAATCCAGAAAGGTAGAAAGGAATGCACTACTTGAGTGTACAAGAGGGAAAGTAGAGAGGGATAAATCCATCATCGATAATCCATTTATCACAAATTTTAATAATGATTTTAAAATGATAAATTTGATTTTATAAAATCACTGACATCTGGTACAAGTTGATCCTCTGAGAAGAAATAAAGTGAATCCATATCCAAGGATCATATATAAAAGAGCAAAACAATAGGATTATTAAGGAACAGGATTTATTGGGAAATACATTGTGTGGTTTCTTCACATTTTTATTGTGCAAGGCTTATTAACATAGCTCCAAAATTGAAGAAAAAAATCATTACAAACTAAGAAAATATTTAAGATCAATGAGACTATCAGGTATAGGAATAGCATATTTGATTCATTGCTCCAGTCAGAAACAGTATGTTGGAGAAACAACAAGACCCCTAAGGGATAGAATTAAGGAACATTTCTGCTGTATAAAGAGAGTAGAGTTTAACACATATATTTATAAGCACTTTAGGGAAATCCATGGGACAAAAGGAATGATTTAAAATATTTAGGTATTTGCTGAGTAAAACCTAACTGGAGTGGAGGTAATTATGAAGAGAAATTTCTATATTGAAAGGGAGCGCTAATATACAAATTGAAAACCTTGCAACCATATGGACTAAATTAAGAAATTTAAGTCATTGCCTTTTCATAGAAAAATCTAAATGTCTGTGTTAGTTATTAAAGTATTGTCATAGAGTCAGAAAGTGGGTATTTTCGTATTTTTGTATACAGCTGGATATATATATATATATATATATATATAAAAAGTCAAAGCGGTGAGGATATGCACATATGCACTAGACCTAAAATTATGTTACTGATAGTAAAGTGAACAATGCCCCTTCAAATGGTGCCAATGAGATCCTTAGCCACTAGTCTCGTATAAGACAAAAAAAACCTGATTCAAATAGCAGACTATGTCTGTGTCAGGGAACCTCCTAAACTTGCAAGCCGTATGTGACAAAAACACCAGTGGGGTAATGGGATGAGTTGAAGCAGCCTGTGCTAAACAGCTAGTAGCTAAACCCACACAACGCATCAGGTATGTCAAACCGGGATCCGGACTGGGATTTTTCCACTTCTATGGATCTCAAACCACCAGTGTCCACAGCACCCAACCGGCATAAAGAGCAGCAAAAGGAGGTGTGTCCGTTCACGTGTTGTTGGCAACCAATCAGGGTCATTGTATCCCAGAGCTATTCAATGCCCCGTGTAAGGCAAACAGGAGCTCCCTAGCCTTTTCGGTTCATGGTCCACATAGCATAGGCAGAGAGAAAATAGTACCGTAGGCTTAGGTTGAAGTTCATAATTTTGTTTATTCATATTCTAAATAGGATAAAAACATAAAGGAGGTCCATAGATAAACACAAACCCTGCAGAGTATTAGTATGCTGATAGTCTGCAGTGTGTGAGTTTATCTATGGACTTCCTTGATGTTTTTATCCTATTTAGAATATGAATAAACAAACTTTTTAACTTCAACCTAGCCTACGGTACTATTTTCTCTCTGTATATATATATATATATATATATATATATATATATATATATATATATATATATATATATATATATATATTGGGGCTGAATCACCATAAAAAGCTCAGTTAGATAAAAATGTTTCCATATTATATTTTAATTGAGAGTATTTTTTGTTTTTAGGGTAATAAAAATAATCATTATAGTGAGAAGGGTATGAGGAGAATTTGAAGAATACATAATGGTGAGGAAAATCTAAACCACCTTAAAATTAAATTATAAGTTCATATCCATAAAATCCACCTTGAAGAAGGAAAGACTTATTTTGGGTTACCCAATATGAAATTGGGTAAACAATAGATAATGGAAGTAAGAACCACAGTTAAAACATCTTAGATAATGGAAGTAAGAATCACAGTTAAAACATCTTAGATAATGGAAGTAAGAATCACAGTTAAAACATTTTGATAAAGCCTAAGAAAGGGGTGAAACACATTGATAAAACTGTGGATTGTTGCGTAACAAAAAAATTGGATATAGCATTTTTTTTTAATCTCATTTAGGATTAGAGAGAAGTGAAAGCCGTTTTGATCAATGTGCATTGGAGGCCATGTTAGAAGACTGACAGCCCGGTGTTGCAAATGCTGGAAATAACTTTAAGACAAACTCTGCTGACTGCAATTGTGAGTAGGGAGCTGTGTGAATGTGTGAAACAGTCTGTTCAACAACGGCTATACAGTGGGTATACAGGCGGGAGGTTAGCAACACACAAAGGCTAGATTACAAGTGGAGTGACAATTTTCACTCACGCTTGTGCACTAACTTCACTCAAAGTAAGCTTTTGCGTGCATTGGATACTGCATGTAATACAATTTGTAAGTAAAATGTAGTTTTACTCTGAGAGGCTTCTGACTAGAATTGTGAGTAGGGAGCTGTGTGAAACAGTCTGCTCAACGAATGGCTAGACAGTGCATATACAGGCGAAAGGCTAGCAACACACTAAGGGCTAGATTATGAGTGGAGCGGTAGTTTGAGCTTTCGCTCGTGCGCTAACTTCGCTAGACAGAGGCCTTTTGCACGCATATTACAAGTTGGAAGTAAAATGTTTTTGCACAAGTGCTATCCCGATGTGCATAAAAAGCCCAAGTCCAAATATTGTGACAGTGTTAATGTATTCCCCCATTGGGGGGTAGTTATCAACGTGTCTACTTTCCTGCCTTCGCCGGCCCAATACGCCCGCCTAAGCTCGCCTACCTTCGCCGCCGCGGACCTGAAAAAATACGCCTAAGTTATCAAAAAAAGCTGTCAAAAAGCCGCGGGGCGATGAGCAGCGGACTGTGAGAGTTATCACTCATCCGATCTCGCTGCTCTTCGGCTGTTTGACAGCTTTCTTGCTAGCCTGTCACTAAGCACTCACACTAAACTACACTGTTCTACCCCCTATACCGGCGCCCCCGGAGCCCCCCGCAACTAAATAAAGTTACTAACCCCTAAACCGCCGCTCCTAGACCCCGCCGCAAGTCTTATAAATGTATTAACCCCTAAACCGCCGCTTCTAGACCCTGCCGCAACTCTTATAAATGTATTAACCCCTAAACCGCCGCTCCCGGACACCGCTGCCACCTACATTATACCTAGTAACCCCTATCCTGCGCCCCCTATACCGTCGCCCTCTATAATAAAATTATTAACCCCTATACTGCTGATCCCGCACCTCGCCACAAATAAATAAATAGTTTAACCCCTAAACCGCCGCTCCCTGAACCCGCCGCAACCTATATTACATTTATTAACCCCTATCCTGCCCCCCCCTACACCGTCGCCACCTATAATAAATTTATTAACCCCTATCCTGCCCCCCCTACACCGCTCCCACTGTAATAAAATTATTAACCCTTAAACCTAAGTCTAACACTAACCCTAACACCCCCCAACTTAAATATTAATTAAATAAATCTAAATAATATTTTTATTATTAACTAAATTATTCCTATTTAAAACTAAATACTTACCTTTAAAATAAACCCTAATATAGCTACAATATAAATAATAATTATATTCTAGCTATTTTAGGATTTATTTTTATTTTACAGGCAACTTTCAATTTATTTTAACTAGGTACAATAGCTATTAAATAGTTATTAACTATTTAATAGCTACCTAGCTAAAATAAAGAGAAATTTACCTGTAAAATAAATCCTAACCTAAGTTATAATTACACCTAACACTACACTATACTTTAATAAATTATTCCTATTTAAAACTAAATACTTACTTGTAAAATAAACCCTAATATAGCTACAATATAAATAATAATTATATTGTAGCTATCTTAGGATTTATATTTATTTTACAGGTAAATTTCTCTTTATTTTAGCTAGTTAGAATAGTTATTAAATAGTTATTAACTATTTAATAACTACCTAGCTAAAAGAAATACAAAATTACCTGTAAAATAAATCCTAACCTAAGTTACAATTAAACCTAATACTACACTATCATTAAATTAATTAAATAAACTGCCTACAAATAACTACAATTAAATACAATTACATAAACTAACTAAAGTACAAAAACTAAAAAAAGCTGTTACAAAAAATAAAAAAATAAGTTACAAACATGTTAAAAATATTACAACAATTTTAAGCTACTTACACCTAATCTAAGCCCCCTAATAAAATAACAAACCCCCCCAAAATAAAAAAATGCCCTACCCTATTCTAAATTAAATAAAGTTCAAAGCTCTTTTACCTTACCAGCCCTTAAAAGGGCCTTTTGTGGGGGCATGCCCCAAAGTTCAGCTCTTTTGCCTGTAAAAGAAAAATACAACCCCCCCCAACATTAAAACCCACCACCCACATACCCCTAATCTAACCCAAACCCCCCTTAAAATAACCTAACACTAATCCCCTGAAGATCATCCTACCTTTAGTTGTCTTCACTCAGCCGAGCCACCGATGGAACTGAAGAGGACATCCGGACCGGCAGAAGTTATCCTCCAAGGGGCGCTGAAGAAATCTTCCATCCGATGAAGTGATTCTCCAAGCGGCGCTGAAGAAATCTTCCATCCGGGCGAGGTCATCTTCCAAGAGGCGCTGAAGAAGTCTTCTATCCGGGCGAGGTCATCGTCGAAGCCGGGTCTTGAATGTTCATCCCGCCGACGCGGAACATCCTCCTTTCCCGACGAACTACCGACGAATGAAGGCTCCTTTAAGGGACGTCATCCAAGATGGCGTCCCTTCAATTGCGATTGGCTGATAGGATTCTATCAGCCAATCGGAATTAAGGTAGGAAAAATCTGATTGGCTGATGGAATCAGCCAATCAGATTCAAGTTCAATCCGATTAGCTGATCCAATCAGCCAATCAGATTGAGCTCGCATTCTATTGGCTGATCGGAACAGCCAATAGAATGCGAGCTCAATCTGATTGGCTGATTGGATCAGCCAATCGTATTGAACTTGAATCTGATTGGCTGATTCCATCAGCCAATCAGATTTTTCCTACCTTAATTCCGATTGGCTGATAGAATCCTATCAGCCAATCGGAATTGAAGGGACGCCATCTTTTTTTATACAATTTCTTTTTTTGTAATAAATATTATCAGACAGTGTTGTTATGAGTATAACTGTACTTTGTAAATGTATTTTTGTAAATGTGTTTTGTGCAACTATTTTGTCTTGCGTAAGAGTTAACCAGAGCTCTGAGATCACAATATCCTGACACGCGTTAATTTAAATTGCGCTCAAGTGAACACATTTAATTTCAACTTGTAATACGCGCTACTTACAATCGCCTAGATCAGTGCTTTACAAACTGTGTGTCAGGACACACTAGTGTGTCGGCAGCAGTGTGTAGGTGTGTCCCTGCTTCAGCACAAATTTTTTTTAATTTTTTTTTTTGGTTTCTGACTTTTCGCCTGCCTGCTACGCATATCACATGGTTGACACGTGATTGATACCTAGGGGGACACAGATCATCTTAACCTATTAGCGCAGCTCAGTGGGAACTGAAACTATTCCCATTGGCGGCACATTGGCTCCTGACTGCACGTGTAGTCTCCTTAATTGGCTCGTGACTGCATGTGTAGTCAGTGAGTGGGACAGCAGTGTGTTCGCAGCGCAGGAAGTAGTCAATCGGACTCACCGAGCTCTGAGGGTGGCAGCTTAAATGCTGAGCTGAAGTCAGTGGGGGTTTTTTTGCAACTAGCTCCCAGTAGTGCATTGCTGCTCCTGCTCTTGATATATGGATAGGAAGTGGAAGCTTAAAAATGCAAGTGTCTTTATCTAATATTACACCAAATATTCAGAAACGGTGTTCATCCCATCAACCTTATACATCCCATTAAAATAGTAAGTATCTATTGGTGTTATTAAACTTTTTTTTAATTCTTGCACATACATACTGTTACTTGTAAATACATTTCGTTATTATATTATTTATGTATGTGTCCATATCTCTTAAAACAAGTTAGTTTAACCTCCTGTTTGCTAGTACAACTGAATTACTGTGTCGCGAAATGATGTAGGTCTAAAAAGTGTGTCACGACATGAAAAGTTTGGAAAGCTCTGGCCTAGATGATGAGTGGTACGCTAACTGTATCACACTTAAGCTACAGTTAGCCACCACTCGTAATCTAGGCGATTTGTGCGCAAAGAGTCACAACAAACCCCTTTTCATTTGTGCAACAGTTAGCGCGCCACTAGTAATCTGGCCGTAAGGAGGTAAAATAGCTGAGTTATATATTACTTTGAATTATTATCGGATATTTGAATTTGCATGCTGATCTGAGGACCAGAGTGTGTTTAAAGTTTCCAGGTGGTAAAGACTTTTAAAAGTTTTATTATTAGACCATTTTGTATTTGGACTTTTTTTTACATATGTTAATTTAGTTGCAACAATTATTACTTGGGAGATGTTTCATATGAACTTTAAGATTTTAGGTGTTTATTTAAAAATATATGGCTAGATTACGAGTTTTGCGTTAACAGGGGTGTGGTGCTAAAGAGCAGTACGGGTTTTTACAAACTCAGCGTTAACCGCAAAAAAGTGAGCGTAGAGTAAAATTTTGCTCCACATCTCACCTCAATACCAGCGCTACTTACGTTAGTGGTGAGCTGGCTGAACGTGCACAATTTCATCATAGGAATCAATGGGGGAGAGCCGGCTGAAAAAAAAAAACTAACACCTGCAAAAAAGCATCGTTTAGCTCATAACGCAGCCCCATTGATTCCTATGGGGAAATAAAATTTATGTCTACACCTAACACCCTAACATGAACCCCGAGTCTAAAAACCCCTAATCTTACACTTATTAACCCCTAATCTGCCGCCCCGACATCGCCAACACCTAAATTATATTATTAACCCCTAATCTGCCGCTACCCCTAACCCCTAACACCGCCACTACTATAATAAACATATTAACCCCTAAGCTGCCGCACTCCTGCCTCGCAAACATTAGTTAAATATTATTAGCCCCTAATCTGCCATCCCTAACATCGCAGACACCTACCTACATTTGTTAACCTCTAATCTGCCGCACAAACATTGCTGCAACTATAATAAACATATTAACCCCTAAATCTAAGTCTAACCCTAACCCTAACACCCCCTAACTTAAATATAATTAAAATAAATCTAAATAAATATAACTATCATTAACTAAATTATTCCTATTTAAAACTAAATACTTACCTATAAAATAAACCCTAAGCTAGCTACAATATATTTTAATAGTTACATTGTAGTTAGTTTAGGGTTTATTTTTATTTTACAGGCAAGTTTGTATTTATTTTAACTAGGTAGAATAGTTACTAAATAGTTATTAACTATTTAATATACTACCTAGTTAAAATAAATACAAAATTACCTGTAAAATAAAAACTAACCTAAGTTACAATTACACCTAACACTACACTATAATTAAATTAATTCCCTAAATTAAATACAATTAATTACAATTAAATAAAATTATCTAAAGTACAAAAAACCCCCCACTAAATTACAGAAAATAATAAACAAATTACAAGATTTTTAAACTAACTACACCTAATCTAATCCCCCTATCAAATTAAAAAAGCCCCCCCCCCCAAATAAAAAAGCCCTACCCTACAGTAAATTACAAATAGCCCTTAAAAGGGCCTTTTGCAGGGCATTGCCCCAAAGTAATCAGCTCTTTTACCTGTAAAAAAAATACAACCCCCCCAACATTAACCCCTTGAAGATCACCTTACCGGGAGACATCTTCACCCAACTGGGACGAAGTCCTCAACAAAGCCAGCAGAAGTCTTCATCCAAGCCAGGCGAAGTGGTCCTCCAGACGGGCAGAAGTCTTCATCCAGATGGCATCTTCTATCTTCATCCATCCGGCGCGGAGTGGGTCCATCTTCAAGACATCCAGCGCGGAGCATCCTCTTCCATCAAAGTCTTCTTACTAAATGACGGTTCCTTTAAGTGACGTCATCCAAGATGGCATCCCTTGAAGTGCGATTGGCTGATAGAATTCTATCAGCCAATCGGAATTAAGGTAGGAAAAATCATATTGGCTTATGCAATCAGCCAATAGGATTGAAGTTCAATCCTATTGGCTGGTCCAATCAGCCAATAGGATTGAGCTTGCATTCTATTGGCTGATTGGAACAGTGTGTTAGGTGTAATTGTAACTTAGGTTAGGTTTTATTTTACAGGTACTTTTGTATTTATTTTAGCTAGGTTGTTATTAAATAGTTAATAACTACTTAATAACTATTCTACCTAGTTAAAATAAATACAAACTTGCCTGTAAAATAAAAATAAACCCTAAGCTAGCTACAATGTAACTATTAGTTATATTGTAGCTAGCTTAGGGTTTATTTTATAGGTAAGTATTTAGTTTTATATGGGAATAATTTAGTTAATGATAGTTATTTTATTTATATTTATTTAAATTATATGTAAGTTAGGGGGGGTTAGGATTAGACTTAGATTTATGGGTTAATAACTTTAATATAATGGCGGCGACATTGGGGACGGCAGATTAGGGGTTAATAAATGTAGGCAAGTGTTAGCGATGTTAGGGATGGCAGATTAGAGGTTAATAAAATTTAACTAGTGTTTTCGATTCGGGAGTGCGGCGGTTTAGGGGTTAATATATTTATTATAGTGGCGGCGATGTCCGGCTCGGCAGATTAGGGGTTACATTTTTTTTTAAGTGTTTGCGATGTGGGGGGGCTCGGTTTAGGGGTTAATAGGTAGTTTATGGGTGTTAGTGTATTTTTTTGCACTTTAGTTAAGAGTTTTATGCTACGGCATTGTAGTGTAAAACTCTTAACTACTGACTTTTAAATGCGTACCAGTCTTGACAGGAGAGGGTCTACCGCTCACTTTTTGTCAGACTCGTTATACCGGCGCTATGCAAGTCCCATTGAAAAAGTAGGATACGCAATTGACGTAAGTGGATTTGCGGTATTTCCAAGTCTGGCCAAAAAAGTGAGCGGTACACCTGTACCTGCACGACTCGTAATACCAACGGGCGTTAAAAAGCAGCAGCGTTGGGACCGGCCAACGCTGCTTTTTAAGTCCAACGCAAGACTCGTAATCTAGCCGAGAATGTATACAATAAAGTGTCGGAAAGACAAGATAAAAACTGGAAAAAATGCAGAAAAAATCTTTAAATCATAAGCGCTACTGAAAGCTTAAAATAGGTGACATACAATATTTAAACAAAAGCGCAGTTAACCAAAAACTTTTTTGCATACAATAAAGTGTCGCCTCAACTGTGTCAATATTTCAAGAAGCTGATGTTCTCAAACTGTGCCGATATCTAATAACACACTTTCAAGTGAATATTAAAACAACATCCAGAACAATGTAGAAATTTGTAATATCTGTACCATATATTTATAGATATCTTCGGTATGTTGAAACACACATGTTAAATAAAACCAAAGTGACCGTTACTGAGAATATTGCCTTGAATCAGGCTGTATTTCACTTTTGCATATGTATGTTGATGTCTCATAGGGGCCTATCTATCAAGCTCCGAATGGAGCTTGATGCCCTGTGTTTCTGACGAGCCGCGGTCAAAAAGACAGACATCGCCGGAAATCAATGATCGGTTGATTGACACCCCCCTGCTGGCGGCCCATTGGCCGAGAGTCTGCAGGGGACAGCTTTGTACCAGCAGCTCAAAAGAGGCCTTAGAATGCATTACACATACGGCATGAAAAAAGCATCAGATCAATATAAAAGTCACTCGCTGAATTAATCTGCTTTAAATCCTGAAGGGCTGCATCGGCTATTTACTTTGTTACTTGCCAAGCTTCTGCAGTTGCGATATAGAGACTTCTATATTTCCAACAAAATTATCGCTATCCTCGGGAATGCAGATTCGGCACTGAGTGATGATGTAATCTAGGCAAAGAAAAGCCCAAACTTTCCACAAAAAATAAGTCCAAAAGATAAAAAAAGTCACAGAGTACAAAGTAAAAAGTAACTTTTATTAGTAAAAGTAAAATACCATATTTGGTTCAAAGTAAATATGAAATATCACAGCCAGTTGACCAGCCTAAGATAATGTTGCGTGGATCATACATCCTTGACGATGTGCTAGCAATGGCACAAAACATGAAGGACCATGGAACATTCTTTTAGGCTGGTCAACTGGCATTTGGGGACTCAACAACTTTATTGTAATGAATGGAGCACACAATTTAGAGTTTTGAAGTTTCTTATACTCTCAATAGCAGATTCAATTTACTTCTTTATTAAAAATATGTCTAAGCCAATTTATTGCATGCAAAGTAAGCAATTCTCTAACAATTTGTTTCAAGGGGTTAACAGCTGATCTTGTAAAGATCTTACTGTATGACAAAACTGATAAATGTGTAGTAAGTGCAGTGTAATGTCTTAAGCACTATAAAAACCCTTTCAAGTTTTTACTTTATGATGAAAAGCAGGCAAAAACTGCTTGATCAAAAGAGTACAATTTTTCCCTTTAAATTATTCTGATGCTGGGCTGGTTGTGTGAAAATTAAACAAAGGGTACAGTAAAAAAAAAAAAAATGGCGATTTTTAGGATGAAAGAAAATGCCAGAACACCAAAACCTCTTGGGAATAACCTAAACATTTCTCTTTTCATGTGACAGATCGAACAAGAATGATGAATCTGTGAATTAAAAAGGGAAACTAGAAGTGGAAGTATGTCACATTTTAAACCCATAAAAAAAAGAAAAAGACATTTAAGTTAATCTAGAGACTGTTAAGTCATATAACATAAACAGACAACATAATAAATAGACATAAGCCCAAGAAAAAAAAAAATGGTGAGGAAAAAAAAAAGTGTTTCTTCCAAGATTAGTTCCTGGGGTTGTTCCATTCCGCTCAAGGTTAAAATAATTATATTTATTCCTAACCCCTTATTTTATATGGGGAATGTCTTTAAGGGCAGCTGAGGAGCAGCTGGAATACAGCTTAAAGGGACCATCAAATAATAATTAAAAATAGATGAAGCCTTTACTACCCAGGTTTGCACAACCAACATTTTTATATGAATATGCTTTATAACATTGAAACCTCTAAGGAGCATATTTTTCAATGTGCGAGTGGACATGATATGAAGTTTATCATTGCACCAGCAGTTCTTGTGATTGGCCACTAGCAGGGGATGTCAATCAACCTGATCGTATTCGATCAGGCGGACAAGTTATGTAGCAGCGGTCTTTAGCAGCGCTTTAGGGGCATCAAGCTCCATACGGAGCTTGAAAATCAGCCTCAATATGTCTGCCTGTTTGTAAGCCACTACAGACAGCCTCTTAATGCATGTTTTTTTATTAGCTTTTTACAACAGGAAACTGCTAGTTCATGTGGGCCATATAGATAACATTGTGCTCACACCCGTGGGTTGTAGATGACACTGCACTAATTGGCTAAAATGCAAGTCAATAGATAATAAATCAATACTAACACACAGCTGTTGTTTCAGCGCTAATACACTAAAAACTGTCAAATCACCTATACTGTTATTATCAATAAATAAATAAAGTAAAATAAACAAAAATTAATTGAATAGATACCAATTAAATACATTTTAAAACTAACAACACCTGTCAGAGCAAGCTTAAATCAATAAGTCAACAATCAATAAGAAAATAAATAAGAAAATAAATAAGATAATAAACAAACAAATCTTCACAAAAAGAAATTCAATAACAAAATGCACATAGAATTCAAACCTAAAGTCCCAATGTATTTTAATTTTTCAACAGGAGTAGATGAAATTCCAAAAGAAGGGGTCTTTAGGCAAACCCAAGTTGATGCCGCTTCTTTTTGGTGATCTTTCTTGGAATCACCAGGGTTGAGAGCAAAACTAGGGCAAAGGAGTACAAAAAGCGCAAGAAGCCTTGAGTTATTTATTGTTACAACAAATGAATATAATCAACGTAAAAACTTACATTCAAGTAAGTAGATTCGAGCACCAAGTTCATAAACAGCCACAGTATAAGACCGGATCCTCAGGCAGATATGTCCAGACAGATTTCAAAAGGACCGCCGAACAAAGTCGGCGTCTGACGTCACAATAAGGATCCGGCACCGGAGCGTCCCCCTGCAGGCCTAAGCCTCCTAGACCGCTGTTGCTGATAGTATGACCGGAGCATAGGAGCACTAGTTTTGTTGCATTCAACTTGTACTACTTACAAACAACCCTTGAAGAAGTCCGGCCGGGATCCGGACGAAACGCGTAGGGATACCGCAACTAGTGCTCCTGTGCTCCGGTCATACTATCAGCAACAGCGGTCTAGGAGGCTTAGGCCTGCAGGGGGACGCTCCGGTGCCGGATCCTTATTGTGACGTCAGACGCCGACTTTGTTCGGCGGTCCTTTTGAAATCTGTCTGGACATATCTGCCTGAGGATCCGGTCTTATACTGCGGCTGTTTATGAACTTGGTGCTCGAATCTACTTACTTGAATGTAAGTTTTTACGTTGATTATATTCATTTGTTGTAACAATAAATAACTCAAGGCATCTTGCGCTTTTTGTACTCCTTTGCCCTAATAGATAATAAATAAATAGTCATGTGATCAGGGGGCTGTCAAATGAGACTTAGATACAAGGTAATCACAGAGGTTAAAAGTATATTAATAAAACCATGCTGGCTGTGCAAAACTGGGGAATGGGTAATAAAGGGATCATCTATATTTTTAAACAATAACATATTTTGGAGTTGACTGTCCCTTTAAACTTTAAGTAGTTCTAAGCATGACCTTTGTTATTGAACCAGTCTAATAATATAAAGTAAAGTTTCTATCTGCTGGAACTGAAGGGGTTCCCTAGTAAATACTACTAATTTTTAAAATTCTGGTAAAGTTTTCTAAATCTTGAATCTGGTTTGTAACTTCTATAATCATATCTGGCCTGATACAGAGTGGCACACTATCTTTAGCGTAAACTTGATTGCGAGATTGGGGTGTTTTTTACTCTTTAATCCATTTTAAGTGGCTGTTTAAATTTGTTTTGCAGTCATTTATGCTCCCCATATTTTCTATGAACGGTGTTGAGTATGCCTGTATTACAAGTTGAAAGTAAATGTGATCCCTTAAATGCAATCTTATTAAGGCTCAAACTTTTTATGCAACCTGAAAGTTCACGTAAAGAGTTTGGAAAAAAGAAAGTTGCACTAAACTAGACAATTGACCACAAAACCGCCAATGATCTTGATAAAGCCCTACCTAAAGGTGAAACGCGTCAAAAGAGTAGTTTTTTTATATGATTTTTTTTAGGGGGTGGGAGGTTGCTAACATTGTAGAATGAGGTAGTATTTTTTGTGTGAAAAAGAGCCATTTTAGGGCAATGCCTACAAAAATCCCATTCTAAAGGCTGTTGCTACAGTTTATTTCAGTGTTAGTATACAGTGGGCTTTAGTTTTAGAATAGGCATAACTGTAGTTTTTTTGTTTTTGGTCATCTGTTTTTTTCTGTAATGGTAGGTTTTTTATTTTTTGTAATGTTAGTTTTTTTTAAATGTAATCTTAGTTTATTTTTTAATAGAATGTTAGTTTTTTTAATGAAATGTTAGTTTTTTTAAGGTTAGGGGGTTAGCTGGTTAGGGGGTGTAGAGATTAGTGGCAGTTTAGGTGTTAATAGTGTCGAGGGGTTCTTTTGAGATGTTTGGGTGTGGTGGTTTAGGGGTTAATAGTGTAGCAGGGTACTTTGTGATGTGGGGGTGTGGTAGTTTCTTTTCTTGCCTATTGCTGTCTATGGGGGAGTAGATTAACGCAGTTGCAATATTTTAACTTTGGCTCTTTGCGTGTGTTAGGTTAGCGCGCAAAAAAAAATATTTACTTTCAACTTGCACTACCCGACATGCACAAAGAGCGAAGTTGAGAGTAGTTAGCGTGCGGGCAATACATTTTTCTCCACTCCTAATCTTGCACATTGTGTTTAAGATACATAGTGTAACAGAAAATTGTATTGAGATAAATATAATTTGAATGATTTGTAGTTTGCATGGTTTATATGAGTGCTTTATTAAAATTTATATTCTTTATTATTATTTCAATTGCACTCTGTGTTTATAGCACCACCTACCGAAAACTACTTAGGAAATAGTTTTAAAGGGTTAAATTCTAGTGTGTATTTAATAATCATATTAATGTATTAATAAATATATATATATATTTATATATACTTTATGCACATGTACAATCTATACTTTAATTGCGTTTTTAACGCGTCCGTCGCCATTGTCAGTTTTGCTCGCAGCCAAAAGAATGTAGGCTGCTGCACGCAGCCAAACGAAGTATTTAACCAAAAAACACCTAACCGCACGCACAATATGTTAACAAAAATAACCAAACTGCCAGAACAATATAATAACAAAAAAACATAACCACCCACACGAAGTATTAACAAAAACAAACGCCTGCACAAAGTATTAACAAAAAAACACCTAACTGCTAGCACAAAATATTAACAAAAACAAACAAATGTCTGCACGAAGTATTAACCAAAAAAAAAACTAACCTCCCGCACAAAGTATTAACAAAAAAAAACCTAACCGCCCCGATAGAAATATTAACAAACACCTAACGCATGTGTAAAATGTACCACTAAACTGCCAACCCCCACATCCTAAAATAATAAAGTAATTAATGCCTAATCTGCAAATTAATAAATAACAGTTAAACCCCCCACCCAACCAACCCCCCAAAATAAAAAAGTCTAAAAAATCCTAAGCTACCCATTGATCCTAAAGGGGCATTTGTATGGGCATTAAAAGGGCAATCCGCTTTTGGGCTGCCCATTAAAATAAAAAGCCCTAATTTAAAAAAAAAAAAAACCCACTAACACTAAACTAGCAATAGCCCTTAAACGGGCCTTTTGTAGGGCATTGCCCTAAAGCAATCAGCTCTTTCAACCTAAATAAAGTACCAATTACCCCTAAAACTAAGCCCCCACCCACACAACCCCCCAAAATAAAAAACTTAAGTCTAAAAAAGCCTAACCTTCCCATTGCCCCTAAAGGGACATTTGTATGGGCATTACTGCCAATTAAAAAAATGAAAAAATCCCTAAAAAAACAAAAACAAAACAAAGTCTAACCCCGAAATTGGTACACAGGGACATCTTCTATCTTCATCCGGAAAGAAGAGCGACGCAGAGTGAAGGTGACCAAGGAGCAGGACCATTGGCTGTGCAGCGGGATCAGTGTCCGTGGAGCAGGACCGGCATGGAGGTTCCTCTTCATGCAGTCGCCGCTACACACTAAAGATTGAATGCAAGCTACCACATTTATATTGGGGTACCTTACATTCCTATCGGCTGAAATGTTGAAATCAGCCAATAGGATTGAGCTTGCATTCTATTGGCTGTTCCAATCAGCCAATAGAATGCAAGCTCAATCCTATTGGCTGATTCGATCAGCCAATAGGATTGAAGCTCAATCCTATTGGCTGATTGCATCAGCCAATAGGATTTTTTCACCTTTAATTCTGATTGGCTGATAGAATTCTATCAGCCAATCGGAATTCAAAGGACGCCATCTTGGATGACGTCACTTAAAGGAACCTTCATTCGAGAAGAGCCGTCGTCAGAAGAGGATGCTCCACGCCAGATGTCTTATCGATGGAGCCGCTCCACACTGGATGGATGAAGATAGAAAATGCCGTCTGGATGAAGACTTCTGCCCGTCTGTAGGACCACTTCTTGCTGCTTGGATGAAGACTTTTCCCAGATTCATTGAGGACTTCTTGGCACTTGGATGAAGACTTCTCCTGGCTTCGTTGAGGATGGATGTCCGGTCTTCAAAAACTGTAAGTGGATCTTCGGTGGTTAGTGTTAGGTTTTTTTAAGGGTTTATTGGGTGGGTTTTATTTTTAGCTTAGGGTTTGGGAGGAAAAAAGAGCTAAATGCCCTTTTAAGGGCAATGCCCATACAAATGCCCTTTTCAGGGCAATGGGGAACTTAGGTTTTTTTAGTTAGGATTTTATTTGGGGGGTTTGGTTGTGTTGGTGGTGGGTTTTATTGTTGGCAGTTGTTTGTATTTTTTTTTTACAGGTAAAAGAGCTGATTTCTTTGGGGCAATGCCCCGCAAAAGGCCCTTTTAAGGGCCATTGAAAGTTTATTGTAGGCTAGTGGGTTTTTTATTTTTGGGGGGGCTTTTTTATATTGATAGGGCTATTAGATTAGGTGTAATTAGTTTAAATATTTGATCATTTCTTTTTTATTTTGTGTAATTTAGTGGGGGGTTTTGTAATTTAGTTCATTGTATTGAATTAATGTAATTTATTTAATTGTAGTGTAAGGTTAGGTGTTAGTGTAACTCAGGTTAGGTTTTATTTTACAGGTACAATTGTATTTATTTTAGCTAGATAGTTAGTAAATAGTTAATAACTATTTACTAACTAGTATGCCTAGTTAAACTAAATACAAACTTAGCTGTGAAATAAAAATAAAACCTAAGCTAGCTACAATGTAACTATTAGTTATTTTGTAGCTAGCTTAGGGTTTATTTTATATGTAAGTATTTAGTTTTAAATATGAATTATTAAGTTATTAATAGTTTTAATAGTTTTATTTAGATTTATTATAATTACATTAAAGTTAGTGGTGTTAGGGTTAGGGTTAGACTTAGGGTTAATAACATTAGTATAGTGGCGGGCGATGTTAGGGGCAGCAGATTAGTGGTTAATAAGTGTAATGTAGGTGGCGGCGACATTGGGGGCGGCAGATTAATGGTTAATAAGTATAGGTAGGTGGCAGCGATGTTAGGGGCGGCAGGTCAGGGGTTAATAAGTGTAATGTAGGTGGCGGCGACATTGGGGTCAGCAGATTAGGGGTTAATAAGTATAATGTAGGTGTCAGCGGTGTCGGAGGCGGCAGTTTAGGGGTTAATATGTTTATTATAGTGGCGGCGATGTCAGGAGTGGCAGATTAGGGGTTAATAATTTTAATTTAGTATTTGCGAAGCAGGAGGGCCTCAGTTTAGGGGTTAATAGGTAGTTTATGACTGTTAGTGTACTTTTTAGCACTTTAGTTATGAGTTTTATGTTATGGCTTTGTAGCGTAAAACCCATAACTACTGAATTTTAGTTTACGGCATAGATCTTGACGGTATAGGATGTAACGCTCACTTTTTGGCCTCCCAGGCAGACTCGTAATACCGGCGCTGTGGAAGTCCTCATTGAAAAATGACTTTTTGAAAGCTGCGGTAGTTATGTTGTGCTACGGCCAAAAAAGTGTGCGGTGCAGCTAAACCTGCAAGACTCGTAATACCAGCGGTAGTGAAAAAGAGCCTTAACGCTGCTTTTTCACTCATGCCGCAAAACTCGTAATATAGCCAATAGATTGTTGCATGAAATGGCCTTGATTTATAGACAATGAGGTTGCCATGTTTAAAATTGAATGTTACTTTACCAATCTTCTCCGGAGCTTTTTTACTGGGCTTTTTGTCTTATTAACTATCAGCTAGATTACGAGTTTTTGCGGTATGAGTGAAAAAAGCAGCGTTTAAAGCTCTTTTTAACTACCGCTGGTATTACGAGTCTTGCAGGTTTAGCTGCACCGCACACTTTTTTGGCCGTAAAGCAACATAACTACCAAAGCTTTCAAAAAGTCCTTTTTCAATGGGACTTCCACAGCGCCGGTATTACGAGTCTGCCTGGGAGGCCAAAAAGTGAACAGTACAGCCTATACTGTCAAGATCCATTCCGTAAACTGAAAGTCAGTAGTTATGGGTTTTACGCTATAAAGCCGTAACATAAAACTCATAACTAAAGTGCTAAAAAGTACACTAACACCCATAAACTACCTATTAACCCCTAAACCGAGGCCCTCCCGCATTGCAAACACTATAATAAACATATTAACCCCTAAACTGCCGCCCCTGACACCGCCGACACCTACATTATACTTATTAACCCCTAATCTGCCGCCCATAACATCGCCACCACCTACCTATACTTATTAACCCTTAATCTGCCACCCCAATGTTGCCGCCACCTACATTATACTTATTAACCCCTAATCTGCCGCCCCTAACATCGCCGCCACCTACCTATACTTATTAACCCCTAATCTGCTGCCCCAATGTCGCTGCCACCTACATTACACTTATTAACCCCTAATCTGCCGCCCCTAACATCGCCGCCACTATACTAAAGTTATTAACCCCTAACCCTAAGTTTAACCCTAACCCTAACTCCACTAACTTTAATGTAAATAAAATAAAACTAAATAAAACCTACTATTAATAACTTAATCATTCCTATTTAAAACTAAATACTTACCTAAAATAAATACAAATTTACCTGTAAAATAAAACCTAACCTGAGTTACACTAACACCTAACCTTACATTACAATTAAATACATTACATTAATTAAATACAATTAACTAAATTACAACCCCCCCACTAAATTACACAAAATAGAAAAGAAATGATCAAATATTTAAACTAATTACACCTAATCTAATAGCCCTATGAAAATAAAAAAGCCCCCCCCCCAAATAACCCCCCCAGCCTACAATAAACTACCAATAGCCCTTAAAAGGAAGTAATCAGCTCTTTTACCTGTAAAAAAAAAAAATACAAACAATCCTCCAACAATAAAACCCACCACCCACACAACCAACCCCCCAAATAAAATCCTAACTAAAAAAACCTAAGCTCCCCATTGCCCTGAAAAGGGCATTTGTATGGGCATTGCCCTTAAAAAAGCATTTAGCTCTTTTTCCCCCAAACCCTAAGCTAAAAATAAAACCGACCCAATAAACCCTTAAAAAAACCTAACACTAACCCCCAAAGATCCACTTTTGAAGACCGGACGGGCAGAAGTCTTCATCCAGACGGCATCTTCTATCTTCATCCATCCGGCGCGGATGGGGGTTGTTTGTATTTTTTTTTTTTACAGGTAAAAGCTGATTTCTTTGGGGAAATGCCCCGCAAAAAGCCCTTTTAAGGGCCATTGGTAATTTATTGTAGGCTAGTTTTTTTTATTTTGGGGGGGCTTTTTTTATTTTCATAGGCCTATTAGATTAGGTGTAATTAGTTTGATATTTGATAATTTTTTTTTTATTTTGTGTAATTTAGTGGGGTTTTTTTGTAATTTATTTAATTTTATTTAATTAATGTAATTTATTTAATTGTAGTGTAAGGTTAGGTGTTAGTGTTATTTTACAGGTAAATTTGTATTTATTTTAACTAGGTAGCTAGTAAATAGTTAATAACTATTTAGTAACTATTCTACCTAGTTAAAATAAATACAAACTTGCCTGTGAAATAAAAATAAAACCTAAGCTAGCTACAATGTAACTATTAGTTATATTGTAGCTAGCTTAGGGTTTATTTTATAGGTAAGTATTTAGTTTTAAATAGGAATTAGTTAGTTATTAATTGTAGGGTTTTTTTAGATTTATTTTAATTATATTTAAATTAGGGGATGTTAGGGTTAGGGTTAGACTTAGGTTTAGGGGTTAATAAATTTAGTATAATGGCGGCGACGTTGGGGGCTGCAGATTAGGTGTTAATAACTGTAATGTAGGGTGGTGGCGATGTTAGGGACAGCAGATTAGGGGTTAATAATATTTAACTAGTGTTTACGATGCGGGGGTGTGACGGTTTAGGATTAATATGTTTTATTATAGTGGCAGCGATGTCCAGAGCGGCAGATTAGGGGTTAATAATTTTATTTTAGTGTTTGCGGTGTGGGAGAGCCTTGGTTTAGGGGTTAATAGGTAGTTTATGGGTGTTAGTGTACTTTTTAGCACTTTAGTTATAAGTTTTATGCTACAGCTTTGTAGTGTAATACTCATAACTACTGACTTTAGAATGCTTTACGAATCTTGAGGGATAGGCTGTACCGCTTACTTTTTGGCCTAAAAAAAAGCTTGTAATAGCGCAAGTCCCATTGAAAATAGACTATACGGAAATTGTGTAAGTTGATTTGCGGTAAGGCCAATAAAATGTGCGGGACAGCTGTACCTACAAGACTCGTAATAGCAGCGGTAGTAAAAAAGCAGCGTTATGAGCCTTAACGCTGCTTTTTTACTCATAACACAAAACTCGTAATCTAGCCGTAAAATAGCTACAATATAACTATTAGTTATATTGTAGCTAGTTTAGGGTTTATTTTATAGGTAAGTATTTAGTTTTAAATAGGAATTATTTAGGTATTAATAGTAGGTTTTATTTAGATTTATTTTAATTACATTAAAGTTAGTGGGTGTTAGTTTTAGGTTTAGGGGTTAATACCTTTAGTATAGTGGCGGCGACATTGGGGCGGCAGATTAGGTGTTAATAAGTGTAGGTAGGTGTCGGCGATGTCGGGAGCGGCAGATTAGGGGTTAATAACTGTAATGTAGGTGGCAGCGACATTGGGCAGCAGATTGGGGTTAATAAGTGTAGGTAAGGTGGCGGCGACATTCGGGTCGTCAGATTAGGGGTTAATAAGTGTAGGTAGGTGGCAGCGACATTGGGGCGGCAGATTAGGGGTTAATAAGTGTAGGTAGGTGGCATCGGTGTTGGAGGCAGCAGATTATGGGTTAATAAGTGTAATGTAGGTGTCGGCGATGTCGGGGGCAGCAGATTAGGGGTGTTTAGACTCGGGGTTTATGTTAGGGTGTTAGGTGTAAACATAACTTTTCTTTCCCCATAGGAATCAATGGGGCTGCATTACAAAGCTTTACGTTCCTTTATTGCAGGTGTTAGGCTTTTTTTTCAGCCGGCTCTCCCCATTGATGTCTACGGGGAAATTGAGCACGTAAAACTGACTCACCACAGCGCTGGTATTGGAGTGCGGTATTGAGCTCAATTTTGCTTTATGCTGCAATATTGCCTGCTAACACCAGATTTTTGCAAACCTGTAATACCAGCGCTGTAGGGAGGTGAGCGGTGACAATAACTTGCAATTTAGTACCGAGCAGCTCTTACCGCAAAACTCGTAATCTAGCCGATCAATAGTTGCTTGAGATACACAATACATGATATCTCGCACATGAAACTAAAACCACTAGCAACATGGAAAAACAATAATTACAACTGAAACATTTAAGAAAAAAGGGTTCAAAACATTAATTGTAAAACATTCATATGTTTGTTTTCTTATGGTCTAGCTGGAGAAAATAAAAGTTGTCTTGAGGGGTCATGGAAATTCTAGAGCCATGGTTGGGATTACTCATCTACACCTTGGCCCAGCATGCAGAATTCATAAGGACTCTATTGCCTCTGTGGCATATGTCATCTCACAGTCGTATCTAACTATTTCAAAGCTGATGGGTTGTCTTTTTCTTTAACTTTATTTCTAAGTGTTTCAGTATTTCTTGTGTGCATTTTTTAGAATAGACTGTTTAGTAAAGGAAGTTTTTTTTTTTTCTTTTTAATTTGTTCTGTAATGTTCGGAAGTAATACTTGTGATGATTGTGTTCTTCACAGTGGAACTTTTTTTATGTGCCGTGATGTCAACTGTTAGGAAATATAGAGGGGGCTCAATTGATTATATTGGAGAGTGACTAGCAGTTGTGAGGAGGGGAGGACACAAAGCTTTAAGGATTCTGGAATTTTTGAGCTGTGATGCTGTGATTAGTTTTTCCACCAGATCTTAGTTTTACAAACATGTTTTATCTAGGCCAATATGTGTTTTTGTTTTTCAATATTGTGTCAAATATTCAATTCAATTAAAGGAGAAGAAAAATAAATTCAAAGCCTATTCATTTTTTTGTTTTATTCTATTGGTGCAGACCCTTAACTGAATTAAATAATGTATAATAAGATAGAAAAAGATGAAAGAACAATAAACTTATGTCTCAAAGAAGACAGGGAATCAAGCACTCTTTTTAATTGTACAAAAATATTATATTTTATTTATCGTACATAAAATACAAAAACATAGTTCTTGAGTTCTACTCAATAGTGTACCAGAGCATAAAAAACCCCATAAAAAACAAATCCACATTTAATAAAAACATGTGTAGTTATGTCATTGAGTAAACAAAATTAAAGTGGAGGTAGGAGACCTGGAAAACCCAACTAGAGGACGTCCCCACCAGAAATCAAGTGGGTATATTCTGTCATAGTATAACTGCGGGATCTATGCATTCACCCCACTACACATAAAATTTAATAAAGGAGCACCCTGATATTTAATGCAAAAGTATAAAGCACAGAGCTCTAAACATTAAACCTGTTAGGCTTAAATGTGACAGAAACCTATAAGCACTCAATAAGTACCACATGCAAGGGTTAAACAGCTGATATACATTAGTTATGCTCAAACTTAAAGATCATATCCAAAGTATTGCATCCACATATGGCCACCAAATCGTAGCATAGATTATCAAGTTAATACCTGCGTAAAGTAAATTCTCCAAACTGAGCAGCAAGTTGTTATGGTATGCTCTCAGTTCTCCATGCACCCACGTATAATCATTAGGCCACACACTCCTAATATTAGTTTACAGGCAAGCCAGGATATGTAAAGTTAATGTGCAGAAAAAGTCAAGTGTTTAAACATGCATTGTCTCAGGATAACATAGAGCATTGGGTTAGGTATGCTTATGGAGGGTATTCCAAATGCAAAAAGATACTTCCACAAAGTTAAACTCACATCCATAGGACGATGTAGACTCCAGTCCCATGTAACTAGACAACTCCTGCTCAAATCTTTGCAAAGCCACTTTGGAATACCTCTGTTTTTTTGTTTTTGTTTTTTTTTTTGCTTTGGTACACTATTGAGAACAACTCTAAGTGAATTTTTGTATTTTTTATACAATGAATAAAATATAGGATAAAAAAAGAGTGCTTGATTCCCTGAGACATACGTTTATTGCACTTTCGTCTATTTTCTATACTATTATACATTATGAGCTAGATTACAAGTGGAGCACTAATTTATCGCACACCCGTAAATGAGCAAATTCGCCCGTTTGCAGGCACGCAATAAATAACCAGCCATTCCAAGTGGCTGATTATTGCTACAGCGAGCTCACGGTAGCAATTAGTGCTCTGAATTAACCAGAGGTCATACCTCTGGTTAATTTTTTAAAAATGCCCCAACTGCCCCCTCCCCCAAAAAAATGTAAGGTCCCTTTTTAAATATAAAAAATAATTGCACTAGGCAGTTTTGGGGCTAAAGTCGGTGACTGTGGGGTGTTAGGGACAAAAACAGCACTGAAAAGGGCCTTTACATTGTGGTCTATGGAAACTGTGTGTTCCCTGTAAATATATATTCATATACATATATATTTACATTTGATGCCTATCGCTGTTCGACTTACCCCCTTTGCTGGACTAGTTCTCATGCCGTGTCCCATTGGAGCTTAAAGAAGCATTGCACCTTACCTGTAATACCAGCACACATTTGCGTGCACAGGTATTACAAAGTGGATCGCAAATATCGCTTTAGCGAAAGTGATATTTTGCGCTACACTTATAATCAGGCCCTATATATTGTGCAAAATATTTTGCTATTCAAAAAGCAAGCAAACTTATCTAGGCTATACAAATCCACGACTAATAACACTAAAAAATATCTCCACCTGTTTGCTGGCAAGCTCCTTTATCAGCAAAACCAGAAACATTATCTGCATCTTCTAAAAGTTTTTTTTTTTTACGTTGTTTCAATCGCAATCATACTCACGCTTTTGTGATTGCAATTTACAGTACTTTGTCTTTTTAAATAAGATTTCTATTGGCAATGGAATCTTTTTTATCAGAATTTAATCATTTGCCTTCAGTCTTCTTTGTCGGTAACCAAGATCTTTTGCATTGTTTTTTTTAAAAAAAATCAGAAGTAAAAAAAATTGTGTTTTGAATATTTGTGATTTCAAACATTATTTGATAAAGTCAAACTTCAAAATAATGGAGGAGGAGAAGAACAACATCAATAAAGTTTATCACAGAATGCTGCCGCAGAAACAAACTGAAAGGTTGGGAATATAGACTGGTGCTTGTGCAGCAAATTGTCTGGCTATGAAAGTCTAGTCTTTATACTGCATGGGAATTGAAAATAAAAATAATAAATAACCCTTGACATAGGGCTCCATTTATCAAATGGCAGAAGGACGTGGTTTGCTGTCATGAACTTTGTCCGTCCAGCCTCACGGTGAGCAGGCAGATGTAAAACTTATATGATTTTTGTATTATTGTCTGTACTAAAAATATAAAGTGTTATAACAACTTTCGGTTGATTAGGAAACACTTGTGATTGTTTTTTCTGTGCGAGTGGTTTGATATGTATGATATGTATATATAGGGGGTCTATTTATTATTGTGCGGACGGACATGATACAATGTTTTGCGCAAGTGGTAACCCGAATAGCGCAAAAATCCTAACTTAGATAATTGTATATGAGTGCATGTTTTTTCCCCTAGTAATCAATTGTGAAAATAAAGTCGACAAAAAAACCTAACTCCCGAAAAGTGCGCAAACACGATTGTATTTTCGCACTCCCCATAGAAATCAATGAAAACAAAAATTGTTAAAAAGAAACACCCATCGCGCAAACAACATAGCATATTCGCATTAGCAACTGTGAAATATTTACAGTAAATACATAGTTAAAATCTTTAAAAAATATGCGTTTATCATGTTTTCATCTTTTTAAAGGGACAGTCTACACCAGAATATTTATTGTTTTAAAAGATAGATAATCCCTTTATTACCCATTCCCTAGTTTTGCATAACCAACACAGTTATATAAATTACACTTTTTACCTCTGGGATTATCTTGTATCTAAGCCTCTGCAAACTGCCCCTTATTTCAGTTCTTTTGATAGACTTGCACTTTAGCCAATCAGTGTTGGCTCCTATGAACTTCACGTGCAGGAGCACAGTGTTATCTATATGAAACACATGAACTAACACCCTCTAGTGGTGAAAAACTGTCAAAATGCCCTAAACTAAGAGGCGGTCTTTAAGGGCTTGGAAATTAGCATATAAACCTCCTAGATTTAGCTTTTAACTAAGAATACCAAGAGAACAAAGCAAAATTGGTTATAGAAGTAAATTGGAAATTTGTTTAAAATTACATGCCCTATTTGAATAATCAAAGTTTGTTTTGGACTAGACTGTCCCTTTAATGGCAAAGGGATTTAATGCCCTTATATATATATCTCTATATGTGTGTTCATATATATTAATATATTTATATGTGTATATATGTCTGTCAATAAATGTATACACATATAAATGCATTAATATATATGTACACATGTATATATATATATATATATATATATATAAATAAATACATTTTAGCAATGTATCTGTATGTATCTTAAAGGACCAGTCAACACAGTAGATTTGCATAATCAACAAATGCAAGATAACAAGACAATGCAATAGCACTTAGTCTGAACTTCAAATGAGTAGTAGATTTTTTTTCTGACAATTTTAAAAGTTATGTCTTTTTCCACTCCCCCTGTACCATGTGACAACCATCAGTCAATCACAAATGCATACACACTTATTCTTGCACATGCTCAGTAGGAGCTGGTGACTCAAAACGTTTAAATATAAAAAGACTGTGCACATTTTGTTAATGGAAGTAAATTAGAAAGTTGTTTAAAATGGCATGTTCTATCTGAATAATGAAAGTTTAATTTTGATTGAGTGTACCTTTAATGTTAAATCCCTTTTGTGGCTTTTTTTTTTCTAACACCCGAGATGTCATATTTTTGAGCCCATAAAACCTTTTTGTGCAAGATTTTTTTTTAAATAATTTTTATTAGACAGTATTAATATGAGTGTAACTGTACTTTGTAATGCATTTCTGTCAGTGTTTTATACGACTTTTTTGTTTTGGAAACCAGTTAACCACAGCACTGAGATCGCGGTAAGGATCGCAGCATAAATGTATCTATCTACTTGTAATATCAGCACAATTAAAATGGCTTGCAAAAAGCTGATATCACTTGCGCAAAAACGTTTGCGCCTCACTTGTAATCAAGCCATATATATATATATATATATATATATATATGAGTAAAGTAAAAAATTGGGTAAGCCTAGCATTACCCGGGTAAACTTGACATTACCCAAGCGGCTGTGAGTAAAGCCTGATGTAACATGATAAATCAGAGAGCATTGAGTGACCGCACCAAAAATATATAGCATGCACTGTAATTCACACATGTTCACAAAGCCCCCCTTGTAAACCTCATTACCCAAGGTTCACTTAGGGTGAATGCCAGAGGATTGGCGGGGGCCTTCTTTGAACCCCCCAGGCAGAGGCCAAAAAAAAAATAGTGTAGATGGGGAAATTACATTACATCAGGCTTTACCACTGCCGTTTGGGTAATGTCAGTATTTCTGACTTTACCCTTAAAAATATATATCTCAAAACAAACATAATCATTATAAAAAACATCATTCCTTTATAAAAAATAAATCACATAGGTTATATTTTCACAAATAATGCACACACAACTACAGTGATAGAAAAAAAACTTTATTACAACAAAAAAAACTTACAAAATAAATAAATAATTCCAATAACTAAATAACATTTCAAGAATAAAAACCATCCATTCCCTTTATTGTAGTTAAGATAAACACTATAAGCAGCTGGCTGGCAAACCCAAAGCAATCTAATTTAATAGTGCTTAAAAAATGTTCGACACAAAACCTGTAAATATTTTATAAAAGTGCCGGCAAACATGAAGGCGATGCAGTGCAATTTGTAAAGTGAGAACATAAAAGACATTAAAGAAAAAATACAACAATTAGTACGAATTGCAAGTCCTATTTACAAATGAACATTTTATCTGTTTAAAATGCTGTATCAATTCTTATTTGTTTTACATAAGACCTGTACATATTACTAATGCCTAGGGCAGCAGAAAAGCAATAAAATGTCAGGATTTTTTTTAGGTTAACCCATATTGCCTGTTTTGAGGGTAGCACAAGATAGCAATATACAGTATGTATGTACCTATGTGTAGTGAACTAAAAATATAAAATGTAACTTTTTTGTAAAACAAACCTGTGCCTAGGGTAACAAAAAATATATAAATAACTGACTACAAACTTAGCATACAGTGTACTAATTTACGGCTAGATTATGAGTTTTGCGTTATGAGCGGCTCGGTGCTAACTTGCAAGTTATTGTCATCGCTCACCTCCCTATAACGCTGCTATTACAGGTTTTCATAAACCCGGCGTTAGCAGGCAATAAGTCAGTGTTGAGCAAAATTGCAGCACTCCAATACCAGCGCTGCTTTGAGCTGGGTTTTACGTGCTCGTGCACGATTTCCCCATAGACATCAATGGGGAGAGCCAGCAAAAAAAAAAGCCTAACTCCTGCAATAAAGGAGCGTAAAGCTCTGTAATGCAGCCCATTGATTCCTATGGGAAACAAAAGTTATGTTTACACATAACACCCTAACATAAACCCCGAGTCTAAACACCCCTAATCTGCTGCCTCCGACATCGCCGCCACCTACATTACACTTATTAACCCCTAATCTGCCACCCCCTAACATCGCCGCCATCTACATTATAGTTATTAACCCCTAATCTGCCGTCCCCAATGTCGCCGTCACCTACCTACACTTATTAACCCCTAATCTGCCGTCCCCAATGTCGCCGTCACCTACCTACACTTATTAACCCCTAATCTGCCACCCCTAACATCGCCGCCATCAACATTACAGTTATTAAGCCCTAATCTGCCCGTCCCCAATGTCGCCGTCACCTACCTACACTTATTAACCCCTAATCTGCCACACCTAACATCGCCGTCACCTGCCTACACTTATTAAACCCTAATCTGCTGCCCCCAATGCCGTCGCTACCTACCTACACTTATTAACCCCTAATCTGCTGCCCCCAATGTCGTCGCTACTTACCTACACTTATTAACCCCTAATCTGCTGCCCCAATGTCGTCGCTACCTACCTACACTTATTAACCCCTAATCTGCCGCCCCCAAGTCACCCCCACTATACTAAAGTTATTAATCCCTAAACCTAACAACCCTAAATTTAATATAATCTAAATAAAAATTACTATCATTAACTAAATAATTCCTATTTAAAACTAAATACTTACCTATAAAATAAACCCTAAGATAGCTACAATATAACTAATAGTTACATTGTAGCTATCTTAGGTTTTTTTTTTTATTTCACAGGCAAGTTTGTATTTATTTTTACTAGGTAGACTAGTTAGTAAATAGTTACATTAATTAAATATAATTAACTAAATTACAAAAAAAACATACATTAGATTACACAAAATAAAAAGAAATTATCAAATATTTTAAGTTTAGATTACGGTTTGGGCTGAAAAAGAGCTAAATGCCCTTTTAAGGGCAATGCCCATCCAAATGCCCTTTTCAGGGCAATGGGTAGCTTAGGTTTTTTTAGATAGGATTTTATTTGGGGGGTTTGGTTGTGTGGGTGGTGGGTTTTTACGGATGGGGGGTTGTTTGTATTTTTTTACAGGTAAAAGAGCTGATTTCTTTGGAGCAATATCCCTCAAAAGGCCCTTTTGAGGGTTATTAGTAGTTTAGTTTAGGCTAGAGTTTTTTTTTATTTTGGTGGGGCTTTTTATTTTGATAGGGCTATTAGATTATGTGTAATTAGTTTAAATATTTGATCATTTCTTTTTTATTTTGTGTAATTTAGTGTTGTTTTTTTTGTAATTTAGTTAATTGTATTTAATTAATACAATTTATTTCATTGTAGTGTAAGGTTAGGTGTTATTATCAGACAGGTTAGGTTTTATTTTACAGGTAAGTTTGAATTTATTTTAACTAGGAAGTTATTACATAGTTAATAACTATTTACTAACTATTCTACCTAGTTAAAATAAATACAAACTTACCTGTGAAATAAAAATAAAACCTAAGCTAACTACAATATAACTATTAGTTAAATTGTAGCTAGTTAAGGGTTTATTTTACAGATAAGTATTTAGTTTTAAATAGGAATAATGTAGTTAATTTATAGTAATTTTATTTAGATTTATTTTAATTATATTTAAATTAGGGGGTGTTAGGGTTAGGGTTAGACTTAGGTTTAGGGGTTAATACATTTAGTATAGTGGCGGCGATATTGGGGGCAGCAGATTAGGGGTTAATAAATGTAGGTAGGTGGCGTCGATGTTAGGGACGGCAAATTAGGGGTTAATAATATTTAACTAATGTTTGCGAGGCGGGAGTGCGGCAGTTTAGGGGTTAATATGTTTATTATAGTGGCCTCGTGAGCGGCAGATATGGGGTTAATAATTTTATTATAGTGTTTGCGATGCGGGAGGGCCTCTGTTTAGGGGTTCATAGGTAGTTTATAGGTGTTAGTGTACTTTTTAGCACTTTAGTTATGAGTTTTATGTTATGGCTTTGTAGCGTAAAACCCATAACTACTGACTTTCAGTTTACGGTATGGATCTTGACGGTATTGATGGCGCTATGGAAGTAACAATTGAAAAAGGACTTTTTGAAAGCTGCGGTAGTTACGTTGCGTTATGGCCAAAAAAGTGTGCGGTACAGAGATACCTGCAAGACTCATTATACCAGCAGTAGTGAAAAAGAGCCATAACACTGCTTTTTCACCCATAACACAAAGCTCGTAATCTAGCCGATATACTGTAAACAAGAAATCAGCCATAATTGTATTCAAACACTAACATTTAAACTATTTATGATATTCAGAAATAAACATATTGGCAGCTACTCGTTCTAACTTTGGGCTAGATTATTAATGGAAAAAATATTGGAATGTAAAATATTTACAGTACAAACACAGTTAAACAAATATTGTATAAATATGATTTTTCAAGTTTTCAGCTACTTGTCTGCAAAAGGTTACAATGCACTCATATATATGTCTATATATGTATACATATGTATTTATGTGTTTATATGTTTATATATGTCTGTAAATACATATATACACATATAAATACATAAATAACATATGTACACACATAAATATAAATATATATGTGTATATATATATATATATATATATATATATATATATATATATATTATATATACAGGTAGCCCTCAATTTACGCCGGGTTAGGTTCCAGAAGAAATGGTTGTAAATAGAAACCGTTGTAAATTAAAACTCAGTTTACAATGTAAGTCAATGGGAAGTGAGGAAGTTAGGTTCCAGGCCCCTCTCAAAATTGACATAAGTAACTTATAATACATTATTTTTAAAGCTTTGAAATGAAGACTATAAATGCTAAACAGCATTATAAACAGGTATCAAATAATCACACAACATAGAATGCATCATTAAACTAAGTTAAATAAACAAAAATATTTTCTTACTTACATTTTTCTGCAAAAAGGTCTCTGCATTGAAACAGTAGCATACACTTTTAGCTAATATCGGGTCTGCAGCTATTCTGTGTATTCCAGTCTGGACTGATTTATAGGCACCCTCACCTCAAACAGCTGGGATAGAAGAAGAAAGGGAATTTCCCTCACTGCTGTTAGATATATTACGTCTGATCTGTTCACACTGATTAATTTCAGCCTGCTTGGTTTACACATCTTTGCTGCAACACAATTGGACAGCTCCACCTACTGGTCTACCCCTTATTTTAATCAATGTGCTGCTTCATGACTGAAAATAAATGGCGCTATTTTGAAACGGCGCAAAATGAACCGGTGCAAAACGGCATCTGTATATATATATATATATATATATATATAGCCAGAAAAATGCACTCTCAGGACTTTCACGAACAAGTTACTTTTATTTCTGTAACGTTTTCGGAAGGGTCTTGCCTCCTTCATCAGCATAGTTAAAATACAATCAAACCAAACCTTTAAATAGTGACATACTCACTCCAAACCACTCCAAAACAATTACATTCACTGGCGCCAAACTATCGGTGTTGGACCGCATACTGCGTTCCAATAGTCCTACGTGCCGGAAGCTGTGCGCCACAGCACTTCCGGTTGTCAAGTTTTAGCCCGTAATCACTCGGCTTCAAACAATAAATCCACAATCAAACAAAATTATGTGATGTATTATATGTTAATAGTGCCATTAAGGCTAAATAATATTGTGCAAAGCAAGTGTACATATATAGTGAATGATAAACGTGACGGTCCGCCCATCGTCATGGCAACCTAAAAAATAATACAATATATCCCTGTCTTAAAACAGGGAAAAAAAACTAAATGTAACAATCTTCAAAAACGTATCACAGAGTGTGTTAATACAGGTATTGTGTCCTGCTAAATCACATATGCTAGAAGATAAATAAATCTAAGGATCTGCTTGTGAATGTAGCAAGGTAATGTGCTGCAATGTACCAGTCTCACTGTGTTATGTTGTATAGCGAACACCAGGCTAGCCTACATCTTGTTTTCATGTTTTCAATATCCAATGATAAATATCATATTGAATTGCTTAACTATGATGTAATGCCCTCGATGTGTAAATAACTTTTATATTCAAAATCATATGTAGGAGATTTCCCTGTTGTCATGGACTAATCAAAATGCATGTTATTTGCACAATTGGGCAAATGAAAGGAAATATCTCAACATGGTACCCCTCTTATTTATATTTTGTTGTATTTCTTTTGGGGCATACTCTACTTTCGTATTGAGACTAGCAGCACTCCCATTCTGTCACCACTCTGGATACCAATCACTCGAAGTGTATTTGAACATATTGCTAAGAAGATTGAAAAGAACATATAAAAACAATTGCTATAACAATTGCTATAACGGTCCTTCTATTCACTGCAGTAGTACCCCAGGAAGGGGTGATATAGCTCCAAAAGTCCCAAGATTCGCATGTACAATTTACAAGGAGCGCCAAGTTATTTTCTTCAGAAATCTCTGCGACATGGCTTGCTCTTTGTTTGAATCTATGTGTTCTTCCGTATCTGTGGTCACATTATTTTCACATGGATTGAAATGGCCTGTAGATCAAATTACTTATATGCACTGTGATCTCATGGATATTCAACGATCCAATTGTTATTCTTGTTATAATATTCTTTACTGGTCCTCGTCTGGTAGTGTCTTCCCTTTCTTGGCATACCTTAGGACCTGATCTCCAACTTAGGTAATGAGTAATGAATTATAGGCTGTGTGTGTTAAAAAGACTGGTAACTCCAAGGGGACCACTACCTGACTTCCACACAGGTATTAGAACTACCAAAGACTCCTATACTGGTGCTGTGTGCCAACATGGTTAGGAGGTCCCCTATGTCAAGGCACACAACCATATGGCCCACAGAGTCATGGTAGTCTAGGTACCGTACCCTGAGATTGTGGTCACACCTTACTGCCACATTACATCAAAGCCTTAAGTCAGGGGTGATGTTGAGCCCACCTGGGTATATGGTACCCAGTCGGTACATTCCACTGGGCCTCCCTTTGTAGGAGTATTTTACCTCTATCACCTCCCCTATCCAGTGGGGGTACATGATCGATGAGTGTGTATCTTATTGATGCCACCGAATGTTTGTGTTCTGCACAGTGCCTCGCTACTGGTTGGTCCGAATCCCCGGACTTGAGAGCTAGCCTCTATGGATGGCCAACTGATTGGCCATCCTTCTCAGGGTGCCTGTCGTCTTACAACATAGCAACGAGAACCGGGCACACCAATAAGTAAACAACAAACGTGGTTGTACAGGTGATCGAATGACGTATACCAAAACTGCCTATTGGTGTGGGGGTGGTGAATGTTTTTGGTACTTATAAGTCCATTACAGGTAGTGCACCCTAGGCATCGATAGGATCCTCTGATGTTAAGTGTGTCCTGGTTTATAGCTTGCCTTCGAGTCAGTCCTGACCAATAAGTCTCGCAAATTTTTGCCCCTCCTGTAGCCAACCATGGGTGTGAGATGTTTACTGAAATGTAGTTTTGGGTCAGTGGAGATAATAGGCCAATGTGTCCTTAGAAACAGTCCAGCATTTTTGGTACTAGGGGAGAATGTAGTAGCCAGTATTCATTTGTCATCATTGGTCTGTCTATGTTCTTTAGCCAGTAATTGTGCCTGTGTGACTTGTGACACTTCCTTCATCATCTGACTGATGTGTTGTGTCTTGTATCTCCTTTCTGCAAATTTTGCAACCCATTTCAGACAACTGGGAGGCTCCCACACTAGGGTCAGAATTATTCCTCACTGTTCTGATGAGCTGCGATTTCAGTATACCTTTCAATAGTGCTGGAGGATGACAGCTATCTGACCTCAGTAGAGAGTTCCTATCTGTAGGTTTGCTAAATAATGTACATCCCAAGCCCTGTGTAGTTTTATACACCTTGAGATCAAGAAAGTTGATGGACTGTAGATCGGTCAAAATCTTAAACCTAACCGTGGTCTGTGTACTGTTGAATAACTCGAAACCACTCATGCAAGGTCATCCATGCCCCCTCTCCAGATAAGAAAAATATCGTCGATGTACCTACGGTAGAAAATGATAAGATGAATCGCATTACCCCATAGGTAAAGGTTCTCAAGTGAGACATGAAGATATTTGCGTAGGAGGGGGCCATGGATGACCCCATGGCTGTTCCTGCTGTCTGGAGAAATAATTTGTTTTCAAATCTAAAATAATTCTTATGCAAACAGAATTCAACAAGAGTTAATAAGTACTCGATAGGTGGTCCCTCATATAGGGGGTTGTTCAGGAGATGTGCCCTGACAGCTTCTAATCCTTCCCTATGGGGAATGATTGTATATAAGCTGTTCACGCCATAGTGACCAAGATATCACTAGGCTGGACGTGAACAGCCCCCAACAGTCTAATAAATTCACTGGTATCCAACAAAAAGGATCGTGATTTCCCTGACAACCGGCTGTAATAGCAGATCAATATACTGCGACACCGGTTGGCACAGGGAGTCCACTGCCAACACAATCGGACGACCCGGAGGTGTCTTGGCATTTTTATGCACCCTTCGGAATTGTATACAGTATGGGTATCCTGGATAAAGAGTGGTGCAATACTTTTTATATGTTCTGAAATGAAACCCTGTTCACAGCCCATATTGATCAAATCATCCAATTGTTTTTTATATGTACCTGTTGGGTCACTATTCAACAGCCATGTAGGTAGATGTGTCTGAGATGTTGACTTACAATGTCCTCTCTGTAAAAATCGTAATCAAAGAAGGACTATGGCACCTCCCTTATCCGCTGGTCTGATGTTAAGGGAGGTGTCATCCTGTAGCAATATTAATAGCCTTCCTTTCTATTGGTGTATGATTATGTTTCCATGTGGGTGTGTTCTCTTTCCTTATCCAGGTCCTGAGAGACCATACGGATAAAGGTTTTGGTACTGGCGCTGCAGTTTATCGGTTCAAGAATGTACTTTGTATGTGACACTTACGTTCAATCAAAGTTTTAGTATTTTCTGGTACAGTGTTCTGAAAGAACTCTTTAAGCTTTAAAGTTCTGCAAAGTTTGTGAACATCTTACTTCTGCTCATACTCAGTGATCATTGTACTGGGAACAAATGACAGTCCCTTATTGAGCAGTTGTGTTTCACCATTTGTCAGAACATGAGAGCTTAAGTTAATTATTGCATCCTTCGTCTCCCCCTTCTTGGTGGTCTGTGTCTTGGTGCCCCGCCCGCCTGATATGGGTCTAGAATGTCTGCTCTCTGTGAGCGTGTTGTAACCCCTAAAAAATGCCTGGTTGTGGATTGTGTGTTATATTGGTCAAAAGTGTCATTTGCGGTGGGGTATATGGCCTCACGCTATGATTTTCTCTCAGTATCAGTGGACTCAGTCCCACTTGTGTCTACTGTGTCAAAGCGTACACACCTGTAACGCTGTCTTCCTCCTCTGCAGAATCTCCCTTGTACCTGTAAGCCATATATTACACCTTGCCCTGAGTGTAATCTGACTTAACAGTGTCAAGGTTTCCTGTTTTTAAATGTAATTAGGGTCATTTTTTGTACTTTTCAATTTGTGTGTTAATTTTAGATAGCCAGTTCTCTTGTTGATCATTAGCAAGATTGGATTACGTGTTGTTTCAAACTGCTGAATTTCAGTCTTAACCGTTGGCTAAGATAGAAGTGACCTCCTCAATAACTAACAGTATTAAGTCAAAAGAACATTTGTTTAAAATGTAACACCACTTCTTTCTGAATTCGGGATATCTCTACCAATAGTAGGAATGTTATGGACTCTAAAGCCCCTTGGAATCTGCCCATTTCTATGATAATCTGAAAGATAACTATGGTGTAAAGATAAGTCTATCTCACGTTTCTTGAGTTTTAACAATGCAAAATACAAATTAAGGGGAGTCTCACCAGTTGTCCTGGATAGAGGGGCGAACAATATGCGATTTGCATCATCCTGGGTGTAAGAAACAGTCCCTGTTTGAGCTGCCCTGGCTTGTCCTGCCGGATCTTCAACCATTTCCACAACGGTTACAATTGGATCTTGATGGCCTTCTCCTTGTGATGACATAGTTGGTACCAGTTGAAAAAAAGAAGAGCCTAATAGAGAAAAGCTCACAATATAATTGTTGAAAATAATGCAAAATCCTGTACAATTAGAGCCAAATCACAGTGAATAGTCCCATATAGCAAGTGGTAAGAATGATGAGGTTAAATCAGGAGGGGCACGCCTGGTCATGTATGAAGGTATCCAAAACACCAGATCTCGCCCACAGAGGAAAAATGCCTGGGTGCAACTTTGCAAAGAATATATAGCCAGAAAAAATGCACTCTCGGGACTTTCACGAACAAGTTACTTTTATTCTGTAACGTTTTCGGAGGTCTTGCCTCCTTCATCAGCATAGTTAAAAATACAATCAAACCAACCTTTAAATAGTAGACATACTCACTCCAAACCACTCCAAACAATACATTCACTGGCGCCAAAACTATCGGTGTTGGACCGCTTACTGCGTTCCAATTGTGCTACGTGCCGGAAGCTGTGCGCCACAGCACTTCGGTTGTCAAGTTTTACCCGTAATCACTCAGCTTCAAAACAATAAATCACAATCAAACAAAATTATGTGATGTATTATATGTTAATAGTGCCATTAAGCTAAATAATATTGTGCAAAGCAAGTGTACCATATATAAGTGAATGATAAACGTGACGGCCGCCCATCGACATGGCAACCTAAAAAATAATACCAATATATCCCTGTCTTAAAACAGGGAAAAAAACTAAATGTAACAATCTTTCAAAACGTATCACAGAGTGTGTTAATACAGGTATTGTGTCCTGCTAAATCACATATGCTAGAAGATAAATAAATCTAAGGATCTGCTTGTGAATGTAGCAAGGTAATGTGCTGCAATGTACCAGTCCTCACTGTGTTATGTTTGTATAGCGAACACCAGGCTAGCCTACATCTTGTTTTCATGTTTTCAATATCCAATGATAAATATCATATTGAATTGCTTAACTATGATGTAATGCCCTCGATGTGTAAATAACTTTTATATTCAAAATCATATGTAGGAGATTTCCCTGTTGTCATGGACTAATCAAATGCATGTTATTTGCACAATTGGGCAAATGAAAAGGAAATATCTCAACATGGTACCCTCTTATTTATATTTTGTTGTATTTCTTTTGGGGAAATATACATCATTATAACCCCTTTAATATAAGGGGGGCCATACATTACAAGCATACTCTACTTTCGTATTGAGACTAGCAGCACTCCCATTCTATCACCAACTCTGGATACCAATCACTCAACAGTGTATTTGAACATATTGCTAAGAAGATTGAAAAGGACATATAAAAACAAATTGTTATAACGGTCCTTCTATCACTGCAGTAGTACCCCAGGAAGGGGTGATATAGCTCCAAAAGTCCAAGATTCGCAGTGTACAATTTACAAGGAGTGCCAAGTTATTTTCCTTCAGAATCTCTGTGGACATGGCTTGCTCTTTGTTTGATTCTATGTTGTTCTTCCGTATCTGTGGTCACATTATTTTCACATGGATTGAAATGGCCTGTAGATCAAATGACTTATATGCACTGTGATCTCATGGATATTCAACGATCCAATCGTTATTCTTGTTATAATATTCTTTACTGGTCCTCGTCTGGTAGTGTCTTCCCTTTCTTGCATACCTTAGGACCTGATCTCCAACTTAGGTAATGAGTAATGAATTATAGGCTGTGTGTGTTAAAAGACTGGTAACTCCAAGGGACCACTACCTGACTTCCACACAGGTATTAGAAATACCAAAGACTCCTATACCTGGTGCTGTGTGCCAACATGGTTAGGAGGTCCCCTATGTCAAGGCACACCAACCATATGGCCCACAGAGTCATGGTAGTCTAGGTACCGTACCCTGAGATTGTGCTCACACCTTACAGCCACATTACATCAAAGCCTTAAAGTCAGGGGTGGTGTTGAGCCCACCTGGGTATATGGTACCCAGTCGGTACGTCCGCTGGGCCTCCCTTTGTAGGAGTATTTTACCTCTATCACCTCCCTATCCAGTGGGGGGTACATGATCGAT
The DNA here is from genome assembly GCF_027579735.1 of Bombina bombina. Lineage (NCBI taxonomy): Eukaryota > Metazoa > Chordata > Amphibia > Anura > Bombinatoridae > Bombina > Bombina bombina. The sequence continues at coordinate 284,662,343 of NC_069500.1, forward strand.
GAGTGTGTATCTTATTGATGCCACCGAATGTTTGTGTTCTGCACAGTGCCACGCTACTGGTTTGGTCCGAATCCCCGACTTGAGAGCTAGCCTTATGGCATGGCGATGATTGACCCTCCTTTCCCTCAGGGTGCCTGTCGTCTTACCAACATAGCAACGAGAACACGGGCACACCAATAAGTAAACCAACAAAACGTGGTCCGTACAGGTGAATCGAATGACGTATACCAAATATTAAGACATGTATATGTAGTATCCCTATTTAAAGGCCTTTGCATGTCTTTTTTTTCTAACAGCTAAGACCTCATATCTTTTTATGCAATATTTTTTTTAAATCATTTTATTAATATAGTGTTATTATGAGTGTAACTGTACTTTTTGATGCATTTTTTATGTATTTTATGCAACTTTTTATTCAAGCTTAACAGTTAAACTAGAGCTCAAAAGTTGATTGCACTCCAATGTGAACACATACTTGTGTATCTTGTTATACGCCCTCTACTTACGATGCACGCAAACACCCCGAGATAAAACACTTATTGCTTCGAGCAACTATTAGCATGCCACTCGTAATCTAGCCCTTTATCATTTAATTTATTTCGATTATTTACAATGATTGACTTTCTCAATATATTGCACAAAACATGTAGTACTAAGCTACCGTATATATTATATTTACATGTTTGTGTTCCATTTGTAATCTAGACCTATATAAGTAATTTAATTTTTACTTCTAAAATCTATTAACGGGTCATGGTCAGAGATGAAATTCCAAAAAGGCAGCTTATTTTTGTCAGAATTTGTATATCCCAAAAATTAATATGTTTAAATTAATGTCCATAAAACGCATTCTTAATTATTTGTGCATCTCCAAAATGCATAATTTAGTGCTCTAATTGTTAAGACCATTGCTAATTGTAAGATAGATTACGAGTTGTGCATTTGTTGTGCTAACGCTGAAAAAAATGGTAATTTCAGCGTTAAAAACAGCAACGCAGCCATTACGAGACTCCGTCAGTATAACTGTACCGCAAGCATTTTAGCCTGTAATGCAACGTCAGTCCTTGCACTCAAAAAAATGACATTTTTTTCATCTGACTTCTATAGCGCTGCCATTACGAGTTTTTATAGCCTATACCAACACAATCCATTTCACTATCTGAGAACAGTAGTAGTTATGAGTTTTATGCAACAAAACTGTATATAAAACTCATAACTAAACTGTTGGCAAAGTACACTATCACTCATAAACTACCTATTAACACCCTAAACCGATGGCCCTCCCGCATCGCAAAACACTATTTGAAAGTTTATTAACCCCTAATCTGCTGCTCCCGACTTCGCCACCACTAATAAAATATATTAACCCCTGACATTTTCGCCACTATACTACAGTTATTAACCCCTATTCCCCCACACCCCAACATCAACCACACTATAATAAAGATATTAAACCCCTATTCTCCCGCCGCTCCCCCGACATCACCACCACTAAATAAGTTATTAACCCCTAAACCTCTGGCCTTCCACATCACTACCCACTAAATAAACCTATTAACCCCTAAAACTGGCACAGCCCCCTACATCACAACAACCTAAATTAAACTATTAAACCCTTAACCTAACCCTAAACCTAACCCTAACACCCCCTAACTTTAACATAATTAAAATAGAGCTAAATTAAAGTTACAATTATTAACTAAATAATACCTAGTATTAAAACTAAATACATACTTGCCTGTGAAATAAAACCTAAGATAGCTACAACATAACAAATAGTTTTATATTGTAACTAGCTTAGGTTTTATTTTTATTTCACATGTAAGTTTGTATTTATTTTAACTAGGTAGACAAGTTAGTAAATAGTTATTAACTAATTAACTAACTACCTAGTTAAAATAAATACAAACTTACCTGTGAAATAAAATCTAAGCTGCCTTACACTAAAACCTACCATTACAAAAAATAGAAAAACCTACCATTACAAAAAATAAAAAACAACTAAAATTATATAAAAAAAAACTACCATTACAAAAAATAACAAACGAAATGATCCAAAATAATAAAAATTATTCCTTTTCTAATACCCTGTTTAAAAAAAAAAAAAAACCAAAATAAAAAACCCTAATCTATAATATACTTACAAAGGGCCCTTAAAAGGGCCTTTTGTAGGGCATTGCCCTAAAGAAATCAGCTCTTTTCTAAAGAAAAAAACAAAGAGCCACTAACATTACAAACCACCACCGCTCCAAACCCACAAAATAAAAAAAAAAAAACTATCTAAAAAACCTAATTACGCATATTGCCCAGAAAGGGCTTATTGGTAGTTTATTAATAGATTAGGTTTTCTTTTATTTTGGGGTGTGTTTTTTAAAATGGGTATTAGAATAGGAATAATTGTTATTATTTTGATAATTTGTTTGTTATTATGTGTAATGTTTTTTTTTCTTTTTGGGTGTTTTTTTTGTTTTTAGAATAGCCTTTTTTTTATTTTTAATGGGTAGAAAAAGAGCTAAACGCCCCTTTAAGGGCAATGCCCATACAAATGCCCTGTTCAGGGCAATGGGTAGATTAGGTTTTACTTTATTTTATTTTGTGGGCTTGGGGGGTGGGGGGTTTGTATACTGTTAGGGGGTATTTTGTTTTACTTTTGTAGGAAAAGAGCTGATTTCTTTAGGGCAATGCCCTACAAAAGGCCCTTTTAAGGGCCCTTGTAGTTTAATATAGATATGTTGTTTTTTTTGGGGTGTTTTTTTTTAAAAAAAAAAAACGGTATTAGAATAGGAATAATTTTTATTGTTTTGGATAATTTTGTTTGTTATTTTTTATAATCGTAGGTTTTTTCTTTTTTATTTTTAATGGTCTTTTATTTTTGTAATGGTAGTTTTTTTTTTTAGTGTTTTTTTGTAATGGTAGGTTTTTTTATTTTTTATTTTTAGTGTTTTTTATTTTTTTGTAATAGTAGTTTTTTATTTTTCGTAATGGTAGTTTCAGTGTAAGGCAGCTTAGGTTTTATTTCACAGGTAAGTTTGTATTTAATTTAACTAGGTAGTTAGTAAATAGTTAATAACTATTTACTAACTAGTCTACCTAGTTAAATTAAATGGATGTCTATGGGGAAAGCGTGCACAAGCACGTCAAAGCAGCGCTATGATTTTGTGCGATATTTTGGTGTGCAACCATATCGCAACGCACCAAGCCGTGGTTTCTAAAACCTGTAATGCAGCGCTATGGATGGAGAAATAACGCAACTTTTGTTGCATTTGTTAATATACCTTCTATAGCGCAAAACTGTAATCTAGGTGTGTGTGAATTATGATTCAACTTCACATTAAAAGTAATGCTAGCACTAGTAGTCATTTCTGAATAATCTTTTCAAAGTTGTTTAGTAATGTTATTTTTTTTTCCCTTTTCAATAGATTATGCTTGTGCAAATAGAATACAGACCATGGGATGATACAACACATTAGAATGCAGAGTGAAATAAGAATATAGCTTGACCACCCTGTGGTAAAAACACATTGCATAGCCAGATAAGTGTAGAATTGAGCTGACAGGAGAAAACTGAGTTGAAGACTCCCTGGAGGAAGTGAAACACTAAACAGCAGGAAGTATTGTATTCAGTGTTAGACTCAAGGATTATGAAACTCATTTTGCCCTGGATGTAGAAAGATTAGGAAAATTCTTCTTCCTATTTTAATTTTGTTTGAGATCTGAGATAATTCTGTCACAAAATTTCGATGTGCAGCTTCTTTTTTGACTGGAGTGGTCACAGAATGAGAAAATGTGGTATAAAACTATTTTATTAGAAAAAGCTAAAGCTATACTGACAATCAAAAGGTAGTTAAAGGGACAGTGTACTGTATTTTTTTTCCCCTTAATGTAATTCCAATGACCAGCTACGGAGTAAAAAAGTGTGTAAGAAAATGCTTCTTTGGTTATTTTTATACATGAAATATGCTGTTATGTTATTTGAAAACCACGACCCATTAAAATGGGTTGAGCTTTCAGGGAAATCATCTATCTTTATTTTATTATTTTCTGTACACATACATGCATCTTTATAAAATCTCTGTCTGTAAGTCAAATCCCAATGCTTAGAGAGAACACTTGAATATTAAAATGTTAATTTTGTTTCTTAACCCCACTGGGAGTGTAATATCTTCTGCTGGATATGTTTACACAGCTATTTTATAGTTAATAAAGGAGCTATATGTAAAAAATTTAAAGGGACATAAAACCAAAAAAAATCTTTCATGATATAATTTTAAACAATTTAAGGGATTAAAGGTACATGAACCCAAACATTTTCTTTCACTATTCAGATAGAGAATACAATTTTAAAGAACATTCTAATTTATTTGTGTTATATAATTTGTTTCATTCCTTTGATATCATTTGTTGAAGGAGCAGCAATGTACTACTGATTTCTAACTGAAACACATGGGTGAGCCATGACAATGGTATATTATATGCAGCCACCAGTCAGCAGCTAGCACCTAGGTTATTTGCTGCTCCTGAGCTTTCAGCAAAGGATAACAAGAGATGGAAGCAATATAAATAATAGAAGTAAATTGGAAAGTTGTTTAAAAATTGTATTCTCTATCCAAAATCACGAAAGAACATTTTTTGGGCTTCATGTCCCTTTTAAATGCCCTTTTCCCCCCTTTTCTGCCAACTTAACTACTAAACTTTTCCTAATATAAATTAACCAACAAACATAAGTAAATAAAAACACAGAGACTGAAATTGGGTAGAAGACACAAAGGTCACATTTATTGAAGAACACAAAGAAAAAAAACCTGCAGGGATAAAATTGTAGCCAAAAAAAACGGTGGCGGCAATCAGGGCCTAAGTAATAAACCCCTGCAAAGAGAATGGGTCATGGACCCAAGCAACTGGCAAATGGAGCTCAGCTCAGTGCTTTGATAATAATCAGGGAGGTGTTTGACCTGACGCAAAATCGGAAAGAGCACCCTCAATCTCTAGCCTGAGGACGTTAACCTTACTGCAATTGACCATGCAGACAGCTGCCAGGGGTCCAGACCAACTGCTACAGCTAGGGTGCAGATGAAAAAAAAACTCTAAACAAGTAGGTCCAAGTATAACTAGATGCCCTGCATGTTGTAGCCTGGGGAGTCCAAAATTACCATTCAAGATCTTATAGAGGTAGTTCGACTAATCCTCCTTGAGCCTCGAACATTCTAGTGAGTCCTCATAAGGAGGAACCCTAAATGATTGCCACCTAACATAAAATTCAAGGGAGGGAGGGAGGGGGGAAGCTTCCAAGGATACACAAGGGTGAAAGATGACGTGCCCTGCTCTAACAAGGTTAGTACTCCTCTCCTCCCCTTAAATTGCAACATTGTTGCACCACACATAAACCACATATACACATCCCAGCACACAGAGCCTAACACATATGTATGCTACAAGCTAATATCCTGCCAGTTACGTTCTAATTTACTTCTGTTATCAAATTTTCTTTGTTCTCTTGGTTCTTTTGTTAAAAAGTAGGGGGGAGTGTAGAGCACTATATGGTAGTGATTTTGCAAGAAGGTTATCCATTAGCAAGAGCACTAAATGGCAACACTATTTCCTGCCTAGTAGTGCTTAGATACCTATCAAGGTATCTCTTCAACAAAGAGTAATATTGAAACAAAGATAATTTGATAATAGAAGCAAATTGGAAACTTTTTTAAAATATTGTATGCTCTGTCTGAATCACAAAATATCATATTTGAGTTTCATATCCTTTAATACACTCCAACAGGTAAAATGGATCATTGAGAACAAAATATAGGGGAGAAAATTTTAATAATGACCAAAAAAGCTTGGAAAATAGGTTATTTAAGAAATTTCAATATAACGCTACAACATGTTATAATTATATGGGGTTTTCTACTTTTGCAGGAAAAAAAAAGTTAAAATCTGTCTCTGTTCCAATTTCCCAGAGACGTTTTGTTGAATTCATCATACTTAAAATTAACACAACCCTGCAACATACTACACAATTGTATAAAATAATATACTTTAATGGCTATTTAAACTATAAACTGCTGTAAAAAGTTAGAAGAACTGGACAAAACGCATACCACAGAACAATTCAAATAAGTGGATAAACCAAATAGTTGAATATAAAACATTTATATGATAAATACAATTCCTCAAAAAATAATCCTTCAGTGGTAACAAAGTTAAAAAATTCAAGCTCTTTTTCAAATAGTTGCATACCCTTATAGAGACATTGTACATGTATACATAACTGCATCATTGGCACATATAGATAAAGACAACTCTCACTGCTTTAACTGGTGGAGAGAAACATATCTACAAGCCTGATTGGTTGGTTATATTCAGGACAGGAATATACATTTTTTTTTAAAATGCCCTCTCAGATGAAACAAAGAAAAAGATTGACTTCAATGCCCATTACTGAATATCTACAATGCCTAACAGTATCATATGTAAATAGATAAATAAAATACATTTTGATTTTTTCTGCTGTCTGTAAGTTTATTGAAAAAAAACTCAATAAAAGATTAGCGATAACCTTATAAACTTTCTGTGCATGCCCTTTCCATTGCACTTTTTAAATTACTGCATTGTATTTAAAATATGCTGATATACAAAATAAATGTTCGTCTACATTCTCTATTTAAATTACCCTCTCAGTGCGTGTGCTGAAGTAATGGTATATGAGTCAGTCCGATGACACTAACTTGTACAAAGCCACAGAATAAAAGGTTTACTAATTCAATTATTTATTCAGCAATACGTAAACCTTTCTTTCCTTTGAGATACAAATTGTCGAGTGAAGGCCAGTGTCCATACAAAAATTCATGACTTATGAATTGAAAGTGTAAATAAAAAGGTTCAGCTGATGTGATGATTTAATTTGTGATTCTTTAACAGGAACTTTAAGTAAAGGCCATATGATGTACAATTCAAATAGGGCATATATGTAGAGATTGCTGGCAGGAAATGCATTATTGATATATAAGCAGTTGATAAACCACTAAGCTTATAAATGAACAAGAAAAGGTGAAGCAATAGGTGAAGTCAAAAAGGTCATAAGATACTGAATGAAAGTAAATAACACAATTTAAAAATAAACCATAGCTGTATAATAATTGTACTGCTTTTTATGTATGTATATATGTATACAAGGATTAATGGCTTGCTGAGATCATTCCCACGAGAAGAAAGTTAACCTCATTCTTACAGGGACATTAAACAAAAGACTAGATTACAAGCAGAGAGCAAAAAATTGCTTCAGCAAAAGTGATGATTTGTGCTCAACTTAGTAATACCAGCGCACGTTAATTGCGCACTGGTATTAAATATGAGGTGCAACGCGAACACGAGTATTGCGCTTACAAGAGCTTTTTTCCATAGTCTCCAATGGAGCCTCATTCTCATGCCGTCAGACACTACATGGGAACTAGCCACAGGGAAGAGGGTAAGTCGCAGCAGCGAAGGTGATGCAAATATAAATATTTAGTATATGAATATATACATATATTTTTATTTGTTAATATGTTTATATAAAAATATTAAAACATAAATAAATATGTATTTGTATGTATTTCAGCATATACAAATTTATTTGTATATGTATTTGTATGTATTTCAGCATATACAAATATATATTTATTGGGAACACATACTCCCTTAAGACTGCAATGAAAAGGGCACTTTTCAGTGCCGTTTATTTCTAACACCCCACTTTTAACGCCCTAAAAAATTGCTTAGTGTGTTTAAAAAAAAAATGCTACTATTTTTTATTTTATTAAATCCACTACACACATTTTTTGGGGGGGCAATTGGGGGATATTTAAAAAATAACCAGACTGCCAATAAACTTGTAACGGCTGGATATTTATCACACCAAAAACCGCCCATTAAACGGGCAAGTCTGCAATAAATTAATCTCCACTAATCTAGCCCTAAATACATTTTAATAAATAACAGGGAGTGCAGAATTATTAGGCAAATGAGTATTTTGACCACATCATCCTCTTTTATGCATGTTGTCTTACTCCAAGCTGTATAGGCTTGAAAGCCTACACCAATTAAGCATATTAAGTGATGTGCATCTCTGTAATGAGAAGGGTGTGGTCTAATGGACATCAACACCCTATATCAGGTGTGGCATAATTATTAGGCAACTTCATTTCCTTTGCAAAATGGTGCAAAAGAAGGACTTGACAGGCTCAGAAAAAGTCAAAAATAGTGAGATATCTTGCAGAGGGATGCAGCACTCTTAAAATTGCAAAGCTTCTGAAGCGTGATCATCGAACAATCAAGCGTTTCATTCAAAATAGTCAACAGGGTCGCAAGAAGCGTGTGGAAAAACCAAGGCGCAAAATAACTGCCCATGAACTGAGAAAAGTCAAGCGTGCAGCTGCCAAGATGCCACTTGCCACCAGTTTGGCCATATTTCAGAGCTGCAACATCACTGGAGTGCCCAAAAGCACAAGGTGTGCAATACTCAGAGACATGGCCAAGGTAAGAAAGGCTGAAAGACGACCACCACTGAACAAGACACACAAGCTGAAACGTCAAGACTGGGCCAAGAAATATCTCAAGACTGATTTTTCTAAGGTTTTATGGACTGATGAAATGAGAGTGAGTCTTGATGGGCCAGATGGATGGGCCCGTGGCTGGATTGGTAAAGGGCAGAGAGCTCCAGTCCGACTCAGACGCCAGCAAGGTGGAGGTGGAGTACTGGTTTGGCCTGGTACATCAAGATGAGCTTGTGGGGGCCTTTTCGAGTTGAGGATGGAGTCAAGCTCAACTCCCAGTCCTACTGCCAGTTTTCTGGAAGACACCTTCTTCAAGCAGTGGTACAGGAAGAAGTCTGCATCCTTCAAGAAAACATGATTTTCATGCAGGACAAATGCTCCATCACACGCGTCCAAGTACTCACACGTGGCTGGCAAGAAAGGGTATAAAAAGAAGAAAATCTAATGACATGGCCTCCTTGTTCACCTGATCTGAACCCCATTGAGAACCTGTGGTCCATCATAAAATGTGAGATTTACAAGGAGGGAAAACAGTACACCTCTCTGAACAGTGTCTGGGAGGCTGTGGTTGCTGCTGCATCGCAATGTTGATGGTGAACAGATCAAAACACTGACAGAATCCATGGATGGCAGGCTTTTGAGTGTCCTTGCAAAGAAAGGTGGCTATATTGGTCACTGATTTGTTTTTGTTTTGTTTTGAATGTCAGAAATGTATATTTGTGAATGTTGAGATGTTATATTGTTTTCACTGGTAAAAATAAATAATTGAAATGGGTAAATATTTGTTTTTTTGTTAAGTTGCCTAATAATTATGCACAGTAATAGTCACCTGCACACACAGATATCCCCCTAAAATAGCTATAACTAAAAACAAACTAAAACTACTTCCAAAACTATTCAGCTTTGATATTAATGAGTTTATTGGGTTCATTGAGAACATGGTTGTTGTTCAATAATAAATTAAACCTCAAAAATACAACTTGCCTAATAATTCTGCACTCCCTGTATAGTATTGAGGTTATCCCACCCACCTCCTTATAGTCATTGGTGTGGCCATCTGATATGTCTTTCACTACATTCCAGTGCTAACATGTCTAACAAATGTGCAGCAACTCTCCTTCAGAATAACAGCAGTGTAACCAAGGTCAATAATGGCATTACCCATGATATGGTGCATGAAATGTATTTAGTGTTTAGGAACCCATTAAAGAACGAATAAATACAGTAGATTTGCATAACCAACAACTGCATGATAAAAAGACAATGCAAAAGCACTTAGGCCATGATATTCCAAACCTCTCTGCTCAGATGAGATGATCTAAAATGATCCTCCAGCACTGTGAGATCCCTAGTGAAATTGTCAAAAGGTGAATTTTGCTTTCCTTCTACAAGGGGCATTCCCTGTATTTCTGTATGTGAATGAGAGACAAGCCCAGTGTAATATAACACTGCATGACATGACAGTTCTGCTGTATTTATACTTTGTGCATTGTGCTTTCTATTCTATATCACTTTACACTTCAGATTAAATTTTATTACATTTAAATTTTGCACTTTCTATTTTGTATTTTATTTTGTATACAGCAGTGTATTTAGGATTGTGGTTTTACAAATTCTTATTATGCCTTCACAGTATAACTTTAACAAATTAGGCTCATAGTTTGCAAATTTATGCATATCATTTACAAATTAGATGGCACTTTGCATGCCTTTTATTTAAATTAAAACAGAAAAACTGTCAGTTTCAGTTTTCCCAGAGCGGGGTTGAATCAAGACATTGTGCTGCCTAGATCCAAAAATGAAACAAACCCTTAACTCTCAATCCACTACTGTCACCTATAAAAAAACAACTTTGCCAGAATATGCTCTGCCTATGGTAACTGAGCCCAATGGTACCACAACTCTGTAGATATGTCACAGTTCTCTAGCTCATCACCTCTGTCCTTCACTCGGCTTCCCTTTCAGAACAAATGTCTGACTGTATGTGAGAAATGCATGGTGGTATATATAAGGAATATTCAACTAGTAATATGAGTGCAATTTAACCTGCATCCCAACGATCGTGAAAACTCTATATCGCTTGTGAGCAAATTTTTGCCCTTCACTTGTAATGTAGCTCTAAATGTAGGTGTAATTTGGAATACAATATTCCTTTTAAGGGACACTTACATTTTTTTTTTAATAAACCTTATCAAATGTATTAGTTTTTGACATGATATAAATGTTTTCATACTGGAAAAAAAACTTTTTGTTTATGGAGTTATCTCCCTGTAGATTGAGTGAAATTTTTTTGAGTTATCCTTATTTGTGAAAAAGAAACTAAACCTGTGTAAACGATACACAAACAAACCATTCCTGTTATATTCAACACCAGTTTAAACACTTTAAAAACCTTTCTCATGCAAAAATAAATGTAGACAATAAAATAAAAAATGTGCATATAAAAGACATTTACATTTTTTAAAAATCAGTATAAACATGCAATGATTCAAAATTCTTCATATAAAGGGTCAGTCAACTTGAAAACTGCTATTGTTTAAAAAGATAGATCATCCCTTTATTACCCATTCCCCAGTTCTGCATAACCAACACAGTTATAATAATATACTTTTTACATCTGGGATTATCTTAAATATACACCTCTGTAGGCTGCCACTTATCTCAGTTCTTTCGACAGACTTGTATTTTAGCCAATGAGTGCTTGCTCATAAATAACGCTACAGCACAATGTAATCTATATAACACATGTGAACTAGCCCTGTCTAACTGTGGAAAACTATCAAAATGCACTGAGACAAGAGGCGGTTTCAATGGTTTAGAAATCAGTTTGAGACTACCTAGGTTTATCTTTCAAAAAAGAATACCAAGAGAAAAAAGAAAATTTGATGATAAACGTAAATTGTAAAGATGCTTAAAACTGCATGCTCTATCTGAATCATGAAAGTTTAATTTTGCCATGTGCTTCATACATATGGTTGCATATATAAATATCTTATTCATAGACTTTAGCATCCTAATTAGAAAATGACACAGCTTTTAACATCCAGTTGAATAAAGTAACATCTAGTAAAATAAAATGCAATTCAATTATCTTTTTCACTTATTTTGTGAGGCACATAGAGAAACTTCATACTCAAGTTCTTGCATACAAATTTTAAAAATTTTCCAATTGACTTCTTTTATCAAATTTTCTTAATTCTCATGGTATTTTTTTATTGAAAAGATAGGTAGATAGTGTACACATGTCTGAAGCACTACACGGCAGGAAAATAGTGCTGCCCTCTACTGCTCTTGCTTATGTATAACGTTCTTCCAAAACTGCTGCCAGAGAAGTACATTTTTATCATAGACTACTCATGTTTTCACACTCACAGTAATTAAATCTCTAAAAATCAATAAAAAATAAATTAAAAAAGCACGGCATGGTAACTCATAATACCTCAAGCAGTTCCAAAATTGTTTTTTGAAAATTGGTATTTGTAATAGTATTTCTAATGCTCTCTTTAAATGTAATATTTGAATTATGCGATATTCGAAATAAAAACATTTGAATCGATATATTTGTATCTATTATGTATCAATTTACTAAATTCCCTACCACATGAACTATTGAACTTTGGAACAGTATTTTTAGAATCAACTGTTACATTAGAAATTTCAAATATGGATATTCGATCTTATTATGAACTTTTGAGAATGAAAAGTAACATTCAATTACCGAATTTTAATGGATTTTCATTCTTATAAACATTCGATTGACCAAAAGGAATGTCCATTGGACTATTCATTCTCCTAAACGAATTACACTTTCAGCACATTCACCCATCCATACTTAATACTAAGCCAGCTCAATTTACTCTTGAACATTTACGGCTAGATTTAGAGTTTTATCGGTAACGACCCGCGTAGCTAACGCTGGCTTTTTTCTGGCCGCACCTTTAAAATAACTCTGGTATTGAGAGTCCACAGAATGGCTGCGTTAGGCTCCAAAAAAGGAGCGTAGAGCATATTTAACGCAACTTCAACTCTCGATACCAGAGTTGCTTACGGACGCGGCCAGCCTCAAAAACGTGCTTGTGCACGATTCCCCCATAGGAAACAATGGGGCTGTTTGAGCTGAAAAAAAACCTAACACCTTCAAAAAAGCCGCGTTCAGCTCCTAACGCAGCCCCATTGTTTGCTATGGGGAAACACTTCCTACGTCTGCACCTAACACCCTAACATGTACCCCGAGTCTAAACACCCCTAACCATATTATTATTAACCCCTAATCTGCCGCTCCGTAAACCGCCGCTACTTACATTATCGATATGTACCCCTAATCTGCTGTCCCTAACACCGCCGACCCCTATATTATATTTATTAACCCCTAATCTGCCCCCCACAACGTCGCCTCTACCTGCCTACACTTATTAACCCCTAATCTGCCGAGCGGACCGCACCGCTATTATAATAAAGTTATTAACCCCTAATCCGCCTCACTAACCCTATAATAAATAGTATTAACCCCTAATCTGCCCTCCCTAACATCGCCGACACCTAACTTCAAACATTAACCCCTAATCTGCCGACTGGAGCTCACCGCTATTCTAATAAATGTATTAACCCCTAAAGCTAAGTCTAACCCTAACACTAACACCCCCATAAATTAAATATAATTTAAATCTAAAGAAATTAATTAACTCTTATTAAATAAATTATTCCTATTTAAAGCTAAATACTTACCTGTAAAATAAATCCTAATATAGCTACAATATAAATTATAATTATATCTTAGCTATTTTAGGATTTATATTTATTTTACAGGTAACTTTGTATTTATTTTAACAAGGTACAATAGCTAAAATAGTTAAAATAATTACAACAAAATTAACTGTAAAATAAATCCTAACCTAAGTTACAATTAAACCTAACACTACACTATCAATAAATTAATTAAATAAAATACCTACAATTACCTACAATTAAACCTAACACTACACTATCAATACATTAATTAAATACAATATCTACAAATAAATACAATTAAATAAACCAACTAAAGTACAAAAAATAAAAAATAACTAAGTTACAAAAAATAAAAAAATATTTACAAACATCAGAAAAATATTACAACAATTTTAAACTAATTACACCTACTCTAAGCCCCCTAATAAAATAACAAAGACCCCCAAAATAAAAAAATTCCCTACCCTATTCTAAATTACTAAAGTTCAAAGCTCTTTTACCTTACCAGCCCTGAACAGGGCCCTTTGCGGGGCATGCCCCAAAGAATTCAGCTCTTTTGCCTGTAAAAAGAACACATACAATACCCCCCCCCAACATTACAACCCACCACCCACATACCCCTAATCTAACCCAAACCCCCCTTAAATAAACCTAACACTAAGCCCCTGAAGATCTTCCTACCTTATCTTCACCATACCAGGTTCACCGATCGATCCAGAAGAGCTCCTCCGATGTCCTGATCCAAGCCCAAACAGGGGGCTGAAGATGTCCATGATCCGGCTGAAGTCTTCATCCAAGCGGGAGCTGAAGAGGTCCATGATCCGGCTGAAGTCTTCTATCAACGGCATCTTCAATCTTCTTTCTTCTGGATCCATCTTGTAGACCTCCGACGCGGAACATCCTGCTGGGCCGACGGACTAACGACGAATGAAGGCTCCTTTAAGGGACGTCATCCAAGATGGCGTCCCTCGACTTCCGATTGGCTGATAGGATTCTATCAGCCAATCGGAATTAAGGTAGGAAAATTCTGATTGGCTGATGGAATCAGCCAATCAGAATCAAGTTCAATCCGATTGGATGATCCGATCAGCCAATAGAATGCAAGCTCAATCTGATTGGCTGATCGGATCGGCCAATCGGATTGAACTTGATTCTGATTGGCTGATTCCATCAGCCAATCAGAATTTTCATGGACCTCTTCAGCTCCCGCTTGGATGATGACTTCAGCCGGATCATGGACCTCTTCAGCTCCCGCTTGGATGAAGACTTCAGCCGGATCATGGACATCTTCAGCCCCCTGCTTGGGCTTGGATCAGGACATCGGAGGAGCTCTTCTAGATCGATCGGTGAACCTGGTATGGTGAAGATAAGGTAGGAAGATATTCAGGGGCTTAGTGTTAGGGGTATGTGGGTGGTGGGTTGTAATGTTGGGGGGGGGTATTGTATGTGTTTTTTTTACAGGCAAAAGAGCTGAATTCTTTGGGGCATGCCCCGCAAAGGGCCCTGTTCAGGGCTGGTAAGGTAAAAGAGCTTTGAACTTTAGTAATTTAGAATAGGGTAGGGAATTTTTTATTTTGGGGGTCTTTGTTATTTTATTAGGGGGCTTAGAGTAGGTGTAATTAGTTTAAAATTGTTGTAATATTTTTCTTATGTTTGTAAATATTTTTTTATTTTTTGTAACTTAGTTCTTTTTTATTTTTTGTACTTTAGTTAGTTTATTTCATTGTATTTATTTGTAGATATTGTATTTAATTAATGTATTGATAGTGTAGTGTTAGGTTTAATTGTAGGTAATTGTAGGTATTTAATTTAATTAATTTATTGATTGTGTAGTGTTAGGTTTAATTGTAACTTAGGTTAGGATTTATTTTACAGGTAATTTTGTAATTATTTTAACTATTTTAGCTATTGTACCTGGTTAAAATAAATACAAAGTTACCTGTAAAATAAATATAAATCCTAAAATAGCTAAGATATAATTATAATTTATATTGTAGCTATATTAGGATTTATTTTACAGGTAAGTATTTAGCTTTAAATAGGAATAATTTATTTAAGGAAGGAATTGTAATAATTTTTGTTTAACTGTACTTTTAGCATCACTACTATTGGGTAAATTTACCATAATCAAATAAAGGATCATATTTATTTCTTAAATAGTTTCGACATCCATTTTTTCCAAAAGAGAATATAAAATTAGGACTCATCAAAACATTAACATATATTGAGCCCACATATTATCACACATATTTACAGTAAGACACATTGGGAATAGCAACTTGTTTTGCGCCACCTACTACAACTAATTAATTGTAACTTAGGTTAGGATTTATTTTACAGGTAATTTTGTAATTATTTTAACTATTTTAGCTATTGTACCTGGTTAAAATAAATACAAAGTTACCTGTAAAATAAATATAAATCCTAAAATAGCTATAATATAATTATAATTTATATTGTAGCTATATTAGGATTTATTTTACAGGTAAGTATTTAGCTTTAAATAGGTATAATTTATTTAATAAGAGTTAATTTATTTAGTTAGATTTAAATTATATTTAACTTAGGGGGGTGTTAGTGTTAGGGTTAGACTTAGCTTTAGGGGTTAATAAATTTATTAGAATAGCGGTGAGCAGATTAGGGGTTAATGTTTGAAGGTAGGTGTCGGCGATGTTAGGGAGGGCAGATTAGGGGTTAATACTATTTATTATAGGGTTAGTGAGGCGGATTAGGGGTTAATAACTTTATTATAATAGCGGTGCGGTCCACTCGGCAGATTAGGGGTTAATAAGTGTAGGCAGGTGGAGGCGACGTTGTGGGGGGCAGATTAGGGGTTAATAAATATAATATAGGGGTCGGCGGTGTTAGGGGCAGCAGATTAGGGGGACATAGCTATAATGTAGCTGGCGGCGGCGTGCGGACGGCAGATTAGGGGTTAATAAGTGTAGGTAGCTGGCAGCGACGTTTTGGGGGGCAGATTAGGGGTTAATAAATATAATATAGGGGTGAGCGGTGTAAGTGGCAGCACATTAGGGGTACATAAGGATAACGTAGGTGGCGGTCGGCAGATTAGGGGTTAAAAAAATGTAATTGAGTGTCGGCGATGTGGGGGGGCCTCGGTTTAGGGGTACATAGGTAGTTTATGGGTGTTAGTGTACTTTAGAGCACAGTAGTTAAGAGCTTTATAAACCGGCGTTAGCCCAGAAAGCTCTTAACTACTGATTTTTTCTGCGGCTGGAGTTTTGTCGTTAGATTTCTAACGCTCACTTCAGACACGAATCTAAATACCGGAGTTAGAAAGATCCCATTGAAAAGATAGGATACGCAATTGACGTAAGGGGATCTGCGGTATGGAAAAGTCGCGGCTGAAAAGTGAGCGTTAGACCCTTTTTTGACTGACTCTAAATACCGGCGGTAGCCTAAAACCAGCGTTAGGAGCCTCTAACGCTGGTTTTCACGGCTACCGCCAAACTCCAAATCTAGGCCTTAGAAAAGTCTTCCTGTAGAGACGCCAGCAACTTTGTAGGGCTGTGACAGAAGTAATTGACACTGTACAAATGAGGTTTAAAAAGAAATGAAAGGTAAAATCCCTTTAAAAAGTATTAATAACACATATTGCAATGATATTTACTAAGTATATCCCACAGCTTAGTGCTTCTTTAATACTATAATGGACATACTAATAATATAATGTTTTATATACCACAATCAGCATAAAGACTGTATTTTGGTCACTTCCATATGCTTTTTCTTAAGCAGCTTTTTTACTTTGTTTCATATGACGGTTGGTTTCTCCATCGTACCTTGCACCACCCCAGCAGTGTGGGTAATATAGTCCCTCTTATCTTTCCAGTGCCGCTTAGCGGTAACCTGAGGAGTGGGGAGCTGGATTGTTTGCTTACAGTATTATCAAACACATTAAATAAGTGGGGTAGATTCCAAAATTGCTGCAGTTTACAACCTATAATAATTTTTCCAATTTAGTCACGTTCGCCCATTAGTTAAAATAGGATTCCAGTCGTGTTGCAACTCAAGTGATCTAGGGACCAATTTTCCAATGTATTACATTGTTCAACAGTCTGTTAGTGCATACTTTTTGTGTGTGTTAAAATTTCTGCTAGAATTCTCTATAGTGTTTTTTCGCAATGATAAGTGAAGTAGTAATTATGCAAATTGACATGTTCATAAAAAAACAACCTTTACAATTAGTTTGCAAATTGCAAACATATGAATTAATACAATGATCGTATGTATAACACATTCATTAAAAGTAAATTATTTGGTTATATTTTCAATATAAAGAGCAAAAATGTAAGTAAGATGTATGTCTATGTATTGGTGTTTGTTAACTGTATTACAAAAGTTTCTCAATTTTTGGTTTAAAGCAAATAGTGTAGCATATTCATATTATTTCCAAAATATTGTTTTGCTTAAAAGGGACGGTAAAGTCAAAATTAAATTTCATGATTCAAATAGACGGCTATATTACGAGTTTTGCATTATACTGGAAAAAGCAGCGTTATCAGGTATAACGCTGCTTTTTCACTACCGCTGGTATTTACGAGTCTTGCAGATTTAGGGGCACCGCCCACTTTTTTGGCCTTACCAGCAAATCAACTTACGCAATTTGTGTATAGTCTATTTTCAATGGAATTCAATAGCGCCGGTATTAACGAGCTTGTCCTGGGAGGCCAAAACCGTCAGCGGTACACCCTAACCGTCAAGTGAGTTTTACACTACAAAGCTGTAGCATAAAACGCATAATTAAAGTGCTAACAAGTACACTAACAGCCATAAACTACCTATTAACCCTAAACCGAGGCCATCCCGCATTGCAAATACTAAAATTAAATATTAACCCCTAATCTGCCGCTCTGGACATCGCCGTATATCGACTATAATAAACAGTATTAACCCCTAAACCGCCGCACTTCTCTGTTTTGCAAACACTATTTAAATATTATAACCCTAATCTGCTGTCCCTAAACATCGCTGCCACCTATAACTAATAGTTATATTGTATCTAGCTTAGGGTTTATTTTTATTTACAGGCAAGTTTGTATTTATTTTAACTAGGTAGAATAGTTTACTAAATAGTATTATAACTATTTAATAACTACCTAGCTAAAATAAATACAAATTTACCTGTAAAAATAAAACCTAATCTAAGTTACACTAACACCTAACCTAACCCTACAATAAATAGAATTCCCTAAATTAAATACAATGACTAAATTCAATAAAATTAGCTAATTTTACAAAAATCAAACAAACAAACACTAAATTACAGAAAATAAAAAACAAATTACAAGATATTTAAACTAATTACACCTAATCTAATAGCCCCCTCCAAAATAAAAAAACCCTAGCCTAAACTAAACTACCAATAGCCCTTAAAAGGGCCTTTGCGGGGCATTGCCCCAAAGAAATCAGCTCTTTTACCTGTAAAACAAATTACAAACACCCCCCCAACAATAAAACCCACCACCCACACAACCAACCCCCAAATAAAACCCTAACTAAATAAACCTAAGATCCCCATTGCCCTGAAAAGGGCATTTGGATGGGCATTGCCTATAAAAGGGCATTTAGCTCTATTGCTGCCCAAAGCCCTAACCTAAAAATAAAACCCCATCCAATATACCGTTAAAAAAATCCTAACACTAACCCCCGAAGATCACTTACCGGGTAGAAGTCTTCATCCAAGCGGCTAGATGTCCTCAACGAAGCTGGTAGAAGTGGTTCCTCCAGACGGGCAGAAGTGGTCCTCCAGACAGGCAGAAGACTTCACCCATTACGGCATCTTCTATCTTCATCCTTCCGACGTAGAGCGGCTCCATCTTCAAGACATCCGATGCCGAGCATCCTCTTCAATTGACGTCTTCTTGTGAAATGAAGGTACTTTTAAATGACGTCATCCAAGATGGCGTCCCTTAATTCCGATTGGCTGATAGAATTCTATCAGCCAATCGGAATTAAGGTTGAAAAAATCCTTTCCAATCAGCCAATGAGAATGCAATCTCAATCCTATTGCTGATTGGATTTTCTCAGCCGGCTCTCCCCATTTGATGTCTATGGGGAAATCGTGCACGAGCAGGTACAACCAGCTCACCGCTGACTTAAGCAGCACTTCTTGCCTTTTAACTCCGGGTTTGTAAAAAGAACTGTAATACCATCACTGTAATAAAGTGGAATGGTGAGAATAAGTGCAAGTTAGTACCTCACCCCTCATAGCAGTATGCAATTTTAAACAACTTTCCAATTTACTTCTATTATTTATTTTGCTTAGTTTCTCCTGGTATCCTTTGCTAAAGAATAATCCTAAGAACTCAGAAGTGTGCCATGAGGCAAGTGTTTGCAAAAATGCTTAAAGCAATGTTATTATTAGTTACAAACCTTTGCTGTCAGTGTCTGTAGCATTATATGGCAGCAATGCTTGTAACTATTTATAATATTGCTATAAACATTGTTGCAAACACTGATTCTAGATGGCTAAAGACATGTGCACACTCCTGAGCTCACCTATGGTTACTCTTTACTGAAGGATACATAAAGAACTAAGCAAAATTTGTAATAGAAGTAATTTTCAAAGTTGTTTAAAATGCAATGCTCTATCCAATCCATATAAGTTTATTTTTGCCTTTACTGTCCCTTTAATATAGTCAACAACTGTTTATACTCTCATAATTTAGATAGTATTTTATTTTAAAGGGGCATGTCCTTTTTCTTTTAAATGGGTTAAATACAAAGATAAAGTTCAGATCAGGAAGACACAGAGAACTGCTAGTCTTAAGCAGGAAATGACCAGTGAGCCAATCAGCATTTGCATAACCTATCAATCACTGACTGTGTAGAGCTTGTGAGCCGTAGTGCTTGTGGATCCTGCGTGTGACTTTAACTTATGGACTATTTGTGGAGGTTAAACACATAGCAGTCAGTTTTCAATTACATTTTTGTACTATACACCCTGGAACTCTGTCTATTTTCTTCACGTGAAGTGCCACTTAAACTCTATTTAAAATCAACATGAAAAGTAATAAACTAAAGTTGAATATTGAATGATTAACTCTTTTACTGGGTAAAGATAAAGACTTGAGTGAAACAATTAAAAACCTATAAAGAAAGACTTGGTAACCTACCAATAAAATAAGTATGCAGGAAATATAAGCAAGCGGTTGGTAAACTTTGATCAATTCTCTTTGCGTATTCTAATAACAACATTTGCACATTCTTGCAGATGTCTGAAGTGAAAAGTTTTAAATAGCAGAATGAGTAACAGATCCTAGAAATAAAAGGTTTCTATTAGTAAACTGCCGAAACAAACATTAAGCAGCTGCAGACTTTAATTTTGTTAGTTGACATTTGCAAGCTGACTGCATTTTAGAGAAAATGATGTCATTCCCACAGAGCTTAATGACAATCCGCAGACTGATAAAGCACCACTCTGCCTAGAATCATTGCCTACCCAATTCATGTTATTTTGTTGTGATTATTGAAGCATTGATGAGTTTCAAAGGAATCTGTGTGTTTTTTTTTCCTGTTAAATATACACATCAGTTATTTAAAGATGGCATGCTTCATATAACCCCTTAACGACCACATCATACCCTGTATGTCCGCTGGTTGTTAAGGTTTTCCCTGCATATAATAGAACGGGTCTCGAAACAGAGCTATTGAAAACAAGCCCCATAGAAAGACCAGCGAGTGTAAAGGTGTTAAAAATGGCTAAAATTCAGAATGATTCAAGGTAGGATTTCAATAGACTCTCAAATGTAGATGGAAGATAAAAAAAAAAAACATTTTCTTTCAAAAACAACATGTTTAAAATTCAATGGAAAAGGCATAAGTAATAGATAAATGTATTGTATGTTTTGTTGTACATGTTAATGTTTTATATCTTTATATATTTAGTTTGTGAACTGCATCAATGAAGATGACACTACAATAAACATTATATTTGAGTATAAACATATGAAATTGTCATGATCCATCATGGATTAGCAAGCCTTTTACATAAAGGGATGACACTTAAAAACTCCATCAATAATAGTTTTAAAAGCTCTGTTCAAATTAATCTTAAAAGGCAAATGAACCAGATGTAAGATCAACTTTCATTATAGCCTTTGACAATTTACTATAATAAAGGGCCTTGGGCGATCATAAATTCTAGAGTGTGGAGAGAAATCACACAAAATCTTTGGGGGCTTTTTTTGAGCAATATATTATATTGTATGTATCTCTCCTTCACATTTACAACCTACATGGCTAGATAAACAGTTTTAAGCTAAAATTTTCCTTGATAAAAAAAATTCAAGTTACCTTATAGTACTGATGAGAAGTCTCAGATTATATCTCAAGGGGGGAGAACTTCAGATCAATAGGCTCTAAGAATTAAAAAAAAATTATGCTGTTTGGGATTAAAGAGTTAGCCCCATAATGCAGACACAAAACTAACAGTATACAGTGAAACACTTCTATTGGACTAATATTTGATAAAAGAGCTGTCCTTAGAAAGTTGTGAATAATCCAGCTGTTGCATTGCATCTATAGTATCATTATTATTTCAAAATGTATTTTTCAACATTACTCATCTGATATACTGTAAATTCCAAATGACCAACTTTTTGCACCAGGGGATCACTAAGGTAACTATTATTACTAAATAGAGGGAACACACAGGAAATAGGTGAAATACAGTAGATCACTTTTATTAATAACTTATTCTAAACAAGGCTATAATTATACATTAGGGAATACTTAGCTTTGATTAGTAATGTCTTCTTAGTTGCTAAAAATGGCATACACTAGCAGGGAAGAAGATACCAGTTATGAAACACAGGAGGAACTCTATCTCATCAAGTGACAAACACTTTGTAGAAGATGTTCAGCCTAGTCTCATCTCAACAGGAACAGTCTTGGTTCAACAATGTGTTGATACCTAAAAGCAACACTGAACCAAACTTTCAGTCTGTATCTCTCTCTCCCTGCTTGGTGTCAGAGAGACAGTTGTGGCTTGCTCGGACTTTTTACCCCCCTTCCATGGAATCACAGAACTAACTTTTTTTACAAACTGTAAACAATATATTAATAAGCAGTGACATAGCTACTTTGCTGCCAGTTGTTTAAAATTAGTCATAATAAAATTGGTTTCTCATAGCGCTATGCAATACCAAAAGCCTATATTGTTTATGTTGTATGCAGAGCAGGAATGTAAACAAAGCCTTATTTCCAAGGCCTTAGCTGACCTGCAATTATTTTTATTTCCTAAAAGTAAATTTCTAATATGAAGTGCTAATACATTAACTGTTTGAATAATAATTTGTGCATGGAATAATGAAGTGTTTCCATGATTTTTCATAAAAATGTTTTGTCTAATAATTAAAGAGGAACAATATAGATATCAGCCATGGGGTTAAAAATATAGATTAGGTCAATTACATAGAAAGTTTTATGTGTTGGCTCATATCCATAGATAATGATGTAAGAATGATCTTAGTCCGCTAAGGGAATTGGATAGAAGCCAATTTCACTCCTTTTGTTGTTAAAATGACCTCTATCAGTTACACATTCTTGGTGACTGAGCATGAGACAGAGCCATACAAAAGCTGTGAAGTTGGTGAATACTGTCTATGGATATGAGCTAATAAATAAATAATCTATATGTATTTGCCTTATGTGCTGTTTATCTTGACACACCCTAGGGATGAAATTAGTGTTCTCTATACCACAACCTGATATAATTTAGAAGGAGTAGGATAATCCTCAACTGCCCATTATATGGACACTGCCCTGGCTGAATGAGCCGTAACTACTTCTAAAACTGGCACTTTCAGCTGTTAATAAACCTCAACAATACAGCAAACAATCCATACCACATGATAGTTTTTGCAGTAAAACTGAAGAGGATTTGTAGGAAGAATATTGTTGTACCAAACTATCAAATTGTAAAATAAAGTGGAGTTTTTCAGTAACTACTGTGTAACTACTGTATAATTTATCAGTTTCCTACGTGAAATTTGACAAAAGTCCACAAACTGGGAAGGAAACATGTGAAGAGATACATTATCCATGTGAAATACTTATTAAGATTCTTCAATATACAGTGTAGCTTTTTTTTTTTTTAATATTTTTATTGAGGTAAAACAAATCATACACTTATTCATTAGACATAGTCAAGAACATGTCACAATTAAACAGTGTTTTTTTTTTTTTACAATATCGCTTGGTAAACAGTAACACGACCATTAACTAGAACCATAACCTCATAAGAAAAAGGAAAAAGAAAGAGAAAGAAGAGAATAGAAAAAAAGAGATTGTCATTTACGTGGAGCTCCGACTTCATGATTTCCATTAATCCTTTCTTTACTGACCATCAAGCTACCGTATCTGTCAATCATTATATTTGTTATGTATATAGTCTTCCCAAATAAAGAGAATCCCTTGATAGAAGTCTGTGCGTGATAATTTCATGTAGTGGTTTTCCTCTAATTGAATAGTCTTATGCATTGTATCTATCCACTGTGCAATGTTTGGTATTGTGGTTTGTTTCCAAGATTGTGAAATTAGGGTCTTTGCACTATTGGAAGCAATTTGAAGTATGGCCAGATGTGTTGCCAATAACCGCCTGGGAGGTTTATTTAAGAGCCAGACCAACGGGTCCTGCGGGATATTAATTCCCAGTATCTCTTTGATTTATAACATCTTTCCAAAAGGAAGAGATGCTTGGACATAACCACCATATATGCCCCATATTGCCTCTCTCTTTTTCACATCGCCAGCACAAATCCGATCTTTGTGGGTACAGGGTCTTTAAACGTGTAGGGGTATAGTACCAACGGTGTAATATTTTAAAATTAGTCTCTAGAATCCTAGTGGATGTAGAAGCTTTCATTGTCCTTTTAAATATCATGTGTTTCTCCTTTGGGGAGATAGTAATTTTCAGATCCGATTCCCATTGCTTTATATAATGGTGTTCAAAGCCTAATGGCACTTGTTGCAACATGTGGTATATAATTGACAGAGTGTGTCTAAGTGGTTGTGTGTTCATGCATAATTTTTCAAAATTGGTAGGGGTTCTTAATAAATTATTTTTCCCTTTGTGGTTCTGGAGAAAAGAATGTGCTTGTAAGTAGAAAAACCAATTATTAAATAAATTTAAACCATCATCCAAGAGTTTCAGCCTTGTGTGCATTTTGTCTCCTTCCGATAAAACGAAAAACGGCAAGTTGCTCCGTCTATCAAAGGGGTCTAAATTAACAATTCTTGCTCCTGGAAGGAACTCTGAATTTCCTAACAAAGGAGTCAATGGAGAAGGTATAGAAGAGAGCATAGGGAATTTTACTAACAACCTATTCCACATTTTATATGTCTCTTCAGTAATAAAATTATTACCCATTCTCAGCCTATTCTCAGAATCAGTTAGCCAACACAGAGAGCCCAGGTGAGAGCACTGATGTATCTGATGTTCTATCCTCACCCAAATTTTGTCCAAGTAATTAGTGTTCCAATGTACCACCCGTTGGAGGAATATTGCCTGTCTATATTTTTCTAGGTCTGGGACTCCAAGTCCCCCCGACTCCTTAGGGAGAGTCATTAGTTTCCTATTAATTCTGGGATGTCTCCTGTCCCAAATATAATCATTAATTATTCTCTGTAGAGAGGGTATATAAGATGGCGGGAGGGGAATTGGTACTGTCTGGAAAACATATAGAAGTCTGGGTAGTATGTTCATAGTGATTGTTCCTATCCTTCCCAACAAACTAAGACGTTTAGATCTCCATGAGCTTAAGTCAGCCACAGTGTTCTTTTTAAGATTGTCATAGTTAAGGGCTAATAAGTCAGTCTGTTTATGAGTCAAGAAAATCCCTAGATATTTAATAGAAGAAGATTGCCAGCGAAAGGGACAAATTCCCCTTGTTAAGTGTAGCTCTTCATGAGACAAGTTAATGTTCATGATTTCCGATTTTGACTGGTTAATCAGACAGTTGGATATAGATCTGAAGTCATGGAGTTCTGTCATTAATTCAGGGATTGACTGGCTAGGTGATGACAAGGTAAACAAGATGTCATCTGCGAATAGCGAAAGTTTATAAGTGGAGCTCTGCAGATTCAGCCCACCAATGCTTTTGTTTTCCCTAATTTATTATTATTATTGCCAAAATTTCTATAGCGCAAGCAAATAACAGGGGGGACAGGGGGCATCCCTGTCTAGTGCCATTTTTAATATAGAAAGGGGCAGAAAGGTCTCCATTCACCGAAAATGCGTGCACTTGGGTCATTATATAGTGCAAACATTTTTCCTAAAATATTCTTGCCAAATCCAAATCTCTCTAAAGTTAGTTGTAGAAAGGTCCAATCAACCTGATCGAACGCTTTCTCAGCGTCTGTGGATACAATTACTATTGGAGAGTCAGAAGATAACGCGTGTTGAATTAAGTGTAAGGAGCGGATTGTATTGTCTTTTGCTTCCCTGTTTAAAACAAAACCCACTTGATCTCCATGTATCAAGTGGGGTAAGATAGGGCCAATATCTTGGCAAAAATCTTTGAGTCACTATTCAGTAAGGAGATCGGTCTGTAGTTCGTAACCAAGTCTGTAGATTTCCCAGCCTTGGGCAGTAGTACTATTATGGCTTCTAGTGATTGTTGCAAAAAGGGGGTGGACTCATTTATCACATTGTATAGTTTGCATAATTGAGGGGCGATTATGGGTTGGAAACTTTTATAATATAAATTGGTGAAGCCATCTGGTCCTGGCGCTTTACCATTAGGTAAGTGCTTGATAACATTAATGACCTCCTCAATTTGAATTGGTCTATCTAATTGTTCTTGCTGTTCAATTGATAAGGTGGGAATTTGAAGTTTATCTAAATAACTCTTGATGCGAGAGCTAAAGGAATCATCGCGCATAGCAGCTATGGGATCAGAGTCTTTCAGATTATACAGGCTTTCGAAGTATTCCCTAAATGCAGTTGCTATAGAGGCAGTATTGGAACATATGATACCTCTCGTATTTTTAATTGACATGACATAAGATCTATTTGTTCGTTTGCGCAGTTTCCTAGCTAAAAATCTACCACTTTTATTGTCACAGTCAAAATAAATTTGTTTAAGATGTAGGGCCCGTTGTTTATATCTATATAAGAGTTGAGAATTCATATCTTGTCTTTTATTACAAAGTTCAGAATAAACCTGTTCATCACCCGGGCTCTGCTTGTGTTGAGATTCCAAAGCTGCAATTTGTGTTAGAGTTGTTTCTAGTCTAATTCTTTGTTGTTTAATTTGAAAGCTTTTATGACTAATGCATTCGCCTCTAATGACACTTTTATGAGCCTCCCACACTACCCTCTCATCCATGAGTGGAGATTAGTTTAGTTCAAAATATTCAGCTATAGCTTTCCCCAATTTTTCATTTATTAATGGGTCCTCTATTAGAGAGGGATCAAATTTCCAATTTAGTGTGTTTTTGGAGACGTTAGGCCAGTTTAGACTACAGCTCATAAAGGAATGATCTGACCATGTGCATGTAAGAATCTTGCTTTGAACTATGTATGAAAAACTATTGACATCCATAAACAGATAGTCAATCCTAGAATATAGTTTGTGCGGAGCAGAGTAAAATGTATAATCTTTTGTTAATGGGTGAAGTGTTCTCCACACATCATGTATTGCCAGATTCCTCATATTCTGCTTTATTGCTGCAATTCGCTTGGATGGGATAGACGATGAATGTGTTGAGCAATCAATGTGGGGCTCAAGTGGGACATTGAGATCGCCTCCTATAATCAAAGCCCCTTTTGTGATGTCAAGTAGTCTGTTAGTAATTGTCTTAAAAAAGAGGTGTTGTTGGGTGTTTGGAGCATATATACAAACCAAGGTTATAAACTTGCCATACAATTTACCTGTGACAGCTACAAATCTTCCCTCCTTGTCTTTGTATGTAGAGGTTGCCTGAAAGGGAATATTGTTTTTAATCAAGATCCCAACCCCATTCGTTTTAGTTGTATTAGAGGAATAGAAGCATTGGCCAAACTTGAATTTATAAGTTTGTGGTTCCCTACCTTTTTTAAAATGCATCTCTTGAAGCATAACTATGTCACTTTTATATTGTTTAAAGTCAGAGAGGGTTGAATTTCTCTTAAAGGGAGAGTTTAGGCCTTTGGCATTAATAGAGATTATCCGAATCTGGTTAAGTTGTTTATCTGTCATGGAGAAAGGTGAGTGAATGCAAAGCTCCTATTTTACTATGTATAGTTCTAGTACATGAAGTGTCGTTCCGAATACTATGATTTAACAGATAGTGACAATCAAAGAAAGAAGAAGGAGTAAAAAGTAAGAAAGATTCGACAAAGCGAAAAAAGAGATACATAGACAAGTTGTAGAAACAGGGGTTGGGTACCAGAGGTTCTGATATCCTTGAGGAGAGCTAAGAGAGTATGTTTTTAAGAAAAAAGGGGGAGGAGAAAGAGGAGAGGTCTTCAATAAGCATAGATTATTATGAAATAGGATCCTCCCACATTGGTCAAACACCACATCAGGAAAAACACATAACGTTAACTTAGCCTTGTTAAATAAGTTTCTACTTATAGATATTTGGAGATTTCATACAGGAAACACTTAACAACGTGCCTCATGTATACAAGATGAATTGTCTCACTACCTTGAGTTCACTACTCTGTTGTCTCAACTAGATATAGTATCTAAAACCTGGAGAAATTTCATCTAGCCATTATCCATTAGGTATATTACTTATGTCTATAGGAGAAAAGCATAATATTGTTTACATATATATAAAAGAAAAAAAAAAAACAAGACAAAAATCAGGAACAACAAAAAGGCACAATAAACAAGCATAACTGTAAACAATGGAGAAAAAAGACATTTCTTTTTTCTTTCTTTTTCTCGTCAGAGAATTACGTAAAGGATATAGTCTGTCCAGTTATAGGCAGTTGGTTTCTGTGAGATGTAACCTTAAGGTTCCCAGCAGCTCATGTGATGGAATCCGAGGTGGAAGCTGAGTTAAAGTTCATCTCTCTGGGAGGTCTTCTCTTATGTTGGACAGTGGACCATTCTGGTCTCCTCTCTTTTGGGCAAGATGTCATCCCACTTGTTGCAGAAATATTATCCTGTGTTGATGGGTTAGGAAATGCAAGATTAAGACCTTTGGAAAAAGAGTCCAGATCATCCAAGGTTCTGTAGATCCAAGTTTTGCCCTCGATAGATACAATGAGAGCAAAAGGGTACCCCCAGCGGTACCTTATGTTGTGTTTTTGTAGAACAGCTGTAATGAATTTAGCATCTTTTCTCTTTTGTAGAGTGATAGGACTTAGATCCAAGAATGCCTGAATCTCCTGATCCTGATATTTGAGGTTAGGATTGTCTCTAAAGTGTTGCCAAATATTGTCCTTATCCTTAAAATTAAGGAACTTAATAATAACATCTCATGGCGGTGCTGGACTTGGGGGTTTTGCCCTCAAAGCTCTATGAGCTCTCTCTAGTGGGATAGAGGTCATAGCTGAGGATGTAAATATAAAGCACTGTAATGCCTATCTAGGGGCACCAGATGGAGCTCTTTCAATAAGTTTGCAGATAAGAGAAAAATCAGGATATGTTTATATCTCAAAAGTACTGTTGTAACCTCAGTTATTCATAAATTATCTTGCAGAAATGACACAAGGCTTTGAATCCCCACGTTATGAGTATAGTTATATCATAATAGTAGAAAACTTATTCCCATTGTGACTTCCTGACCAGCATTCACTGTATGTGGGTTATAGGCACATAGGTATGTCTGACTGCTTGTTATATATTGTCATGTCCTCAAAAGAAAGCAGCAGTAAGAAAAAGGGAAAAAATAAAGTGAAAGAGTAACTTCCAGGGTCCCCCTGCAAATTTAACATCAGATCTGCTTAGCAAAAATGTCCCATAAACATTGCAGAGCGATGTGGAAAAAGTTAATAACCACCATGAGGGTGTATATAGAAGCTCTGTTTTAACTTATATATAGGCATTCGTGATCCATATAGTGCATTACTTGTGCCAGTAAATAACTTTATAGTAAGGGCTCTAGTGAAATCAGTGTTTATGCCATGCGGTTACCCGCTTCCACTGTATCCTGTACCTGTGTCCGGCAAAGCTGCTTATTGCCTGAGCCTCGCGGGGGATAAGCAAGATGGTGCCCACTGTCTTTTCAGTGCTGCCATTCAATCCGGGTGTTTGCAGACTAACAGAAGCATATCTGATGTTCGCAATGCGGCGATTCAGATCCTCACATGCTCTGACACCACTGGGTGCCTGTCTCTTGTCTCCGGCTAGTTACAAGTATGTTATATGAACTCCGGTCCCACAGAGCAACCTCACTGAGCGGCCATGTCCCAGCGTGGCCAGACTCTGCCCCCTATACAGTGTAGCTTTAACAGCTGTTTGGCTGATGCTATGTCAACAAGTAGACATGCAAATTATTGGTTCAAATGGTGGACCCATCAAAGCATCTAGAACTAGAAGATGATCCCAAGATAATGTAAGGCATCAGACTTTTAGATGAATATAAGCCAATTATTAAAATAATTATATAATCAATGTTTCCTGAGCCCATTTAAAGTCAGACTGCTGAAATGGATGAAACTACTATGATGAAACAGAATTCTACAGAACAATAGGCAGAAGCTTATCTACAACATCAGTCCTCTATCTCCTGGAGAACATGACATTGAAAACTGACTGAAACTCTGGGAACTTGGCATGAGGTACTTCATGCAATAAGATCTATTTTGGGCTTGCCTAAACAAATTTTGGATTCACAAAATTTCAGATTAGGTTGTTTACTTATTGATTTTGAATACCTGGCAGATGAAATGTTGTTACGGCGATAAGAGGACCTTGAGCCCAAGACAAAAATTGTTGCCTGAATTAGCCTGAGATTTCTTGTCCTTGCAAAAAATATGAGACTTTTGACCAATTTTTAAAAAAACATCTTCCAGAATTGGCTGAAAATTTTTAAGAACCAGTTTGTAAGCTTACCTTTCTATGACATATGCAGAGAGAAATAGCTGCACTTCTGGAGTATGAAGTCAATTGGGTTCTTCCAAAAGAACACCTTTGCTTAGGTTTGCATCATCCATCCATCCACCACTTTAAATGCTACAGATTGCGTGGCGAAAAATATGAAACGTCATTGCACTATGCTTTCATGATTTATTTTGCTTGCTTTTGCTGTAAAGTTGTTAGTTCTGCACTCAGATATGACCTTACCCATGACTACAGGTAAGACGCCTTTGGAAATGATGATATAACAAATTACCATAGAAATGCTAAAAAATTAAAATAAAATAAGGGGCACTATTTTACCCTGAAAACACATATGTAGACCATAATTTACCATGCAGTCAGACAGGTTTGAAAGTAGTGAACCTATCCAACTGCAATCGCCACTTGCAATGTTGCATCACACAGCAAAATGTAACATTGCACATAGACCAATTGCTCTAGATCAGGGCATCTCTATCACCCTAAATGAGCGAGTGTAGGGATGACTGATCAGGCCACCTCTAAGGTGGCGAATAGACTGAAGATGCAATATATTTACTTCTTAAATATATGGCAGCAAAAACACTTAAAGGGACACTGAACCCAATTTTTTTATTTTGTGATTCAGATAGAGCATGCAATTTTTAGCAACTTTCTAATTTACTCCTATTATCAAACGTTCTTCATTCTCTTGGTATTTTTATTTAAAAAGCAAGTATCCCTAAGCAAACCTGCTCCCCATAGCCAAGAAAAAGTGAATGCAGCTTAATAAATCAAGTCCATAAACAAAGGAACTTTGATTAGAAAGAAGGGTATTATATCTATCTTTACTTGTTTTTTAAAGATGGGAATGGATTCTAGGAATCTGAAAATGTTAGTTTCTTTCATGTAATTAGCAAGAGTCCATGAGCTAGTGATGTATGGGATATACATTCCTACCAGGAGGGGCAAAGTTTCCCAAACCTCAAAATGCCTATAAATACACCCCTCACCACACCCACAATTCAGTTTTTACAAACTTTGCCTCCTATGGAGGTGGTGAAGTAAGTTTGTGCCAGATTCTACGTTGATATGCGCTCCGCAGCAAGTTGGAGCCCGGTTTTCCTCTCAGCGTGCAGTGAAGGTCAGAGGGATGTGAGGAGAGTATTGCCTATTTGAATGCAGTGATCTCCTTCTACGGGGTCTATTTCATAGGTTCTAAATATATGTATTCAAACATTTATTTGCCTTGACTCAGGATGTTCAACATTCCTTATTTTCAGACAGTCAGTTTCATATTTGGGATAATGCATTTGAATCAATCTTTTTTTCTTACCTTAAAATTTGACTTTTTTTTCCCTGTGGGCTGTTAGGCTCGCGGGGGCTGAAAATGCTTCATTTTATTGCGTCATTCTTGGCGCGGACTTTTTTGGCGCAAAAAATCTTTTCTGTTTCCGGCGTCATACGTGTCGCCGGAAGTTGCGTCATTTTTGACGTCCTTTTGCGCCAAAAATGTCGGCGTTCCGGATGTGGC
Organism: Bombina bombina; assembly: GCF_027579735.1. Taxonomy (NCBI): domain Eukaryota; kingdom Metazoa; phylum Chordata; class Amphibia; order Anura; family Bombinatoridae; genus Bombina; species Bombina bombina. The sequence goes on from NC_069500.1 coordinate 284,694,136, forward strand.
GTCATTTTTGGCGCCAAAAAGCATTTAGGAGCCAAATAATGTGGGCGTCTTATTTGGCGCTAAAAAATATGGGCGTCGCTTTTGTCTCCACGTTATTTCAGTCTCATTTTTTTCTTTGCTTCTGGTTACTAGAAGCTTGTTTATTGGCATTTTTTCCCATTCCTGAAACTGTCATTTAAGGAATTTGATCAATTTTGCTTTATATGTTGTTTTTTCTCTTACATATTGCAAGATGTCTCACGTTGCATCTGAGTCAGAAGATACTTCAGGAAAATCGCTGTCTAGTGCTGGAACTACCAAAGCTAAGTGTATCTGCTGTAAACTTTTGGTAGCTATTCCTCCGGCTGTTGTTTGTATTAATTGTCATGACAAACTTGTTAAAGCAGATAATATTTCCTTTAGTAATGTACCATTGCCTGTTGCAGTTCCTTCAACATCTAAGTTGCAGAATGTTCCTGATAATATAAGAGATTTTGTTTCTGAATCCATCAAGAAGGCTATGTCTGTTATTTCTCCTTCTAGTAAACATAAAAAATCTTTTAAAACTTCTCTCTCTGACTTCCGGTTTGGAGGCGGAGCGAGGTGGTTGGTTGCTGCTTCACGCGCCGAAAACACAGGGCCTGCTACATCGCCCCAACGCTACTCCTCCTTGCGCTGCAATTTTACCCTGCAGACCGGAGACTTGGCCTAAGGCTATTAGCGTGACCGAAGTCACAAGACAGAAGCGACTTCGTTGTGGAAGCACCGCCGCCCTGGCACGGCGTCTACCTTCTTTTTCACATAGCCCAACTTGTGAGGGGAACGCAGTGAGTGGAACTGTGTGAGAAAGCTACCGGGACGTGCAGCAGAGTTCGGTATACATTTCTCTCAGGGCGATCCCTCAAGAAAAGGCATCCAGCGAGAGAACTTAAGAATCGCTACACTGGGAACCCGGTTGGAAGACTGGTCGTGAGTACTATAAGACTTATATTGTCTGGGCCCCCCTGTCTATTCATGCCCATTATTTGGGTTATATCTCGCTTGGCTATATCTTACTAAGTCCGTTACTTAAGACCAAAAAAGAACAGCGGTATGTGCGCTACATAAAGTTCTAACAGAGCAGTGTGAATAGTGGCCTGCTTCAGAGAGATTCAAAGCTGGGAAAAGTGCTCTTAAGATCTGCTACCAGATTGCCACCATTACCCATATCGCACAATAAGTTACTCATGGGGTGACAGTGGTGCCGTTTTTTTGGGACTCTCAGAATACAATTAAAGGCTGTAAAAGAAATTTGGCATTAGAAAGTGAACAGCAGTTCCCAGGACCCTGATACAGGGTAGGAACACTGGCCCTGATACCCCCACTATTATAGGGACCGGCTTTCATTCTGGGCTTCGAAGTTTTGTAATAAGCCCGGCCGCTGATGATAATGAACACAGGGCCCCTACTGATATTTCTCCATGGGAAAAGGATTTAATAATCTGATAGCCTAGTAACAGCTCCCAGGACCCTGACTCAGGGTAGGAACATAACCCTGGTATCAACCTCTATCTAAGGGCTATTACCATACATTTTGACTGAAGTTCCTCACCAATCTTTAATGGTACCCTGCAGGCTATCCTTCTTCCTAAATAGAAGCCCAAGAAGAAAACTCAGCACAAGTGCCCCACAACACTGTTACAGAGCAGGACTATAACATTGACACTAGTATTTTTCCCTACTGCGGATACACATCCTGATATTAAGCATTGTATTCGTCCTAATAGGGCTAAAGTGAAGGAAGTTTAACACAGGAAGGTTGGATGTCCACAGAAGTATTTATTCCTGTATGATTTTGTGTCTGGTCATTAAGTGGATTACACCTAAGACTGTTTTTTTTTCTTTTTTCCTTTTTTCCTATCTACATGAACATTGAACAGTGTGCCTGGCAGTCCGCAAAAGTTATACTATCCTGTTTTTTGGGATGAAATGGTCTATTGTTAATGGACTATAAGAGTGCCCTGGAGACAGGTCAAGCAAGACCACCTGATATTTAAGAGAGTCCTCAGATCTATTTTCAATAGTTTTCCTATGTTGATGGTATTCTGCGTTAAGTTAGATAATGCTGTGACAAACGGAAGTTAGGTAAGCTGGTTAGTGGTAGTAAGCACTGATAATATTGCCACATGAGCCATAAATATAAGAATATTTAAGCAGTTCAACTCTGGGTTAGAGAACTTGGACACGACTCTTTAAAGGAAGTTCTCCCTCTTTTTTTTTTTTTTTTTTCACGTTTCACATTTTCATTTAACTATTACACTCTAACACAAGCCCTCATCCATGACAATATCCTCTGCCACGCTTAGGGGAAACAAGTGACAGCTGGATTCACACTTTCACCTTTTCATCACAGAGTAAATTTTCCCCTTCTTTTTTTTCCTATTACCTACTTAGTCACTGAATTATTTACCTATTTTTGCACACATCACACTTTCACCTTTAGTGTTGCACACTAACAAGTCCTCACTCACTGTATTGCATTCTGTCACATTGAGGGATAGTAAGTGACAGTCGGAGTCTCCCCACATTCTCAAATCCCCCCCCCTTTTTTTTTTTTTTTTTTTTTTTTTCTTTCTTTCTCTTTTCCTTTTTTTCCTCCATTTATTTTTATATCGTTCCTTCTCTTAACTTGAGCAATAAGCACACCATACATGGATAGATTTGTTACACAACATAAACAAACATCTCCGGCTATGCCTCCCAAACATAAAGACAAGAAATCTACTAAGTTATCTGAGAGCTCTTTAATAGTTCCACAAGAACAATATAATGGTATAGGCCCAAATTCTGACTTTTCTGAATTAGTTGAGCAGATTTCAAGGATGATCTCCCCGCAATTAGATGTTGTTAAACAAGAAATTAAACAAGATATAAATAATATTGTCCTGGAAGTGAGGCAGTTTACAGCTCGATTGGAGGAAATTGAAACTCGAATCTCAGACTCTGAAGATAGATTATATAAATGTGAGCAGTCCAATAAAGAATCTGGGTCTCAAATAGCTGTATTACAAGCCAAATTAGAGGACCTAGAGGACCGCTCACGGCGAAACAATTTAAGAATTATTGGTCTTCCCGAATCCACAGAATACTCAGATCTAGTTGCTTTCGTCTCAATTAAACTCCCCCAATTATTAAAAATGCCAGCCCCCCCGATGCCTATGATTATCGAAAGAGCTCACAGAGTGGGTCCAGTACGGCAAAATTCTGAAGGTATTACTAGACCCAGACCCATACTGGTTAAAATGCTAAACTTCCAGGACAAGATTAATATTCTTAGATACTACAGAAAAGCTAATCCATTAATATTAGAGCAACAAAAAGTATTAATCTTTCAAGATTTTTCCTCCGAAACTACGAATAAGAGGAAAGAAATGTCTCCCTTTTGTTCTCGACTTATGAAAGCAAACTATAATGTTAGGCTTGTCTATCCGGCAAGATTAATCATGATTATTGAGGGTCAAACAAGTATATTAAATAATACTGTAGAAGCGCAAAAGTTTTGTTTAGATAATGGCATCCCCTGAATGTTAAGGATTGGTTTGACTGATTGAAGTCATTTTTATGTTGGACTATGAGCAATTTTTTTAATGTAAAATTATTGATGAAAAGAAGGTCTTTTCAAGAGTATGTATGTAAAGATGTATTTTTATTTTTGGTATGTAAACGGGGGGGGCCTCCTTTCTTCCTTCCCCTTTTTTTTTTTTTTTTTTTTCTTCTCTTTCTTTTCCCCTGCATCCTTCCCACCCCTCTGCTCTTTTGTCCTATTATATTTTACGGCTTGTAATTGCTTGTTATGTTATAAATTGATGGCTTATTTTAAAATGTCTTGCAGTATCTCAGTAAAATTGGATCGGGCATAGGGTCGATTAAAATTCTTTCCTGGAACGTGGGTGGGATTACTTCCCCTATCAAACGGAAAGCCGTAATAAAACTATTGGGATCACATAAGCCTGGTATTGCTATGCTTCAAGAGATTCATCTAAAAAGGCATGAAATTGATAAACTCAAATCTAGATGGGTGGGGGAGGTGGTCGCTGCCCCGTCACAGGTTAGGAAGAAAGGAGTGGCAATATTGATTAACAAAAATTTAAAATATAAAATAAATAAGAGCCAAATTGATCCAGAGGCCCGTTATCAAATTCTTGACATTGAAATAGAGAAGAGCTCTTTTATTCTGTGTAACATTTACGGCCCCAATCAACCTGATGTCAGGTTTTGGGAGGATTTAGCATTAGAATTAGTAGTATACAGAGGACGTAATGTCGTGATTGGAGGGGATTTCAATTTAACAGCGTATCCCAATTTAGACAGACTAAGTAGATCTAAAAGTATTAAGCGAGTTAAGAAAACACGAACACTACAAAAATTCTGTCATAAAGTAGGTGTATATGACATCTGGAGAAGTTTGAACCCAGATGTTAAAGCTTTTACATGTCTATCAAAAGGCCATCAAGCGTTGTCGTGCATAGACATGTTTTTAATCTCTGAAAACTTAAGTGGTAAGGAGGTAAAGGCCGATATTAAAGATATAGTTCTTTCTGACCACGCGGTGATAGCTTTAGAACTCAACTCTAAATCTCTTACACCTAGACCGAATAATAATTTCTTTTTTCCCAACCATTTACATAGTAACCTACATTTTCAAAACTGGTTAGCTAACAAATGGAGGGAATTTGAGAGTTATAACCATGACTATAAGGACAAGCCAGAAATACTCTGGGAGACTGGAAAGGCTGTGTTACGTGGGGATATTAAGGCTCACATGTGTGCTCTTAAAAAAAAATTTCTACAGAAAGAAATCCAACTTTCTAATAGTGTGAGGAACGCATACAACGCGTTCATAGCTGTTCCCTCCAAAAAGCTTGGAGAAAAATATACAAATTTAAAAACACAAAGGGATATCTTTCTTAAACAACAAATGATATCTGAAGACATAAGAAAGAAATCACTTTATGGTGGCTACTCAGGGAAAGCAGCAAAATATCTCGTTAAAATCACCAAAAAGAGATCTTCTAATTATATCACGGCAATTAGATCTGGGAAAAACAGATTTACCTCCAATCACGACATTCAACATACGTTTACAGACTTCTTTAAAAATCTTTATAAAGCTGAACCTCCCAATATAGAATCAAAAGAGAGGTTCTGGGATAATGTTAAGATCCCTAAATTGCCACACGAGATAATTAATCAACTCAATGCCCCGATCTCTACACAAGAAATTCTTACTGGTATTACAACTGCCAAACTTAATAAAGCCCCCGGCCCCGACTCGCTCCCTGCCGAATTCTATAAGATCCTTGCAGATCAAATAGCCCCTACCTTATATAAGCTATTTAATTCTTATTACTCCGCAGATATCCCATGTTCCCAGTATTTTGCGGCATCTAATATAGCTTTAGTTCTCAAAAAAGAAAAAGATCCTGAAATTCCTTCTTCATATCGCCCTATTTCCCTATTAAATTTTGATTATAAACTTCTTACGTCCATAATTGCAAAAAGATTGGCCCCCCACTTAAATAATATTATACATGATAATCAGGCTGGTTTCATGATGGGGAGAAGCCCGACAAAAAATATCCGTAAGGTTATGCTGGTACTGGACTATCTGCGGAATAACAGGAAAGTATTAAAAAAAGAAGATGCTGCCATCCTAACTGTCGACGCCGAAAAGGCTTTCGACTATATCTGCTGGGACCATCTCTTTTCGGCCTTGGAAAAGTTTGGCTTTTCCGGAAATTTCATAAATTTGATTAAGGCTATCTATAATAATCCATCCTCAGCAATCTTTATCAATGGTACTATTACGGATCGTTTTATTCTACAGAGAGGCACTAGGCAGGGATGTCCCCTTTCGCCTATCCTCTTCAACATATCATTAGAACCATTGGCGATCCTTCTTAGGCAACAGCTAGAAGGTATCCAGATTGGCAAACAAAAATATGTTCTTGCCCTGTATGCTGACGATTTACTCCTTTTCTTAGCCGACCTAAAAGAAAGCCTTCCTAAGCTATTAGAATCAGTGCAAATATTTGCGTCATTTTCTGGTTACAAAATTAATCTTCAAAAATCCGAACTACTATGGATACACAGAACTGTCTGCCATGTACTAGATCACCCATTTAGAGAAGTTACTCAAATAAAATATTTAGGAATAATAATGTCAAAAGCTCCACACGAATGGTATGAGTTGAACTATGTTAAATTGTTCAATTATTGTAAGCAGAAATTGAATGACTGGGCCTCTCTTCCTATTTCTCTCTCTGCACGGATTATGCTTATTAAAATTATACTTTTACCTAAGTTAATATATCTACTCCAAAATATACCTTTTCTTTTACATAAGGCAGATATAAAATTATTTAACCGAATATCTAATGAATTCCTCTGGAAAGGAAAAAGACCCCGAATTGCATTAAGTGCATTATCACTCTCTAAAGAGTCGGCGGGCCTCGCTTTCCCGAATATTACCCACTACAACATTGCTTCAATTGCAAAACTGGCGGCCGATTGGATTTCAGAGAAAGAATTTTTCACTGTTTTTGCTGGGGAGGCAAACCTTGTCCACCCATTCAACTTAAAAGCTCTTCTACATTGCCCAATTCCACAACTCCCTCCGCTAATTGCTAAAATGCCGACGTTTAAAAACGTGATCCTGGCATGGCAGAAGTTCTGTATAGAAATTGGCACAACCCCATTTGTTTCGGAATATCTCCCAATTCAGGGATGCCCAAGATTTGCTCCAGGTTTCACATATAAGGTTTTTGAGAGGTGGAAATTGAAAGGGCTGACCTCCTTAAAACAACTAGTTACTCCCAGTACAATAATTAGATCATTCCTTGACATCAGAGCAGAGTACGAGCTTCCTCAAACTGATCATTTTGCGTACTTACAAATAAAGCATTACATTACAGATCTTAAACTTAAATTCGGCTCTAATTGGACATATGCCCCGTTAAGGAGTTTAATGAATCAATATTCCAGCGGGGCTTCGTCAATCTCTTCATTTTACCGGTTGATGTCGTTTTCCAAACACGAGGCCCAACTGGAGAAAATAGTATCTATTTGGAATAATACTTTTCCAGAGCTTAGGCCTCAACAAATCCAAGTAAGCCTGAACTTGTTGAATAAAACAGGAAATGCCTTAGCATGGCGCGAAAGGCATTTAAAAATGATTTATGCGACATATATCACCCCTGACAAATTGTCTAAATGGTATAGAAAAACTATCGGATGTTGGAAATGCCAGGCTCAACAAGCAAATCTTTTACAATGTATCTGGTTATGCCCTAAAGTCCACCAGTTCTGGCTGAAAATAAAGTTCTGGTTGAATAAAATCTTAGATACAGAAATCAGGTTAGAGGCCCAAATGGTCATTTTCTTAGTTAAATTTTCACAACAGCAAAAGAATTATAAGCTAATTAATACCGTAATTTTATTAGCTAGGAATGCGATTCTGACATCGTGGAAGCTCTCCCACCTTCCTTCTTTCATAAAATTCAAAAAAGAAGTATTGAAACAATGTATGGTGGAACAATATGCAATATCTAAGTATAATGAGGTCCACATAAAGAGATTCCTAGAAAAATGGGGCCTAGTAATACTGTCACTTCCCTTTCAGGCTCAGCAGCAATTAATTAAGCCACTTAGCCAATCGGCCTACATTCTTGAATTGATTAATGCGGGCAGATACCCAGCATTCTGGGCCGAATAGTGAGAGAGCAGAGAGGGTTGGGGGGCATTGCAGGCTTTTTTTTTTTTTTTCTCTTTCTTTCTTCCTTTTTCTGTGTCCTCCTTCCCCACCCCTTTCCACTTCCCTCCCCCCCCGTATTGACATCACTTAAAAGTATGTTTAACCCACCCTAGGACAGATATCTATGTATTTACGTCCTTACAGAGATTAGCTTTATATATTCTCCAGGATAAATTCAAATTACGTGATACACAGGCTATAACTTTCTTTGGCCATATCCCTTCTAATACAGAGTTCTTGGGTCACCATTGTATCTCCTACTGTTAAGCTGTGCTTTTTTTCTTTTTGTTTCTTATTTAAAAATCATTGTTATTGGCTTAAATGCTCTATAATTTGTTAAGATTTGACTCTCCTCTGTAAAGAATATTGTTTGTAATCTTGTTTCAAGGCCTGTAACAAGACGACTGTGTGTACGCTAACAATAAATAAATATTTAAAAAAAAAAAAAAACTTCTCTCTCTACAGATGAATTTTTAAATGAACATCATCATTCTGATTCTGATGACTCTTCTGGTTCAGAGGATTCTGTCTCAGAGATTGATGCTGATAAATCTTCATATTTATTTAAAATGGAATTTATTCGTTCTTTACTTAAAGAAGTACTAATTGCTTTAGAAATAGAGGATTCTGGTCCTCTTGATACTAATTCTAAACGTTTAGATAAGGTATTTAAATCTCCTGTGGTTATTCCAGAAGTTTTTCCTGTTCCTAATGCTATTTCTGAAGTAATTTCCAGAGAATGGGATAAATTGGGTAATTCATTTACTCCTTCTAAACGTTTTAAGCAATTATATCCTGTGCCGTCTGACAGATTAGAATTTTGGGACAAAATCCCTAAAGTTGATGGGGCTATTTCTACCCTTGCTAAACGTACTACTATTCCTACGTCAGATGGTACTTCGTTTAAGGATCCTTTAGATAGGAAAATTGAATCCTTTCTAAGAAAAGCTTATCTGTGTTCAGGTAATCTTCTTAGACCTGCTATATCATTGGCTGATGTTGCTGCAGCCTCAACTTTTTGGTTGGAGACTTTAGCGCAACAAGTAACAGATCATGATTCTCATAATATTATTATTCTTCTTCAGCATGCTAATAATTTTATCTGTGATGCCATTTTTGATATTATCAGAGTTGATGTTAGGTTTATGTCTCTAGCTCATTTAGCTAGAAGAGCTTTATGGCTTAAAACTTGGAATGCTGATATGGCTTCTAAATCAACTCTACTTTCCATTTCTTTCCAGGGTAACAAATTATTTGGTTCTCAGTTGGATTCTATTATCTCAACTGTTACTGGTGGGAAAGGAACTTTTTTACCACAGGATAAAAAATCTAAGGGTAAAAACAGGGCTAACAATCGTTTTCGTTCCTTTCGTTTCAACAAAGAACAAAAGCCTGATCCTTTATCCTCAGGAGCAGTTTCAGTTTGGAAACCATCTCCAGTCTGGAATAAATCCAAGCCTTCTAGAAAAGCAAAGCCTGCTTCTAAGTCCACATGAAGGTGCGGCCCTCATTCCAGCTCAGCTGGTAGGGGGCAGGTTACGTTTTTTCAAAGAAATTTGGATCAATTCTGTTCACAATCTTTGGATTCAGAACATTGTTTCAGAAGGGTACAGAATTGGTTTCAAGATGAGACCTCCTGCAAAGAGATTTTTTCTTTCCCGTGTCCCAGTAAATCCAGTGAAAGCTCAAGCATTTCTGAATTGTGTTTCAGATCTAGAGTTGGCTGAAGTAATTATGCCAGTTCCAGTTCTGGAACAGGGGATGGGGTTTTATTCAAATCTCTTCATTGTACCAAAGAAGGAGAATTACTTCAGACCAGTTCTGGATCTAAAAATATTGAATCGTTATGTAAGGATACCAACGTTCAAAATGGTAACTGTAAGGACTATCTTGCCTTTTGTTCAGCAAGGGCATTATATGTCCACAATAGATTTACAGGATGCATATCTGCATATTCCGATTCATCCAGATCATTATCAGTTCCTGAGATTCTCTTTTCTGGACAAGCATTACCAGTTTGTGGCTCTGCCGTTTGGCCTAGCTACAGCTCCAAGAATATTTACAAAGGTTCTCGGTGCCCTTCTGTCTGTAATCAGAGAACAGGGTATTGTGGTTTTTCCTTATTTGGACGATATCTTGGTACTTGCTCAGTCTTTACATTTAGCAGAATCTCATACGAATCGACTTGTGTTGTTTCTTCAAGATCATGGTTGGAGGATCAATTCACCAAAAAGTTCATTGATTCCTCAGACAAGGGTAACCTTTCTGGGTTTCCAGATAGATTCAGTGTCCATGGCTCTGTCTTTAACAGACAAGAGATGTCTAAAATTGATTTCAGCTTGTCAAAACCTTCAGTCACAATCATTCCCTTCGGTAGCCTTATGCATGCAAATTCTAGGTCTTATGACTGCTGCATCGAACGCGATCCCCTTTGCTCGTTTTCACATGCGACCTCTTCAGCTCTGTATGCTGAATCAATGGTGCAAGGATTACACAAAGATATCTCAATTAATATCTTTAAAACCGATTGTACGACACTCTCTAACGTGGTGGACAGATCACCATCGTTTAATTCAGGGGGCTTCTTTTGTGCTTCCGACCTGGACTGTAATTTCAACAGATGCAAGTCTCACAGGTTGGGGAGCTGTGTGGGGATCTCTAACGGCACAAGGAGTTTGGGAATCTCAGGAGGTGAGATTACCGATCAATATTTTGGAACTCCGTGCAATTTTCAGAGCTCTTCAGTCTTGGCCTCTTCTGAAGAGAGAATAGTTCATTTGTTTTCAGACAGACAATGTCACAACGGTGGCATACATCAATCATCAAGGAGGGACTCACAGTCCTCTGGCTATGAAAGAAGTATCTCGAATTCTGGTTTGGGCGGAATCCAGCTCCTGTCTAATCTCTGCGGTTCATATCCCAGGTATAGACAATTGGGAAGCGGATTATCTCAGTCGCCAAACGTTGCATCCGGGCGAATGGTCTCTTCACCCAGAGGTATTTCTTCAGATTGTTCAAATGTGGGAGCTTCCAGAAATAGATCTGATGGCGTCTCATCTAAACAAGAAACTTCCCAGGTATCTGTCCAGATCCCGGGATCCTCAGGTGGAAGCAGTGGATGCATTATCACTTCCTTGGAAGTATCATCCTGCTTATATCTTTCCGCCTCTAGTTCTTCTTCCAAGAGTAATCTCCAAGATTCTGAAGGAATGCTCGTTTGTTCTGCTGGTAGCTCCGGCGTGGCCTCACAGGTTTTGGTATGCGGATCTTGTCCGGATGGCCTCTTGCCATCCGTGGACTCTTCCGCTACGACCAGACCTTCTGTCGCAAGGTGCTTTTTTCCATCAGGATCTCAAATCCTTAAATTTAAAGGTATGGAGATTGAACGCTTGATTCTTGGTCAAAGAGGTTTCTCTGACTCTGTGATTAATACTATGTTACAGGCTCGTAAATCTGTATCCAGAGAGATATATTATAGAGTCTGGAAGACATATTTCTTGGTGTCTTTTTCATAATTTTTCTTGGCATTCTTTTAGAATTCCGAGAATTTTACAGTTTCTTCAGGATGGTTTAGATAAAGGTTTATCCGCAAGTTCTTTTTCACAGAAAGATTGCTAATCTTCCTGATATTCATTGTTTTGTACAAGCTTTGGTTCGTATAAAACCTGTCATTAAGTCAATTTCTCCTCCTTGGAGTTTGAATTTGGTTCTGGGGGCTCTTCAAGCTCCTCCGTTTGAACCTATGCATTCATTGGACATTAAATTACTTTCTTGGAAAGTTTTGTTCCTTTTGGCAATCTCTTCTGCCAGAAGAGTTTCTGAATTATCTGCTCTTTCTTGTGAGTCTCCTTTTCTGATTTTTCATCAGGATAAGGCTGTGTTGCGAACTTCTTTTGAATTTTTACCTAAAGTTGTGAATTCCAACAACATTAGTAGAGAAATTGTGGTTCCTTCATTATGTCCTAATCCTAAGAATTCTAAGGAGAAATCGTTGCATTCTTTGGATGTTGTTAGAGCTTTGAAATATTATGTTGAAGCTACTAAGTCTTTTCGAAAGACGTCTAGTTTATTTGTTATCTTTTCCGGTTCTAGAAAAGGCCAGAAAGCTTCTGCCATTTCTTTGGCATCTTGGTTGAAATCTTTAATTCATCTTGCCTATGGTGAGTCGGGTAAAACTCCGCCTCAAAGGATAACAGCTCATTCTACTAGGTCAGTTTCTACTTCCTGGGCGTTTAGGAATGAAGCTTCGATTGATCAGATTTGCAAAGCAGCAACTTGGTCCTCTTTGCATACTTTTACTAAATTCTATCATTTTGATGTATTTTCTTCTTCTGAAGCAGTTTTTGGTAGAAAAGTACTTCAGGCAGCGGTTTCAGTTTGAATCTTCTGCTTATGTTTTTCATTAAACTTTATTTTGGGTGTGGATTATTTTCTGCAGGAATTGGCTGTCTTTATTTTATCCCTCCCTCTCTAGTGACTCTTGCGTGGAAAGATCCACATCTTGGGTAATCATTATCCCATACGTCACTAGCTCATGGACTCTTGCTAATTACATGAAAGAAAACATAATTTATGTAAGAACTTACCTGATAAATTCATTTCTTTCATATTAGCAAGAGTCCATGAGGCCCGCCCTTTTTTTGTGGTGGTTATGATTTTTGTATAAAGCACAATTATTCCAATTCCTTATTTTATATGCTTTCGCACTTTTTTATCACCCCACTTCTTGGCTATTCGTTAAACTGAATTGTGGGTGTGGTGAGGGGTGTATTTATAGGCATTTTGAGGTTTGGGAAACTTTGCCCCTCCTGGTAGGAATGTATATCCCATACGTCACTAGCTCATGGACTCTTGCTAATATGAAAGAAATGAATTTATCAGGTAAGTTCTTACATAAATTATGTTATTTTAACTTCTGAATTCTAGAACAAATGTTTTCCTTGACAGTCATTCTGATTAGATATTATTCTAAAGAATACATGTTAACGTTTGAAAAGTTAATTTGAATATTGATTCATATAAACTGAAACGTCTGTTATATTAAGCTATTAATTTATTTAAAGGGACAGTAAACACCTTGTAATTACAATATTCTTCTGCAGTCATGCAATAAATTAAGGTGAGTAAATTAAAACCTCTTTTGCTGCCATTGCTTTTCAATTGTCAAACTCCACTCACAATTTGGCTTATTTGGAGGAACCAATCTACACTTGTTTCTGTAGAAGATGCAGTTTTTATCTTATCATCTTTGCTGAGGCCAGTTAAGAACAGACATACAGAAGGGTCAGGCTTGTGAAGCCTATTATGTGCACATGAGTTCTTAGAACAGAAAAATCCATAATATTTGGACATAATTACAATAAAAGGGGAAAAAAGTTGTTTGACTGCATAAAAATAAACATTTTATTTTAAAATCTCAAAGTGTTTACTGTCTCTTTATGAAAAAAAGAACTAACTTTGTTTTTCAAAAATGAATACTGTCTGAATTTCAGAAAACATTTTACATATTAGAATGAACAAGTGCAAACAACAGTTGTTCTTTTCAATGAATGTGCAAGAACTTTTACCTATAGCTACTGTTTTCTTCCTTCCATGTTTGATTTTTTTAGAGGTATTTTGAACTTTTTTCCTTTATAGTTTTACAGAAGCTGAATTTCAACAGAGTTGCCACAGACTGGCTGTCAGCCAAATAGTCATTAGCAAGAGATAATTTTGAAAGAACTGATGATCTGAGTATCACCTATTCCTAACAGAAAATGATTTTCATTTGTGGACATTGTATACAATTCCCTTACTCACTACAAAAAATTAATTCAACAAATTAATTTAGTTAGATTTGTAAATAATATTAATTTTGAGTCTGAGGTGTTAGGCTTTGTATAATTCTGTGATGTTTTGCCATATGTTTAGTAAATATTTAGCCCATCTCATGAAGAAGATTCAGCCTAGTAGCTAACCCTCTTAGGGCTAGAATACAAGTGGAGCGCTATTTAATGCTCCTGCTTGAGCATTAACTGCACTAAAAGCTTTTTGCGCGTGTTGGGTTGCCCTCATATTATTAGTTGAAAACAAACAGTTTTCGATCAAGAGCTAACCCGAAGCTCGCAAAAAGTCGATGGAGCATCCTACTCGTGCACAAACACGATCGCATGTTCTCAACTGCGCTAATCCAACATAAAAATATTAATATTTCACATTCCAATGTTCTTCACATAGAAGAATATGTTCTATTTACTCATAAATACATATTTCTATATATGGTATTTTTTGCACAAATATATATTTATTGCTATATAGTTATAGATATATACAGATATATATAGGAATATGTATTTGCAAAAAATTATAACATATTCTGCTATGCGCAGAACATTGGAATGTGAAATATTTACAGTAAATACAAACTATAACACTTTATTAAATATGAATATTGCATAAACATGTTTTACATGTTTTCATCTACTTAACTGGATAGGACTCCAATGCACTTGTATACATGTCTGTAAATACATATATTATATACACATATAAATACATAAATACATATGTACACACATACACACACACATATATATATATATATATATACACACACATACTTATACATATTTAGACATGTATATGTATGTATCTCTATGGTAAAGTCCTTTGTCTAAGACCTTATATATTTGAGCCCTTTTAACTTTTTATTGCAATTTAAAAAAACATAAAAAATTATTACATAGTGTTATTGGAAGTCACGCTTTCCCAATGTGCGTAAAATGTAATTGTGCTCAAGCGGTCACGTTTACTTTCAACCCGTCATATATGCACACTACTTCCGGCACAAGAAAACAGGGGCAATATACCCAATATTGCTTGTGCACAACTGTTAGCTTGCTACTTGTAATCTTGCGCAATATGTGCTCTGCAAAATATCTGTGATTTCAATTGGTAACGTCACAGGTGCTGTTAATGCCGCTGTCACTTGTTGCTTGCATTCATAATTGAAGGAAATTCTACAGAAATGCTATTTTTTCCCCATACAGGTTTACAGGCCCCTAAAATCAGGTTCATGGACCCCAAGCAAGTTTATCACAAAAATGCTTCTAATTGAATTTCTAATTGAAAAGTAAATTTGAAACTTGAACTTAAATATTCCCCTACAATGTGCACAATTACCTAATTGACCAACTGGACAGGAGTAATTACTGAAATTACAATTCCAGGTCAATATTGATTCTCATTTTATGGAGTGAAATTGATCTTGCAAGGTAGAATCAATTTAAGCAATTAACATATGAAGCTCAAATCTAAAAGCTACTGTAGTTTGACCATGATATGGCCTATAACACTAATGGGAATAATGAAAATATAAATACTATTGCATGTGTATCACTAATTCTAAATGTTTTCAATTAGTTGCTATAACCCCTTTGTGAAGGAAAACTCTTGATGCTTTGATGTTAAAGGGGCAGTCTAGTCAAAATTAAACTTTCATGATTGAGATAGGGCATGTAATTTTAAACAACTTTCCAATTTACTTCTATTATCTAATTTGCTCAGTTCTTTAGATATCCTTTGTTGAAGAAATAGCAATGCACATGTGTGAGCCAATCACACAAGGCCTCTATGTGCAGCAACCAATCAGAAGCTACTGAGCATATCTAGATATGCTTTTCAGCAAGTGATATCAAGAGAATGAAGCAAATTAGGTAATAGAAGTAAATTAGAAAGTTGTTTAAAATGACATGCTCTTTCTAAATCACGAAAGAAAAAATTTGGGTTTCATGTCCCTTTAATATGTATTTAACTTGATACATGTGAAAAGTATATTTTTTGCTAACTTTGGGGTTGGTCATAATCCTTTAGGAAAACCCCCAAAAACTTTAATGGTAGCTTTCTGTTTTTCTGTTATATAAGTTTTTCTACAGGATTGTGTTTGATCCCTTTATAAATACATTTAAAAAAATCCTGAATATATTTGCTTTTAATTTCTGAGACAAGGCAGTCAGTTATTCCATAAAACATGAAGTTGAAGACTCAAATTAAAGGTACAGTAAAGTCAAAAATATAATTTTGCCATTTTAAACAACTTTCCAATTTACTAATATCAAATTTGCATTGTTCTCTTTGGTATCATTTGTTGAGGAGTGAACCCAGATAGGTTCATGAGCAGCAATTCACAACTGGGAGATAGCTAAACACATAGGGTGAGCCAATTAAAAGAGACATATATGTTGCATCCACCAATCAGCAGCTGGATACCAAGAGGTAAAGCAAGTGATTTTGAACAACTTTTCAATTTACTTTGGTATCCTTTGTTGAAGAGCATATCTAGGTAGACTCAATAGCAATGATAAGCTGCTGAGAGCTAGCTGCTGATTGGTAAATGCACATATATGCCTCACCCAATGTCTTTAGCTAGCCCTCAGCAGTGCATTAATGCTCAACAGCCTACCTAGGTCTGCTCTTCAAGAGGATACAAAGGGAACAAATTTGATAATAGAAGTAAATTGAAAATGTGTTAAAAATCACTTGCTTAGTGTTGAGTTAGAGATGCTAGAGGCACCACCTACAGAAATCCATTAGTCTGAGTATGGGCAACAATTTGGTATACTCACAAAGACAAAGTGCTTAAAAGTTGCCAACTGTGCATACTGCAAATCACAACTATATTGGGAGTGTACTAGAAATATTAAGAGTAATTGAGAAGAATAGTGTATAGCTCGTAATAGGCTAAGAACAGCTTTAAAGGGATACTAAACCCACATTTTTTATTTTATGATTTGGATAGACCATGCAATTTTAAGCAATGTTCTAATTTACTCCTATTAGCAATTTTTATTCGTTCTCTTGGTATATTTATTTGAAAAATCAGGAATAAAAGCTTAGGAGTCAAACCATTTTTGGTTCAACACCCAGGATAGCGCTTGCTGATTGGTGGCTACATTTAGCCACCTTTCAGCAAACACTATCCAGGTGCTGGCTCCTTAGCTTTCATTCCTGCTTTTCTAATAAAGATACAAAGAGAGCTAAAAGAAATTGTTAATAGTAGTAAATTAGAAAGTTGTGTAAAATTACATGCTCTATCCAAATCATGAAAGAAAAAAAATTGGGTTTAGTATCCCTTTAAGGGTTAAGGAGTTGGAAGAGGAATTGGAAGTGTAGGTAGAGTTTAGTTAGGAGTTTGCAGCAGTGTTGCAGCTTTGGGAGAATGTCAGACTTACCTTTAAAAGATCTTGACAGAAGGTGCTAGGCTCTTTTGCTGCTGATGTGGCCAAGGATCCTGTTTGTCCTCTCCCCCTTTCCCATTGGATGGTGGCTTTGAGGTTTACAGCGTCCATAGCATTGCTGAAGCTAACATGGCGGGGTTGCATTACTGGAGCCAACCTTGGCAAGACTATGTTGGTAATTTACTTCTCCGCCTGGTAAGAGCTGAATTGTGCAGCCTAGCAGATCTGGGGCCTCTTGAGGGTTGGAAAATGTGTCTTACACTCTGGTAGCAGGAGGTCTTCGCCCCTTTCCCCTTAGGCAAACAAATAGGGTGGAATGATGCCCTTGGTGAGTGCCTAGGGTGCTCTTTATTTGCAGACTGGTCATAAGAACTCTCTGTACAGCCCTAGTGAAAATTGCCTTGGGTGAAACATGGGGAAGATTCCGTTTTTGGATCCTTGACCTCTCTGTCACTTGAGCTAATTAGGGACTCAATTTCCACCATTCTCATTAATTAATATGTTTAGGACTAGATTATAAGGGGAGAGCAAATTATTTTTCTAGGGTTTTCATGATCGTTTGTGCTCCTTTTTAATAGCGCTGATATTACAAGTTAAGCGATATATGCTGGATTCATTACCGCAATCTCAGAGCTGTGGTTAAATGTTTTTTAGAAAATAGAAAGTGTCACAAAACACATCAAACATACATTACAAAGTACAGCCACACTCATAATAACACTATCTAATACAAATTATTTGAAAACAATATTGCACACAAAATTATAAGGGCTCAAAGATATGAGGGTGTTAGGAAAAAAAGCTGCCAAAGGACTTTAACACATAAATACATAGATATACATTATTAAGTGCATTGTAGCCCTCTGCAGTTAGGTAGATGAAAACATGTTAAAGCATATTTATGCAATATTTATATTTTCATGTCAGGTAAGCGCATATTACAGTATGCAATCATGTATGTGCATTTTACAGTATGCAATCGGGTATGCGCATATTACAAACATGTTAAAGAACATTGGAATTTGAAATATTCCTATTTCCATGTCGGGTTAGCGCTAATGAGAATATGTGATGGTGTTTGCGCGCGAGTGAGGTATTTTTATTTTTAATTATTTGTCTCTATTGACTTCTATGGGGGAATAAGTGAAGGCGCACGTGATATTGTAAGTTCCGTTTTTTGTGCTAGTCCGGTTACCGCTAGCCTTAAAATATGTTTTTTTTTCCAACTTGTAATACCAGACCAACCCGACTAGCGCAAATATTAAAATCCTAGTGGTTTTTTCGCTATAGCGAAAACAAAAACAAAAATACTGCTCAACTTCTAATTTAGCCCTTAGTCAGTTCATTCTTGTTGTGAGGATTTAATAAACACGACTTGCATTATGTTATCTCTAATGTTGTCGTCTTGTATTTATTATTAGTGTAAGGATGTTAATATTTGTATGGCACTACACTTAGAACTCCCTTTAATCTGGTCCAACTGGTTCAGGTTGTTGGGGAGCTGTAAATTTGCCCAGACTGTGCTTTGTCTTTTTGTGTATACCATTCCCCCCCCCCCCCTATATTCTCTGTGCTGTGGGTGATTTAGTGGTGGAGTGCCCACTTCTCTGGTTTCATGTCAGTTAATTAAGCAACTGGTTTAATTTCATCTGAATATGCATGGAAAGTAGTTACATCAAGTAGTTACACCAGGGAAATACTGCTGAAAACAACCTTCAAATGCCCAAACATAACTTAAAGATACACTAAACACATATTTTTTTAATTTCAAATAAAAGAACTTTGCAGATATGATTATTTCATAAGTGCATGTTATTAGCATTTCTCTCTAGTTTTTTTATAATCCTGTATTCAAAATGAATTAATTCCAAACCCCCTCTGTAGAACTTGTTATCCAAGTCCTATCAGTGGGGTCTACCCGGGTAGGAAGATAGCAGCAGATTGTCCCCCAAACTTTCAGTGACGTTACTGATGAAGGAAACCAGAGGGCGTCTGTGAGCAGATTGGCTGAAACTAACTACCCCCTAGAAATAACAAGCATTTTATTCTACCAATCATCATCGTCAACTAGACAAAGTGCGGATGCGATAAGATATTGGACTAGTGCGCAGGCACATGTAAAAATCCGATAATGATATGCGGAAAACAGAATACAGATTCAAGGCCCATTCTGGGGGGGATTTCTTTAGTGATGTCACAGCTGGTAAAAAATGTTTTAAACTTCACTAAGTCTTTGTTTTCATCTAAATAAAGGTAGGATGGATTGCATTATGCTGTATTAAGCAATCAATATGTTTTTTAGGGATACAAAATGACATTGTTTTGTAATCCTTTAACTAAAACACGTCTAATGGCTATGGCTCCAATTTAGCTGAATGGCCATAAATATTTTAAACAGGGAATATGGTCTGGTGTTCTTTAAATATGTTTTACTGTAGGTTTCTTTCTTGTCTCTAGTAAAGCGCCATACACACACACACACACACACACACACACACACACACACACACACACACACACATATATATATATATATATATATATATATATATACACATATATGTCCCAAGTGGATGCATTTAATAGATAGATAGAGATAGAAAGATGCATGTTTGTTTGTGTAAACAAAGCTTAGTTATTTACCCTCAAAGTATTTTAGAAACAATCATTTGCTTTGCAAAACCTGTTTTTGTCTTTTGATCTAAAATAAAAAAAAAATGTTTTTAAATATCCTTAAAAAATAACTCTAATAAGTTTAAACAAAGATAAAGTTGCATTTAATTGGAACTTGAGGACTGAAAGACTATTGTCCTTTAGAGGCCTCTGCATCAGTGACTCTGATCTACAGAAAGCATAAAACACGCATGAGAAGCAACATAATTTAATTGGTTTAATAAATCCTACTGGTTGCAGTGTTTTGCCCTTTTTCTTGGCAACAGGGTAATTGGTTACAAAGGATGCAAGAACAGTTTTGTAAACCAATGTCAATTATTATTGATTTGTGTTACTTGTAGAGGAAGGTTGTAATACATTTCCTGGTTATGTGCAACTTAAGAGGTAAGCTTTTTATAGTGTTTGGCAAACTGTCATTCTTTGCAAAACACTCCAAACACTGTGTATGCTTGAAATGGGCTAGATGTGTTCTTCAAAATGTAAACATGAAGCCAAATGAACAATAAAAACGCAAATAGGGACTTATTCTGTAGCAGATACCTGACAAAGTGTGTCCTTGAATTACCCGCATTTAATCACTTCTGGAGAGTCTTAGGGACATTAATTATTTATTCGCTTCTCACTAAAGTATGTTGGAAGGTGACTGGCTATTGCTGCCTTTCAAGCAGTGAAAAACATGTATTTGCATTTGCTCTGTTACTCTGTATAGGTTATACATTCTATTTAGTTAGATTGAGGTGTCATACACAAATGGTTTGGTTACACAGTAATTAAGAGCTTAAATTTATCTTCAAATAACATTGAAGGGAAGAGATTACAACATCTTTTTTAGTGAAACATTAAACTTTACTAGTCTAAACACATTGTAATAACAAGACATTTCTGTTTTCTTGCTATAGAATAACATATCAGTATAATAAGTTTTTAAATAAATGTAAATCTGTTTGCTGCAGCTGTTTTTCAGCAGCCAAACTTCAGCCACCACTTGCCTTATTTGGAGGAGCCAATGTGTGTTTGAGTCTGCAGAAGATAAGGCCAGCTATGTTTATTATATTAGTATAAACTACATTTTTGCAGGTATCATCTGTTTATTTGTCATAATTTAGATACAGGCATAAAATAGCTGATAAATCTTCATGATCTGAATAGACAGAAAAGTTCTTATAAAATGCTATAGTGTTCCCTGGCTCTGAGAAAGAAAAATATTCTCATACTTTGGGGTAGATTTTTTAAGCTGCATACACAACTTTTACGTTTTTTTCCTCTCCTCCACCTCAAAAGTGTTGAGATCAATTAGCCCATTACTCTCTCATTTGGGGCATACTCTGGTCTAGCACAATTGGTTGTTGGAGCAGGGGGCGGCATTGCACAAGAATCCTCTTGTGCAATTATAAATGTTGCCATGCAAAGCAACATTGCAAGTGGCGAATGCAGGCGGACAGGTTTACTGCTTGTGAACCTGTCCCCCTGCAGGAATGGTAAATTTACCCCTATGAGTGGGTAAATTATTTATTTCCAAAAAATTGTTGATATAACCCATATTGATCCTGATTAAATGAATATTCTATTATAATAAAAATGCACTCATTTGTTTTTATTGGCTTTATTAATAAAGACACAACATTTAAATTCAAGCATATTCGTTTAAATCTGCATCATATTTTTAGACATATTAAAAAAGAAATGCAGAAAAAAATATGTGACCTGATAAACATTCGATTGGCAGCAAGTTTTTAAGCAGGGACTTAAAAAGTACCTTCAGACAATGCTTAAAAAAAATAAGTGAAATTAGGTTGGTTTTATTTTCAAGAGTTTTTTTTTCTGTTTGTGCACATAGAGAAAAGCAACCATTACTGCTGGTTATTGCTACCTTGAAAAATGCTACCGAAAATTAACCAAAGGTCAGACCTCTGGTTAATTAAAAAAATGTCCCCCAATTACCCCCAAAATAGAATCTACTGTTTATTTATTGAAATAAAAATTGTGTGCATCTTTAAAAAAAAAAAATTACTAACTGCACGAAGCAGTTATAAGGGGTTAAAGTACCTTTACCTTGCGGTCTATGGGGACTGTGTGTTCACTGTAAATATATTTTTATATGCTTATATACATATATGTATATGTTAATATGTGTATATACACATATAAACACATAAATATATATGTATATTATTTATATACATATACAGTGGATATAAAAAGTCTACACACCCCTGTTAAAATGTCAGGTTTCTGTGATGTAAAAAAATGAGACAAAGATAAATCATTTCAGAACTTTTTCCACCTTTAATGTGACCCATACACTGTACAACTCAATTGAAAAACAAACTGAAATCTTTTAGGTGGAGGGAAGAAAAAAAAAAACTAAAATAATGTGGTTGCATAAGTGTGTACACCCTCTTATAACTGGGGATGTAGCTGTGTTCAGAATTAAGCAATCACATTCAAAATCATGTTAAATAGGAGTCAGCATACACCTGCCATAATTTAAAGTGCCTCTGATTAACCCCAAATAAAGTTCAGCTGCTCTAGTTGGTCTTTCCTGAAATTTTCTTAGTCGCATCCCACAGCAAAAGCCATGGTCCACAGAGAGCTTCCAAAGCATCAAAGGGATCTCATTGTTAAAAGGTATCAGTCAGGAGAAGGATACAAAAGAATTTCCAAGGCATTAGATATACCATGGAACACAGTGAAGACAGTCATCATCAAGTGGAGAAAATATGACACAACAGTGACATTACCAAGAACTGGACGTCCCTCCAAAATTGATGAAAAGACGGGAAGAAAACTGGTCTAGGAGGCTACCAAGAAGCCTACAGCAACATTAAAGGAGCTGCAGGAATATCTGGCAAGTACTGGCTGTGTGGTACATGTGACAACAATCTCACATATTCTTCATATGTCTGGGCTATGGGGTAGAGTGGCAAGACGAAAGCCTTTTCTTACGAAGAAAGACATCCAAGCCAGGCTACATTTTTCAAAAACACATCTGAAGTCTCCCAAAAGCATGTGGGAAAAGGTGTTATGGTCTGATGAAACCAAGGTTGAACTTTTTGGCCATAATTCCAAAAGATATGTTTGGCCCAAAAACAACACTGCACATCCCCAAAAGAACACCATACCCACAGTGAAGCATGATGGTGGCAGCATCATGCTTTGGGACTGTTTTTATTCAGCTGGATCTGGGGCCTTAGTTAAGTTAGAGGGAATAATGAACAGTTCCAAATACCAGTCAATATTGGCACAAAACCTTCAAGCTTCTGCTAGAAAGCTGAACATGAAGAGGAACTTCATCTTTCAGCATGACAACGACCCAAATCATACATCCAAATCAACAAAGCAATGGCTTCACCAGAAGAAGATTAAAGTTTTGGAATGCCCCAGCCGGAGCCCAGACCTGAATCCAATTGAAAATCTGTGTAGTGATCTGAAGAGGGCTGTGCACAGGAGATGCCCTCGCAATCTGACAGATTTGGAGTGTTTTTGCAAAGAAGAGTGTGCAAATCTTGCCAAGTCAAAATGTGCCATGCTGATAGACTCATACCCAAAAAGACTGAGTGCTGTAATAAAATCAAAAGGTGCTTCAACAAAGTATTAGTTTAAGGGTGTGCACACTTATGCAACCATATTATTTTATTTTTATAATTTTTCTCCCCTCTACCTAAAAGATTTCAGTTTGTTTTTCAATTGAGTTGTACAGTTTATAGGTCACATTAAAGAGTGGAGCGCAAATATCGTGCTTGCGAATGCGCAATTTTGCACTCCACTCGTAATATGGCCCTTAAAGGGAAACTGAACCCAATTTTCAGATAGAGCATGCAATTTTAAGCAATTTTCTAATTTACTCCTATTATCAATTTTTCTTCGTTCTCTTGCTATCTTTATTTGAAAAAGAAGGCATCTAAGCTTTTTTTTTTGGTTCAGACTCTGGACAGCAGTTTTTCATTGGTGGATGAATTTATCCACCAATCAGCAAGAACAACCCAGGTTGTTCACCAAAAATGGGCCGGCATCTAAACTTACATTCTTGCATTTCAAATAAAGATACCAAGAATTATGAAGAAAATTTGATAATAGGAGTAAATTAGAAAGTTGCTTAAAATGTCATGCTCTATCTCAGTGATTTTTAACCTTTTTTTTGCCGTGGCACACTTTTTTACATTAAAAAATCCTGTGGCACACCACCATCCCAAAATTTCCAAAAAAATCACACATTGTAGCCTAATACAGCATATATATATATATACACATACACACAAACACACACATACTGTATGTATTGTGCTGTTATGCCATGCCTCCTACAAACTACCCCTGCACTGAGAGTAAAAAACAAGCAAAGTTTAAAAAATGTGTCACACTGTTGTCAGTCTGCCGTGGCACACCTGAGGATCTCTCACGGCACACTAGTGTGCCACGGCACACTGGTTGAAAAACACTGCTTTATCTGAATCACAAAGGAAAAAAATTGGGTTCAGTGTCTCTTTAATTGGACCAAAAGTAAAATTATGCATGATGCATATACAAATATATTTTTTCTCCACTGAGATCTGGCTTTTTTCTTCCATTATTTACAATGGTTCTCACCAGCAAGTATATTTTCCTGTAACATTTCTGTATTGGCAAAAAGCTGTGTATATTAGCCTGGACCTCATGGTTTTTAATAGCGACTTACATTTTTCAAGCAGATTTTGTTGGCAGTCGTTCTTGAATTTGAATACATTATCCCTTCAAAGGTGTTAATAAGATGGTGTTCTTGAGCAGGACACAGTTGATGATTGGGAGATACATTAGTAGATACATATGTATGTTGCTCCTGATTGGTTCAATGTCCATACACTTCAGATGAACAACAAGAAGTCATACCTGAGAGCACAAATTCTTGTGGAACCTAAAACAAATTAATAATAAATGTAAAGTTACTGACACTTACTAAGGTCTAAATTCCTGTATCACGAGGTAAAATGACAACAAAGTGATAAAGCCTCAATGATGTCATTACATCAATTTAAATACAAATAAAAAAATGTGGGTTTTAGACATTTCCATTCAGTTTGCATCTTGGCAGAGACTTGACCGCACAGGAAATTGTAAACCTTCCCTTTCTCTGCCAAAAAAGAACATGCATAAGAATGTAAAGTCTATGAATGGTAAGGTTATATTGCCAAAATATACATAAAATAGTTGTCATTACGTCATTCCTTCTGTAGTTGAATGAAGGAACACTTCATTACAATTCAATGTCTGGGTTAATATTTCCAATCCTTTACCACAAACTGTTAAAAAACAAAACAAAGCAAAGATTCCTTTCTCTGGGATAAAACACAGGTTTTAAGTTGCCCATGAAGAAAAAAACAAGAAAAAAGAAAAAAAAAAAACTCATCAATGATTCTTCCCTTCTCAAAGATAATGATCAGTTACTTCAGATCTGCTATATTGTCAGCAAAGTAATGACTCATTTTGCACAGTGTTCCTTGTATGCTATAGACAACAGAGCTATCTTTACACAAGGGGTCTTATTACCACTTAGACATTCAGCTGGAATTGCAGACACTAGAGATATTATGAAAAGGTGCATTCATAAATTAAGGGAAGATCAACAGTCAACATTTGCACAGGTTACTGATTCACTTGTTTTTATTGTCTCTTAACTTACCGATAAAGTTCTTTTTTTTAAACAGTTGGCTATCACCAAAAGAAGCAAATATACGAGAGAAAGATAACACTTGAGAAAGATTTTGTTTTATGGACACAGATATGGCCTGTGAAAAGTGATGACCTTTGTTGGATAATGGTATAGCATGTTTTATCTGTCCATGATGAGTAAAATCTGAAATTAAAGTACTTAGATAATCAAGGACAGATAACATTGATATGTTTCTTTGAAGAAGTGTATGCCTTTATCTGTCTGTAAATTATTTATGTGTTTGAACAATAGAGTCATTTAACAAGCTGGATATTAATGAACTATATGTCCTCTATAAAAAATAATATGTATGACAGAGAGGGCTATCTGTCAAATTCCTTTCATTGTTAAAAAAAAAAATCAGACATTTTATAATATGAGTTTCAAAAGAAAATAGTTTTGTGTAAAAATGTGCTGTAATTATTCTAACAGTTTTAGAAAGCCAGATGAATTTCTTCCAATTACTGGAATGTACTGAATGAAGACTGTCAAGTTAATTTAACAAAATAAGCTATTGTAAAATATCTATATTAAAACACTGTATGGCAAGATATATTTAAAAAATGGAAATAGGGGCCTAACTGACAATGAACTTTACAGGGCATCAACTAAAGTTATTTGTCATGTTCATGAATGTAAATTAGAACACAAAAGTTATACTTTTCTACTGATTCAGATAAACATTTTTATTGCTGTCATTGATGTATTTCTAGTTGGCCCACACACCATATTTGATTATCCATTAATTTTATATAGAAAGAAAATGTATTTTAAATTAAATTTTATTAATTGAGTTAAAAAAAAAATATGTATGTCAAGAACTCTCATAATTAAATCCAGTAGAAAAGTCTGTGAGGTTTTCAAATGCATCCAGTGTTCAAATCCTTTATAAAACATTTATCAATCACAATACTTAAGAAAAATCTAATGTTTTTCTAACATGTATGTTATTTTATTTTTTCTAAAGTATTGTGATCAATCTCAGTCTCCAGTTATACCACAGACTTGTTTTAACAGGTAATCTTGCCTGTTCATGTTGATTTTGTTTTAATGTTAACATATTTTTGAAAGTGCTTAGTTTACACTCACCTAGATTACGAGTTTTGCGTTAAACAGGGTGCGAAACTAATGCCAAAAAAGTTGCGTTTCACTCTCCATAGCGCTGCCATTATGAGTTACTGAAAAGCCTCCTTGTGCACGCGATACGGTGGCATCAAACGTATATATGCGATGATATTACTAAAGTTTCAATCAACTCTTATTATGTAAGATATGTAGGTAAGTGAATATGTTGTTCTATCACCTACTATCTTGCATATATATATATATATATATATATATATATATATATATATAGACTCCAAGTAAGTGCACTCTCACTCGCCAACCCAAACACAGACCAGGGGGCTTAGCAGGATATTCAATCAGGGTAAGGATAAGCACTCACTGGATTTAAATACAATAACTATTTATTGGTAGTGACGTTTCGGGGCATTCACCCCTTCCTCAGACGTCTGAGGAAAGGGTGAATGCCCCGAAACATCACTACCAATAAATAGTTATTGTATTTAAATCCAGTGAGTGCTTATCCTTACCCTGATTGATTATATATATATATATATATATATATATAAATATATATATATATATATATATATATATATATATATATATATATATATATATATAGTGTTAATACCTTTTAAGTTTAATATATTGAAAATGATTTGTATAGGCTCCGCAATTGGTTTCTAACTACTATATTCGTAAGGGAAAGGAGAATCCAGCACAACAGTCCAATTGGTTTAAACCCCCCTGGAGTTACTACCAAAACTCCCAATATATCGAAATGAAAGAGTGTGGAGGGTTTCCAAGATATGCCAAAAATATCTTTAATGAAAAACTCAAATCATGACAGGGTTAAAAAAGCACGACGTTTGAGGCACATGCCGAAACGTGCCTGGTTGGCTCAAAAAAGTGTGAGTAACCCCTTGGCAGGACCACTATTGTGAAGAAAATTTGTATTGCACTATATTTTTTCTTTTTTTGTTTTTGAGGCAAGAAATCACTTGAATAATTGGAATCGAGGAGGACTCCCATCGATCACATATATCCTTATACACTATATATTTAGATATCACATTATTTTTGTATATGATTTATTTTATCACTTTTTATTGTTTCACATTTATTTCACTAAGTGATCATTGTACTTTTTATGACCCATACCACACAAAAACCAAGGTCTGCTTTGACGTGCTCGAGCACGCTTTCCCCCATAGACATCAATGGGGAGAGAGTGTTAGAAAAAAAACCTAACACCTGAAGTGCAGAATAAAATTTTTTCCATAACGCAACCCCATTGATATCTATGGGGATAAAAAAGTTACGTTTAAACCTAACACCCTAACATAAACCCCAAGTCTAAACACCCCTAATCTGCCGCCCCTGACACTAAGAAAAGTTATTAACCCCTATTCTGCTGCCCCAACATCGCTGACATCTAAATAACGTTATTAACCCCTATTCTGCCGCTTCCCGACATCGCTAACACTATAATAAAGGTATTAAACCCTATTCCACCGTTCCCTGACATCGCTGCCACTAAATAAACCTATTAACCCCTAAACCTCCGGCCTCCCACATCACCGCTACTAAATAGACCTATTAACCCCTAAACCACCAGCCCCCCACATCGCAAAACACTAAATTAAACTATTAACCCCTAAAACTAACACCCCCTAACTTAAAATTAAAATTACAATATAACTATCTTAAAATAAATAAAAACTTACCTATAAAATAAAAATAAACCTAACATTAAACTATAAATTAACCTAACATTACTATTCTAATAATATAAATACTACCAATAAAAAAATCTAAATTACAAATTTAAAAAAACCTAACACTACGAAAAAATTTAAAAAAATCTAAAATTTTAAAAAATAATAAACAGTAAATTATGAAAAATAAAAAACACTAAGCTTACAAAAATAATAAATAAAATTATCAAAAATAAAAATAATTACACCTAATCTAATAACCCTATAAAAATAAAAAAGCCCCCCCCCCAAAAAAAAACACCCCCTAGCATACAATAAACTACCAATAGCCCTTAAAAGGGCCTTTTGTAGGGCATTGCCCTAAGTTAAACAGCTCTTTTACCTATAAAAAAATACAAAGTCCCCCCAACAGTAAAACCCACCACCGAACCAACCCCCCAAAATAAAAAAACCTAACTCTAAAAAAATCCTAAGCTACCCATTGCCCCTAAAGGGGCATTTGTATGGGCATTGCCCTTAAAAGGACATTCAGCTCTTTTTCACTGCCCTTAATAGGGCATTCAGCTCTTTTCCAAAAGCCCAAAGCCCTAATCTAAAAAAACCCTCCCAAATTTTTTTAAATTTTTAAAAAAAAAAAAAAAACCTAACACTAACCCCATAAAATCTACTCACTGTTCCTGAAGTCTGGACATTCATCCCATCAAGGCAGCAAGAAGTCTTCGTCCAGTCGGCGATATCTTCATCCATCCCGGGGGGCGTCCTCTGAAATACTATTGGCTGTTCAAAATAAAAATTTTAATGTTTTTAAAAAATATATTCTTGTTGTAATATTTACATAGGAGAGCAATTTTACAAAATCAATATTAGCATTTTTTTTAGGGAAAAATTAATTAATTAATTAAAATACATTTAAACTGTTGGATAATGTTTTCACACTAGAATGCAATAAATTGAAATCAGGACCCATATAAAATAAAAGATATTGTAATGGTGCTATAATGGTCATTTAAGTGGATATGATATAATACAAATGCTGCCAAATATAGGAACAAATTACATGGTGAAGGAGGAAAAAATGCTTTTTCTGATGACAAAATAAGGTGGTTCAAATTGAATGAGTTTATTACCTAAAGTATACCAATAAAAATATGCATTAAAATGATGAAGCTTGGAAGTATTAAACTTAAGCAACAACACAGCACTCGTGCCTGCACTGAAAGGACTATAAATTTTTTTATTAACTGAAAAACAAGTGAAATGACACATGCAGTGATTACTATTTTTAATAATGTTCCTTTTATATTTTATTTATTTTAAAGTGCATTAAACACTGTCAGATTGTTAGTAGCTCATTTTTAACAGTCCCAATCTGGTCTCAGTGGAGAAGATATAATAAGATAACGGTAAACCTAGGTTATAACATGGCAGTGTTCAGTACTAAAAAGGACAGTCTACACCAAAATAATTATTGTTTAAAAAAATAGATAACTCCTTTACTACCCATGCCCCAGCATTGCACAATCAACATTGTTATATTAATATACTTTATAATCTTTAAACCTGTAAATTTCTGCCTGTTTCTAAGCCACTACAGGCAGCCTCTTATCGCGTGCTTTTTTAATTGCTTTTCATAGTAAGAGACTGCTAATCCATGTGGGCCACTGCCGTATAGATAACATTGTGCTCTCTCCTATGGAGTTGTGGCTGACAGTGCACTAATAGGCTAAAATTCAAGTCAATAGATAATAAACAAATAGCCATGTGATAAGGAGCTGTCAGAAGAGGCTTAGATACACCGTAATCACAGAGGTAAAAAGTATATTAATATAACCATTCTGGCTGTGCAAAACTGGGGCATGGATAATACAGGGATTATATATCTTTTGAAACTATAAAAAAATTGGAGTAGACTGTCCCTCTAATGAGATTAAAACTTTACATTACATGTCTTTACTTCTTCCCTTATTAGAAGTTATTTTAAAGGGGCAGTATACACCATTTTTCATATAACTGCATTTAATAGACTATACTATAAAGAATATGCACAGATATTGATATTAAAATCCCGTATAAAATATTATAAAAATGTACTTAGAAGCTCCAAATGTAGCACTGTTGATAAGGTTAAGCTGGAACACCTAATGATATGGGCTCAGAAAGCAAAAAGAGCTGACACCCACCTGCATATGAAAAGACCCATTACACAAATGGGAGCAAGCTTGAGTCTCTAAAACATAAGTATACATCTGAAACTTTGGGGCTTGGTCAGGAGTCTGAAAATCATCACAATGTTATTTAAAAATAAATATACATTTAAAAAAAAACTGTATGGGCTACTTAAAAAGGATCATCTTTATAACCTTTATGCAAAGACAAATCTAATGTCCCTTTAAAAGGACACTGAACTCAATTTTTTTTTCTTTTAGAATTCAGAAAGAGCATGCAATTTTAAGCAACTTTTTTATTTACTCCTATTATCAATTTTTCTTCGTTCTCTTGCTATCTTTATTTGAAAAAGAAGGTATCTAAGCTAAGGAGCCAGACAATTTTTGGTTTAGACCCTGGACAGCACTTGTATATTGGTGGGTGAATTTATCCACCAATTAGCAAGAACAACCCAGGTTGTTCACAAAAATGGGCTGGCATCTAAACTTACATTCTTGCTTTTCAAATAAAGATACCAACGGCTAGATTTAAAGTTTTGTCGGTAACGACCCGCGTAGCTAACGCTGGCTTTTTTCTGGCCGCACCTTTAAAATAACTCTGGTATTGAGAGTCCACAGAATGGCTGCGTTAGGCTCCAAAAAAGGAGCGTTCAGCATATTTAACGCCACTGCAATAAAAAAATGCCCTACCCTATTCTAAATTACTAAAGTTCAAAGCTCTTTTACCTTACCAGCCCTGAACAGGGCCCTTTGCGGGGCATGCCCCAAGAAGTTCAGCTCTTTTGCCTGTAAAAAAAAACATACAATACCCCCCCCAACATTACAACCCACCACCCACATACCCCTAATCTAACCCAAACCCCCCTTAAATAAACCTAACACTAAGCCCCTGAAGATCTCCCTACCTTGAGTCGTCTTCACCCAGCCGAGCCAAATTCTTCATCCAAGCGGAGCAAGAAGAGGTCCTCCATCCGGTAGAAGTCTTCATCCAAGCGGGGCAGAAGAGGTCTTCCATCCGATTGAAGTCTTCATCCAAGAGACATCTTCTATCGTCATCCATCCGGAGCGGAGCGGCAGAATCCTGAAGACCTCCGACGCGGAACATCCATCCTGGCCGACGACTGAACGACGAATGACGGTTCCTTTAAATGACGTCATCCAAGATGGCGTCCCTCGAATTCCGATTGGCTGATAGGATTCTATCAGCCAATCGGAATTAAGGTAGGAAAAATCTGATTGGCTGATTGAATCAGCCAATCAGATTGAGCTTGCATTCTATTGGCTGATCGGAACAGCCAATAGAATGCGAGCTCAATCTGATTGGCTGATTGGATCAGCCAATCGGATTGAACTTGATTCTGATTGGCTGATTCCATCAGCCAATCAGAATATTCCTACCTTAATTCCGATTGGCTGATAGAATCCTATCAGCCAATCGGAATTCGAGGGACGCCATCTTGGATGACGTCATTTAAAGGAACCGTCATTCGTCGTTCAGTCGTCGGCCAGGATGGATGTTCCACGTCGGAGGTCTTCAGGATGCTGCCGCTCCGGATGGATGACGATAGAAGATGCCTCTTGGATGAAGACTTCAATCGGATGGAAGACCTCTTCTGCCCCGCTTGGATGAAGACTTCTACCGGATGGAGGACCTCTTCTTGCTCCGCTTGGATGAAGAATTTGGCTCGGCTGTGTGAAGACGACTCAAGGTAGGGAGATCTTCAGGGGCTTAGTGTTAGGTTTATTTAAGGGGGGTTTGGGTTAGATTAGGGGTATGTGGGTGGTGGGTTGTAATGTTGGGGGGGGGTATTGTATGTTTTTTTTTACAGGCAAAAGAGCTGAACTTCTTGGGGCATGCCCCGCAAAGGGCCCTGTTCAGGGCTGGTAAGGTAAAAGAGCTTTGAACTTTAGTAATTTAGAATAGGGTAGGGCATTTTAGGTTTAATTGTAACTTAGGTTAGGATTTATTTTACAGGTAAATTTGTAATTATTTTAACTATTTTAGCTATTAAATAGTTCTTAAATATTTAATAGCTATTGTACCTGGTTAAAATAAATACAAAGTTACCTGTAAAATAAATATAAATCCTAAAATAGCTATAATATAATTATAATTTATATTGTAGCTATATTAGGATTTATTTTACAGGTAAATATTTAGCTTTAAATAGGAATAATTTATTTAATAAGAGTTAATTTCGTTAGATTAAAATTATATTTAATTTAGGGGGGTGTTAGTGTTAGGGTTAGACTTAGCTTTAGGGGTTAATACATTTATTAGAATAGCGGTGAGCTCCAGTTGGCAGATTAGGGGTTAATAATTGAAGTTAGGTGTCGGCGATGTTAGGGAGATCAGATTAGGGGTAAATACTATTTATTATAGGGTTAGTGAGGCGGATTAGGGGTTAATAACTTTATAATAATAGCGGTGCGGTCCGGTCAGCAGATTAGGGGTTAATAAGTGTAGGCAGGTGGAGGCGACGTTGAGGGCGGCAGATTAGGGGTTAATAAATATAATATAGGGGTCGGCGGTGTTAGGGGCATCAGATTAGGGGTACATAGCTATAATGTAGGTGGCGGCGCTTTGCGGTCGGCAGATTAGGGGTTAATTATTGTAGGTAGCTGGTGGCGACGTTGTGGGGGGCAGGTTAGGGGTTAATAAATATAATACAGGGGTCGGCGGTGTTAGGGGCAGCAGATTAGGGGTACATAAGTATAACGTAGGTGGCGGTCGGCAGATTAGGGGTTAAAAAATTTAATCGAGTGTTGGCGATGTGGGGGGACCTCGGTTTAGGGGTACATAGGTAGTTTATGGGTGTTAGTGTACTTTAGAGCACAGTAGTTAAGAGCTTTATGAACCGGCGTTAGCCCAGAAAGCTCTTAACTACTGACTTTTTTCTGCTGCTGGAGTTTTGTCGTTAGATTTCTAACGCTCACTTCAGACACGACTCTAAATACCGGAGTTAGAAAGATCCCATTGAAAAGATAGGATACGCAATTGACGTAAGGGGATCTGCGGTATGGAAAAGTGGCGGCTGAAAAGTGAGCGTTAGACCCTTTTTTGAGTGACTCCAAATACCGGCGGTAGCCTAAAACCAGCGTTAGGAGCCTCTAACGCTGGTTTTCACGGCTACCGCCAAACTCCAAATCTAGGCCTAAGAAAATTTGATAATAGGAGTAAATTAGAAAGTTGCTTAAAATTGCATGCTCTATCTGAATCACAAAAGAAAATTGGGTTCAGTGTCCCTTTAATGGTCTTGTAAAAATATATACATCCATTGTTTTGACATATATCTAGCTTTTTAAAATGATCTTCATAATTTTATATTGCAATTAAACAAATAATCACAAGATTTCTTTCTTTAAATCGTGTGTACAATTTAGTAATTTGTACCCATGGTTTTGCAAAATGATGGGACAAATTTGTAAATCATATAATTTGTTTCATGTTTTCTCAACCTCTTCAAGTAGAATTGTTTTTCAACATTAATATCTAATCTTTCTACCAACCCTATATATAATGTTTCTTCTTTTAAAGGGACATGAAAGCCAAAATGTTCTTTTGTGATTGAGACAGAACATGCATTTAAAATAAAAAAGTCTCCAATATATTTCAAATTTGCTTATTTCTCATGTTATTTTTTGTTGAAGAGCATACCTAGGTAGGTAGCGTGCACATGACTGGAGCGCTACATGGCAACAATCAGTGACAGCATGTAATGCTCTTGCAAATGTATGACATTGTTAAAAGTATTGAGAAATCAATACATATAATGCTCCAGATATGTGAACGCTCCTTTTCAAAACAGGGCACCAATGGAACAAAGTTTTATAATAGAAGTACTTTTTTTGTTTTAATTGTATGCTCTATCTGAATCATGAAAGAGAAAAAAATGGGTTTCATGTCCCTTTAATGCTTCTTTTTGACCACTCCCACCTTCAGCCATTTTAAATTTACAGCTGACTACAATTTTAACATCCTCACATCACAACTATTCTCAATCTTTTCAGGTGTCCTTACACTGATCACTGATAGTAAGACCTACCTTCAATCACTTCCTAAATATCAGCAATATTGTATCATGTTTAAATATAGTTTAGTTAAAATGTACTTTAAAAACTTTCTCTTACTCAGACTTTCCTCTTCAGCTAACACTCTGTCTACCAATTTTTTTTTTTTTTAAATAAATCTCAGGTTAGAAATATTGTGCTATTAATTCAAATAAAATATTAAAAAGCTTAATAAAAATTATTGTCTATATCTTGACCAAGTTTAGTCTCACACACATGGGCATCCACAGACATTTTTCTAAGAGGGGGGCAAAAAAATAAAATACCCTAAGCATAATATTATCAGTGGCAACATGTACAGTAGCAGACAGAGTTGGTCATTGCATGCATGAGCTGAACATGCATGGTAGCTCATTGGCATCAAAAGAGTGACTCAAGTAAGTGTTTATGCTTAGATATAAATCAGGGCTTGACAAACATGAGCCAGCCCAATAATATTTTTTTGGGGCTGCAATATGATGAGAAAATATTTTATTATACATACACACAACACAAAGAAAGCTTGGTATAATCTTTGGTGCACTCTTGCAAGCACACAGCTAAATTAAAATCAAAATAGAAGAGTTAGTTACAGCACTTGGACAAAAGATGATAGCCCAGGACCACGTCAAGGTCCCTTCCTCCCTGGGCTCTTAACATATAGCCATGCAATGTATGCCTTAAACCAAGCAAACTGAGACGCAAACAAGGGTGGCACAACACGGAAATGGACTGCACTCTTAAACCAAACCTGGAACACATCCCATGCAACTGTAAAAAAAAAACCAGCCCTGTGTACTCATCATCAGCACTCACAGACAGCTGCCCAGCTATAAGTGACTCAGGCAGTTAACTCCAGGCTAGCCAGGGTGCAAAGCCAGTAAAGAAAATTACAAAATAAAAATATTAACACAACACATAGAAAGTCTGGCACTCTCTTGCAAGCATGCATCTAGATTAAAACCAAAATGGAAGGGTTAGTATACTATTGCTCTGTGCTTGCAAAAGTGTGCTTGACTTTTTACCCAGAGCAAAAATCCAAGGGTGATCAAGCACCCCCCCTACAGACACCCATGTTCACACCCCTGGTACAGATACTTTAATAGTTTTTATTGATTATACTTTAGTACATTATTCTAATTAATTATTTAAATAAACCATTGGCCACATTGATTTTTAACAAAAAGCCACAAGATAGGGATTTCCAAATCACACACAATTTCTGGAGGCCTCTGTAATATCAAAAGCCTCTATTCATTAATATAAAGAACTTAGCTTTCTTTTGATTTTCAAATTCAAACTTACACACTGAAAAAAGACAGAAAATATTTCTACAGAGAAAACATATCTATTTAGTTAATCAGACAAACTAAACCCTTATTTACTACAAGATTGCTATTCTTCAGTGATAACATTTGCTATGATTACATAAGTACTGTAATCACACATATATTATTCGTATGAAGAAAACCAGTGATTAACCACGTGTTATTACATTGCTTAAAAATATTTTTTAACCCTTCCCCCCAAAAAAATTATGTAAGGGAAATGTGTAAAATTTCAGTAAAAGATTATATGATCCCTTTCCACAGGATATGTGCACAGGTCATGGTTTAAATCTTGCACAACAGAAGGTCTGTGTGCCATATATCAGACTCACATTTCGTATAAACAATGAGCTCAGTAGACGCAATGCAATCTATCAGATCTTATGCTAGAGAGTCAGACCATATTTACTGCAATGACTTCACAGTGCTGAAGGGAATGCAGAATATCAGGTAACACTGTCAGTTATCATCAACTGCATCATATTGTTATATGTAAACGCAGATTTAGATGTCTGGGCATTTTTAGCCCAAGTCATTGTTATGCTGATTATGACTATAATTTTAAGCTCATCCAATTAAAAGGACATTCTAGTGAAAAATGAAATGTAATACACATGTATTAACACAAATTATTTTAGTACAACCTTTCACTGTTTCAGTGAAAGATCCGTCTTAGGGATAGGCAAATGCGTCGAAGATACAATCTGATTGGTCGAACCAATAGTTCTGTGGACATTCATTTTGGACAAACCAATGTTGATAAGGATGTGAACCCCTCAAAATTTGTTAAGTAAATGTTATTCCTGATTTTCAAATATTTATTTTATTTTCGAATTTTCATAATTCGATCAAATATCTACATTCAATGTAACATTCAATATGACAAAAACTATTCAAAATTGCAATTGTTCAATTCAATTGTAATGGGATTTAGTAACTTGATACATAATAGATACAAATATATTGATTTACATTTTTCGATTTCAAATATTGCTTTATTCATTATTAAATTTAAAGATAGCTTTACAAATATTTTTACGTTAAACAAATGTTAGAATGTACAAACATTTGGAATTTGAAATGAATTAACTCATCCCTAATCGATCTGAATTGACTGAATATGCCTAGTACTGAAAGATCCAGTAGTGATGCATATGTGGTGGTGATACAAGAATTTCTTAATACATGTGTAATGCCAAAAATTATTTTAACCAAAATAAAAAAGCGCTATTGAGTAGAATATCCATTTAAAGACCATAAACGAATTGTAGCAGCCAATATTATAATTATAATAACGGTTATGTTATTATACTTAAAAAGTAACATATTTTAGAATTGTATAGAACTGATCAATAAAAGCACGACAAAGCCAAATAAAATATAATCAAACAGATATAAAAACATTTTGACAAAATGTACAGTTTAAATGACAAAGACAAATGTGGTCTATTTGTGCATATTCACAGCAGGCACAGGCATATGATACAAATAAATCATTCAAGCATTTTATTGTCAAATCGTAGCTGATATTGTGCTGCACTTCCAAGCTAACAATACATTTTGTGAATAGAAATCACTTGGTAACATTCATTTAGATTTCATCTACAGGCCAGGTGATGTGGTGCTGTGGCCCATCTCTGCAGGGATATCAGAGAAATTGGATTATTGCTAGGAGGGAGGCCTCAGTATACAGGTGTTCAAATTTATAGCTCACTCTGGGTAATGACCCAGGGACATGAAATCCAAAGTTTTTTCATTATTCAGAAAGAGCATAACATTTCTATCTAATTAATTTCTTTTATCATATTTAATTTTATTATTTTTATTTTTCTTTCTCCTGGTATTTTTTGTTGAAAAGCAGGGACGTAAGCTCAGGAGCATGCATGTGTCTGGAGCACTATGGCAGCAGTTTTTCAAGAATGTTATCCATTGGCAAGAAAAATAGATGACAGCACTATTTCCTGTCATGTAGTGCTCCACACACCTTCCTAGGTATCTCTTCAATAAACAATGCCATCGGAATGAAACAAATGTAATTAATTTAATGCTCGGAATTATAAAAGAAAAGTTTGCATATCCCTTTAAAAGACTGTAATACCTGCCAAATAAGTATGCACTGATAGTTGTATAATATAGGCATTCATGTTATCCCTGTGTATTGAGGGTACCTCCTGATAACTGAGATGATCCTCTACTTTATTAACCATAGAGATGACCCCAATACTCAAATAACCTAAAACATCCCCTAGCACATTCACCAAATACACCCTTATCCTCATACTTTAATTAAAGGGATATAAAACAGTCTGTTTTTAGGGCGTGTCCAAACAGTGATCCTGAGAGTACTCATCTCCAGGACGTCCTAAAAAACTTACAGTAATATGCAGACTGTTGGCCTTTAATTACAGCATCTGCATCAGATTCCGCATATATACTATTGCTTCATTTGGTGAGGACTTGATATTTGCCCCACTTGTCGTATTTATGACTTAAGAGCCACGGATCGGGCAGCTAAGGCCTACAGCAGCAGATAATATTAAGACTGCAATGCCCCCCCGGTAACATGGGTCATTTTGTCACTCCTGAATATAATATGGTAACAATAATCCAAGTTATGTCAACACAATCATTTCAGACCAGCTAGATGATACTTGCATCAGGTCACCACAAAAGGAAACGGATGGAACATGCAACCCATCAACTACATATGAAAGGTACACAAACACACTCAGCTTCCAGATATACAGCCAATCTTTGAAACCTCATTAATAAATAAAGGGACTTATTTTCTTATTGGACAGCCAAATCTAAACAACAGCATTGCAGCCAAGCCAGGTTTGTACAGATTATAGAAGGGATCCAAATACCAAAGCTGGTTAAGCCCCGGTATGAGAAAGAGGATCTGTTTGAGAAACATGTCTCCTCTGCATTGAAAGATTTTATTACAAATTCAGCCAAACAGGATTATAACTCTCTAGCTATAAAGGATGTATTTGTAGCAGCCCAGGTGGCACTGTACTGTACAAGATGAGCCCTACTAAACTGTTTATCCAAGCTTCCAACATGATAGCTTTTATATTTCCCAGGGCTCACGCATATCTGCCAGTTTATGTTTTGGAGTCAAAATTCACTAAAGTAGGTTAATATGAATCTTCAAGGCAATTCCTGTCATAAGCTAACTTTAAATCTTTCTGTTTATCCAAGTTATGCAGCATTAATTTGTTTGTCTCATTGACCTTAAACTGTTTAGATTGGCTTATTCCAGCATATTTATAATTTTATTGTTTATCTTATCAATAATTTGAGCATAGCATGGCAAAGGCTTAATGATTGCTATCCAAGGGGCCCATATTGATATTATCAATGGCTATAGTTTTATTTTATAACTAGTACTAAATTCTAATGCAGCCTGCAGCCGGGACGGTAGATATTAGTCGAGCATAGCCTCATTTCATTTTCATGCCATTTTATAAATACTAGGTTAATATATATGATAAAACTTATACTCTCTGCATTGATATCACACCCTTGCCTTCTATATTTAATATTTACACTTTAAACTTACTGGAAATCTCTCTCCACTTTATATAGTTTATAAGTAATTCTATGGGGTATATTTACCAATGTGCGAGCGGACATGATACGAAGTAGAGTATCATGTCCGCTGCATATCACAGAACATCGATAAATGCCTACAGCATACGCTGTCGGCGTTTATCATTGCACCATCAGTTCTTGTGAAATGCTGGTGAAATGTCGCCCCCTGCAGATTCGCAGCCAATCAGTCGCTAGCAAGGGGTGTCAATCAACCCGACCGTATTCAATCAGGTTGATTTCTGTCTGCCGCCTCAGAGCAGGCAGACAAGTAATGGAGCAGCGGTCTTTAGAAGGCTCGCCGGAAACAAGGGGCATCAAGCTCCATACAGAGCTTGATAAATATGCCCCTAAATATCTACTTATTTCCTCCTTTTTTTCTTCCTTCCCTATAATGGTTGTTACATTTTCTCTAAATTGTTGTTTGAATATGCAATAATTTTCATTTAATATAACTAATTAAGAGGCGCCTATCAAATTTTTATTTAGTTTTTGAAGTTTTTAAAATGCATTAATAAAGTAGCTTTTCTTCAGATTTCTACTAGCCCTAGCTCTGTAACCAGTGGAATCTCAAACTCAATTTTTTAATAGCAGAATGCTACCTTAGAGGACTTATATCAGTTTCCTTTCTGGTCCCCCACCAGAGGGGAAATCTTAAAAAATAGAACTTTCTTGCCTTCATAAAAGAAAATAAGAGAAGCCTTGAACCTAAAATGTTCTACATGCACCCTTTACCTACCTAAACATACCCTAAAAATAGATTTAGGACTGAGACACTAACCCTTCCCAATATAAATTCACCCAAAAATTGGAACTTTGCATCATTACATTAGGACTTAATTTCTATGTCTATGGATCAAGAATGTGCAAAATGCTTATATATGTGCATGTACCTTGTAAAGTGATCTAGAGGCTGAGATATTCCGTAAACATCTGTATAACCAAAAAATATGTTGTGTGCCATGACACAAAGATGGCTGTCGTGGTTAAACCAAGTAAAATAAAAATAAAAACTGGTGGTTTTGCAATACCAACACATAGTGGTAATTACTAAAAAAAATCAGGAAAATTCAAAATGGTCAAGTAACTACCTATACAATTATTGGAAAACGTGAGATGAAAAAAGTGATAAGCAATGGGAAACACTTAGAAATAATTGCAATATGTATTATTCATCATTTTAAAATTGTTTAACATTTTATTTCTTTTTTAACTTCATTTCTTTAGGGTCCATCACTTCCTGTTACAGACCCACAAGGGTGTGGTCTCTACAGGAAGGCAAAAGAGGAGCTTCCCATTTTAAATGGCTGCTAGGAGAAACATGCACTAGCTTTCGCCCTGCTCCAGCAACTCAAACTCAGTTTCTTGCCCATGCTTGGTAGAGGAGTCCGGACTTTTGCTTAAAAAATCATATGACCGTGGAGAAGTTAGGTTTTATTAGAGCAGCTTCATTCCCTTCCTACAGGGATTGGCTACACAGAGAATTTCTAAGGGAAGATTTTGCAAGAAAAGTAGCATGTTGTTGCTTTTTTTTAACACAATCTTTTTCTTTTCTTATTTACTTTAATTTAACATATTTTTTACTTAGTAAACATTAATTGTATCCTTTTAAACCCTAATTATCCCATCACATTAACCCATATATATATTATATCTGCATTAAACACATTCCCCCAAAACAAAATCTTATTGTGTCCCCTTCCATTAACTTCAGTTTACTATAACGGCATTAATTTAACCTCACCATTGCAATAACTGAATATGTTAACACACTGGACACAGCAATAACCTAAAACTTAAAGAAACAGTCTAATTGAAAAAAAAGTATTGTTTAAAAAGATAGATAATCCCTATAGTATTCATTCCCCAGATTTGCATAAGCAACATTGTTACATTAATATACTTTTTACCTCTGTGATTACCTGTTGCTAGGCCACTGCAGAGTACTCCTTATATCAGTGCCTCTTTACAAACTTATATTTTAGCCAATTAGTGCTGGTCCCTGCATAATCATTATCATTCTCCATGGGAGGGAGCATAATTTTATCTATATGGCATGCATGAACTAGCACTGTCTGGCTGTAAAAAGCTAATGAAAAGCACTAAGGCGACCTACAGGGTCTTAAAACAAGCAAACTTAGAGGTCATTAAAGTGATTGTAAAGTTGACAGTAGTAGGTCACGTCCTCGGCAAGAAAATTACAAATTAGGCATAGTTTCATTCATCATAATTTAGTAATCTAATTATTACCTTTTAACGATCGCAATATTATCACCGTTCCTCCACCGGCCATATTGATTAC
Source organism: Bombina bombina (assembly GCF_027579735.1). Lineage (NCBI taxonomy): Eukaryota > Metazoa > Chordata > Amphibia > Anura > Bombinatoridae > Bombina > Bombina bombina. Next base: position 284,735,706 of record NC_069500.1, read on the forward strand.
TTGATTGACAGATGACAATTTTTTAATCAACAAATGCCCCTTTACAGAAACATCACAAGTTTCAATGGCGCATACAGTGAAAGAGAATTTTTTGCTTGAGTCTACATGCGCATTCAAGAGATGCGCTTGCTCTATTGGCCGTATAGGTAAACACTTAGTAACTTTAGAGGACTTAACATCGATCAGGAAAAGAGAGTGGAGAGTAGCGCATGTGCAGATGCATCTGTTTTTGGGAGCACGCTTCATAGGTTTGTATGGAGTGTGTGGGACTGCTCGAATCGTCACAGCATGAAGAACCAGGAAGTAACGTTTGGGAGGAGTTGGCACTGAAATTTAATACATATATATTTAAAAAAAACACTGTTCTGATATAAAAAAATAACTTAGCGACTACAGTTATGTACACAACATATATGCTTAGCGGTGTTTAAGAACTGTCAACTTTACATTCACTTTAAGTATATTAATAAAATAATATTGGTTATGAAATGCTGGATCATGGCATTAAAGGTATTATCTATCTTTTTAAACAAGAAAAAAATACCCCAACATATTTACCTTTCTAATTACCAGACTCCCCACTGTACTCTGATTGAATATATTTTCTTAGAGACCGATGTTGCCAAGGAATGCACATATTGATGATTACCTTGCAAGACCCATTTAAAATTGGATGGCCTTAATAAAGATTGAAAATACTGCTAATTGGGGGTTTAGATAAGATATACTTTTATATGGACAGGGTATATAGAGGTAGAGGGTGATGGGTTTCCCATGGGCACTGTTGAGGGGGGTCTTGAGTTCTTGATTTGTGGGGTGTTTATATTTTGCAAGGATGGATGGATAGAAGCAGCTTCTAACTGTGCAGGCACAGGGGTGTTATATACAGTTAGGGTGCCTTGTAGTTAATTAGGTAATTTATGTGGAACCATTTTTAGAAAATAGGGGTTAATGCAATGCTAGGGTTATAGTAATAGTATAATTACTTTTAGGGTCCAGATTGTGTAGAGGTTAACTTAGTGGGAAGTAGACAGAGGTTAACGTGGTGGTGGTAGTAATTAGGGTTTATTATCTGTATATTCTGGGGGAACTGCATGCATGAGAATGGTCATCACAGAACATGCAAGCAATTTTCCCAGAAACATTCTTGCCACAAAAAACTGCAAAAAGAATTCTACTAGCCACCTCTGAAATACACTGCCTTTGAAATTGGACTTTTACCAGCTAACTAGGAGCAAAGATGGCCCTAATTCACAGGAGTGCACTTATGGTGGATAGCGGAAAGCACTGGAGCCATCTGTATATTTTCAAACACAGAAAAAAGGAAATTTATGCCAGATAATGCTTTTGTTTTTAAAGGGCTATTGAACAGTATGAGATTGTAATATAAAATGTTTAATTATGTGTAGTTAAAAAAAAATATTTTGCTCCCTTTTCCTATAATTTAACTCCACTGAATTTCTATCAAGTAATGGGCGTCGCCATATTTGAACTTATGTTGCCCCTTATCTGCCTCCCCTGCTGAAGACAAATAAGGACATATATAAAAAATGCAATAAAAGAGACTGTCTAAACAAGACTGTGTGGAACATAGGATAATCTAAAATGATTCCGCACAGCTTTGTTTGTACAGAGATAAATAAAAAAAATATTTAAAAAATGGTGGCGCCAAGGGTAAATTGCATAGAAATTTTCAAATATGCCTCTGAACATAGATATGTAGACACAATTAATTTATCCCAAAACAATAATATATTTCATGAAGAAATTTCTTATGGCTTTAAAGACATTCTTTCATTAAAGGGACATAAAACCTCACATTTTTCTATCATGATTTACATAGTGCATACAATTTTAAACAACTTTCCAATCTACTTCTGTAATGTTATCGGATTTGCTTAATTCTCTTAGTATCCTTTGTTGGAGGTGCAGCAATGCACTACTGGTAGCTGAACACACTAGGTGAGCCAATGAAAACACCAGCAGTGCATTGCTGCTCTTTAGCCTACCTAGGTATGTTTATCAACAAATGATAGCAACTGAATGAAACAAATTTGATAATAGAAGTAAATTAGAAAGTTGTTTAAAATTGCATGTCTCATCTGAATTATGAAAAAAAAATATTGTTTTTTTATGTCCCTTTAACCCCTCAGGGTGGACACATCCGTTCCTGTTCGGATGTTCGTAAACAAAAAAGGAAAAATTAAGCACATGATCATCACTGCGATCATGTGCTTTACAAATGGTTCTGATTGGCTCCTGGGGGACTGCTGCATTGCTTAGCACGTCCACCAGTTGAATCATTCGGTGTCTGTACACAGAAGAAAGCAGGACACTGCAAAATTTAGGATGTTCCATGCTATCCTAAGGGCGTTAAAGCCCAGTGTTGTTAAGATGGCATGAAACATCCTAAGTGCATGAAGGGGATAAAATTGGCCATAATAATAATAACAATTGTAATAATAACAATATTTATAATTGTGATTCGATTTGCCTTTTTTTCACTTAGGTTTTCATATAAAATATGAAATGCACATACAGAGGATGTTAAAAACAGAGAGGATGCAAAAAAAACAGATATGAGAGAGCGCTAAATTAAAGCTAGGATAAAAGGTTAATAATTATTTTAATCAAGTAAATAATGTATACACACTTAAATACAGTGAAACCAATAAAAATATGTTCTGGGACATCTCTCAGTGTATATAACTATATGAAGATTAATCATAAAATATCATACTTTGGTACAAAATAAAATCTGTGACACAGCATATAGACTTATAATATACAACTCAGATTAAGTTGTATAGTGTAGGAGAATGTTGGAGCTTGCTCCACTCTGAGATGGAAGTGAGCCAAAAGTCAAAAAACAAAAAAGCCAATAGGTATACCTTAAGTTGCGTACTCTAGCACTTGTACGGTGATTGTGTATGGGTATTTTTCATCCCCTTGGTGGTCCAAGCCATGTCCAGAGGGATATCTATGCCTAGAAAAGGAAAGGTTTTTACCTCAGTGTCCCAATGTTGATGATTATTACAGACCTCTGTGGTATCAGATGTTCGACACACGCATCCATCAGGTATCGGGAGTAGCAGGGGTCATGTGACTCACTTCCGCGTCATCAGAGGGCAAAGGTTGAGACCTCCACAATTTGACAGCTGTTGTGTCTCTGTAGTAGTGATCGCTAGTAGCGATGTCATCCGGGAAGCCCTTCTGGGGATTATGGTGATGTAAGATGTTGAAGTATATCCTTGGTTATGATACCTCCCTCTGTTTGATCCACCAAACTCCACAGGGTAGGTAACAAGAGCAGTTATTGAAACAAGGTTTGGGAAACAAAATCTGGTTATTTAAACCCAAATATTCAACCTGCTAAAATAGCCAATATGCTTGGAGTGGTAACAATCCTGGAAAATGCGTTTTGCCTGTGTTGTGCTTTATCAAGACATGTATAGTGTAATCACTCAAAGCGTTAAAAAGGCCTCTCTGTTTTCTTATATGTTGGCCATTTTAGTGATCCTCATTTAAGGTGGAATTTAATAGTCCTCACTTAAGTTGGTATTGGATTAGATCCTCATATGTAACAATTCCTGTTTGGTCTCTCATTTCTCTTATGGGATATGAGTCATCTGTATATTTTATATATTCAATGTTGCTTTTTTTGTGTCATTATTTACATTAATTACAATCAACACATAGTAACAGATTATATTAGAGAGAAAATATATATTGTAACCTATGTATAATGTATTTTCACTCATACTTGGAGCTGGACCATAATTTTATTCTATTATAAAGATTGGCAGCAATAGTTCAGCCAATACATGTGTGACATTCAAATGACCCATTTTAAGTGAATTAGAAGATAGATTGTCATATATAGTTCAAATAGCGTATATTTATTGGATATAATGAATCTAGAGTTAATCCCTAATCTAAGAATATTTGTACAGTTGTTCAAAGATAGACTCAACCCTAAATGATCACATATATAAATATGTATTCTGGTAAATTATAGTATGTCTAGAGAGGGGCATATGTATATAACATAGTCTATTTATTTATATTAGTGTCTTGAACCACTTATCTGTTAGGGGTAATATTATTCCCTAAATGAAAGGGGATATATCAATTTCCGAGTTAAGTCCTTTAGGGTGCAATGTATCTAGTTTATAAATCAATTCTGCTTTGGACCTAAGCAGCATATTTTCCCAATTGCCTCATCTCCAATCAGGTTTTACTTTCATGATGCCCCAGTATCGGAAGTCTTTCAAGTTGTTATTATGCACTTCTCTGAAATGACTATAGAGACATATATCCAGATTACCGCTGTCTATACAAGACAGGTGCTCTCTTATCCTTTCTCTCAGGGACCTGGTCATTTCCCTTATATATATTTTTTTACATTTGCACTCGATAGCATATACAATACCCTTATCTTGGCATCTAATTAGGTCTTTAATGGTGTGTTCATAGTTATTAGAGGAAGAAGTAAGGGTTTTTAGTTTGCTGCTGTGTTTGCATGCCCTGCATCCAAAGCAGGGGAAAAAACTTTCAGTTTGTGGCCTCCTAGACCTACTTCATAGTTTTTATTTCTAGTTTGTTTCAACTCACTCGGGACCAATAGACTTTTAAGATTTCTGGCTTTTCTGTATACAGGGAGTGCAGAATTATTAGGCAAATGAGTATTTTGACCACATCATCCTCTTTATGCATGTTGTCTTACTCCAAGCTGTATAGGCTCGAAAGCCTACTACCAATTAAGCATATTAGGTGATGTGCATCTCTGTAATGAGAAGGGGTGTGGTCTAATGACATCAACACCCTATATCAGGTGTGCATAATTATTAGGCAACTTCCTTTCCTTTGGCAAAATGGGTCAAAAGAAGGACTTGACAGGCTCAGAAAAGTAAAAAATAGTGAGATATCTTGCAGAGGGATGCAGCACTCTTAAAATTGCAAAGCTTCTGAAGCGTGATCATCGAACAATCAAGCGTTTCATTCAAAATAGTCAACAGGGTCACAAGAAGCATGTGGAAAAACCAAGGCGCAAAATAACTGCCCATGAACTGAGAAAAGTCAAGCGTGCAGCTGCCAAGATGCCACTTGCCACCAGTTTGGCCATATTTCAGAGCTGCAACATCACTGGAGTGCCCAAAAGCACAAGGTGTGCAATACTCAGAGACATGGCCAAGGTAAGAAAGGCTGAAAGACGACCACCACTGAACAAGACACACAAGCTGAAACGTCAAGACTGGGCCAAGAAATATCTCAAGACTGATTTTTCTAAGGTTTTATGGACTGATGAAATGAGAGTGAGTCTTGATGGGCCAGATGGATGGGTCCGTGGCTGGATTGGTAAAGGGCAGAGAGCTCCAGTCCGACTCAGACGCCAGCAGGGTGGAGGTGGAGTACTGGTTTGGGCTGGTATCATCAAAGATGAGCTTGTGGGGCCTTTTCGGGTTGAGGATGGAGTCAAGCTCATCTCCCAGTCCTACTGCCAGTTTCTGGAAGACACCTTCTTCAAGCAGTGGTACAGGAAGAAGTCTGCATCCTTCAAGAAAAACATGATTTTCATGCAGGACAATGCTCCATCACACGCGTCCAAGTACTCCACAGCGTGGCTGGCAAGAAAGGGTATAAAAGAAGAAAATCTAATGACATGGCCTCCTTGTTCACCTGATCTGAACCCCATTGAGAACCTGTGGTCCATCATCAAATGTGAGATTTACAAGGAGGGAAAACAGTACACCTCTCTGAACAGTGTCTGGGAGGCTGTGGTTGCTGCTGCACACAATGTTGATGGTGAACAGATCAAAACACTGACAGAATCCATGGATGGCAGGCTTTTGAGTGTCCTTGCAAAGAAAGGTGGCTATATTGGTCACTGATTTGTTTTTGTTTTGTTTTTGAATGTCAGAAATGTATATTTGTGAATGTTGAGATGTTATATTGGTTTCACTGGTAAAAATAAATAATTGAAATTGGTATATATTTGTTTTTTGTTAAGTTGCCTAATAAATATGCACAGTAATAGTCACCTGCACACACAAATATCCCCCTAAAATAGCTATAACTAAAAACAAACTAAAAACTACTTCCAAAACTATTCAGCTTTGATATTAATGAGTTTTTTGGGTTCATTGAGAACATGGTTGTTGTTCAATAATAAAATTAATCCTCAAAAATACAACTTGCCTAATAATTCTGCACTCCCTGTATAACTTTCGGTCAATCTACCACTTTTTCTCCTATAATAGGATCTGTTTGTATGCCAGTGTCTTTTTAAGATTTTTGTTATTAGTTGATTATCATGATTGAAATCTGTAATAAATGGAACATTTATTATGTCATCTGTTTTCTGATAGTTATTTATTTTTTGTTTATAGGTAAGGAAACTGTCTCTATCCCTTCTGTCAGTATCTATTTAGCTTGGTTCAATATGTCTGGATTATATCCCCTATCAGTGAATTTCTGCTCCAGAATTTGGACCTGCTCCTCCAAGTCTCTTACCCTGGTTCAGTTTCTTTTAATTCTTAGATACTGTTCCTCAGGGATGTTGTTTTTCCAACTTTTCAAATGACAGCTGTTATAATGAATGAGGTTGTTGGCATCCACCTCCTTAAAGTGTGTATTCATTTTTAATTTATTATCCACAACCTCAATGCCCAAATCCAAGAATGTTATACCTTCTTTACTTTGTGTGTGAGTGAACTTTAGTCCTATATTGTTTTTATTCATGTCCCCAAGTATATTATACAGTCCTATCTGACCCCCTTCCATATAAAAACACATCATCTATGTATCTTTTATATAGCACAAGATTCGCACCCAGACTATAATTAGGGAAAAAAAAAAAACATCTTCCCATTGGCCAATAAATATATTGGCAGAGAGGAAACACATTAAATGATTAAATGTCCTATCGGAATGAGGTGTGATAACTAAATAACCATAACTAAATAACTATAACAAATATAATAACATTTACCCCTTAAGGACCAGGCATTTCAGACTAAGATTTCCCCAAAAAGACCAGAACATTTTTAGCATTTTTGCCATCACTACATTTAAATAGAAATAGAGCCTTTTATTATTATATTTACCTATCAAAACTATATTATTTTTTTTAGTAGACAACCCAAACTATTGATCTAGGCCCATTTTGGTATATTTCATGCCATTATTTCACCGCCAAATGCGATCAAATAAATAAAATTGTTAACTTTTTCACAAACTTTAGGTTTCTCACTGAAATTATTTCTAAACAGCTTGTGCAATCATGGCACAAATTAATGTAAAAGCTTCTCTTGGAGCTCCTTTGTTAAGAAATATTTGACTTTGCCATTGCTTTTTGGTAATTAGAAGGCAGCTAATTGCAGCTGTGCACCACCCTTTTTATTCCCATCAGCTTTTAAGGTTAATTTTAGCTTTATTGTAAAGGTGAGGCTCCCATCTGACTCTTCCCACCCCATGATCCCTCCCTGATCCCTCTAAAGCAGCTCTCTTCCTTCCCCCATCCCCAACTGGTCACCCCATCTTAAGTACTGACAGACAGTCTGCCAATATGCAGTTTTAGATGGTTTATTTTATTTTTATTATTAATATTTTCTTCAGTGTAGGATTAACCCCTTACCTTCCCACCTCCCTGATCCCCCTTCCAAAAAGCTCTGTAACCCACCCCCTCTAACTAGTTTTCCACCATCTTAGGTACTGGCAGATGTCTGCCAGTACCCAGTTATGCAGCCATTTTTATTTATTTTTATTTAATATTAAAAAAATAAAAAATTCTGTAGTGTAGCTCCCCACCCCTCATTAACCTACCCGTCCTCCTCCCAGATAGTTTACCCACCCTCTAATCCCCCCTGCACTATAGAAGCCCCCTCTCTATAGTTTGTTTCTTTTAGAGGAGTGTAGCGGCCCCACCCGCTCCAACCCCTCTGGCCCCCCTCCAGCGATGGGTCACCCACCCGCCTCCCTCCTAACCCTCCCACAGCACCAACAATCGGCATCACTGCTGTCTGATACAAAGAGGGCAACCACTGTCTGATGCAGAGAGGGCCCATCTATTTCTACACTTCCCCACTCTTGAGATCGTGGCAGAGGGTGGCCCAGGACAGCAGCATTGTACGGTACTTAAGGGCATGGTACGGCACTGGTCGTTAAGGGGTTAACAAATAAAACCACAACAATATTGGATGTAAAGACTTATGGGTATTATTTATTATAAAGCATAAAAATCTAGCAGGTGTAACTTTAATAATTATCATCAAACCAGGTTGCGGCAATCAGGGCCTAAGTACTATCCCTGCAAAGAATGGTCACAGGACGTCAAGCAGAGCTCAGCTACAATGCTACAAATCAGAGGCAGAGCTCAGCTACAATGCTACAAATCAGAGGCAGATCTCAGGGAGCTTTTTAGACTACCATAAACCCAGGAAGGGTACCCAGGCTCGTAACTGGGGACATTACCCCTCCCACAATGGCCAAGAGCAACCACCTAAGCTAGTGTGTCATACAACAGAATTCAAAACCAGTAGGTTCAGGATCAGTCGAACAGCATGCTGAAACTTGAAGGGCCAAAACTACAGTCGTTGGACTTACAAAGGTAGGTTAACTAACCAATTGCCACCAACCTGCATAAAAGGGGGAAGAGGGGTGGCAGGGAAGCTTCCAGGAGTCCACTGGAGAGAAGAGGAAGAATTTCCATCTTGAACCTAAAAACTCTTTGCCATCATACCCAAACATCAGCAAGCTCAGCTCCTAAGGACCTTAACCCTTAGGTACGCTCCATGCTATAATGCCCTAAACTATCTTTACTCTTCTTATAAAATTTTTAACGAAAATACAATATAATATACAGTCATTATTTATTTTGCCTGCTTTTGCTTCAAAATACCTCAGAAAAGTATACATGTTCCACTTCCTCCAAAGAGGCTTGTTTGTCTCCATCATACTTAAAGGAACAGTAAACATTTTGTAATTAAAACAATTGTAAGCATAGAAAACAGCATAACAAAGTGCAAATTTTGAAAATAAATGTGGCAAGGTTAGGCTTGTGAAGCCTATAATGTACTCTATCAGTTTTTAGGACTGGAAAATTGAACTAAATAAATAATGAAACCATTGAGCAAAGTTGTTTGACTGCATAATTAAAGGGATAGGCAAGTCAAAATTAAATTGATTCAGATAGAGCATGGCATTTTAAGACTCTTTTAAATGCACTTCTCTTTTCAAATGTACTTATTTTCTTGGTATCCTTTGTTGAAAAAGAATATGTACATATCATACACTATTTTTGTATATAACTAACTTATTAGAGGATTTCTTTTGCATTTTTATATTCTTTTTTAATTTACAATCTAAGGGCGAGATTACATATGCAGCGCAGGCTTCAGAGTAACTGCTGAAACCTGCGTTGCCCGTAAATTCGCCTCGTACATTGTGGAATCACATAAACACCGCAAGTCGGATAAACTACCGCTCATTTCTGGAGTCGCTAGTGACTTACGGTACTTTAGAAACTGCCGGCACATAAGGAAAAAAAAAAGTTAAATCTCCCATAAACGTCTAACCCGCCTTCCAAAAATAAACCTGACATGTCAAAACACCTATATCGGCCATCACCCCACATCACAAATAATAATAAAAGTATTAACCCCTAACCCGCCATTCACTTACATTGAGATCTACCTAATACATTTATTAACCCCTAATCCACCATTCACCCACATTGCGATCTACCTAATATATGTATTAACCCCTAATCCGCCATTCACCCACATCGCAAACTACCTAATATATGTATTAACCCCTAATCCGCCATTCACCCACATCACAATCTACCTAATATGTTTATTAACCCCTAATCCACCATTCACCCACATCACTATCTACCTAATATATGTATTATGCAAAGTACTTATCAACAGTATTAACCTTAAAACCGCCAACTCCCCACAACGCAAATAACTTATTTCATTACTAAGCCCCCTGACCTAACACCACTAAATTAACCCCACATACCTAAAATAAATAAATACTAAGTTACAATTAAAATGAAAAAGTCTACCTTTACTTAAAAAAAGATAAAAAAAATAAAAAAGACTAACATTACAAAAAAAATAAACCAAATTATCAAAAATAAAAAAATAAACCTGATCTCTATAAAAATAAAAAAGCCACCCAAATAAAAACACCCCATAATCTAAACTAAACTACCAATAGCCCTTAAAAGGGTTTTTTGTAGGGTATTGCCCTAAGTTAAACAGCTCTTTTACATTTAAAAAAAACTAAGACCCCCCTAACAGTAAAAACCCCACACCCACCAAACCCCCTAAAATAAAAAAAAATAACACTAAATAAACCTAAATTACCCATTGCCCCTACAGGGGCATTTGTATGAGCAATAAAAATAAAAAAACCCAAATAGGTACTCACCGTTCCTGAAGTCCGACGGAGAAAGTCTTCTTCCAAGCGGTGAAGTCTTCTCCAAAAGCGGCGATATCTTCTTCCATCGCGGCAACCTCTTCTATCTTCATCCAAGACCAAGCCAGCATGGAGCGGTGGTGACTGCCGAACAAAAGACTGGCGACTGCGGAGCCATCGAACGTACAGATCCTCCTTGTACGATCATCACCGCACACTGAAGATGGAATGCAAGGATGGAGTGGGGGGCTTTTTTATTTTCATAGGAATTAGGTTTAATTTTTTTTTTATGTAATGTTAGACTTTTATTTTTTGTAATTTTAGATTCATTTAAATTTAGTTTATTTTGTAAAGTAATGTTAGATTTTTTGTTTTAATTGCAACTTATTATTTAAATTGATGTAATTTGGGTTAATTTAGGGGGGTATTAGGTTGGGGGGCTTAGTAGTTAAATTAGTTATTTGCATTGTGGGGGTTGGCGTTTTAGGAGTTAATAGCTTAATTAGGTTAATTGCGATGTGGGGGATTGGCGGTTTAGGGGATTAATAGTGTAATTAGGTTTAATGTGTTGTGGGGGTGGTGGATTAGGGGTTAATAGATTAATTAGGTAGATTTGCGATGTTGGGGTTGGCGAATTTAGGGGTTAATACTTTAATTTCGTACAGGCAAGACCAACAATCATTTGAAAACTTTTCAAAAATGCAAATATGTTACAATTTGCTAAACTGTATTTAGTACAGATGTGATATACACATGTATGCTAGTTATGCAAAGTGTAATTAGCAAATTAAATGCTATCTTCTAGATCTGATCTAACATCAAAAGGGACCGTAATGTCCAAATTAAACTTAAAAAGGACGTGAATTTTTTCCATGATTCAAATAAAGATTACATTTAAAAAAAAGTTTCCAATTTACTTCTATCAAATTTGTTTTGACAGGAAATAGTGCTGCCATCTAGTACTCTTGCTAATGTATAACATTGTTGTGAAACTGCTGCCATCTAGTACTCTTGCTAATGTATAACATTGTTGTGAAACTGCTGCCATATAGTGCTCTTGCTAATGTATAACATTGTTGTGAAACTGCTGCCATTTAGTGCTCTTGCTAATGTATAACATTGTTGTGAAACTGCTGCCATCTAGTACTCTTGCTAATGTATAACATTGTTGTGAAACTGCTGCCATCTAGTGCTCTTGCTAATGTATAACATTGTTGTGAAACTGCTGCCATCTAGTGCTCTTGCTAATGTATAACATTGTTGTGAAACTGCTGCCATCTAGTACTCTTGCTAATGTATAACATTGTTGTGAAACTGCTGCCATCTAGTGCTCTTGCTAATGTATAACATTGTTGTGAAACTGCTGCCATATAGTGCTGAAGACACGTGCACACTCCTCAGCATACTTTACTGCTTTACAACAAAGCATAAGAAAATGAAGAACATTTTATAATAGAAGTAAATTAGAAATTTTTTTAACATTTTATGCTCAAGCTGAACTTTGAAATATTTTTGGGGGGTTTTATGTCCCTGTATAAAAGTAAATTGGAAAGTTGTTAAAAGTCTAATGCTCTATTATCAATTTTTCTTAAATACAAAGAGAAGAAAGCAAATCTGATTTTAATAGTAAATAGGAAAGCTGTTTAAATGCTCTATCTGAATCATGAAACTTAAATTGTGACTTTACTGTGCCTTTAAATGTCGCGCAGATGTACACTACAATTTGTATTACTTAAAAGAATAGACTTTTTTTTTTCTTTTTGACTATAACCCAGGGGTCAGTCTGAAATTATTTATTACAAACAAAGGTAAGGAAAGTATAGAAAATGTCCCTAATAGCCAGATTCTTTTGTACCTGGTGACATTTTGATAGTTATTCATTTATAGAGAATGAAGGGTTTATTTTCTAAAGTCCATTAAACCAATATCCTTTATCTCTATACAACTTTAACCCTGTAGGGCTTTAAGGTCACAATAGGTTCATCTGATCCTTTTATCTTGAGTATTTGAAACCGAGTCTGATGTCACCACATCTGCTAAATTACATGATTATATTTCACAATCACACTTTTTTCCTTTGCCCTAGTTCAGTGCACCTGGATTATAATAACATTTGATATTTTACAGATTTTAGGAATCCTAAATGACTCATATAATGTTCTGTGCTTTGATATGCATTGATTAATAATGAGTATTCCTTCCACCACTTACAATTTTACTACATATACAGATTACTAAGAATTTTAATGACATGGCTTTAATTTTTTAAAGCACTGCTTGTGTCCTTCACTGTTATACTGAAAAGCATTCATCTTGCCATATATTTCCTTAGTATATATATATATTTATTTCATGATTCATATAGATAATACAATTTATGTCATCAAATTTGTTTTGTATATTTAGATTAGATATACAGAAAACAGTGCTGCCATGAAGTGTTCTTGCTAATGTATAAAATTGTTGCAAAACTGCTGCGATATATATTTGCATACACAAGCATACTGCTGAATTTACCTTACTGCTTTTTAACGAGGGATAACAAGAAAACAAAGAACATTTGATAAAAGAAGTACATTGGAAAGTTGTTTAAAATTTCTTGTTCTGTCTGAATCATGAGAGGAAATTTTTCGATTTTATGTCCCTTTAACTCGAACCGTAAAGAGACATTAAAATATTTGTTTTTTCAATTTAGGGGTGAATCATAATATATTGTTTGATAATTATTGGAATGTTAACCTATTGCTAATGTGCCGTTTTCAATGTTGACGAGATTATAATCATCCATTTTCATTATTTAGTGGCAACAGATTTTTGTAGTTTAACTCTGAATTCTGAAAATGGCGTTTCTTCCACTGCCCCCAGCTTACTAGAGGTTTCTGAATTTTAACCTACAACATTCTACACAGGGAATGTTTGATGAAGCTATGTCTCTTTCTAATTGTCCACAGCAAATTAACTAAGATAAATAACATTAAATAGATTTTAAAAGGGGTATGTTCCTGGACTGCAAGTAAATGCATTTTTTTCTAACAAACCAGCTTTAAATTAATAATTTTGTATGCGGATATAGAGATTAATTCCTGTTATATACAATTTATAAATAAAATATCTTTAAAGCCATGAACCCCCTTAGCATGTAAGACTAAGGGGCTGATTTAACAAAGTGCGAGCAGACATGATCCGCTATAGTGGATCATGCCTGCCACACATTGATAAATGCCAACAGCATACACTGTTGGCATTTAACATTGCACAAGCAGTTCCGGTGTACTGCTTGTGCAATGCCGCCCCTGCAGATTAGCGGCCAATCGTATGCGATCGAGCGGATTGATGTCTGCTGCTTCAGAGGAGGCATACGAGTTAAGGAGCAGCAATCTCGCATGGAAAAAGCTGCATCAAGCTCCATTTGGTACTTGATGAATCTGCCCCTAAGAGTCCAACTGTTTGCAGATCACCTTCATAAGAGCTGATTGCAACAGTGTGACTCTCGGCAGGGACCTCTACGCATTTATCCCTTTAAATGTTACCTTTTATACCGCCTATGTTTATAGCGCTGCAGAATTTGTTGGCGCTCTACAAATAACCGATAATAATAATAATGTGAAGTAAGGGAAATAGATAAATAAACGCTTAAAATATCACTGCATTTTAATATGTTTAATAAACTACTACTACAAACATAATAACAACAACATTTATCTTATTTTCATGTTGTTCAATGTTAATATATAATGGGAGGGAGGAGCTCCAGGAGCAGCAGTAGCCAAGTCCCTGATGCATGCGTTCCCTGATAATCCCCCCACGGATGGCTCTACTGGCCATCAAAAAGTATGTTGGCCAATCCAAGAAATCCAGCATTTTAGCTTTGACAATTTTAAATTTGAGCTAAGATTATGGCCAAGTGCCATACACGACATGTATAATTGTATAACTAAAGTTTTTATAAAGCCAGATTATTAGTTAGCAAAAAAAGTAACTTTAAAATGCAATACTATTGTTTCTTTAAAAAATTGTTAAATATCAAGCTTTTCAGCTACTCTAAACTAATTCAGATGTGATCAACCCTTTTAAATATTTATGGCTATATATATTAAATTTGTGTATCTGGAAATGAAAATGCTCCCTCACCTTTCAGTGGCGTCTCTCTCCCTCACCTTTTAGTGGTGTTTCTCTCCCTCACCTTTCAGTGGTGTCTCTCTCCCTCACCTTTTAGTGGTGTTTCTCTCCCTCACCTTTCAGTGGTGTCTCTCTCCCTCACCTTTTAGTGGTGTTTCTCTCCCTCACCTTTCAGTGGTGTCTCTCTCCCTCCCCTTTCAGTGGTGTCTCTCTCCCTCACCTTTTAGTGGTGTTTCTCTCCCTCACCTTTCAGTGGCGTCTCTCTCCCTCACCTTTTAGTGGTGTTTCTCTCCCTCACCTTTCAGTGGTGTCTCTCTCCCTCACCTTTTAGTGGTGTTTCTCTCCCTCACCTTTCAGTGGTGTCTCTCTCCCTCACCTTTTAGTGGTGTTTCTCTCCCTCACCTTTCAGTGGTGTCTCTCTCCCTCCCCTTTCAGTGGTGTCTCTCTCCCTCACCTTTTAGTGGTGTTTCTCTCCCTCACCTTTCAGTGGTGTCTCTCTTCCTCCCCTTTCAGTGGCGTCTCTCTCCCTCACCTTTTAGTGGTGTTTCTCTCCCTCACCTTTCAGTGGTGTCTCTCTCCCTCCCCTTTCAGTGGTGTCTCTCTCCCTCACCTTTTAGTGGTGTCTCTCTTCCTCCCCTTTCAGTGGTGTCTCTCTCCCTCACCTTTCAGTGGTGTCTCTTTCCCCCCACATTTCAGTGGTGTCTCTTTCCCCCACATTTCAGTGGTGTCTCTCTTCCTCACTTTTCAGTGACATCTCTCTCCCTTACCTTTCAGTGGTGTCTCTTTCCCCCACCTTTCAGTGGTGTCTCTCTCACTCACCTTTCAGTGGCGTCTCTTTCCCTTGCCTTTCAGTGGTGTCTCTCTCCCCTTACCATTCAGGGATGTCTCTCTCCCTCACCTTTCAGTGTTATCTCTCTCCCTCACTTTTACGGGTGGCATATTTCTCTGTCCCACAACTTTCAGTGTTGTCTCTCCCCTCCACATTACAGTGGCATTTCTCTATCTCACCTTTTATTGGTGTCTCTCTCCCTCACCTTTCAAATGCGTCTCTGTCCCCTACCTTTCATTGGTGTCTCTCATCCCCACATTTCAGTGGTGTCTCTCTCCCCCACATTTCAGTGTTGTCTCTCTCCCCCACCTTTCAGTGGTGTCTCTCTCCCTCACCTTTCAGTAGTCTCTCTCCCCTACCTTTCAGTGGAGTCTCTCTCTCCCCCATCTTTCAGTGGTGTCTCTCACCACTCTGTTTCTCTCCCCCCCATCTCTCTCTCTCCCCTCTGTCTCTCTCTCCCCCTCTGTCTCCACCCCATTTTTTCTGTGTTTGTGTCTCTCTCTCTCTCCCCCTCTGTCTTTCTGTCTCTCTCCCACTGTCTCTCTCTCTCTCTCTCTCTCTCTCTTTCTTTCTGTCTCTCCATCTATCTCCATTCCTTTATCTTTCTCCCTTCCTCTCCCATTGACTCCTTAACAAAGTGCATTTTTTGGCATCACAGATAAATATAGTGGCTTTTCAAAGCTTGTAGTCAGCTGTTTGAATCACATCTTGCTGCACAATCTGTTCACTTTAAATGACCATATATAAAATAACGAAACAGAAAAACCATAACATAACAGAAACAAAAACAATATCGGATCTTTGATTAAATGAATAAAGTGCTAGACATTTCTTCATATCTTCATTATCTTAGACCTGCTTAGTTCTGTGTCACATTGAAATACATACATACATACATTTAGGCCTATGGGGTGTGTTGGGATAGGGACATGTAAGGAGAAGGGTCGGAGGCGAGAATATAATATTAACCCTTTCTAGGGTTTCTGATTTCAATATGGTAAAACCTTCATGTCACACTAGAATCTTGTGAGAAACTCTGTGTATTGAGGGGCAATTTGTGTTGAATATCCTCCCAAATAAATAATGCTAAATTATTGGATTTAAGATATCCATATTCTTCCATTAACAGAGTATTATCCATATGTGTGAGCCAATTACTAAGCCTAGGGCTCATTTGAGTTTTCCATGATTTTGCGATCAAGGATCTGGCAGAATTTAATGTCAGTTGAATCAGTTGAATGAGTCTGAGTTGACATTTGCACAGGGGTAATAGGTTAAGTAGTGCTATCGTTGGGTCAAGTATAAGATGTTCATCTTGTCCTATTATGATTTAATAATATTTTGAATGTTTTCCCAGAAAGGTTTCAATTTTGGGCATTCCCACCAGATGTGCATCAGTGTACCTTTTTTCCCACATCTCCAACAAAGGTCGGAAGAGGATGGAAAAATGCTTTTCAGTCTAGCTGGTGTAAGATACCACCTGGTGAAGAGTTACTTGCTATTTTAATTGCACTAAAGATCTATTTGCTTTCATAATTTATGCAAACATACTACATTAGTTTTTTTAACTCTGGGAATCAGGTATTATTACTCTCCCAGTGGCTGGCTATATTGCACACATTGCACATCTGCTATCTATACTGTCACTATATATATATGTTTGTGTGTGTTATATGTGTGTGTGTGTTATATGTGTGTGTTATTTGTGTGTGTGTTATATATATATGTTATTTGTGTTTGTGTGTTATGTGTGTGTGTGTGTGTGTTATCATATATATACAGGGAGTGCAGAATTATTAGGCAAATTAGTATTTTGACCACATCATCCTCTTTATGCATGTTGTCTTACTCCAAGCTGTATAGGCTCGAAAGCCAACTACCAATTAAGCATATTAGGTGATGTGCATCTCTGTAATGAGAAGGGGTGTGGTCTAATGACATCAACACCCTATATCAGGTGTGCATAATTATTAGGCAACTTCCTTTCCTTTGGCAAAATGGGTCAAAAGAAGGACTTGACAGGCTCAGAAAAGTAAAAAATAGTGAGATATCTTGCAGAGGGATGCAGCACTCTTAAAATTGCAAAGCTTCTGAAGCGTTATCATCGAACAATCAAGCGTTTCATTCAAAATAGTCAACAGGGTCGCAAGAAGCATGTGGAAAAACCAAGGAGCAAAATAACTGCCCATGAACTGAGAAAAGTCAAGCGTGCAGCTGCCAAGATGCCACTTGCCACCAGTTTGGCCATATTTCAGCGCTGCAACATCACTGGAGTGCCCAAAAGCACAAGGTGTGCAATACTCAGAGACATGGCCAAGGTAAGAAAGGCTGAAAGACGACCACCACTGAACAAGACACACAAGCTGAAACGTCAAGACTGGGCCAAGAAATATCTCAAGACTGATTTTTCTAAGGTTTTATGGACTGATGAAATGAGAGTGAGTCTTGATGGGCCAGATGGATGGGCCCGTGGCTGGATTGGTAAAGGCCAGAGAGCTCCAGTCCGACTCAGACGCCAGCAAGGTGGAGGTGGAGTACTGGTTTGGGCTGGTATCATCAAAGATGAGCTTGTGGGACCTTTTCGGGTTGAGGATGGAGTCAAGCTCAACTCCCAGTCCTACTGCCAGTTTCTCGAAGACACCTTCTTCAAGCAGTGGTACAGGAAGAAGTCTGCATCCTTCAAGAAAAACATGATTTTCATGCAGGACAATGCTCCATCACACGCATCCAAGTACTCCACAGCGTGGCTGGCAAGAATGGGTATAAAAGAAGAAAATCTAATGACATGGCCTCCTTGTTCACCTGATCTGAACCCCATTGAGAACCTGTGGTCCATCATCAAATGTGAGAATTACAAGGAGGGAAAACAGTACACCTCTCTGAACAGTGTCTGGGAGGCTGTGGTTGCTGCTGCACGCAATGTTGATGGTGAACAGATCAAAACACTGACAGAATCCATGGATGAGATGTTATCCATGGATGAGATGTTATATTGGTTTCACTAGTAAAAATAAATAATTGAAATGGGTATATATTTGTTTTTTGTTAAGTTGCCTAATAATTATGCACAGTAATAGTCACCTGCACACACAGATATCCCCCTAAAATAGCTATAACTAAAAACAAACTAAAAACTACTTCCACAACTATTCAGCTTTGATATTAATGAGTTTTTTGGGTTCATTGAGAACATGGTTGTTGTTCAATAATAAAATTAATCCTCAAAAATACAACTTGCCTAATAATTCTGCACTCCCTGTATGTGTGTGTGTGTTATATATAAAATAGATTTTTAGGATAGAGTTGGGAGTTGGGTGTTTGGCTCCTTAGTAAAAACCAACTATTTCACTTGTAAGATTAAAAGGTTTCTTTATTTCTCAACTCGTTTCAATGGCAACAGTCCATCTTTCTCAAGAGCGATGAAAATCAATAAAAGTATGCTGACAAAGTGTATATACATTTCAGCTAACACAGGCGGTTTAACTAACATTAATTTCCGTGCTATCCATGACGCCACAAAATGACATCCCTGGATTTACACCCATATCTCTATCACTAAACTTTCTAGATGACAACACAATCAAGGATTGGTCAAAATTTTACCATTTGATTTGTTATCTCAAGTTAGAAACCAAATGGATTTTTGAATTAAAAACATTAGCCCCTAAAGAGTTAAACCTTGACTTTGACTTGGGATGTTTCTTATGAATGTTTTTTGTTTTCTGTTTTTAGTGTAATTTTAGGGTATAAATTGACGTTTTCTATTGAACTGATATTGTAATTATTTTTTATTGTAATAATTTATATTAAATGTATTCTTTTAAAATAAGCTTTTCAAGAATAATGTATGTATCTTCTAAAATGTACTTGCATAATGTTTTAAACAGTTAGCATAATGTATTTGTTTTATGTATAATTTTTAGTTACCAAATTTTATAGGGGAGTTATAACAATAAATCAAATTATTATTAAAAAAATATTAAAATTATTTATATATTTAAAAATTAATTAATTTTAAATGTCATTATACATTTTATTAACTCAAATTAACCATAGGTAAGTCGTTTAAAATATAACAATTTTAAAAAATTTTTTTCAAAATGCATGAAATATTTTATGCCCCTTTAAGATTTGCATTGCCTTTAATGCAAAGAGTATAAAAGGCATTACATAAGGCTTTACTAACTGAGCTTGACAAATAATCTATTGAAACGCGTTGCTCAGTGATCACTATTGAGTGTTCATCCAGGTGTTAGGGTCTTCCCTAATTTGGATCACGTTTGTTTTTCCAAAGACTATGTTTGCTTTGCTGCTTTTGGGAGTTTGAACACTCCACCTTGAATATTCAACCCAGACTGCTGCTTAAAAGACAAACTGTTAGTAACACGAAATTGTTCCTGTTAAACGAATAAGGGATTTTGTGACTACCATTTCCGGTGGAACACAGCTTGCAGATACGGGTCAGGAATCACTACCTACCGGCGTTTCTTAACTGTGAGTATGGATATGTCTTAATATCCCTGTACTCTGGCTACAGTTAAGAAGGATTTATTTTGCTTTGCAGGTAATCCAAGGTGAACTGTGATTTACGGATTTTCCCTGGTCATTACCATTGGCACTGAATTTTAACCTCTTAGTGAATTCACTTGTTATTTTGTATTTTTGTATTTTTTGTGTTTATTATGCAATGTATGTGGTTTTAAATATAATATATTTTATGTTATTTAGAGCATAAGACACCCATTGTTTTTTTAAGTGCAGATAGACATAGCGTTAGTATATAATTATACACATCTATAATACGATAATACGATTATACTCGCTTACTATACCTAATTAGAAGATTTTCACCAGCATTCCTTTAGATATAGCACTTTTTTTAGTGCAAGAGACCAAATTAGTGGATTTATAACAACTCTCTACACACTTTTTTAAAATTACTTTGGGTTTAATGAGAATTCATTGTATCATTTAATTACTATATCGCTGTGTATTATTGTATATATTATATATATATATATATATATATATATATATATATATATATATATATATATACAATAATAAAGAAGAGGTGCAGAAAGCGGTCATCCAAGTCTTTATTAAACAACAAGTTTTAAAAGGATCCATGTCATTATTATAGGGTTTTTGGGAGAGCCCTATTTCTTCTTTAGAGTTTGTATAAATATCTTTTCTTGGCGCTGGTCATACTCTAGTTTGTCATAACATTTCCAAATCAGTCCGGGAGAAAACTGAGGGACGGCTGCGGTCACATCTTCGGAGGAGAGTATTCATTTATTCATTTATTTCTTCCATTGTGTTACTACTATATTTTCTTATATATATAATAGTATGGTGAAATCATAATGCTATTGCAGTAGGAGCACCAAACAAAAAAAAAAATAATCCTTATATATTTATATTATTCTGTCATAATATATTAGTCGCCACCAACACTACCACCAGTAATACCTGCACCGTCTTTACCAGTGCAGAGTCCATTTTGATCTTACTTGTCTAATTTGGACAAGCACTGTTGGCTGTTTCACAGAGTTAAATTTAATTTTCAAGGCCACTGTCTGTTTCTTCAGCTCAAGCATATAGAGAAGCAACAGCAGTTGCGGCAGCAGCAGCAGAGGGTCACCTTACCACAACTAGTAACAGCAGCAGCATCAGTAGCAATAAGGGTTATGTAAAATCATTTATGTAAAATGAGGGGAACTGAAGGTGAATGTGCTGAATTGAGATTGCTTTTACTTTCAAAGATCAGTTATATCTACAAATCTAAGGGACAGCTATGGGCACTGCATGTGCCCCTACCAGTGACGTGCAGTGACATCAGAGGCTGGTGAGGCAGTGGCAGGATACGCCTTCATTCTTTAGATATCCTTTGTTGAAGAAATAGCAATGCACATGGGTGAGCCAATCACATGAGGTATCTATGTGCAGCCACCAATCAGCAGCTACTGAGCATATTTAGATATGATTTTCAACAAAGGACATCAAAATAATGAAGAAAATTAGATATTAGATGTAAATTGGAAAGTTATTTAAATTTGCATATGGGTTTCATATGGGTTTCATGTCCCTTTAAATGGTGTCTTGGAAAACTGGTCAACTTAGTAAACATCTGATTTTAGTCTAAAAGGATTGTAACAGAAACTCTTGCCAGATAACACAATGCTTGCTCTGATTATGAGATCTAGAAATCCATGCCCATTAAAATATGTTTAAAACATACTTTTTACTTTAATGCTGCAAATTATGCTTATAGATTCTTTCATTACATAAGGGATGAGAGTCAGAGGGGGAGGAAGAGAGACAGAGAGAGAAAGAGACCATGGGGGAGGAAGAGAGACAGAGAGAGAAAGAGACCATTGGGGAGGAAGAGAGACAGAGAGAGAAAGAGACCATGGGGGAGAACAACACATAAGGAGAGAGATGGCTAGATATATAGAGAGAGAGACACACACGCACACACATACAAGGGGGGGGGGGGAGAGGGACCACAGCATTTTAAAGTAATAAAACAGCAGAGCTACAGAGAGTTCAGAAAATTAGTGTGAAGTACAGAGGCAAGCTGCTAAGTTAGTAGGTGTAAAGTTTGAGTAAATAAAATACAAAAATGACCCTGCTGTAAAAGAGTAAAAAAAAACACTAAACCACATTCATTAAATGATCATTTTCACTAACAGAATCCCTATCAGTAAAATCTTACTTTAATAAGATGTGGGTGAAACAATGCTCTCTGTGCCTCTCTCCTGCTCTGGAAGGATTCAGGAAGTGACAGTGGCACATTCCACTGCACTTAGAGGGGAAGAACAGAACTCTCTTTTTCATTTTAGCAAAGCTAGAAGCTTCACAGGACAGCAACAAAATATATGAAAGTTGTTTTTTTCCGTTTTTGTTTTGTTTTATATGATTTAACATCCAGCCCCAACCCTATGTTCCAACTTACTAATGCCTCTCACTGGATTGGTTCAGCCCAAATAGGACTGCCTCAAATAAGCAGTTAATGGGCCATGCAATGATCTTAACCACTTGCATCCAGTAGATGGCGCAGCATGTTGTGTAATGGTGGGCAGACCTGCTTGTGCCTCTTCATTGCACAACATATAGCTGTGAGAAAAAAAAATGCTGGGAAAAAAAATTACAATTTTTTTTTAAGGCCAATAAAAAAATATATATTTTTGCCCATATGAGAGGTGAAGCACTGCCTCACCTGCCTCTAGTGACTGCACATCACTGGCCCCTACCTATGCTAGCTTATTTATAAGGTGGTGGGAAAACAAGAAGGTATTCACAGATGACAATGAAAAATATACCCAACACATACTGTTATGTATAAGATACATTGACAATGTACTTTCATATGGGAAGGCTCAGTGGAAATGCTCCAAGAATTTCTGATGACTATTAATAACAATTACTTAAATATCAGACTCACTCATGAGTATAGTCAAATTCATTTTTTGGATTTAAAAATAATGAAAGAGCCTAATGAATCAGTGCCAACCAATATTTATAGAAAAGAAACTGCTACGAATACTTGGCTCCATCATACCAGTGCCCATGCTCTTAAAGCAATTCCCAAAGGAGAGTTTATCCATCTAAGACACAATTGCTCTGATCTCCAAAAATTCAAACAGGAATCTATCATCTTATCCAACAGACTATAGGAATGTGGTTACAGTAAAAGATCTATAAAAGAGCCCGTACCTATGCACTAAAAACGGAATGTAAAACTCTTTAACAAACTTAATCCTAACAGAATGACAATATGATAAGAACGATTGCAACTTTCAATCCACAAATGCAAAAAGTCAATGATATTGTCAACAGTAACTGGCATATCTTACATAAAGACCCTCTCCTATCTAGTCAAATAGGCCAAAGAGTATCCATGGGCTATAAAAGACCTAAAAACCTATGTGACATGTTAGTCAAAAGTCATTTTGTTCATAAACTTAAAAAGGAAGCAATAGCAAGGGGAATGTTCCCTTGTGGAACATGCAATGCATGCACCAAGGTCTGGAAATTGCAATCAATCAAGGATAAGTATGATCAGATCCACAATATATCCATCTTTTTCTCATGCACAAACACTGTTGCAATATATGTACTTAAATCCCTGTGTAGTCTATTCTATGTTGGCATGAGAACCAGGCACGTCAGAACACGTATATTTGAACATTGCAGGAATATCCGCAATGCAAAAAAGAATCTGAAAATGGAAAAACTATCACCAATGTAGCTAAACATTTTTTACACAGACATAATGGCAGTGATACAGGCTTACAATTTGCGGTAATCCAACAGGCCAATCTAGGAGTAAGAGGTGGCGACATAGAGAAAACCTTATGCATGAAATGCAGATGGATTCATCTACTAAATTGCATCAAGCATTATAGAATGAATTTCAATAATAATTTCTCAGTTTATGTGTACACCTCAGAGATAAATATGGTAATCCAAATGTCCAAGCACTATTCACATGTCAAATTCACCCTATGACTTAAAGCTCACGTTCAACACCAACCCCTTATAAACATATGTTTTTGTACTTCATAAAATGTTGTGTATCACTTAGCACACCATTCCCTCATCACTGCTCAGTTATAGTAATATATTCATTAGGAATAGGACCCAGTTAGACAGCTTTTCATTTTTAAAACACTTTTTGCACATTATGGGGCCTATTTTTAATGTGTGAGCGGACATGATAAGAAGTCTGCCGCTGTCAGCATTTATCATTACAAAAGCAGTTCTAGTGAGCTACTTGTGCTTGTGATTTGCGATCATTCGGCCGCTACAGGGGGTGCCAATCAGCCCAATCGTATAGGATCAGGTGGATTGATGTCTGCAGCCTCAGAGCAGGCGGACAAGTTATGGAACAGCGGTCTTTAAACCGCTTCTTCATAACTGCTGTTTCCGGCGAGACTGAAGGCTTGCGTGGAAACAGGGGCATCAAGCTCCATCTGGAGCTTGATAATTCGTCCCCCATGACTTAATACTGTCCTGTTTTAATAAATAGAAAATGTTAGGCAGTGTTGAACCCTATGCACTCCCTATTTCTTTTTGGTTCATTACTAGCACTTCACCAAATAGCACCAATACTTATTTCTTATGATTTTGCATATTTATTGAAGATGCTCTGTGACATTTCCTAAATTAAAAATTAAATGATCAAGCAGTTCCAGTGGTGCAAAAAGTCTGAAATCACTATATTAACCAGCGAAGGAGATGTCAGATTGCTATGACAATATATAAACAAACCGGGATTGGCTATTGAGTGGTCACGTGTTCACAAATAAAATCGCATCAACCAATGCCCATACTCATCACGTACTACCCACATCCAATCCAATTCAAGGGGAGGGATTACAAATATCGTAAATAAGATCTGTTTTAAGCCCTGTGTACCCCTCTGAGGAAGCGATAGTGAAACACGACCGGGTTAGGGGATATCTGTTTTTTAATTTGCTCTCTACTAGTTGGTATAAGTACAGCCTTAATTCATTACAACTTTGTATAGTGTAATCACTACATTCCCGGCAAACAGCCAGGGTAGTGGATAATGAGAAAAAACACTAAGAGCGTTATTTGCAGAATAAAATATGTTATGGTTTATTCATACATAGGAAGGAATTTAAGTATATGTTAAAATCAAATATTTACTATACCACCGGTGGTTTCACAAAATAAAAACAATCTATAAAATCAATCAATCTATAGAGCATATTGTTTTAAAATTGGGAATATTTCCCTAATGTGGAGATAACTTAAAGGGACACTGAACCCACATTTTTTCTTTCATGATTCGGATAGAGCAAGTAATTTTAAGCAACTTTCTATTTTACTTCTATTATGAATTTTCCTTTGTTCTCTTGCTATCTTTAATTGAAAAGAAGGCATCTCAGCTAAGGAGCCAGCAAATTGTTGGTTCAGTACCATGGACAGCACTTGTTTAAAGGTGCTGTCCAATCAGCAAGGACAACCCAGGTTGTTCACCAAAAATGGGCCGGCATCTAAACTTACATTCTTGCTTTTGAAATAAAGATACCAAGAGAATGAAGAAAATTTAGGAGTAAATTAGAAATTTGCTTAAAATTGCCTGCTCTATCTGAATCACAAAATATTTTTTTTGGGTTTAGTGTCCTTTTAATAGCAGCAAAAAAAGCATCAAAAGTTAGCAGCAAAGAACCTGGAATAAAAGTCTGTTAAATGTATCGGGCATAAAAGAAACCCTTTTTTTCTAAAGGGTACAAATATCTATAGTTCCATTCACATGTATAAGTCTTGGTATCTATGGTCCGATGTTTACAAGTGCCCTATAGCCACTCTGATACACTCACCCTACTTGTTATTCCGGGTAATGCAGGTATCCCAAAAGATAAACACCAACCTCTCACACAAATTTTGTGGCCGTTATGCTCACCACCTTTTGGCGTGTTTGTGTAGTTTTTCTTGTGCGGCTTCCGTGTATTCCTCCCAAACAATCTCCTTCCTCATGGGTGAAGTGTTGTGAACGTAATTACCTTCTGGGGTATTGGAAGTATCTCTTCAGCCTAGGGCCACTTGTTTAACCTTGGTATTTGTTGAGAATAGATAGTATCCAGAGAGCGCTCTCCAAAAAAATGAATAGTATTCTCAAAAGTGGATAACGAACGTGACTCTTGTTAGACCCAGGTGTATTGGTTAGCTAGGAGATATATATATAAGGAAATCACTTAACCCAGTGATATAGTTTTATTTAAGAGGCACATACTTATGGGTACTAAGCGGACTATTACTATATCACTAATTTGGGTGTTGATCAAAAATTCACTATTCATTATTTATCCCTGCTGTTTCACAGAGTACATACTTACAGGCTGTGTCCTCGTAGCAGGTCAAATCAGTATATTTTTTTTAACTCCCAGTGATATCTGAGGATCGATATCACCAAGTTTAGATATGCTCCCTTTGCTAATTAACGGCTAGATTATGAGTTTTGCGATAAGAGGGGTGCGGTGCTAACTTGCACGTTATTGTCACCGCTCACTTACCTACAGCGCTGGTATTACAGGTTTACATAAACCCGGCGTTATTAGGCAAGAAGTGAGCGTAGAGCAAAATTGAGCTCCATACCGCACTCCAATACCAGCACTGCTTAAAGGGACAGTATACGCTCATTTTCATATAACTGCATATAATAGACACTACTATAAAGAATAAGATGCACAGATACTGATATAAAAATCAAGTATAAAATGGTGTAAAAACGTACTTAGAAGCTCTCAGTTTAGCTCTGTTGAAAAGGTAGTTGGAAAGCCCACTGCAAGTGGCAAATAAGACACTTCCCCCCTCCCCCTTCTTTTGCATATGAAAAGACCCTTTACACAAACAGGAGCAAGCTGGAGAAGGTAGCTGACGGTATTCAAATAAAACTTTGGAGCTTGGTTAGGAGTCTGAAAATCAGAGCAATGTTATTTAAAAATAAGCAAAACTATAAATTTTTTTAAAAAACAAACTTTATGGGCTTTATAAATAGATCATCTACAAAACATTTATGCAAAGAAAAAATGAGTGTATAATGGCCCTTTAAGTCAGCTGCAAGCTGGTTTTACGTGCTCGTTCATGATTTCCCCATAGACATCAACGGGAAGAGCCGGCTGAAAAAAAGCCTAACACCTGCAAAAAAGCAGTGTAAAGCTCTGTAACGCATTCCTATTTAAAACTAAATACTTACCTATAAAATAAACCCTAAGCTAGCTACAATATAACTAATAGTAACATTGAGGCCGAATTATCAAAGGTCTTGCGGACCTGATCCGACAGTGCGGATCAGGTCTGCAAGACCTCACTGAATGCGGAGAGCAATACACTCTACGTATTCAGCATTGCAACAGCAGCTCACAAGAGCTGCTGGTGCAACGCCGCCCCCTGCAGACTCTCGGCCAATGGGCCGCCAGCAGGAGGGTGTCAATCAACCTGATCGTACTCGATCGGGTTGAATTCCGGCGATTCCTGTCCGCCTGCTCAGAGCATTAGGTGGAAGCGATGCTAGGGGTGGTAGATTAGGGGTTAATAATAATTAACTAATGTTTGCGATGCGAGAGTACGGCGGTTTAGGGGTTAATATGTTTATTATAGTGGCGGCGATGTCCGGAGCGGCAGATTAGGGGTTAATCATTTTATTATAGTGTTTGCGATGCGGGAGGGCCTCAGTTTAGTGGTTAATAGGTAGTTTATGGGTGTTAGTGTACTTTTTAGCACTTTAGTTATGAGTTTTATGCTACAGCTTTGTAGTGTA
Organism: Bombina bombina; assembly: GCF_027579735.1. NCBI lineage: Eukaryota > Metazoa > Chordata > Amphibia > Anura > Bombinatoridae > Bombina > Bombina bombina. The sequence continues at coordinate 284,763,377 of NC_069500.1, forward strand.
AAGCTCATAACTACTGACTTTAGATTGCATTACAAATCTTGCGGGATAGGCTGTACCACTCTCTTTTTGGCCTCCCAGAAAAAGCTTGTAATATCGGCGCTATGGAAGTCCCATTGAAAAAAGGCTTTACGCAAATTGCGTAAGTTAATTTGCATTAAGGCCAAAAAAGTGTGCGGGACAGCTGTACGTACAAGACTCGTAATAGCAGGGGCACTGAAAAAGCAGCGTTATAACCCATAACGCTGCTTTTTTACTCATAACGCAAAACTCGTAATCTAGCCATATGTTAATTAAAGCCCTTTGCAGTCTTTTTTCCCCCTAACACCTGAGACCTCATATTTTTGAGCCTTTATTACTTTTTTTATGCTTTTTTTGTTATTATAAGTGTAACTGTATTTTTAAATGTATTTTTGATGGTTTTTGTTACACTTTTTATTTCAGCGTAAAAGTTAACCAGAGCTCTGAAGTCACGCTATCCCAACACACGATAAATTGCTCAGTATTTAGTGTGATTATATCTAAACAGCATCCAAGTATGCTATTTTTTAGTTTTACATATGCCATTATGGTGTCCATTAAAAATGACAGTGTTGCATTGGAATTCCAAACTGTGCTCTCCGTCACTTAGGTTTAAGATGATTTGTTTAAAGTGTTTTCTTTTAAATATTAAAGAGACAGTCTATACCAAATTTTTTTCTTATTTAAAAAGATAGATAATCCCTTTATTACCCATTCCCCGTTTTTGCATAACCAACACTGTTACATTAATATACTTTTTACCTCTGTGATTACCTTGTATCTAAGCCTTTGCAGACAGCCTCCTTATCTAAGTGCCTTTGACAGACATGCAGTGTAGTCAATCAGTGAAGACTCCTAAATAACTTCACGGGAGTGAGCACAATGTTATCTATATGACATATGTGAACTAGCACAGTCTAACTGTGAAAAAACATTCAAAATGCTCTGAGCTAGGAGGCGGTTTTCAACGGTTTAGAAATCAGTTTGAGCCTAGCTAGGTTTAGCTTTTCAAAAATACCACCAAGGGAACAAAGCAAATTTGATGATAAAAGTAAATTGGAAAGTTGTTTAAAATTGCATGCCCTATCTGAATCATGAAAGTTTAGCTTTGACTTTACTGTCCCTTTAAATAGCATATCTACAAATTAGTAACACTTTAGGTACTACAATGCCATAGATTCTTGGAATAATCTGCTCAGATTTAAAACAGAGCATTTTTTTGTCATCAAAAATAATTATTATACATATTTCACCTACTATTCATTTAGAATTAATAATTAAATAAAATATGTAAATTAGTTTAAATGAAAGTTCCCTTGCTCCACTTATTCCTTAACTTTTAAAATAAGTTGTTCATAAGAATTCTTGAGTTATATAACCTGAGGCAGAGAAATCATTTTAATTAATATATCTTAAATGAATCCATTGTTGAAAAAAATAATTGCTGACTCAGTTCTAATGTTTTAGCATTTTTCATACTTTTTATGCCTAAAGCAATGCCACTTACTTGAAAAAAAGTGTCAAACTTAGTTATACATTTTCTCAAATTGTATACATGTCAATTTTAGCCACATAATTCCTAATAGTTTATATTATGCAAATTATTAAATATCTTAATTGAAGTGCAAAATAGAGCTTTGACTAGAACTAGAAAAAAATATGCAGGTAAATCAGATGATTTTGTGTTACAAAATAAATAATAATGATTCCCAACAATAAAACCAAAATTAACAGCTACGTGGGCTCTGGAGCTGGGAGTTAGCTGCTGATTGTTGACTGCACATATATGCCTCTTATCATTGGATTATTGATGTGTTTGTCTAGCTTCCAGTAGCGCATTGCTACTCCTTCAATAAAGGATACCAAGAGAACCAAAATTGATTGAACGTTTGGTCTGAGGAAGGGGTCTGTGAACCCTGAAACGTTACCATGCAATAAATAACACTTTATTCTTGCAAATCCAGTGAGTGCAGTCCCTGCCTGAACTAGTGAGTGCAGACACAAGAGGAGGCTATATATATATATATATATATATATATATATTTATATATATATATATATATATATATATACAGGTGGCCCTCGGTTTATGCCGGTTCAATTTGCGCCGTTTCAGAATTACAACCTTTTTTTTCAATCATGTGCACTAATTAAAATAGCCAGTAGGTGGAGCTGTCCGCTTGTTTTGCAGCAAAGTTTTGTAACTTATCAGCCTGAAATTGTTCCCCCCTATCTAAGTACACAGATCAGACCAGACTTATCGAGCCACAAGTTTTAGCAGGCACTTCCTTATTATCAATAGCTTCCTGTCCAGCTGCTTGAGGTGAGGGTGCCTAACTGCTTATTAATCACTGCAGATTGAAATGCATAGAATAGGTGCAGGCCCCATATTATCTAACATGCTAACAATGCAGAGAACTGATTGCAGAAAAATGCAAGTAAAAAAATGTTTTGTTTATTAAACTTAGTTTGATGATGATGCAGTCTGTTGTGTGGTTATTTAATTAGGTGCTGTTAGCAATTGTTTTTGTTCATTAAACTTAGATTGAGGTTGATACAATCTATATTATTAGGGTAATAATACTGTTTAGCATTTAAAGTCTTAATTTCAAAGCTTTAAAAATAATGTATTAGGTGTTACTTATGACAATTTTGAGAGGGGCCTGGAACCTAACTCCCTCACTTCCCATTGACTTACATTATAAACTTGGTTTCAATTTACAACGGTTTCAATTTACAACCATTCCTCCTGGAACCTAACCCCGGCGTAAACTGAGGGCTACCTGTATATTTATGTGTTAATATGTGTGTGTATATATATATATATATATATATATATATATATATATATATATGTTTTTCTTTAATTTATTTTTGTGATGTTTCTGACTCTTTCTTCCCTTAATGTCAGGTGTATGAAAACTATAGCAAGGAGAGCTGCAATTTTTAAGTTATTATCTGTATGTTCTGCTAATATTTTTTATTTGCAGGAATGTGGTCTCCCTGAACATCCTAAATGTGCTGACTGGGAATATGGTCCTAAAGTATGTTCTTCTGATAGGAATGGGGGGTGGGAGTTTTGTTTAAGGGGTTTTGTTTTTCTATCCTTAATGTAGTTCATATTGTCCCAGGTTGAGTTCTTTTGGTTAGTTTTAGTTTTTGTGGGACTGTTTTTCGTTTGTTTAATGTATATGCTTCTCCAAATAGGGTAGAACGTTTGCTTAATTTTGAAACTTTAAAGTTTTTTCTGCCAGGTCGAGAGCCAACTTTTTTGTTTGAGGATTTTAATTATATTATTAAGAATGGGGACAGAGAGGGTGGGAGTGATTGTAGGGTGGATAGCTCAGGGAAGTTTTTACTTGATTTGCTTAAATCTTTTGGTTTGAAGAATGCCTTCGGGTCTGTTTCTTTTTCAGGGGAGGGTTTTACTTTCTTTAGTGATAGTGGTGGGATAAAATCTCGAATTGATTTTTGTTTTTTATCTTAATTTTTATGTGTTGATGATTTTTCTTTAAAGCGGATGCCCTTTACGGATCATGCCCTTTTGATGTGTAAGGTGAATTGTGATTTGAAGATCAAGTATGGTAAGGGTGTTTGGAAACTGAATGTGGATTTGTTAGAAGATGAGAAGATTAAGTGTCAGTTTGTTTGGATGTATGAAAGGTGGCGTGAAAGACAATGTGATTTTAGTAATGTGCTTATGTGGTGGGAATGGTTGAAGGTGGAAATAAAGAGGTTTTTTTATTAAGAAAGGCTGTGAGAAAGCTAGAATGGAAAGGGAGTTGTATGATAAATGGTATCTGAGGTTGTTGTATTTGTATGATTTGAGAAATTGTGGTATTGATGTGCATGAGGAAATTGCTGAAGCAAGAAAGATAATTAAAAAGTGTATGCATGAAAAAGGAAAGACATTTGTTTTTATGGCAAGATTGGAGAAAATGGAAAAGGATGAGTCTTGTAGTAAATATTTTTTTAAGAAAGCTTTTGAAGGAAAGACTGGTTTTGTTAGTGTTTTTGATAAGGTTGATTGTGAAATTAATGGTACGGATGGCGTTTTGTGTGAAGTTCATGAGTTTTATAGTGAGCTGTATAAAGAAAAGACAAGAGATGTTTTATTGGAAAAGGAGTTGTTGGAAGACATTGAAGTTATATTGGAAAAATATGATAATGATTTGTTAGAAAGGAACCTAAGTTTGGATGAGATTGCAGAGGTTGTTAGAAGTTTTAAGAATGGAAAGGTACCTGGTTGTGATAGTTTGCCTGTTGAATTTTATACTTGTTTTTGGAATTTGATTGGGGTGGATATGTTGGATGTTTGTAAGTTTGTTTTGAGAATGAATGTTTTGCCTGTTTCAATGAGGAAAGGTTTGATTATTTTGTTATTTGAAAAGGGTGATAAGAGATATTTGAGGAATTGGAGGCCAATTACGTTGTTGAATGTTGACTATAAGGTTATTGCAAAGGTGCTGGCAAATAGAATACATGGAGTGATTGGTAAGGTTGTGGGTGAAGAGCAAGTGTATGCTATTCCTGGGCATCAGATTTCTGAAAGTTTGTTGTTACTACGTGATGTACTGTGGTATGTGAGGGAGAGGATGAGGTCTGTTGCTGTTGCTATTGTGGATTTTGAAAAAGCGTATGATAGGGTAGTGCACAATTTTATGTTTCATGTTTTAGAATGTTTAGGTTTTTCTGGTAAGATTATTGGATGGTTTAAATGTTTGTATTGTGATATTGTGAGTCAAGTTCAGGTTAATGGTTTTTTGAGGAATTTTGTGTTAAATCTGGAGTGTGTCAAGGATGTCCTTTGTCTCCTGTGTTATTTGTATGTGTCATTGAGCCATTGTTAACTAGTTTGAGGAAGGATACATTAGTTAGAGGTGTGAGTGTTCCTGGCAGTAATGGAAGGTGTTTAAAAGTGATTGGGTATATGGATGATGTGAGTGTGGTATGTGAGACAGTGACTCACATGGCTGGTTTGAGGAGGGTTAAAACTTTGGTTGAATGTTTTTGTATGGCAAGTGGTTTCAGAGTTAATTGGAATAAGTGTAAAGTTTAAGTTTTTGGTAATGATAGGGAGATTGATTCCTGTGGATGGCCTGTGACTGACGGTGCAATTGAGGTGTTGGGTGTGTAATTTGATGTGGATTTGAAAGGCTTGGAAAGTTGGGAGAATGTTTTTGATAAAGTGAGTAGAAAACTTCAGTTTTGGTCTTTAAGGACTTTATCTTTAGAAGGAAAAATGTTAGTTATCAAATCGGTTTTGATCCCTATTATGTTATATTTGGCTTCAGTTTTTCCGCCTCCTGAGAGGATTTTTCAGAGAATTTTGAGAGTGTTGTTTTCTTTTTTCTGGAGTTCTGGTATGGAGCGTTTGAAAAGAGATGTTGTTGTTAAGAGTAAGAATGTTGGTGGTAAGGGTTTTCCAAATGTGGAGAGATTTTTGGCTGTGAAATATGTTAGTAGATGTGTGGTTCTGAGTGGTAAGGATAGCTTGGCTGGTTGTATGGTAAAGTATGCGTGTGGAAATGTTTTACGACGATATGGTTTGTTTGAAATTGATAGAAAGAAACCAGTATGTTTTGCTGTTCCATGGTTTTATGTAAGGGTGGAATGTTGGATTAAAAAATATGGTTTGGAGAATGTTAGTAGGGAGATGTGGTGTGCAAACAGAATGGTGTTGAAAATGTTGGAGAAGAAGGAAGGTCTTGATTTGATTGGGGGTTTGAATGAGAATGAATGTGTGTTGGTATGGAAAAATGTGTGTAATAAGTATTTGATGAATAGGCAGAAAGATATTAGTTGGATGAGTGTGCATAAGTGTTTGCCGACAAGGGATTTTCAGAGAGTGCATTAGTGCATTGTTTAGTGGCTTCAGAAGTGTGTCCTAGGGATGGTTGTTGTCAAAGTGAGAGTGTTATTCATTTGTTTTGGAATTGTGAGTATGCTAGGGATGTTTGGAGAAGTTTGAAAATGATGATTAAGGGTCTGACTGGAGTGCAGTTTTTTACTTTTAATATGATGATGTCTGGTTTGTGTGGAAGTGGTGTGGAAAAGGAGAAAGCAAGATTGATATGGTTGTTGGCATGTTGTGTAAAGGAGGTGATGTGGGATGTGCGTAATATTTAAATTTTTAAGAGAGAGGTAGTTACTGTAGGTAATTGTGTGAGTATGATTCGTGGGAAGTTGTTTTTGTATTTTTCTTTTGATAGGAGGAGATATGGGGAATTAGATTCTGATGGCACCTGGAAGACAAAGAAGTGGAAGGATTGGATTATTTAGGTTTTTTTTTTTTTTGTCTGTATTTGAAATATTTTTAATTTTATTCTGTTTAATTATTTAAGTTTTATGTTTGCATTTTGTTTTTTTTTCTGATGACAAAAGTTTGGGTCAATATTTCAGTTGTTTTGTAACAAGAGATATTTTGTTTGCATTTGTTATTATAATTTTATTTTGTATATATAAATATATGATTATTTTTCTAATAAAAGAATTACGAAATGTACGTCTGGGGTTTTGCTGTTTCTCTCATTCAGAGAGGAATTGCCTGGTATTACGGGACTGGATTGTACTGTGAAGTCAGGATCAGACTGACATTCTACAGGAAAGTTTTTCTCTGTGAAAGGCACATGTTGAGCAAAAAGAGGCTGCTTCTTGGGTGTTAACTAGCCATAGAACAAGTTATTATGCTATTGTTTGTTCCCTGTTTGAGCGCTTCTCCCTTTTTATTTATGCAAATTATGACTCTTAGGGAAGTCCCCCTAAGTGCGATGCGGGAATCGAGATGTGGACCCGTTGCTCAGTGTGCCTAGAGGGATATGGCTGCACCTCACTGACAAGGCCCACAATAGTCCGAAACGTATGTCTGGGGTTTTGTTGTTTCTCTCGTTCAGAGAGGAATTGCCTGGTATTTCGGGGCTGGACTGTACTGTGAAGTCAGGATCAGACTGATATGCTACAGGAAAGTTCTTCTCTGTGAAAGGCACATATTGAGCAAAAGAGACTGCTTCTAGGGTGGTAACTAGCCATAGAGCAAGCTATTATGCTATTGTTCGTTCCCTGTTTGAGCGCTTCTCGCTTTTTATTCATCTAAATCAGTCTCTGACTATGTTTTATCCTGCTAAGTTAATGCAAAAGCCAAAATTCCTTTTCAATGCCAGGCTGTGCTTTTGAACATACTCTCTCTTACTTGACCACACAACGATAGGATGAAGCTGGATTTGTCATCGCTCAGCTAAATCAATTATAAGATGCGGGTGGAGGAACGGAGCATTGTTTATAATCTCTAAATGGAAACTATTTTACAAAGGAAGCGTCTTTAAAAAGTTAAATTAATTAAAGTACCCCTGTTTTTATAAATAATTTTATATATTGTGTATTGAAATACTTAAGTTTACAATCACTTTAATTCTCTTCTTGACTTACATAGATATATTAGACATATTAAATACTCACTTAAAAGGAAGGGATTTTAACCTGCACAGGAGCAGGGATTTTGGAAGCCAAATCTCAGCAATTATCCTTAGACCAATTTGCTCTCCCTTACCACCCTGGGCTTATATAATCAGCATAAAATGAACAGCAATAAAAACAATTTCATACATTTTAAATTCTGATTTCTCTGGGGTGTTCATGAAACCCCTGCTCAAACCACCAGTGTAAACATGTATTAATCAAATAACAACAAACAAAGGGTTAGATTGAGTAAAAAGGGGTTTGTTGTGGGTGTTTGTTCATGTTGGGATTTCCGCTCGTATTACAAGTTGAAAGTAAACACGATCTCTTGAGCACAATTCAAATTAATGAGCATCTGGTTAGCGCAACCTCAGCGTACACATACACTCATAATAATAGCATCTAACAAAAATGATTACAAAAAAATATTGCACAAAAAAGTTATAAGGACTCAAAGATAAGAGGTCTCAGGTGTAGAGATAAAAAGCAGGCAAAGTGCATTACCATAGAGATATATACATATACATGTCTTATGTATATTTATGTGTGTATGTATATATTAATATATGTGTATATATATATATATATATATATATATATATATATATATATATATATATATAGTGATTAAGATGTTACATTGTTTTTCCACTTTTTTTGCTCAATTGACTTCTATGGGAGAATATTGGTTATTGCACAAGCGATATTGTAAGTTCGGCTTTTTACGCTTGTCGGGTTAGTGCGCAAGCAATAACTTTTTACTTTCAACTTGTAATATGAGCACAACCTGGTGTGCACAAAAAGCTAACTTCTAGCACTGTTGTACTGTTGTAAATCAGCTCTCGTGAAGATGATCTACAAAGCATCTGGGTTCATAGGCTTACATGATAAGGGGACAAAAACCCCAAAAAGCATTTTTACCATTTTAAATTGAAATGCACCTATGCACATTTCATTTTTGACATTTCTATATGTGAGTGTGTTTTATTAAAAAAATGTTGCTGTCTGATAACCCAATCCAAAAACACCCATTTCAGAAATAATAGGCTACACTCATTTCATTCACATGTCAGCTACCAGTAATCAATATGCAAAATATTTTTGTGGTGTCTTATTAAGGAAATAAATACTTACTGGTATTCCAAATTATATGTGAATTGTGTATTTAGTTTTGCAATTAATCTAATATTATATTGGCATACATTACTGCCAATAACTTTTTTAGACTTTTCTCTATGAAAATGTATAGATTTTTTTATTTTGTTTGTACAGCACTTATGCATAGTATATTGTGAACCAAGACAGGTATTAAAGGGGCAGTTTACTAAAAAACATTCCCCCCCCCCGTTAATTTGTTCCCAATGATCCACTTTATCTGCTGGAGTCTAGTCAATTGTTTACAAGTATTTCCTTTACCCTTATATTGACATTTGAAATAGTTGATTTAGCCTGTGGTATCCCCAACTATTTTTAAAGTTTCAGGCTTTAGGTCCAAGCTATAGATAAGCTTTGTAAACACAAGCAGCAGAAGAAATTACACTCCCAGTGGGCTATAGAAGAGATATTGCAATAAAATGTTACTTTTTCATTTTTCCCTTCATGTATATGTACACATTGTGATAAAGTAATGAGATCTGATTATACCTACAAACTCAACCCATTTTATTAGGTTGTGGCTTCAAAATGCAAAATCAGCTATTTTATACACAAATAAACCTTAAAAAGCAAATTCTCATACATTTTATCCTCAACAGTTGGTAAAAAAAAGTAATTTGAAACACATTAAGGGAAAAACAATTTTACAGTATACTGTCCCTTTAACACATTCTTTAAAAAATCCTGGGAACCTAACAGGAAACTAAGTAATAAGGTTATTAATATCCCATGCCACCTGCATATAATTAAAACAATTACATAGGTGTCATGACTGCCTGACATTGCTTTAGTTGTTAATTGATTCAATTTATGAAGAGTCTCTTAAAACTCTCTTCATTATCAAACATCTGTTGAAACCTTGCTCAAACTGTAACTTTGTACAGTGCTTATAGACATTATTTGATCTTTAATAAATATAAGTAGCGATAAACATAATTTTGCTAAACATCCACGTACAAAATATGCATTAGTGTATTTAAATTAATTTCATCAAATTAATAGATTTTATGTTGCACACCTATGACATGCACACCTATATGTTCTCAGTAATATTCAGACTATAGCACCTACAAACTTTTAATGTTTTACATCTGAATCCATACCTCCTGATACTATAAGCTTTTTAATGTGGTACAATAACACATCAGACCTTTTCGCCCACGTCTTCAGAGTTTGACAGTTATAAGTTAATATCTGGTCCCAAATCAGAATCACATCCCCTTTAAGTCTTTTCTGTTCATTTTCAGCCCAAAGCAGACTTATGCTTCTTGCCACATCTTTTTGTCAGTTAGTCCAAATAATGAGCCGAAATCAAACACATGACCTCAGCAGTTTCCATTTTGGTAATTTATAAGTCCAACTCGATGTTTTATTCATGCCATTAGATTGTAAGGTCTTTGGAATGCAGTCTTCTTCCTCTATCAATTTGTGTTTTGCAGTTTCTGGTAAACGTTTTATATGTTTGAATCACCTGTACAGAAATCTCTTGCATCAGACAAGAACAGGTAGCAAAGTGAAAAAAGCAAGCATTACAACTGCAACACTTTGAATTGCTCTCTACATCACTACACTACAGAAATAGAAGAGAAACAGTGCAGAGGATTCAATGAATCATGGAACAAATAAAAATTAGAGTTGTGAATATTTAGGTAATATGCTAAATACTTATAAAAATATATTAGGATTAACTATTATCATGAAGATCTAATGATTTTAGATGGAAAGGGCTAGCTTGTGGGTTAATGATTTTCTCTATTTTCATCCTTAAAAAAACAGACCTCCTATCATAAATAGTGATGTTGCGAACCTAAAAAAATTTGGGTTCATGAACGGAGAACTCGAACTTCCGCAAAAGTTTGCGAATGGTCGAACCGCCATAGACTTCAATAGGCAGGCGAATTTTAAAACCCACAGGGACTCTTTCTGGCCACAATAGTGACGGATAAGTTGTTTCAAGGGCACTAACACCTGGACTGTGGCATGCCGGAGGGGGATCCATGGCAAAACTCCCATGGAAAATTACATAGTTGATGCAGAGTCTGGTTTTAATCCATAAAGGGCATAAATCACCTAACATTCCTAAATTGTTTGGAATAACGTGCTTTAAAACATCATCAAATGTACACTTACACTACTATTAAACAAGATATGAGTGGTGGCACTTGGCAAGTGGGCACAGTATACGCTTTGAGCCTGACACAAAAAAAACAGACTGCTGTTTAACAGTCCAAAAAGTTTTTTTTTTTTTAAATGTACACTTACACTACTATTAAACAAGATATGAGTGGTGGCACTGGGCAAGTGGGCACAGTATACGCTTTGAGCCTGACACAGAAAAGCAGACTGATGTTTCACAGTCCAAAAAGTTTTGTTTTTTTAAATGTACACTTACACTACTATTAAACAAGATATGAGTGGTGGCACTGGGCAAGTGGGCACAGTATACGCTGTGAGCCTGACACACACGTTGGCAGGCAGGCAACTGCAATTAGATTACACAAGCAGACTGATGTTTCACAGTCAAAAAAGTTTTTTATTTTTTTAATTTACACTACTGTTACACCAGATATGTGTGTTGGCACTGGGCAAGTGGGCACAGTATACGCTGTGAGTCTGGCACACATGCTGGCAGGCAACTGCAATTAGATTACACTAGCAGACTGATGTTTTACAGTCAAAAAAGTTTTTTTTTTAAATTTACACTACTGTTACACCAGATATGAGTGGTGGCACTGGGCAAGTGGGCACAGTATACACTGTGAGCCTGACACACACGCTGGCAGGCAGGCAACTGCAATTAGATTACACAAGCAGACTGATGTTTTACAGTCAAAAAGTTTTGTTTTTTTAAATTTACACTACTGTTACACCAGATATGAGTGGTGGCACTGGGCAAGTGGGCACAGTATACGCTGTGAGTCTGACACACACGCTGGCAGGCAGGCAACCACAATTAGATTACACAAGCAGACTGATGTTTCACAGTCGAAAAAGTTTTTTTTTTTTTAAATTTACACTACTGTTACACCAGATATGAGTGGTGGCACTGGGCAAGTGGTCACAGTATATGCTGTGAGCCTAACACACACCCTGGCAGGCAACTGCAATTAGATTACACAAGCAGACTGATGTTTCACAGTCAAAAAAGTTTTTTTTTTTTAATTTACACTACTGTTACACCAGATATGAGTGGTGGCACTGGGCAAGTGGGCACAGTATACGCTGTGAGCCTGACACACACGCTGGCAGGCAGGCAGGCAACTGCAATTAGATTACACAGGAAAAAAAAAAAAAGCAGACTGATGTTCTAGCCCTAAAAAGGGCTTTTTGGGGTGCTGTCCTTACAGCAGAGATCAGATGAGTCCTTTAGGACTGTAGTGGACACTGAATACACTAGCCTAGCTATCAATTTCCCTATTCAATCAGCAGCAGCTACACTGTCCCTCCTCTCACTAAGAGTGGTGGCACTGGGCAAGTGGGCACAGTATACGCTGTGAGCCTGGCACACACGCTGGCAGGCAACTGCAATTAGATTACACAAGCAGACTGATGTTTTACAGTCAAAAAAAGTTTTTTTTTTTAATTTACACTACTGTTACACCAGATATGAGTGGTGGCACTTGGCAAGTGGGCCTGGCACACACGCTGGCAGGCAGGCAACTGCAATTAGATTACACAAGCAGACTGATGTTTCACAGTCAAAAAAGTTTTTTTTTTTTTAATTTACACTACTGTTACACCAGATATGAGTGGTGGCACTGGGCAAGTGGGCACAGTATACGCTGTGAGCCTGACACACACGCTGGCAGACAGGCAGGCAACTGCAATTAGATTACACAGGAAAAAAAAAAAGCAGACTGATGTTCTAGCCCTAAAAAGGGCTTTTTGGGGTGCTGTCCTTACAGCAGAGATCAGATGAGTCCTTCAGGACTGTAGTGGCCACTGAATACACTAGCCTAGCTATCAATTTCCCTATTCAATCAGCAGTAGCTACACTGTCCCTCCTCTCACTAAGAAAGCAGCTTCCAAATGAATCTAAAATGGATGCTGTCCAGGAGGTAGGAGGGTCTGGGAGGGAGTGTCTGCTGCTGATTGGCTGGAATGTGCCTGCTGACTGTGAGGTACAGGGTCAAAGTATTACTCAATGATGACGAATAGGGGGCGGATCGAACATCGCATATGTTCGCCCGCCACGGTGAACACGAACATGCTATGTTCGCCGGGAACTATTCGCCGGCGAACAATTCGTGACATCACTAATCATAAATAGTTTTTAAGTTTCATTAAGGTGAACATAAATCCAGAGACCTGGTGCCTCAAGTCAGTTTATGAGGCAAATATATCAACACAGAGTGACAGAAAACCGTGTCCTTATCAAGACACAAGCCTGAGGACAATCAGAGTGTTTTAATCACTTTGTGTTACTAGGTGACCAAACATGGCAGACATGTCATCTTTGGTATAAAAAAAAATCCTCATGATGTCACAATGGGATTACTTATAAGGGTATGTGTATTAGATATACATAACTACAATTATATGTTTTCCTATATCTTCAGCCAGGGCTTGCTATTGGGGTTTATGGCTTGCCATAGAAAGTAGCGGCGTGGCTCCCTTCCATGCCCACTCTGGAAGGGGCCTGGTCAGAAAACTGACCTCAAGTTTTTTTTACTTTATTTTGGCAAAATAATATTGTCATTCTATATGGGAGGCTGTGGGTAACAACGTGTTTACCAGAATAATCTCTGTTTCAGGGATATGGCAGAAATATGGTTAAAGTTACAGGCTCTTTTATATGTCTCCTTTTTATTTTTTTTAAAAAACGTTTTTCTTTTGTGTGTATCTGTGTTTTTTTATTCTGCTGCCTGCATTTAACATTGCACAAGCAATTGCTTGTGCAGCTGTACCCCCTGCTCTCAATGCATGAGACCAGGGCTTGTCACTTAACTCCACTGCCCTTGTGTATGCCTAAAATGCTAAGGTTCAGGCTGCATGCACAGTTTAATAAATGAAGGTCTTGGGGCCTAGTTATCAAGCCGTCAACCTCAAATACGCTGCGTATTCCGCAGCGTATTTGTGGCGAGGCTGATTCGCCTTAGTTATCAAAGGCTCGAGACCGGCAAAAGTAGAATTTTGTGACGTAAGCTTCGATCCGCCGGACTCAGTCCGACACAGATCGATTCTTACGTCACTCCAGATGTTCCGCACACAAGTGCGGCACATTCTCACTACTTTTGCTAGCTATCAAAAAACTAGCAGGTACGCTCGGCACTTTTCCGGCCCAGCGTACCTGGTTTTCAAAGCGCCAGCCTGGAGGCGGCGGATCCCATAGGAATCAATGGGAGTCTGACCATAGCGAAAGTACAAGTTCGCTGCTGACAGACATCCCATTGATTTCTATGGGAGCTGTCTACACCTAACACCCTAACATGTACCCCGAGTCTAAACACCACTAATCTGACCCCCCCTACACCGCCGCAACTAAATAAAGTTATTACCCCCTAAACCGCCGCTCCCGGAGCCCACCGCAAGCTACTCTATACATATTAACCCCTAAACCGCCGCTCCCGGAGCCCACCGCAACTATAATAAATGTATTAACCCCTAAACCGCCGCTCCCTGAACCCGCCGCAACCTATATTAAATGTATTAACCCCTATCCTGCCCCCCCTACACCGTCGCCACCTATAATACATTTATTAACCCCTAATCTGCCCCCCCTACACCGTCGCCACCTATAATAAATTTATTAACCCCTATCCTGCCCCCCACTACGCCGCCGCCACTGTAATAAAATTATTAACCCCTAAACCTAACCCTAACCCTAACGCCCCCTAACTTAAATATTAATTAAATAAATCTAAATAAATTAACTCTTATTAACTAAATGAATCCTATTTAAAACTAAATACTTACCTTTAAAATAAACCCTAATATAGCTACAATATAAATAATAATTATATTCTAGCTATCTTAGGATTTATTTTTATTTTACAGGTACCTTTCAATTTATTTTAACCATGTACAATAGCTATTAAATAGTTATTAACTATTTAATAGCTTACCTAGCTAAAATAAAGAGAAATGTACATGTGAAATAAATCCTAACCTAAGTTACAATTACACCTAACACTACACTATACTTTAATAAATTATTCCTATTTAAAAATAAATACTTACCTGTAAAATAAACCCTAAGATAGCTACAATGTAATTAATAATTATATTATAGCTATCTTAGGATTTATATTTATTTTACAGGTAACTTTGTATTTATTTTAGCTAGTAAGAATAGTTATTAAATAGTTATTAACTATTTAATAACTACCTAGCTAAAAGAAATACAAAATTACCTGTAAAATAAATCCTAACTTAAGTTACAATTAAACCTAATACTACACTATCATTAAATTAACTAAATAAACTACCTACAAATAACTACAATGAAATACAATTACATAAACTAACTAAAGTACAAAAAATAAAAAAAGCTAAGTTACAAAAAATAAAAAATTAAGTTACAAACATGTTAAAAATATTACAACAATTTTAAGCTACTTACACCTAATCTAAGCCCCCTAATAAAATAACAAACCCCCCCAAAATAAAAAAAATCCCTACCCTATTCTAAATTACATAAATTTCAAAGCTCTTTTACCTTACCAGCCCTTAAAAGGGCCATTTGTGGGGGCATGCCCCAAAAAGTTCAGCTCTTTTGCCTGTAAAATAAAAATACAACCCCCCCCCCAACATTAAAACCCACCACCCACATACCCCTAATCTAACCCAAACCCCCCTTACAAAAACCTAACACTAATCCCCTGAAGATCATCCTACCTTGAGTCGTCTTCACTCAGCCGAGCCACCGATGGAACTGAAGAGGACATCCGGAGCGGAAGAAGTTAATCCTCCAAGCGGCGCTGAAGAAATCTTCCATCCGATGAAGTCATCATCCAGGCGGCGCTGAAGAAGTCTTCGATCCGGCCGATGTCATCTTCAAAGAGGCGCTGAAGAGGTCTTCTATCCGGGCGAAGTCATCTTCCAAGCCGGGTCTTGAATTTTCCTTCCGCCGACGCGGAACCACCTTCTTCACCGACGGACTACGACGAATGACGGCTCCTTTAAGGGACGTCATCCAAGATGGCGTCCCCTCAATTCCGATTGGCTGATAGGATTCTATCAGCCAATCGGAATTAAGGTAGGAAAATCTGATTGGCTGATGGAATCAGCCAATCAGATTCAAGTTCAATCCGATTGGCTGATCCAATCAGCCAATCAGATTGAGCTCGCATTCTATTGGCTGATCGGAAAAGCCAATAGAATGCGAGCTCAATCTGATTGGCTGATTCCATCAGCCAATCAGATTTTCCTACCTTAATTCCGATTGGCTGATAGAATCCTATCAGCCAATCGGAATTGAGGGGACGCCATCTTGGATGACGTCCCTTAAAGGAGCCGTCATTCGTCGTAGTCCGTCGGTGAAGAAGGTGGTTCCGCATCGGCGGAAGGAAGATTCAAGACCCGGCTTGGAAGATGACTTCGCCCGGATAGAAGACCTCTTCAGCGCCTCTTTGAAGATGACATCGGCCGGATCGAAGACTTCTTCAGCGCCGCCTGGATGATGACTTCATCGGATGGAAGATTTCTTCAGCGCCGCTTGGAGGATTAACTTCTTCCGCTCCGGATGTCCTCTTCAGTTCCATCGGTGGCTCGGCTGAGTGAAGACGACTCAAGGTAGGATGATCTTCAGGGGATTAGTGTTAGGTTTTTGTAAGGGGGGTTTGGGTTAGATTAGGGGTATGTGGGTGGTGGGTTTTAATGTTGGGGGGGGGGGTTGTATTTTTATTTTACAGGCAAAAGAGCTGAACTTTTTGGGGCATGCCCCCACAAATGGCCCTTTTAAGGGCTGGTAAGGTAAAAGAGCTTTGAAATTTATGTAATTTAGAATAGGGTAGGGATTTTTTTTATTTTGGGGGGGTTTGTTATTTTATTAGGGGGCTTAGATTAGGTGTAAGTAGCTTAAAATTGTTGTAATATTTTTAACATGTTTGTAACTTAATTTTTTATTTTTTGTAACTTAGCTTTTTTTATTTTTTGTACTTTAGTTAGTTTATGTAATTGTATTTCATTGTAGTTCTTTGTAGGTAGTTTATTTAGTTAATTTAATGATAGTGTAGTATTAGGTTTAATTGTAACTTAAGTTAGGATTTATTTTACAGGTAATTTTATATTTCTTTTAGCTAGGTAGTTATTAAATAGTTAATAACTATTTAATAACTATTCTAACTAGCTAAAATAAATACAAAGTTACCTGTAAAATAAATATAAATCCTAAGATAGCTACAATGTAATTATTAATTATATTGTAGCTATCTTAGGGTTTATTTTACAGGTAAGTATTTAGTTTAAATAGGAATAATTTATTAAAGTATAGTGTAGTGTTAGGTGTAATTGTAACTTAGGTTAGGATTTATTTCACAGGTACATTTCTCTTTATTTTAGCTAGGTAAGCTATTAAATAGTTAATAACTATTTAATAGTTATTGTACATGGTTAAAATAAATTGAAAGGTACCTGTAAAATAAAAATAAATCCTAAAATAGCTAGAATATTATTATTATTTATATTGTAGCTATATTAGGGTTTATTTTAAAGGTAAGTATTTAGTTTTAAATAGGATTCATTTAGTTAATAAGAGTTAATTTATTTAGATTTATTTAATTAATATTTAAGTTAGGGGGCGTTATGGTTAGGGTTAGACTTAGGTTTAGGGGTTAATCATTTTATTACAGTGGCGGCGGCGTAGTGGGGGGCAGGATAGGGGTTAATAAATTTATTATAGGTTGCGGCGGGTTCATGGAGCGGCGGTTTAGGGGTTAAACTATTTATTTAGTTGCGGAGAGGTGCGGGATCAGCAGGATAGGGGTTAATAATTTTATAATAGAGGGCGACGGTATAGGGGGGGCAGGATAGGGGTTATTAGGTATAATGTAGGTGGCAGCGGTGTCCGGGAGCGGCGGTTTAGGGGTTAATACATTTATAAGAGTTGCGGCAGGGTCTAGGAGCGGCGGTTTAGGGATTAGTAACTTTATTGAGTTGCGGGAGGCTCCGGGGGCGCCGGTATAGGGATAGAACAGTGTAGTTTAGTGTGAGTGCTTAGTGACAGGCTAGCAATAAAGCTGGGAAAAAGCCGAAGGGCAGCGAGATCGGATGAGTGATAACTGTCACAGTCCGCTGCTCATCGCCCCGCGGCTTTTTGACAGCTTTATTTGATAACTTAGGCGTATTTTTTCAGGTCCGCGGCGGCGAAGGTAGGCGAGCTTAGGCGGACGTATTGGGCCGGCGAAGCCAGAAAAGTAGACGGCTTGATAACTAGCCCCCCTTGTATCTCATCTCATGGTCATGTCTTGTTTACATTTTTTCTTTTATTTTGTTTTAACTGTTTTTAAATTATGATTTTTTTACTTATGTTAGAGTGGACTAAATAATTTTTATTATTTTTTCATTTTTCTGTAAGGTTTTACAGGTTTTTTTTGTGATGCTAGTATCCCTCACAATGAAACTAGTTTTGTGCATAAAGAGATGATTGGGTACAAATCTTTGGGAATTCCACAATTTTTACAAAGAAAATGCATGCACAAGGGTAATGCTAAAAAATACTCTAAAACATTATTTAATAATGCTGCATAGTTAACTTTTTCACACAAAAGCAATATTTTAAATATGCTGTTCTTTCATGCACATAATAGAATGTTTTGAGTACTATGGCTCCCATTATAAATGGACTGAATTCACAAACAAACACTTTTCTGAGGTATATATATATATATATATATATATATATATATATATATATATATATATATATATATATATATATATATATATATATACTGTATATACTGTATATATATATATATATATATATATATATATATATATATATATATATATATATATGTATATATCAATGTAAATATTTGCATAGGAAACTAGCACATCTAGGCAAGATTCCCGCTTGCTTTTTCCCAGAAATACTTAATATACAATGTTACCAATGCACAAGAGAATTCTGGGTAAGATATGCAAATTAGATATGCAAATTCTCAGGGTTTTTTTGCTTCAAAATACTGTTTTAACACAGTGATCCTTTTAACAGGATTATTGCAGCAAACCAGAAATCACTCACTAGACAGCCTGTTTTGTTATTTTTGGAACTCATCAGTAGGAGATAGATTTCTGGTTGCTGCATTGGTAAAGCTATTTACATGGTTAAACCAAAATTCATTAAAATTATGGGGGGAGATAAAAAACTGAAATTAAAATCCTCCATGTCTCAAAATTAAATCAATGAAAAGACATGGAGGATTTTAATTTCAGCTTTTTATCTCCCCCCATACTTTTAATGAATTTTATATATATATATATATATATATATATATATATATATATATATATATTATTTGTGTAAAAGTTTAGCAATTTAAAGGTGAGCTTTGAACTATATTTTTAACATGGTTATTAGCATGGTGTAACATGGTTATTAGCATTCAAACTATTTAATAACTATTCTACCTAGTTAAAATAAATACAAACTTGCCTGTAAAATAAAAATAAATCCTAAGGGCGCGATCCGATATAGATTGCAGTTTGCGGCGCAAGCGAGGGAACCCGCGTCGCCCGCAGTTTCAGCTCGCAACTCGAGCTATCCCATATAAGTCGCCATCAGATGCTAACGTGCCGTAAGTCTGACAAACCAGCGATGTCCAGAAATCTGCGCAAGTACAAATTTCTGGCGTCGCCAGTGACTTGCGGCACGTTAGAAACTGCCGGCGCCTACAAAACCTGACTAAAGTCTAAAACACCCACACTGTCTAACACGCCTCCCTAACATAGCCCGACAAGTCTAACACGCCTCCCTAACAAAGCCCGACACGTCTAACCCTCTATCCGCTATCCCCCCTCACTATCCTAACAATAAAAAAGCTATTAACCCCTAAACCGCCGCTCCCGTACCCCGCCGCAACCTAATAAAGTTATTAACCCCTAAACCATCGCTCCCGTACCCCGCCGCCATCTATATTATATCTATAACCCCCTAAAGTGAGCCCCTAACACCGCCGCCATCTATATTAAAATTATTAACCCCTAATGTAAGCCCCTTACACCGCCGCCATCTCTATTAAAATGATTAACCCCTAATTTAATCTACCTACCCCGCCGCCAGCTATATTATCTATATTAACCCTAAGTATATTATAGTTAATATAGGTATTACATTATATATATTAACTATATTAACCCTAATTATATTAGGGTTAATATAGTTAATATAGTTACTATAGTATTTATATTAACTATATTAACTCTATCTAACCCTAACTAAATTTATATTAAATTAATCTAATTCATTTATAAACTAAAATATTCCTATTTAAATCTAAATACTTACCTATAACATAAACCCTAAGATAGCTACAATATAATTAATAATTACATTGTAGCTATGTTAGGGTTAATATTTATTTTACAGGTAAATTGTTAATTATTTTAACTAGGTATAATAGCTATTAAATAGTTATTAACTATTTAATATCTACCTAGTTAAAATAATTACCCAATTACCTGTAAAATAAATCCTAACCTAAGTTACAAATACACCTACACTATCAATAAATTTAATAAACTACAAACATCTATCCAAAAATACAATTAAATTAACTAAACTAAATTACAAAAACAAACAAACACTAAGTTACAAAAAATAAAAAAAAGATTACAAGATTTTTAAGCTAATTACACCTATTCTAACCCCTAATAAAATAATAAACCCCCAAAATAAAAAAAATTCCCTGCCCTATTCTAAATTAATCAAATTTCAAAGCTCTTTACCTTACCAGCCCTTAAAAGGGCCTTTTGTGGGGCATGCCCCAAAGAATTCAGCTCTTTTGCATACAAATACAATACCCCCCCCCATATCAACCCACCACCCACATACCCCTATTCTAAAACCACCCAAACCCCCCTTAAAAAAGCCTAACACTACCCCCCTGAAGATCTCCCTACCTTGTCTTCACCACACCGGGCCGAACTCCTGATCCGATCCGGGCGATGTCTTCCTCCAAGCGGCAAAGAAGAATTCTTCCTCCGGCGATGTCTTCCTCCAAGCGGCAAAGAAGAATTCTTCCTCCGGCGACGTCTTCCTCCAAGCGGCAGCAAAGTCTTCATTCTTCCGGCGGCATCTTCAATCTTCTTTCTTCGCTCCGCCGCTGCGGAGCATCCATCCCGGCCGACTGCGGAAACTACGAATGAGGTACCTTTAAATGACGTCATCCAAGATGGCATCCGCCGAATTCCGATTGGCTGATAGGATTCTATCAGCCAATCGGAATTAAGTTAGAAAAATCTGATTGGCTGATTGAATCAGCCAATCAGATTCAAGTTCAATCCGATTGGCTGATCCAATCAGCCAATCAGATTGAGCTCGCATTCTATTGGCTGTTCCGATCAGCCAATAGAATGCGAGCTCAATCAGATTTTTCTAACTTAATTCCGATTGGCTGATAGAATCCTATCAGCCAATCGGAATTCGGCGGACGCAATCTTGGATGACGTCATTTAAAGGTACCTCATTCGTAGTTCAGCAGTCGGCCGGGATGGATGCTCCGCGGCGGCGGAGCGAAGAAAGAATATTGAAGATGCCGCCGGAAGAATGAAGACTTTGCAGCCGCTTGGAGGAAGACGTCGCCGGAGGAAGAATTCTTCTTTGCGGCTTGGAGGAAGACATCGCCGGAGGAAGAATTCTTCTTTGCCGCTTGGAGGAAGACATCGCCCGGATCGGATCAGGAGTTTGGCCCGGTGTGGTGAAGACAAGGTAGGGAGATCTTCAGGGGGGTAGTGTTAGGCTTTTTTAAGGGGGGTTTGGGTGGTTTTAGAATAGGGGTATGTGGGTGGTGGGTTGTAATGGGGGGGGGTATTGTATTTGTATGCAAAAGAGCTGAATTCTTTGGGGCATGCCCCACAAAAGGCCCTTTTAAGGGCTGGTAAGGTAAAGAGCTTTGAAATTTGATTAATTTAGAATAGGGCAGGGAATTTTTTTTATTTTGGGGGTTTATTATTTTATTAGGGGGCTTAGAATAGGTGTAATTAGCTTAAAAATCTTGTAATCTTTTTTTTATTTTTTGTAACTTAGTGTTTTTTTTTTTTGTAATTTAGTTTAGTTAATTTAATTGTATTTTTAGATAGATGTTTGTAGTTTATTAAATTTATTGATAGTGTAGGTGTATTTGTAACTTAGGTTAGGATTTATTTTACAGGTAATTGGGTAATTATTTTAACTAGGTAGATATTAAATAGTTAATAACTATTTAATAGCTATTATACCTAGTTAAAATAATTAACAATTTACCTGTAAAATAAATATTAACCCTAACATATCTACAATGTAATTATTAATTATATTGTAGCTATCTTAGGGTTTATGTTATAGGTAAGTATTTAGATTTAAATAGGAATATTTTAGTTTATAAATGAATTAGATTAATTTAGTTAGGGTTAGATAGAGTTAATATAGTTAATATAAATACTATAGTAACTATATTAACTATATTAACCCTAATATAATTAGGGTTAATATAGTTAATATATATAATGTAATACCTATATTAACTATAATATACTTAGGGTTAATATAGATAATATAGCTGGTGGCGGGGTAGGTAGATTAAATAAGGGATTAATCATTTTAATAGAGATGGCGGCGGTGTAAGTGGCTTACATTAGGGGTTAATAATATTAATATAGCTGGCGGCGGTATAGGGGGATTAGATTAGGGGTTAATAATTTTTATATAGGTGGCGGCGGTGTAAGGGGTCAGATTAGGGGATAGATAAGGTAGATGACAGCGGTGTAAGGGGTTCTAATTAGGGGATAGATAAGGTAGATGGCGGCGGTTTTAGGGGCTCACAGTAGGGGGTTGGTTTATGTAGATGGCGGCGGGGTCCGGGAGCGGCGGTTTAGGGGTTAATAACTTTATTAGGGATTTCGGGGGGGGGGGATCGCGGTTGACAAGTAGATAGACATTGCGCATGCGTTAGGTGTTAGGTTTATTTCAGCAGATCGCGGTTGACAGGGAGATAGACATTGCGCATGCGTTAGGTGTTAGGTTTATTTTAGAAGATCGCAGTTGACAGGGAGATAGACATTGCGCATGCGTTAGGTGTTAGGTTTATTTTAGCAGCCAGTTTAGGGAGTTACGGGGCTCCAATAGTCAGCGTAAGGCTTCTTACGGCTGCTTTTTGTGGCGAGGTGAAAATGGAGTAAGTTTTCTCCATTTTCTCCACGTAAGTCCTTACGCTGCATATTGGATACCAAACTGCGCGGGTTTGGTATACCTGCCTATAGCCCAAAAAACTACGGGCGACGGCAGAAATATACGCGCGTAACTTCTAGGTTACGCCGTATATGTGATACCAAACCCGCGCAAATATTGGCGTCACCGGCTTTTGCGGGCAACGATTTTTATCGGATGGACCCCTAAGCTGGCTACAATGTAACTATTAGTTATATTGTAACTAGCTTAGGGTTTATTTTATAGGTAAGTATTTAGTTTTAAATAGGAATAATTTAGTTAATGATAGGGATTAGCCACACATCCATTTTACTTGCTGGGGTGTATTTAATTGTTTACAAATAGCTACTTTACTTTTCTTTTGTCATTTGAAATAGCCGCTGTTACCTGTTGAAACCACCAACTGTACGTATTGAATTAATACTGTAGTCCTGGATATAGAAAGCTATGCAAACAAGAACCAGCATCAGAAATACACCTCCCAGCATGGTCCATTTGAAAGTGTGTTTGTGCAGCAGCTTTGAATACAATAAATTCAGCTGCTTGACTGATTATACTGTCTGTTCAGGTTAAATAAATGAAGTACCATACAAAGTTACTATTTGCTTACCAAGTATTTTAAATAATTACACAATAGATGTGTGATTCACATTAAACAAGATCTGGCAAAGAAAAAGTCATTTTTTTAAATCAAGATCAATGCCTTTGTTTAAAGAAAATAGTATATTTTAATAGCTTTGCTAATTAATTTCACTACAAAATGTTAGCAGAAAATAAATGGTGAGGTGTCTTAATAGCTATGAACACAAAATAGATATTGATGCTTAATAAAAGCAATAAAAGAAAGCAGAATAACTACATACATTTATTAAAACAAGGTTAGTGGTGTGTTTCTTAATGAAACAAGAGACATATAAATATATATAATCAGTATTATTTATATATTTCATATTGGTGATGCTTAATTAAAAATTCAGTGTCTTGGTATGCAATGGCAGGTACTAGAGGTGGATCCAGGACTTTGAGGCCCTGATATTCAAAACCTCTCTGCACAGGTGAGATGATCTAAAATGATTCTCCAGCACTGCGAGATCTCTAGTGAAATTTTCACAAGGCAGATTCTGCTTTACTTTTTCAAGGGGTGTTCCCTGGATTTCTGTATGTGAAGGAGAGACAAGAGCAATATAGCATTGCATGGAATTAGAGTTCTGCTGCATTTTACAATTTGTGCTTTCTATTTTATATCACTTTACACTTCTGATTAAATTGTATTACATTTAAACTTTGCACTTTCTATTTTATATTTTATTTTGTGTACTTCTCTACTGTATTTAAGGATTTTTGCAAATTCTGATTATAGGCAGAACTCACTGAATTTTCTAAGGCCTAGATTTGGAGTTTGGCGGTAGCCGTGAAAACCAGCGTTAGAGGCTCCTAACGCTGGTTTTAGGCTAACTCCGGTATTTGGAGTCACTCAAAAAAGGGTCTAACGCTCACTTTTCCATACCGCAGATCCCCTTACGTAAATTGCGTATCCTATCTTTTGAATGGGATTTTTCTAACTGCGGTATTTAGAGTCGCAGAAAAAAGTCAGTAGTTAAGAGCTTTCTGGGCTAACGCCGGTTCATAAAGCTCTTAACTACTGTACTCTAAAGTACACTAACACCCATAAACTACCTATGTACCCCTAAACCGAGGCCCCCCCACATCGCCGCCACTCGATTACATTTTTTTAACCCCTAATCTGCCGACTGCCACCTACGTTATACTTATGTACCCCTAATCTGCTGCCCCTAACACCGCCGACCCCTGTATTATATTTATTAACCCCTAATCTGCCCCCCACAACGTCGCCGCCAGCTACCTACAATAATTAACCCCTAATCTGCCGACCGCAAAGCGCCGCCACCTACATTATAGCTATGTACCCCTAATCTGCTGCCCCTAACACCGCCGACCCCTATATTATATTTATTAACCCCTAATCTGCCCCCCTCAACGTCGCCTCCACCTGCCTACACTTATTAACCCCTAATCTGCCGAGCGGACCGCTACTATAATAAAGTTATTAACCCCTAATCCGCCTCACTAACCCTATCATAAATAGTATTAACCCCTAATCTGCCCTCCCTAACATCGCCGACACCTAACTTCAATTATTAACCCCTAATCTGCCGACCGGAGCTCACCGCTATTCTAATAAATGTATTAACCCCTAAAGCTAAGTCTAACCCTAACACTAACACCCCCCCTAAATTAAAAATAATTTTAATCTAACGAAATCAATTAACTCTTATTAAATAAATTATTCCTATTTAAAGATAAATACTTACCTGTAAAATAAATCCTAATATAGCTACAATATAAATTATAATTACATTGTAGCTATTTTAGGATTAATATTTATTTTACAGGCAACTTTGTAATTATTTTAACCATGTACAATAGCTATTAAATAGTTAAGAACTATTTAATAGCTACCTAGTTAAAATAATTACAAAGTTACCTGTAAAATAAATCCTAACCTAAGTTACAATTAAACCTAACACTATACTATCATTAAATTAATTAAATAAAATACCTATAATTACCTACAATTAAACCTAACACTACACTATCAATACATTAATTAAATACAATATCTACAAATAACTACAATGAAATAAACTAACTAAAGTACAAAAAATAAAAAAGAACTAAGTTGCAAAAAATAAAAAAATATCTACAAACATAAGAAAAATATTACAACAATTTTAAACTAATTACACCTACTCTAAGCCCCCTAATAAAATAACAAAGACCCCGAAAATAAAAAATGCCCTACCCTATTCTAAATTAATAAAGTTCAAAGCTCTTTTACCTTACCAGCCCTGAACAGGGCCCTTTGCGGGGCATGCCCCAAGAAGTTCAGCTCTTTTGCCTGTAAAAAAAAAACATGCAATACCCCCCCAACATTACAACCCACCACCCACATACCCCTAATCTAACCCAAACCCCCCTTAAATAAACCTAACACTAAGCCCCTGAAGATCATCCTACCTTGTCTTCACCTCACCAGGTATCACCGATCCGTCCTGGCTCCAAAATCTTCATCCAACCCAAGCGGGGGCTGGCGATCCATCATCCGGTGGCTGAAGAGGTCCAGAAGAGGCTCCAAAGTCTTCATCCTATCCGGGAAGAAGAGGCGATCCGGACCGGCAACCATCTTGATCCAAGCGGCATCTTCTATCTTCATCCGATGACGACCGGCTCCATCCTGAAGACCTCCACCGCGGACCCATCTTCTTCCGGCGACGTCCAACTGAAGAATGACGGTTCCTTTAATAGAATGCGAGCTCAATCTGATTGGCTGATTGGATCAGCCAATCAGATTGAACTTGATTCTGATTGGCTGATTCCATCAGCCAATCAGAATATTCCTACCTTAATTCCGATTGGCTGATAGAATCCTATCAGCCAATCGGAATTCGAGGGACGCCATCTTGGATGATGTCCCTTAAAGGAACCGTCATTCTTCAGTTGGACGTCGCCGGAAGAAGATGGGTCCGCGGTGGAGGTCTTCAGGATGGAGCCGGTCGTCATCGGATGAAGATAGAAGATGCCGCTTGGATCAAGATGGTTGCCGGTCCGGATCGCCTCTTCTTCCCGGATAGAATGAAGACTTTGGAGCCTCTTCTGGACCTCTTCAGCCACCGGATGATGGATCACCAGCCCCCGCTTGGGTTGGATGAAGATTTTGGAGCCAGGATGGATCGGTGATACCTGGTGAGGTGAAGACAAGGTAGGATGATCTTCAGGGGCTTAGTGTTAGGTTTATTTAAGGGGGGTTTGGGTTAGATTAGGGGTATGGGTTAGTGGGTGGTGGGTTGTAATGTTGGGGGGGGGTATTGTATGTTTTTTTTTTACAGGCAAAAGAGCTGAACTTCTTGGGGCATGCCCCGCAAAGGGCCCTGTTCAGGGCTGGTAAGGTAAAAGAGCTTTGAACTTTATTAATTTAGAATAGGGTAGGGCATTTTTTATTTTCGGGGTCTTTGTTATTTTATTAGGGGGCTTAGAGTAGGTGTAATTAGTTTAAAATTGTTGTAATATTTTTCTTATGTTTGTAGATATTTTTTTTATTTTTTGTAACTTAGTTCTTTTTTATTTTTTGTACTTTAGTTAGTTTATTTCATTGTAGTTATTTGTAGATATTGTATTTAATTAATTTATTGATAGTGTAGTGTTAGGTTTAATTGTAGGTAATTGTAGGTATTTTATTTAATTAATTTAATGATAGTATAGTGTTAGGTTTAATTGTAACTTAGGTTAGGATTTATTTTACAGGTAATGTTGTAATTATTTTAACTAGGTAACTATTAAATAGTTCTTAACTATTTAATAGCTATTGTACCTGGTTAAAATAAATACAAAGTTACCTGTAAAATAAATATTAATCCTAAAATAGCTACAATGTAATTATAATTTATATTGTAGCTATATTAGGATTTATTTTACAGGTAAGTATTTAGCTTTAAGTAGGAATAATATATTTAATAAGAGTTAATTAATTTCGTTAGATTAAAATTATATTTAATTTAGGGGGGTGTTAGTGTTAGGGTTAGACTTAGCTTTAGGGGTTAATACATTTATTAGAATAGCGGTGAGCTCCGGTCGGCAGTTTAGGGGTCAATAATTGAAGTTAGGTGTCGGCGATATTAGGGAGGGCAGATTAGGGGTTAATACTATTTATTATAGGGTTAGTGAGGCGGATTAGGGGTTAATAACTTTATTATAGTAGCGCTCAGGTCCGGTCGGCAGATTAGGGGTTAATAAGTGTAGGCAGGTGGAGGCGACGTTGTGGGGAGCAGATTAGGGGTTAATAAATATAATATAGGGGTCGGCGGTGTTAGGGGCAGCAGATTAGGGGTACATAGAGATAATGTAAGTAGCGGCGGTTTACGGAGCGGCAGATTAGGGGTTAAAAAATATGCAGGGGTCAGCGATAGCGGGGGCGGCAGAATAGGGGTTAATAAGTGTAAGGTTAGGGGTGTTTAGACTCGGGGTACATGTTAGGGTGTTAGGTGCAGACGTAGGAAGTGTTTACGCATAGCAAACAATGGGGCTGCGTTAAGAGCTGAACGCGGCTTTTTTGCAGGTGTTAGGTTTTTTTCAGCTCAAACAGCCCCATTGTTTCCTATGGGGGAATCGTGCACGAGCACGTTTTTGAGGCTGGCCGCGTCCGTAAGCAACTCTGGTATCGAGAGTTGAAGCTGCGTTAAATATGCTCTACGCTCCTTTTTTGGAGCCTAATGCAGCCTTTATGTGGACTCTCAATACCAGAGTTATTTTTATGGTGCGTCCAGAAAAAAGCCGGCGTTAGCTACACAGGTCCTTACCGACAAAACTCCAAATCTAGCCGTCAGAAAATGGGAGAAATTTGGAAATCCCATAGAGATGAGAAATGCCTTCCATAGAAAGTAATGAAGCTCTCTGGGATAGAAAATTTCATATGGGAGAGAGAAGGTAACTGGAGAACCAATGAGGCTGATATAAAGGCTCTGTTTGCATCAATTCAAAATTAAACTGAATTTTTTTCACCACAATTTAACTTGCTTTTGTCTATATTTTAGTATATATTACGTTTCTGTTAGTTAAAAAAAAGTGTATTATGAATTACGAGCAAACTTCACCTGCATACAGCTGGTGAGACAAATCAGTGAGATCAGCTTGTTTAAAATGCTTTGAAGCTCTCTCACAAGTCATGTGAAACTTTCTGACATGCCCAGGGAACTCCCCTGCTGAGCCCAGGGAACTGCCCGGTCCCTCCAACTTTCTGAAGCTGTCAGTTTTAGTTTGCAATGCAGCAAATTCAAGGTGCAATGTAATTTGTATATATAAACAGAAATGTACAAAGTATGATCCTAATTTGTTAAAGTAACACAGAAGTGTAACAAAACTCTCATATCACAGAGTGCTGTATTGCACTGGGCGTGTCTCTCCTTTATATAAAGAAATAATAGAGATCTTGCAGTACTGGAGTGTTCCACCCTTTTTCTTTTAAATATTTAGTAAGTTTAGCCCCGGTTATGTCTGAACTGAAATGTCTCTCCAAGCTGGAGTGAACTAAAGACTAAAAAAGCATATAACAAATAGGCGTATGGCACCCAAACTAATATTTACCACAAAGATAATTTAATTTAGTTAATTTAATTTAGAATCTTAGGTTTCTCCTGGAAATTAGACAGTTAAAGAAGGGATTAATGACTGTAGGAAGCCCTCTGATGTAGCCAGTATTTTGGCCCCTGCACCACTTAGAGGGAAATTAAACTCCATGCTTAAAAGTACCTGTTAGGAATGAGGGGGGCAGGTGATCATTTGGCTTATTACATACTTTTGATTTGCAGGATCATTAAAAAAAACCTTTCTGACCCTATAAAACACAGAGGGGCATTTTGGACACACATTGTGGTGAAAGGGAACCCCTTACTTGGTAGGTATGTATATATATATTGGTATAGAAATATATAGTACCAAAATACCATCAGATATATGTAGAAATGTGTATATTTGAATAACTAGAACATATTCTGCTATGTGAAGAACATTGGAATGTATATATAGATGATTATATATAATGAAGGTGTATATAAAAGCTCAATGTTAAAGTCCTCTGCATGTCTTTATTTTCTAACACCTGAGACCTCATATCTTTGAGCCCTTATAACTTTTTTGTGCAATCATTTTTTTATGATAATATTTATTTGGTTGTTTTATCATAAGTGTAACTTAACTTTACTTTTAATGTAGTTTTGTTGTGCTTTGTGACACTTTTTTGTCTTGCTAAACAGAGTTTTGAGGTTGCGCTATCCTGACAAGCGTTAAATTCAATTGCACTCAAGCAATCAAATTTACTTTCAACTTGTAACATCCAAAGCACTCAAACAGCCATGATAAACCCTATGCGCTTTCACGTAACTGTTAGTATGCCACTACTACTCTGGCCCTATATGGGGCATAGTCCTTCCCGTGAGATTCATTTTGAGTGACTAATCTTAAATTAATCCCATGCCTATTTCTTTTTTATTCTGACCTTTCTTTATGACAGATCTTCCTCCCGTATCAGCAAGAATGAAAGATTATGCAATGTAGTAGTCTTTTCCTTACCTCTCTTCTTCTACCTTTGGCTCCTCTTGATTGGAAGAGATTGTGCTTTATAAATAACGCTTAATTTCACCTCTAATGATATGGTGAGTTTCATGATATGGCTGGCAAGCATGAATTATAGATATATATTTTAAAAATGACATAATAAAAAATCATGTGCATTAACTGATAATTTAACTATGTAGGTATGGTCCCTTGTGTAAAGTGTAGTGCTTTAAAAAAATGCACTAAACACAAAATGAATACATTTAAAATTACTTTCACACTTTTATAAATACTATCTGATAAAAATTAGTCATATAGATATTAAAAAAAATTATAAGGGTTAAAAGTTATATGGTATATAACAAGGTGTTTGACTGAAAAGGGCTATATAGTATATATTCTATATATACATGCATGTATGCATCCTATAATTTCAAAGGCCACGTGTGTTTGTCCAAAGCTGTCATGCGCAGTAGAGACTGCGCAAGGACAAACACACCTGGCCTTCAACAAACTGACCTGGCACCAGATCCGTGAAGGGGGCGAGCCTGGCCGGGCATGAAGAGGGCGGGGCCAGTCAGTTGTGACGGGGGCCGGGCCGGGTGGGCGTGGCGGGGAGGGGACGGGTGGGAGTAACCTTCTGCCGTAAGAGAGAGCGCACAAGAGAGAGGATATTGAGCAAAAGAGGGGGGAGATAGAGCAAAAGAGATGGGTGAGAGAGAGCAAATAGAGGGACGAGAGAGTGCAAAAGAGAGGGGGAGAGAGAGTGCAAAAGAGAGGGGGAGAGAGAGAGCGCAAAAGAGAGGGGGAGAGAAAGAGTGCAAAAAAGAGGGGTGGAAAGAGAAAGCACAAAAGAGAGGGGGGAGAGAGCGCAAAAGAGAGGGGGAGAGAGAAAAGGCAAAAGAGAGGGGGAGAGAGAGAGCACAAAAGAGAGGGAGAGAGAGAGAGCGCAAAAGAGAGGGGGAGAGAGAGAGCGCAAAAGAGAGGGGGAGAGAAATAGTGCAAAATAGAGGGGTGGAAAGAGAAAGCACAAAAGAGAGGGGGGAGATAGAGCAAAAGAGAGTGGGGAGAGAGAACAAGCAAGAGAGGGGGAGAGAGAGAGAGAGAGAGAGCAAAAGAGAGGGTAAAAAGAGAGAGCAAAAGAGAGGGGGGGGCATAGAGCAAAAGAGAGGGGGAGAGAGAGAGAAAAGAGAGGGGGAGTGAGAGAGCATAAGAGAGGAGGGAGAGATAGAGCAATAGAGAGGAGGGAGAGAGAGCAATTGAGAGGTGGGAGAGAGAGAGCAAAAGAGAGGGGGAGAGAGAGAGCAAAAGAGAGGGGGAGAGAGAGAGCAAGGGGTGGGACTGCTGTACTGCAAAATATGGCCCATGTACACAGACTTTAGGATTAATATATATATATATATACAGATACTCGTCGACTTACGACCGCGTTACGTTCTGACCTTCCGGTCGTAAGACGATTTGGACGTAAGTCGGACAAAATATATGGCATGTAAATAATATGGTCTATTTTGTGATGTGTTGGGCTGACATTTCATGATTAATAATAACAATAACACCAGAGTTGTTTTAAATTAAATTCCTTTACTAATACAGTATCATCACAGTATGAATAATAAAATAGCCTTTACTATACTGTACCTGTACTGTGCAAATAATAACATAACATTTACTGTGCAAATACTATTACTGTACTGACATTTACTGTACTGTACCTATACTGTACTGTAATAAAATAACATTTTTTTTTGTACTCTACCTGTAGTACTATGCAAATAATAACTTAACATTTACTGTACCTCTACAGTAGTTTGCAGGAACTTTAACACTTATTTTACTTTAAACTTTTAAGAAAAGTAACTGAACTTAAATTTTTCTTTTACTGTACTTTTACAGTTATGTCATCAGAGTTACAGTATTATCATCTTGGTGAGTTGAGGCTGGAGGGGTTTCAGATGCAGTGTTCTTTTCAAAAAACATGCTGAGCTTTGTTTGACGCGTTTGTTTCTTTTTCTCCTCATAGATTTCACGATAGCCACGCACAGCTTCCTGAATTTGACGGTCAACCTTGTTAAATCTTTCAACATTCTGGTCCATGTTTTCAAAACAGGAGACAGCTTTATTTAGCAATGTAAAGCCTTCAGCCAACCCCTTTGCAGTGAATTTCTTCTCTGGCTCTTCTTCTTCTTTGTCTTCTTCCTCTCTCCTATTTTCCTCTGCAACTCTCTCTGCTTCCAGTTCTATTAGATCTTCATTTGAAAGTTCTTTTGACTCATAATCTAACAGCTCTTCTACATCTTCCACTTCACATTCCAATTCAAGATTGTTTGCAAGTCTTACAATGTTTTCTCGAATTTCATCGAGCTCTTCCTCTGTTTCAAATCTCTCAAATCTGGTCACATATCGTTTTAGGCACTTCTTCCAAATTCCATTCATGCACTTTTCTGTTACATCCTCCCACGCTGCTGCAATATTTTTTATGCACTGAAGAATGTTATAACTTTTCCAAAAATCACGCAATGTTATGTCATCATCAGCATCTGTAGCAGCTATGGCTTGGGCGAATGTAGATCTGAGGTAATATGCTTTAAACGTGGCAATTGCCCCTTGGTCCATAGGTTGAATGAGTGGTGTTGTGTTAGGTGGCATATAAACCACTTTTACATCAGGATTAAGGTCACCCAGGTGTGGTGGATGTCCAGGTGCGTTGTCTAAAATCATTAAAATTTTGAACTGGATTACTTTCCCTAAGCAATATTCACGAACTTGGGGAATGAAACAGTTAACAAACCAGTCTGTGAACAATGCCTGAGTCATCCACGATTTAGCATTTGACCGGTAATACACAGGCAGCGTGTGCTTATTAATGTTTTTAAATGCACGTGGGTTTTCTGAGAGATAGATAAGAAATGGCTTAAGCTTAAAACCAACAACGTTTCCTCCAAGTAACAAGCTTACCCAATCCTTGAATGCTTTAAATCCTGGCATGGTTTTTGATTCTTGGTGAATGTATGTGCGCTCAGGCATCCGTTTCCAGAACAGACCCGTTTCATCAACGTTGAATATTTGTTCAGGTAAATACCCTCCCTCTTGGATTAATTCATCCAAAGTGTCAATGAACTTTGCAGCGGCTTCTGAATCTGCACTTGCTGCTTCTCCTGAAACCCGCACATTATGCAGACTGAATCTTCTTCTAAAACGTTTAAACCATCCAGTGCTTGCCTGGAAATTCTCTTTGTAATCCTCACCAGCTTTCTCCTTTAAAGTCTCAAACAAACTTTTAGCCTTCACCTGAATTGTTAGAAGGCTTATGGGTGTACGTTTTTGTATTTGATCTTCTATCCACAACATTAATATTTTCTCTATTTCATGAATGGGCCCTTGACGTTGTTTTGTTATTATTGTTGATTTCATTGGTGCGGAACCTTTTACAGCTTCACGTATGCGTTCCTTGTCCTTAATGATTGTGGAAACTGTGGAATGCGACAGTTTCATATCACGGGCAATCGCATTCACTTTTTTACCTTCGTCATACTGCTTTATTACTTTCATTTTTAACTCCAAATCAAGAGCTTTCCTCCTCTTCTTTGTAGCCTCTTTGCCACTACACGGTACCGGCCTTTTGGACTGCGACATGGTCAGACCCATACAAAGGCTGCTGCTTACAGTCACTTCTCATCACACACAAGCACCGCCTTTGCGCACACAAGCACTGTCTTGCCTTTACGCACATACGCAAATAAGCATCACCCTCAGTGCGACCAATGGTCGTAAGTACCGCCTTTGCGACCGATGGTCGTAAGTACCGCCTTTGCGCACACAAGCACTGCCTTGCCCCTTTACGCACATACGCAAATAAGCATCACCCTCAGTGCGACCGATGGACGTAAGTACCGCCTTTGCGCACACAAGCACTGCCTTGCCCCTTTACGCACATACGCAAATAAGCATCACCCTCAGCGCGACCGATGGACGTAAGTACCGCCTTTGCGACCGATGGTCGTAAGTACCGCCTTTGCGACCGATGGTCGCAAGTACCGCCTTTGCGCTCTTCAGTGCGACCGATGGTCGTAAGTACGGATGGCCGTAAGTCGCATAGGTCGTAAGTCGACGAGTATCTGTATATATATATATTTAAATATATATATCTATATATGTACTGTATGTGTGTACATATGTATTTATGTATTTTACTGTATATATAATAAACAAATTTCACATTCCAATGTTCTTCACATAGAAAATAATGTTATATATATATATGATAAACTTAATGTAAAATAGATATCTATACATAAATATCTATATCAAAATAATATGAGTATTGCAGTATGCAGTAAAACCTTTTTTTATTGGACTAACATTACATAGTAAAAGACAAGCTTTTTGAGAGTTATTTCTCTTCCTCAAGTCTGAAGCAAGCCCTCAGGACATAAGGAAAAGTGGCAGCTCTTGAAAGCTTGTCTTTTACTATGTAATGTTATTCTAATAAAAAAGATATTACTGTATACTGCAATACTCTAGTTATTTTTGATATTCAACTACTGGACTAATACAGCTGCTACAATCTATATCTATAGGAATAAATATATAGATAAAGGTATATACAGATATATGAATACAAGGAGAGGTGCTGCAGCAAATAAACCTTAATCCACTCGAAGACATAAAAGTTCCAAAATGTATTTCAAAAGATTAAAAGCATATAACTGCTATTACAGAACACATAAAATTACCTGGTTGTGCGGACAAGATCCAAAGCAGACGCGTTTCGTGTGCATGCACACTTAGTCACTGTATAATTGTTGACTAGTCCGCTCCTTACTTTAATTAAAAAAATAAAAAAAATATTTCCCAATTGTTCAATATCTGTTTATCAACCTTATGACGGCTCAAAGGATATCCTAATACATACATGTTAATGTCCACATGCATTTAAAACATCATATTACATCAAAAGACAATTGTAACAATTTAGAAATAATTTCCAACAAACTGTTAATTAAGGAAATAGTATGCAAGTAAAAAAATGCCTGCTTGAAAATAATAAATACAAGAAATTTGAAACACTCAATGGGATACGTATAAAAGTAAAACTTAATTGTTACATATAGTAAACCAGGTCATGTAGTAAATACTTCTTATAGCCCTGTACATTACTGATTCATAATGCGATATTAATAATTGCATACATTTAGTTTGCTTACCACTAAGTACATAGGTATTTCTACGCAATGTCATTTTTCCACAATTTGATTTTTACTGCATGTCACCAAACCTCAAGTTGGACAGGAAGAAGCAATGACACTAAAACGTACTATACATGATATAAGGATAGCGTATTCTATATGAGATTTTTTACACATCCTTCAATTATTTCCTTACAAAATATATTAAGCTTAGTACTAAGAAACTGGAACTTAATACTATTAAGATACATAGTTAATGATATGTTATCAAGATTTTTCAAGATAAGTAGAAAATGAATACCCTCTCTTAAGTGAAGAGATCCAACTTTCTTCTCATATTGAGTCCCTGAGTACTACTGGTTTTCAGAGAGAAAATCCAGAATACTTCTCTCTTGTTTAATTTTTCCTCCCTGTTTCCACCTCTCTTCCAGGCTGGAACGTGGTCAATACCTTGTATAGCTAGCATGCTAACATCTGAATTATGCAATGATTTAAAATGCCTGGCCACTGGGGTGTCAGAGACATCATGCACTATTGATAGTAAATGTTCTAAAAACCTATCTTTTATATGCTGTTTAGTTTTTTCTAAGTATTGTTTTTTGCATAAGAGGCATGTTAGTAGATACACCACATGAGTGGTTGAACAGTTTATATAATAATTTATTTTATGTTCAAATTGTGTAACACTAGATCTAAAAGTATTCCTTTCAGATACATGGTTACAGGTCTTACATATATTTTTTTCTGCTTTTAAAAAAGCCTTTCCTTCCCTTTAACCAAGTTTTATTAGTTTCAATGGGTAAATCAGATGGAGATAGATAATTGGCCAATGTTTTGCCTTTTTTGACACAAATTCACACCCATCTTGAACTATTTCTTTGATAATTGGATCAGTGTATAGAATGGGGATAGTTTCTTTAATAATATTACAGATTTTGTTATATTCCATACTATAGGTGGTAATGAACTTAAAGGGACACTATACCCAAACATTTTCTTTCATGATTAAGGTAGAGAATACAATTTTAAACAACATTCCAATTTACTTCTTTTACCTAATTTGCTTCATTCTTTAGATATACTTTAATGAAGAAATACGGTGAACCAATCACAGGAGGCATCTATGTGCAGCTACCAATCAGCAGCTACTAAGCATATGTAGATATGCTTTTCAGCAAAAAATATCAAGAGAATGAAGAAAAATAGATAATAGAAGTAAATTAGAAAGTTGTTTATAATTGTATGCTCTTTCTAAATCATGAAAGAAAAAAACTGGGTTTCATGTCCCTTTAAGTTTTTGTTTTTTGTTTGTATTAGTTTGTTTTGAGATAGTGTTTTTATATTTGAGAAGCTCCTCTTTAGTAATATCCTCTATACTTTCTCTGGCTTTAATCAAACATTTTCTTCATATCCTCTCTTTCAATCTAGTGGTAATTATTTCTGATTGTGTTAGATAATAATTATGTTTGGTACAGTTCCTTTTTGCTCTTATGTACTCCCCTTTCAGTATTCCTTAGTATTGCTGGCAGTGGGCTTCCTATAAAGAGTAGTGTCAATTGTTTTCCATCTGCATTAGCATTAATTGTTAAATCTAAAAAAAATATTGATCTGGAATCGTTCCCCCAAAAGTTTAATGTCACATGTTTTGTCATTTAGATATTCACAGAAGAGGTCTGCTTCATCAGAATCTCCTTAAAATTGTTTTAAAAAAATCATCTATATATCTATAGAAGTGTTTGATTATATCCCTGAATGGGTTCTTGTCACCAAAGATGTAGAACAGCTCTAACCAACCCATAAATAGGTTGGCATAGGAAGGGACAAACTTGGCCCCCATTGCTGTTCCCCGTCTCTGGAGAAAAATTCACTCCCAAACATAAAAAAGTTATGTGTTAGTAGATACTTGATTGCTCTGAGTAATAATGTTTTGGTAGTGGGTTTATATTTACTGTAGGAGTAAAAAATGAACTCCAGAGCTGTCATACCTTTTTCATGTTGAATACACGTATATAGAGACGCTACATCTACCACTAAAAATCTGTAGCCAGACTTCCATTTCACTTTATCCAAATTTGTTAGTAATGCTGTGGTGTCATGTATGTAACTTAGAATGACCTTAACTAGTTGCTGCAAATAGGTATCAATAAGGTCAGAGGGGTAAGGGGTTCATTCAGAGATTTTATTCCAGCAATTATTGGATGCCCGGGTGGGCTGACCGGGTCTTTGTGTATTTTCGGAAAGTAATGGAAAATAGGGGTAACTGGGTACTGTGGTATATATTTTGTTGATTTACTGATTATATTGTTGTGCCTGTCCATAAGTATAATACCTACTATTTTGTTTTTATATTGTTGAGTAAGATTGGCTTTTAGTTTGCAATATACTTCTCTGTCATTTAGCTGTCTCTTTGCTTCAGCAATATAGTCTGCTTTATTCAAAATGACCACATTCCCTCCCTTGTCGGAAGGTCTGATCATAGTATTTTCATTATCTGTTAATGTTTTTAATGCTTGTCTTTCTTTATATGTTATTAGGGTACTTTCTTGTTTTCTTTAAATTAGTGTCACTAAGTGTACTTAATTTGTCTTCTGGGTAAAATGTACTCTTCTTTTTTAGATTATCATATTTTACTTCCTTTTCTTTAACTAAATCTGAAGATTCATTAGTACCTTCCCCCGCTAGTTCTTGTAGATCTCTCACAGTACATAATTCAGAAAAAGACAACATTTTATTTCCCTGTATGCATTGATCATCCTGTTTCTAAATGACAACACATGTGGCATTAAACTTTTGGGGGAACATGATTCCAGATCAATACATTTTTTAGAATTAACAATAAATGCCAATGCAGATAGAAAAACAATTGACACTACTCTTTATTGGAAGCCCACTGCCAGCAATACTATTTTACAATTTGACTCATGCCATCCCAGACATTTTCTAAAAGGAATCCTGAAAGGGGAGTACATAAGAGCAAAAATGAACTGTACCAAACATGATGATTATCTAACACAATCAGAAATTATTACCACTAAATTGAAAGAGTCTTGATAATATATCTTTAACTATGTATCTAAATAGTATTAAGTTCCAGTTTCTTAGTACTAACCTAATATCTTTTGCAAGGAAATATTTGAAAGATGTGTAAAAAATCTCATATAGAATACGCTATCCTTATAACATATACGTTTTAGTGTAATTT
Organism: Bombina bombina; assembly: GCF_027579735.1. Taxonomy (NCBI): domain Eukaryota; kingdom Metazoa; phylum Chordata; class Amphibia; order Anura; family Bombinatoridae; genus Bombina; species Bombina bombina. The sequence goes on from NC_069500.1 coordinate 284,801,874, forward strand.
CTTCTTCCTGTACATCTTAAGGTTTAGTGACATGGAGTAAAAATTAAATTGTGGGAAAATTACATTGCGTAGAAATACCTATGTACTTAGTGGTAAGCAAACTAAATGTATGCAATCGCATTATGAATCAGTAATGTACAACTCTATAAGAAATATTTACTACATGACCTGGTTTACAATATGTAACAATTAAGTTGTACTTTTATACATATCCCATGGAGTGTTTCAAATTTCTTGTATTTATTATTTTCAAGCAGGCAGTTATTGACTTGCATACTATTTCCTTAATTAACAGTTTGTTGGAAATTATTTCTAAATTGTTACAATTGTCTTTTGATGTAATATGATGTTATTAAAATGCATGTGAACGTTAACATGTATGTATTAGGATATCCTTTGAGCCATCATAAGGTTGACAAACAGATATTGAACAATTGGGTAATATGTCTTTAAAATTTTGAAATAAAGTAAGGAGCGGACCGGTCAACAATTATGCAGTGATCAAGTGCGCATGCGCACGAAACACATCTGCGTTGGATCTTGTACGCACAACTGGTTGATTTTATGTGTGCTGTTAAAGCAGTTATATGCTTTTAACCTTTTTAAATACATTTTGGAACTTTTATATCTTCGAGTGGATTAAGGTTTATTTGCTGCAGTACGCCTCTCCTTGGATTTATGTTGTTTAACATGGTGGACTCTCCTGTGGTTGCACTGGCTGTAATCCTATCCACTACACCCACTCTCCATTGTGCCGTGGTGGGAGATGAGAGAGGTATTTTCCTCCAGCTGATTTGAACTGTTACATTGGTGATTCTTAAGTGCGCTTTTTTACGCAGTTGCTACTTTGTATCCTATATACAGATATATATATATATATATATATATATATATATATATATATATGCATTTACAATAAAAATAAAAGAACATTGGAATGTGAATTATTCATGACTTCTGTTGGGTTAGCCTGCGATCGATAGGAGTTTTTTTTTCTGCGCTCCCCATTTGGCTAATGCGCAACAGGTTTTGCGTGAGTGATAGCACTAAATAGCGCACCACTTGTAATCTGGCCCTATATGTGTTAATAAAGATTATTCATTTTATGGATACATTACATAACACAGCATACATGATTCTAGAGAATTTTTTTCAAAAAATATTATAACAAATCTAGGGTGATACAATGGTTTAGAACAGCTGGAAAGAATGAGTAATAAAGCAGAAACAAAACATTAGAAGGGGATGTGTTTTGTTTAAAAACAGGTCTGAGATTTTCTGAATTTGTAAAAAGTTTGAAATCATTAATGGTTATTACACAGAAGTGTGACACTATACAAATAAATGTGCTTTTGCAAGCTAGTGTTACTTTAAATATTAGCAGTATTTAATTTTTAAAAGATTCCTATAAAATCAGCAAAACATTTCAACTACTTAATAAATATAAAATAAGCCCTCAAAAGAGGATTCTATTAACTAAAAAACCAAATCTAGTATCCACACACTTCAGAGATTGTTGAAAGAAGCACTAAAATAAATTTGCACATCAGGGATTTGTCAAGAAGTGCTGACAGATCTTTGCTATGGAAAGAACAAGCAACCGGTTGTGTATTGGTTGACTTGCAAGAGAATGAGAGAGACACTGACAATAGAATATTACCAAGTTCCAGATAATCTTGTTAAAAAATGTTCATATGCCTTGTAGAAAGTATCTGTGGTTATTTGTACTCTAAAAAACTCTGTATTCAAAATATTAATTCACATAGAACTAATAACTTTAATTGCATCAATGGACGACTGTTCTCCATCAATTAAGCGTTAAAAAAAAAAATGCAAATATGCGGAAGAGGGGTAAAAAAAAAAAAAATACAGACCATCAAAAGAGGATTCTTCTGAACTATATATTTGTATTGTAAGCTGCAAAAATTGAATTTGCCTTATATTGTTTATCTACACTAACTAAAGTACAGACACTGAGAGGTTTTAACAATAAATATAACATTTTTTAAATGATTTTATCTACATGGTGTATTAAAGCTGGCTATTCAGTATAAATACTTAAATTATTTAAATTAAATTGCTGCTACTTCACACACACACACACACACAATAAATAAAAAAATGACCTTTTTATGCATATGTTAGCAAATTTAAATACAGAAGCAAAAGTCTTCTTTAATAAAATGGTTTTAATAATAAAATAATTGGACAAACTTTTATATTGGTGAAGCAATACTCTTTAAAGGGACAGCAATATTGTAGCTCTGAAAATTGTGGATTTGGGCAGTGTAAGGGCTTAGCCTGGAATGAATCGAATAGTTGAGGCCCTTATTGAAGTGAGCTGCCTATCTCTATCTATTGGGTTCTTGTAAAGCACGGCTATTCACCCGTAAGGGGAAAGGGGTTGTACTCCTTTGTATAAATGCTCAGGGTTGTAAGGCCTCTACCTCATCTCATCTGCATCCTGAAGTCTGTTCCCCTTCCTCCCTGATGCGGTTGGCAATCGGGTCAGTTAGGCTGCCATTAAAGTTTCCTTAGTTATTCTTGTGCCCTCATGCTTAGTTGAACTAGAGGTGGTAAGACCAGAATGGTAATTTTTTGCTCCCCTTAGCAGGTCATGTTTTTACTACTCGACCTCCTGACCTCCATAAGGTTAGAGTTTGCACTACTTACATCCTAGCTAGGTTTGGTTTGGTCTCAGGCTATTGACTATCCGATTGACGGCCATTAGGAGGGGTTATGTTCCCAGGACCAAGCTTAGGGGTGCTCCTCCTACAGTGGTTTGATGGAAGATCTAGGATGAACAGCATTGTTTGCTATCAGTGGTTGTAGCCAGGCTCCGCCATGTGAACAGCCTGGGTCCAGATCTGCTTAGCATGGATTCTAATACTAGGGTCCCACTTGCCACCAGATTCTTTTACCTTTAATGTTAAGTTATTATTTGTTGCTGTTTTTGTATAATAAATATGACTGCGTTCTTAATCAATTCTCTATGTTTGTGTATTTATTGTTAGAAGGTATAATTAGGTAAAGTTTCAATCCCTTATGTAATTCTCAGAACTGGAAATACACATTGTAGACTTTATGCTAACTAAGTTACATATATTTTCCTAATTGGCTTCAGCAGATTATCGGTAAAACAATGCAGTGTATGCTAACATAATGACTGTGGCTGGCCTTTTTTTCTCCAGAAGCAGGCCTGAGTTGTGGTGGGTTATTGGCTCTTGAAAAACAAGTACAGCAAACAAGATGTTAATTTGTTTTTAACATGTATAGACCTGGCTGATATATTTGATATACTGATATTCTGTAGCAAGACAAAATGTTTTTTTTCTTCTTAAATGACAAGTTATTAACTGTTGCTGGCAGGCTAGCAACAGGCTCAATGCACACAAAATGTAATATTCAATTTAACTACAAGTTTGCATACTAGTAGACATTTTTAAGTTCTAAGAAAATACATTTTCCAGTGAAAGCACAGGCTGCAAAAACAGACCAAGCAGATTTGTAGATTTCTCAGAATATGTTTTAAACCATAACTGTTCCTGTCAGTTCAATGTCAACCATATCTGTCTCTTTACAATAGAAGAACATTTACCCCGTGCTGCTACAGTCCACTGCACGCTTTATAAAGATTACTGTTTCTAAGCCTATTTGTTTATTATTCCCCACTGTCAGTGTTCAGGGTTTGATGGGTGAGTGCCAGCCATGAAAACATGTATTTTTTTTAAAGTGGTTTAATGTCTGATTAAACTTGATCATTTTAAATGGGTGAAAATGCATTTGTAGTCAATTAAGCGCTATTTGCAATAAAAATGTTTTAAAAAATAACAAATATCAATACTTTTAATAAAGATACATATTACTGTGTTAAATTTAGGCAGCCCGCAGCCATACATGCCTAAAGAGCTGCATCCACAGCAGAAAGAGAAGAGTCACAGCGTACCTCCACGTGGGACACCAAGACTAAAGATTTCAATTTCGGTGTTTGCCGGGACCGGGTGTGGAGCAGAGTTGAGCTCCAGTAAGTCCCTTAAACTTTAACAGAGGAAGAAGTCTTCACATTCTTGTCTTCTCATTTTATAACCTGTCCATTCAACTCCATTCCTTCACAACCTCTTCCCTCTCTCTCTGCTTCTTTAACCCTTACACTAACTAATCGATTTAACCAGTCTCTCACCACTGGCATATTTCCTGATACATTCAAACATAAACTTACATACTGTTATATAATTCTGCACATAGAAGGCTCGCACGGAAACAAGGGGAACATTCGGCCCTTTTAAATAGACCCCTTTAAGTTCTTTGGAGCAGGGCGATCCTCCCTCTTTACTATTGACTATGCAATCTCTTACTTTAAAGCTACCTCGGATTACAATTGTTGCTCATAATTTGCCCTTATTTAACTTGCACTACCCATTTATTTGCTGCTCACTTCTCTGAATGCACTATGCACTTATTTGCACCATGCTGACAATTTACTGTCAGCATATAAAGACCCCCACTGCTTGGACTACTGTTCTTGCACACATTACACTTATATTGTACATATTTAACGCATTTTAAATTATTTTTCATTTACACATATTTACACTGTTCTTTAGTCATTGATACTATATTTTTTACAACATGTACATAGCCTAGTTATCTTTTTATCTTGTAATTCCCAACTGCACTCATTTTTCACACTTTATATTATTCTTTATACAAATTTGATTTGCTGCTCACTATTCTGATTTGCACTATGCACCTATTTGTACTATGCTGACTAATTATTGTCAGCACATACGAACCCTCACTGTGTGAATTACTGCTTTTGCACACATTACACTTATATTGCACATATTGAATGCATTTTAAACTTTTGGTTTACTTACCTACATATACAATATACTGTTCTCTAATTACCGATATTACATATGTTACAATGTTGGTATATACATCTAAGTCATTCCATCTTGTAACTACGACTGTACTAATTTTTGCACCTTATACTACTTCTTGTAATGTCTGGGTTAGATGCCTAATTACATTTTGTTGTCCTCACTTTTATAATTTGTGCAATGACAATAAAAGAATCTAATCTAATCTAATTTTGTTTAGTCTATTGTGTATTTTACAACACATCTTTTTCATTGTATACACCTCTCTTTGTACCCAGCATTATAGAATCTTGTTGTTCTATACAAATAAATAATAATAGTTGCAAACACTGCTTACATGAATACTTAAGACAAATGCTTGTTCCTAAGCTCCTATAAGCCTAATTTTACTCTTTAACCTCTTAAGGACATATGACAGAATTTTTCCGTCATAAAACAATTGAGCAAACTGAAAGCTGTGTCCTTAAAGGGTTAACAAAGGATACCAAAAGTAAAAAGCAAATTTGAAAATCAAAATAAACTAGAACATTTTATAAAACGGCACCAGCTACCTGTATCATGAACATTTATATTGTACTTTACTGACCTTGTATGGTTGAGACAGAGGTGGGTGCACATTTTCTTCTTATTAAACTCATAATTCCTGACCTTGTTATTGTTATTTCTATTTAAGTAAATATTAGCTGTTTTCTTTTGTGTTAATATCAACATACATCTTCTTATACAAAAGATTTGTGTTAAATAAATAAAATTCTATTTACCTACTAAATAAATATTATGCTTGTTGCAGTCTTATGGGTATTAAGTCCTTGTAAATAAATCTTCTACTGTCCCATCTTGTGACATAATTTGTGAACTGTTATAAGATGATATCCATGTTTACATTTGTGGAAAAGGGACAGTCAACTCAAATTTTGTTATTGTTTTAAAAGATAGAGAATCCTTTTATTACCCATCCCCCAGTTTTGCACAGAAAACACGGTTATATTAATACACTTTTTACCTCTGTGATTACCTTGTTTCTAAGCATCTTCTGACTGCCCCATGATCAGATGACTTTATCTATTGACTTGCATTTAAGCCAATTAGTGCTGTGTTGTTAGAATCAACAGGCGTCAGCACAATATTATCTATATGGCTCACATAAATTAGCTTCCCCTGTTGTGAAAAGCAAATACAAAAGCATGTGATCATGGGGCTGTCTTTAAGGACTTAGAAACAGACAGAAATTAAGAGGTTTAAAGGTTATAAAGTATGTTAATATAACCATGTTTTCTGTGCAAAGCTGGGGAATGGGTAGTAAAGGCATTATCTATCTTTTTAAACAATAACAATTTTTGTGTTGACTGTCCCTTTAACAGCAATACAGGAGATTTCAACAGAGTAGTAGATATACTTCTCACTGTACTACCCACTTGCCAAGAGAAAAAAAAAACTTGCAGGGTGGAAGTGGACAGCTGCAAGGTAAAATATAGAATATATATATATATGAATATAAAAGGTAACATTAAAATGTTTAAATTGTATTACTGCAAAGGCCCATGTGCATTTTCCCTCTGGTAAATCATATCTTTTCTCTCTCTCTCTCTCTCTCTCTCTCTCTCTCTCTCTCTCTCTCTCTCTCTCTCTCTCTCTCTCTATATATATATATATATATATATATATATATATATGTGTGTGTTCAGGGTTAAATATTCTTTGAATTGTGAGTCTAAGTATGTAATACACCTGATTAAATGTCAGTGTAGGGACATGTATATTGGAAAAATTGAGTGCATGCTCAAAGACAGGATAGCGATGTTCAGATGTAGCATAAAAACAGGCATACAAAGTGGTAGCACTGAAACACCTGTAGCCTGTTTTTATGCTACACACCTGTAGCCAGACACTTCCTTGAAAGGGGTCACTCAGTACCCATCTTACATTGTTGTCCAACAGATCAGGTCCCAACATTGAAAGGAGGGGAATATGAAAAATAATGTTACTCCAGAGGGAGCAAAGTGGATTTTTGAGTTGCATATAGTGTACCCTAGAGGTCTGAATTCATATTTGTCTTTGTCATGTCTTTGTTTGAATTAATTTTGTTCCATGGGTGATTGAGGTTTTTGTATATATTTTTTGTATATATTTGCATATACTGTATATATTATTTAACTTGTTTTACAATGAGTAACCCTGTGATACTTTGTTTCTTTTAGTAAGAAAAAGTAACAAGAAATGGAGCAAGGTCTGCAGTTTATACTTGTCACCACTAGATGGAAAAAGAATTGGAATGTATCACTGGGTGAGAATTTGAGTATTATTTTTTGTGAGTTTCTGGGGTATAAAAGGAAGGAAATGTGGGATTGTTTGTCATCTTGACAAAGGCCAAAGTGTGGGCTGTAACATTGGAATAAATTGATTGAGGTTACATCAAGTAAATGGACATCTATAAAGGGTGAATTCCAAGGTGAGTATTAACCACAGAAGTACTACACGTAGCACTGCCTATTTCTTGGTTTTATTTTTTCTGTTGAGGTGTATCTGGGAAATACACCTGTTTTCTTCTTGAACATGGCTTATATGGACTTCCTTATTGGATTAGAGAAATGTTATTGTATATCTGTTTTTTATTTATTTTTCACAATTGTTTCAAAGGATATGAAACTGCACTTTTTTTGTGTGTGATTCAGACAGAACATATTATTTTAAAAAAGTATTCAATTTACTTCTATTATCCACTCTGCTTTGTTCCCATGGTATTCCATGTTGAAGAGATGTCTTGGTAGGTGTCTGGAGCACGTAGAAAATAGTGCTGCCATCTATTCCTCTTGCAAATGGATAACATTTTTGCAAAACTGCTACTATATAGCTCTCCAGACACAAGCACACTCCTGAGTTTATGTCCCTGCTTTTCTACAAGATACAAAGAGAATGCAGAAAATTTGATACATTGCAAACAACAACCTTTTGGTGTCATGTCCCTTTAAATAGGATTATCAGATTTTTGAATGAAATCTTCATTGTTCTTTCAGACACACACACACACATGTATATATAGAACACTAGTCAGGGAGAAAGATACCACTAGATTTAACATTGGCCAGAGAAACAGGGGCAAACATCTCTGCCCCTGTCTGCCCTGGCTTCATGGCTAGCAGGCAGCAATACGCTGCTCACATTTACCATAGTACAAGAGGTGAAGTGTGCAACGCCAGTCCCTCATATGCTAGCAGGTGTTGTTAATTAACCCAGATGAAAAAGTCTGGGGTGATTGAGTTCTGCCACTATTCAGTCAGCGAAGTGGGTTAAGAAGCAGCTGTATGACAAGCGAGCCTGCAGTGGATCGCTCTTGTAGCTTCTTAAATGGAACCTTTAATATTATAGATAGGGAATAAAGGCACTAGTCCCTAATGCCCCAATTATTTTATATATATATATATATCTGCACCATCTACGTTCATTCTCCCTTACATAAGCCCTGCTAACCTTTACATCCCCCTCTTCCTCACATGCAACCACCAACTTATCCTCCCCCTTACACACAATCTCCTCACACTCTCACCCCCCTTTACCCCACACATTTTTCTTTACCTTTCACGCCCTCTAACTCATCTTTTTAGCAACCTTCCACTCACAATCTGCTCTTCCTCTCAATTGAACTTGCCCTCATACACCAGTTTCTTTTAATCACTTTAGCTGTCTATTCTCAAAAAACAGCTGCCTCCTCAACCTTTATTCCCACCTCCCTAATATCCCCTATCCTCCTCACTTTCTCACAGCTTCTTCTTCACCCTATTCACAGTCTGCTTCACACCTGCTTATTCCTCTGAGAACCTTATCATCAGATTTTTAAAGTTTTCTTGGTCTTCCAGTCCTTTTACTGTCCTTGATCTCTCCTGATTCTTCAACAATGTTATGTGTGATGTCATCAGGAATGTCATTAATGATGTCATGCAAAGCTCCCAAGGGACGAGTGGGGGCAGTTTAAGTTAGGAATTTCCTTGCTTTTACATGTTTGATAGAAAACTTATATATATAGAAACAAGACACAAGGTGGCACACAGTATAAAGGCTATACCTTTTATTAGAGCAACGTTTCAGGGCACCTGCCCCTTTCTCATGCTAATCACAAATACATACTATACAGAATTTATAGGCACAGCAATAAAATAGATGTTCAATCAACAAACATTTCAGAAATCCAGCACTTCAATCCTTAATAGGGTGCATACTGCAGTAGGATTACTGCAAAAATCCTCAAAGTAATATAGAACAAAAGTAGCAGACGCACCACAAAGTCCTTATGCAGAGGTTCTCTTTATTGTCACAAACTGGGAGCCAGGAAAGCAGAACAACGTTTCGGGCTACAAACCCTTATTCATGTTCATAACTTGTACATCACACATAATCACCTTAAATACCTACAACCAGGTAAAACCACACCTTTTTAATTTAACCATTTACAAGGCAAAAAGAAGGCCTGTCATAGTGACCTCTAGTGGTTTATACCTGAAAATACATGTTTTTCACCACATTTATTTAAAAACATTTCTTTTTAAAAAAATACAAAGTTAAAATGCATTTAACAGATGTCATAGCAAGATATTATTCACAGAATTCAAAGAGCCAGAGAAACAAGGATTATCACATAACTCTTAGTATTATTACACCTCTTAAAGGAACACACTCAAATCCAATTCTCTATTCATTCCATTGGGAGCCAATGTGTTTAACTTATTAATCCAGAAAGCCTCACGTTTTTGTAACAATAATTCTCTATTGCCACCACGCCTAGGGCTTTGTACAAAATCTATAATTTGAAAGCGCAGTTGTGCAATTGTGTGGTTGCAGCTCAAAAAATGATAAGCTACAGGTGCATTTAAATTATTGGTCCTTATGTTGAATTTATGCTGTATAATTCTATCTCTGACCCGCTGGGTCGTTTCACCTATATAAATTAACCCACACGGACACTTAATTAGGTATATTACAAAGTTTGCATTACAATTAAAGTAGCCCCTAATCCTGAATTTCTGACCCGTTTGGGGATGTATAAAAAGGTCACCTTTTATCATATTGTTGCAATTTGAACAATTCAGGCAAGGGAAGCAACCATTATTTTCTGATGTAATAAAACCTTGTTTAGATTTCTTATTTTACCCAACATCAGCTTTGATTAATTTATCCCTAAAACTGGGTAATCTAGTGTAGGCTGGCATAGGAGGCTGTTGGAATGCTGCAACCTCTGGATTACATTCTTTCAAAACATTCCAATGTTTATGAACAATTTTTTGTATTGCTGCACTGTTAGCACTGTATTCTGAAACAAAAACCAATCTATTAGGGTCCTTTTTCTTTTTGACATCTGTCATATTGACCCTATTCTTTGGTGTCTGTAAAACTTTACTCGATAAAGTTCTGAAAGAAATAAATGCAAAAATTAATGAGATGAAGAAGGAGCTTGAAAATAAAAAGAGGGTCAAATTTAGTCGTGACGAGCATGATTATCTGACCGGAGCAGTTTACTGGTGGACCCGGGACCCAACCGGAAGTATGAGGAATACTACTTCCGGTAACGCACGCCGACGGGAACGGAGAGCCCAGAAGGAGGTGAACAGCTCCGATATGACCACCGAGTCCTCGTCGGGGGAATCAGATGCCGGTGGAGACGTGGCGGCAGGAAACATAGCCGCAATCCCGGCAAACAGCATGCCAGCCCGAGTCACTCAGAGGAAGACCCGTCAGGGGAAGAGACTTTAGTTATCAACATTTCTGACACTGTGCTTACTGAAGATCAAAGTAAGGTATTGGAAAAGGGACTATCCTTCTGTAAACAAGAGAGATGTAACTGGTTTAAATTAGAACAGGACCTGTACAAATTTAACAGAAGTTTAAAGCTAAAATCCTTTTTTTCCAACACAGATAGCAGAGAAATGTTTAGTAAGCAAGTGAAGGGAATTGATGACATGCTAACTATTAAGAATCTTGGATTGAGAAATAAAAGTGATTTTGTTCCAACAGCATATGACCCGAGTATTGATGTATATATGATATTAATAAAACGTGATTTAGATGCTTTAAAGAAAAAACAACTTATGGAAAAATTTATACCTAACATGTCTAAAAAAGATAATGTGGCTCTAAAAACACTGATTGATAACAAGGGGTTAATTTGTAAACAGGCCGACAAAGGCGGAGCCACTGTGATCATGGAGAGAGATTATTATGTGAATGAAATAAAAGGTCAGCTGGCTAAAACTGATGTGTATATGCCTTTAACATATGATCCCTCTTCCAAGATCCAGTGTGATATAAAAAAAATGTGTTGAGCGAGCTTACTTGAATGGTTTGATTGACAGCGAAACAAGGAAATTTCTGATTAAAAATGAGTTTATTGTTTCAGTATTATACACTCTGCCTAAGGTTCATAAAAACCTTGGGGCCCCACCAGGACGCCCCATTGTAGCTGGCACTGATTCTATCTGCACAAATATATCCATTTACCTGGATAAGCTTTTGAGACCTTTTGTGTCACAAGCAATGTCATATATCAAAGATACAGATGACTTTCTATCTAAAATTGAGAACTTACCAGGTAATATGGATAAATGTATTTTATATAGTCTTGATATTGTGAGTCTGTACACTGCTATACCCCATACTAGTGGGTTAGATTCTATTAGGTTAATGATGGCTAGAAGTAATAAATTTACAGTTATGCAGCAGCAGTTTATTATTGAACTAATGGAGATTGTGTTATACTGTAATTACTTCTTGTTTGAAGATTCTTATTTTGTACAGAAGCAGGGTACTGCTATGGGGTCCAACGTCGCCCCTACCTATGCCAACATTTTTATGAGTGTATTCGAGGAAAAGTTTGTCTATGAGAACAATTTATTTCATCTGTGTGGCGCCACCTGGTGGCGCTACATAGAAGACATATTTGGCATTTGGTGGTGTGACGTTGGCTCCCTTCAGCAGTTTGTTACAGATCTCAATATGGCTTCTAGATGTATTAAGTTTACCTTATCTTGGAGTGAAGAATCAATTAATTTTTTGGACACTAAAGTCTATAAGGATGGTTCATGTCTAAAGACAGATTTATATAGGAAAAAAAACAGACAGGAATAGCCTTCTACACTTTTCTAGTGCCCATGCCCCTTCTTTAATCCAGTCACTACCATATAGTCAAATGCTTAGGGTTAAACGTATTGTTAAAGATGAAAAATTGGCCCTGCAAAGGTTAGAAGAAATGGGTGTAAGATTTATTGAGCGTGGGTATCCTTATGATATGATACAGACAATTTTGAGAAAAGTTTTACAGACACCAAAGAATAGGGTCAATATGACAGATGTCAAAAAGAAAAAGGACCCTAATAGATTGTTTTTTGTTTCAGAATACAGTGCTAACAGTGCAGCAATACAAAAAATTGTTCGTAAACATTGGAATGTTTTGAAAGAATGTAATCCAGAGGTTGCAGCATTCCAACAGCCTCCTATGCCAGCCTACACTAGATTACCCAGTTTTAGGGATAAATTAATCAAAGCTGATGTTGGGTCAAATAAGAAATCTAAACAAGGTTTTATTACATCAGAAAATAATGGTTGCTTCCCTTGCCTGAATTGTTCAAATTGCAACAATATGATAAAAGGTGACCTTTTTATACATCCCCAAACGGGTCAGAAATTCAGGATTAGGGGCTACTTTAATTGTAATGCAAACTTTGTAATATACCTAATTAAGTGTCCGTGTGGGTTAATTTATATAGGTGAAACGACCCAGCGGGTCAGAGATAGAATTATACAGCATAAATCCAACATAAGGACCAATAATTTAAATGCACCTGTAGCTTATCATTTTTTGAGCTGCAACCACACAATTGCACAACTGCGCTTTCAAATTATAGATTTTGTACAAAGCCCTAGGCGTGGTGGCAATAGAGAATTATTGTTACAAAAACGTGAGGCTTTCTGGATTAATAAGTTAAACACATTGGCTCCCAATGGAATGAATAGAGAATTGGATTTGAGTGTGTTCCTTTAAGAGGTGTAATAATACTAAGAGTTATGTGATAATCCTTGTTTCTCTGGCTCTTTGAATTCTGTGTATAATATCTTGCTATGACATCTGTTAAATGCATTTTAACTTTGTATTTTTTTAAAAAGAAATGTTTTTAAATAAATGTGGTGAAAAACATGTATTTTCAGGTATAAACCACTAGAGGTCACTATGACAGGCCTTCTTTTTGCCTTGTAAATGGTTAAATTAAAAAGGTGTGGTTTTACCTGGTTGTAGGTATTTAAGGTGATTATGTGTGATGTACAAGTTATGAACATGAATAAGGGTTTGTAGCCCGAAACGTTGTTCTGCTTTCCTGGCTCCCAGTTTGTGACAATAAAGAGAACCTCTGCATAAGGACTTTGTGGTGCGTCTGCTACTTTTGTTCTACAATCAACAAACATGGGAGGGGTTAAGAAAAAAATACATCATCACAGGTCATTTCATTAAACACTAAAATTTTTTTTTAACATTAACCCTTAATTCGTTATGAATGTATCAGACAACCTGATTAAAAACAAGTGCAGCAAAATACCCGCCACAATTAATTTAACATACATATTAAATGAAGATTAAATATCAACTTATACATATAAATACTAAATAAGAACATGTAGCCTGCAAATTTAGATTAAGGGAAGGAGATCAAACTCCCTATTAAGCCCCTTGGAGAACATAGTATTGAGACGCCAGATCCAATTGGCTTCTCTGTTAAGAAGGTTCCTATCTCTGTTGCCCCCTCTTGGTTTTTTAGGGGCACTATCAATAATCATATATCTCAGCTGATTGGCCTGGTGCCCTATTTTTGCAAAATGTGCTGGTACAGGGAGGTGTAACATTTTATCATTATGTATAGTCGACTTATGTTGGCAAATGCGATATCTTATCTTTTGGGTCATTTCGCCCACATAGAAAAGCCCACATGGGCACTTTAATGCATACACAACATAAGCCAAACTACAGGTATAAAAACCCTTGATATGGTATTGTTTCCCAGTGTATGAATGGGAAATAACACCTCCCTTAATAATGTTGTTACATTGGGCACATCCCAAGCATGGAAATGTGCCATCTTTGGGGGGGGGGTCCAAAAAATTTACCTTGAATGTTTAATGTTTTGGCAGTGGACATGGCATGGACAAACTTCTTGCCTATTGTGTTGCCTTTACGGTACGAGGCTCTAGGGTACTCCTGAATCTCCTTAATCTCTGGACAAGCTTCCTTTAACAGAAACCAATTCCTTCTGATTATATTAAACACTTTTTTGCTCATAGTTTTGTATGAACTCACAAAATGTAATCTGGTTGGGTTTGTCATCCTACTTCTGACTGGGGGGGAGGGTTAATGAATCCTCAGCTTTCTCTAGCTCCTGTGTACTGTAACCTCTACTGACAATTTTTAAATTCATGTCCCTGGATTTTGACTTGGGCAGGCTTATCACCTAGTAGAGAATAATGCTGTTCAATCTTAAAGGGACACTCAAGTCAAAATAAAACTTTCATGATTCAGATAGAGCATGCAAATTTAAAAAACTTTCTAATTTACTTCTATTAACAAAATGTGCACCGTCTTTTTATATTTACACTTTTTGAGTCACCAGCTCCTACTGAGCATGTACAAGAATTCATAGAATAGACGTATATGCATTTGTGATTGGCTGATACCTGTCATACAGTGATATAGTATCTGAGGTGCGTGTGGGTATTAGATGTTATTGTTGATGTTCACCTATGGCTAGCAATGATGTTGTGCAAAAGGAGTTTTTTAAACTAGGAAGTTGTTTAGATCATGTGGCGGCATCTGTGTCCTTTTCTGCTGTTTTACCTGTGTATGGACAGGAAGTAGGAAGAATGCAGCGTATTATAGAATTTAACTCTTGATTAGAGAGGTGGTGCAGGGAAAGAAGATATGGTTTTGTTAACCATCAAAGCACTGTTTGGCTTGATAGTAGCTTGTATAAGAAGGATTGTTTGCATCTGGATATTAAAGGGACAGGAGTACTGAGTAAAGAATTTAAAGACTTTCAGCTAGATTACGAGTTTGACATTATGATTGAAAAAGCAGCGTTATGGCCCATTACGCTGCTTTTTCCCTAACGCTGCTATTACAAGTCTTGTAGGTATAGGTGTATCGCACACCTTTGATCCTGTCACGCAACGTCAGTACCGCAATTTTAAAAAAGTGTCTAAAACACCCCTAATCTGCTGCCCCCAACATTGCCGCCACCTACATACATACTTTTGTTTAGTCTTTACAACAGATGGTCAAGATAGTGAGATTCTATTAAGGGATGTTACTGTAAATAATAATCAGCTAGATTACGAGTTTTGAGCGCTATAGGGATTTTAATGACCACCACAAAAGCAGTGTTATTTCACCTCCCTATAGCGCTGCTATTACAAGTTTAAAAAAAGCAGGCTTGTGCGGCGATATGGTGGCATTGAGCTCCATACCGCACCGAAATCAAGCGCTGCTTTGATGTGTTCGTGCATGATTTCCCCATAGACATCAATGGGGAGAGCCGGCAAAAAAAAAAGCCTAACACCTATGATCGCGGAAACAAAAGCTCCGTAAAGCAGCCCAATTGATGTTTATGGGGAAATAAAAAGTTATGTTTAAACCCTAACATAAACCCTGAGTCTAAACACCCCTAATCTGCCGTCCCCAACATCGCCGCCACCTACATACAGTTATTAACCCCTAATCTGCTACCCTGGATATTGCCGCCACCAACATACAGTTATTAACCCTTAATCTGCCGCCCCTGATATTGCCGCCACCTACATACAGGGAGTGCAGAATAATTAGGCAAGTTGTATTTTTGAGGATTCATTTTATTATTGAACAACAACCATGTTCTCAATGAACCCAAAAAACTCATTAATATCAAAGCTGAATAGTTTTGGAAGTAGTTTTTAGTTTGTTTTTAGTTATAGCTATTTTAGGGGGATATCTGTGTGTACAGGTGACTATTACTGTGCATAATTATTAGGCAACTTAACAAAAAACAAATATATACCCATTTCAATTATTTATTTTTACCAGTGAAACCAATATAACATCTCAACATTCACAAATATACATTTCTGACATTCAAAAACAAAACAAAAACAAATCAGTGACCAATATAGCCACCTTTCTTTGCAAGGACACTCAAAAGCCTGCCATCCATGGATTCTGTCAGTGTTTTGATCTGTTCACCATCAACATTGCGTGCAGCAGCAACCACAGCCTCCCAGACACTGTTCAGAGAGGTGTACTGTTTTCCCTCCTTGTAAATATCACATTTGATGATGGACCACAGGTTCTCAATGGGGTTCAGATCAGGTGAACAAGGAGGCCATGTCATTAGCTTTTCTTCTTTTATACCCTTTCTTGCCAGCCACGCTGTGGAGTACTTGGACGCGTGTGATGGAGCATTGTCCTGCATGAAAATCATGTTTTTCTTGAAGGATGCAGACTTCTTCCTGTACCACTGCTTGAAGAAGGTGTCTTCCAGAAACTGGCAGTAGGACTGGGAGTTGAGCTTGACTCCATCCTCAACCCGAAAAGGCCCCACAAGCTCATCTTTGATGATACCAGCCCAAACCAGTACTCCACCTCCACCTTGCTGGTGTCTGAGTCGGACTGGAGCTCTCTGCCCTTTACCAATCCAGCCACAGGCCCATCCATCTGGCCCATCAAGACTCACTCTCATTTGATCAGTCCATAAAACCTTAGAAAAATCAGTCTTGAGATATTTCTTGGCCCAGTCTTGACGTTTCAGCTTGTGTGTCTTGTTCAGTGGTGGTCATCTTTCAGCCTTTCTTACCTTGGCCATGTCTCTGAGTATTGCACACCTTGTGCTTTTGGGCACTCCAGTGATGTTGCAGCTCTGAAATATGGCCAAACTGGTGGCAAGTGGCATCTTGGCAGCTGCACGCTTGACTTTTCTCAGTTCATGGGCAGTTATTTTGCGCCTTTGTTTTTCCACACGCTTCTTGCGACCCTGTTGACTATTTTGAATGAAACGCTTGATTGTTCGATGATCACGCTTCAGAAGCTTTGCAATTTTAAGAGTGCTGCATCCCTCTGCAAGATATCTCACTATTTTTTTACTTTTCTGAGCCTGTCAAGTCCTTCTTTTGACCCATTTTGCCAAAGGAAAGGAAGTTGCCTAATAATTATGCACACCTGATATAGGGTGTTGATGTCATTAGACCACACCCCTTCTCATTACAGAGATGCACATCCCCTAATATGCTTAATTGGTAGTAGGCTTTCGAGCCTATACAGCTTGGAGTAAGACAACATGCATAAAGAGGATGATGTGGTCAAAATACTCATTTGCCTAATAATTCTGCACTCCCTGTACAGATATTAACCCCTAATCTGCCACCCCTGAAATCGCCACCACCTACATACAGTTATTAACCCCTAATCTGCCACCCCAACATCGCCGCCACCTACATAAAACTATTAACCCCTAATCTGCCGCTCCCAATGTCACCGCCACTATACTAAAGTTATTAACCCCTAAACCTCTGGCCTCCCACATCACTACCACTAAATAAATCAATTAACCCTAAACCTAACCCTAACCCTAACGTAACCCTAAGCCTAACACCCCCTAACTTTAATATAATTAAAATAGAGCTAAACTAAAGTTACAATTATTAATTAAATAATAACTATTTAAAACTAAATACTTACCTGTAAAATAAAACATAAGCTAGCTACAATATAACTAATAGTTATATTGTAGCTAGCTTAGGTTTTATTTTTATTTCACAGGTAAGTTTGTATTTTTTTTATCTAGGTAGACTAGTTAGTAAATAGTTATTAACTATTTAATAACTAAATAGTTAAAATAAATACAAACTTACCTGTTAAATAAAACCTAACCTGCCTTACACTAAAACCTAACATTACATAAAAAAACAAACACTAAATTGCGAAAAATAAGAAACAAATTATCAAAAATAAAAAAGAATTACCCCTAATCTAATAGCCCTATCAAAATAAAAAAGCCCCCCAAAATAAAAAAACCCTAGCCTACAATAAACTACCAATGGCCCTTAAAAGGGCCTTTTGTGGGGCATTGCCCCAAAGTTATCAGCTCTTTTACCTGTAAAAAAAATATAAACACCCCCCAACAGTAAACCCCCCCCCACAACCAACCCCCCCAAATAAAAAAACTATCTAAAAAACCTAAGCTCCCCATTGCCCTGAAAAGGGCATTTGTATGGGCATTGCCCTTAAAAGGGCATTTAGCTCTTTTATATGCCTAGACCCTAAACTAAAAATAAAACCCACCCAAAAAACCCTTAAAAAAAACCTAACACTAACCCTCTACGATCCACTTACAGTTCTTGAAGTCCCGCTTGAAGGATCCATCCAGCCGGCGAAGTCCTCATCCATGCGTCAAGAATTCTTCATCCAGACAGCCTCTTCTATCTTCATATAGCCGGTGAAGTCTTCATCCAGGCAGCAAGAAGTATTCATCCAGATGGCATCTTCTATCTTCATCCATCCGGCGCGGAGCGGGTCCATCCTGAAGACATCCGGCGTGGAGCATCCTCTTCATACAGTCGCCATTGGAACAGCCAATAAAATGAGAGCTGTTCAAATCCTATTGGCTGATTGGAACAGCCAATAAGATTTTCGCAGCTCTAATCCTATTGGCTGATTGAAATCTTTCAGCCAACAGGAATGCAAGGGACGCCATCTTGGATGACATCACTTGCATTGAAGTTTCAGTTTACAGCGGCAACCATATGAAGAGGATGCTCCATGCCGGGTGTCTTCAGGATGGACCCGCTCCGCGCCGGATGGATGAAGATAGAAGATGTTTTTTGGTGCTCTGCTTCACATGACCTGAGGCTGGCATGTGAGAGATCCCGCTGAGAGTCTTTCGGGCGACAGTTTTGGTCCTGTGCTGTTTAGTAAGGCACTCCATTTGTGCCGCCCTGCTTGTGAGTAGCTTTCTTCTGGGGGTCGTTCTGCCTTGTCTGGTTTCACAGTGACCGTACTATATTACCCAATGTGGCGCCTCTTTTTCTTCCTGCCTTTCTAGGATCAACTCAGAAGATAGAAGATGCTGTTTGGATGAAGACTTCTTGCCACCTGGATGAGGACTTCACCGTCTGGATGAAGATAGAAGAGGCCATCTGGATGAAGACTTCTTGCTGCATGGATGAGGATTTTGCTGGCTTGATGGATCCTTCAAGCGGGACTTCAAGAACTGTGAGTGGGTCGTCGGGGTTAGTGTTAGATTTTTTTGAGTTTTTTTTGGGTGGGTTTTATTTTTAGTTTAGGGTCTGGGCATGTAAATGCACTAAATGCCCTTTTAAGGGCAATGCCCATATGGGGAGCTTAGGTTTTTTTAGATAGTTATTTTATTTGGGGGGGGGGTTGGTTGTGGTGGTGGTGGGTTTTACTGTTGGGGGGGTGTTTGTATTTTTTTTACAGGTAAAAGAGCTGATATCTTTGGGGCAATGCCCCACAAAAGGCCCCTTTAAAGGCCACTGAAAGTTTATTGTAGGTTAGGGTTTTTTTTTATTTTGGTGGTCTTTTTTATTTTGATAGAGCTATTAGATTAGGTGTAATTCTTTTTTATTTTTGATAATTTGTTTCTTATTTTTCGTAATTTAGTGGGTTTTTTTTGTAATTTAGTTATTTTATTTTTTTGTAATTAGATACTTTTTGTAATTTTTAGAGTAGTGTTAGGATTTTTTAATATATAGTTTAGTTTAATTTAATTGGTAGTTAGTTTAATTGTAGTTTAATAATTATCTTAGTTTAATTGTTAGTTTAAAATTAATTTATTTAATTTGACAGGTATTAATTTAATTTAAGATCGGGAAATTGTAATTTTAATATAAAGTTAGGGGGGCGTTAGGTTTAGGGGTTAATAGTTTATTTTATTATATTTTGTTGTGGGGGCTTTCGGTTTAGGGGTTAATAGGTTTATTATAGTGGCGGTGTGGGCGGGCAGCAGATTAGGGGTTAATTATATTTAAATAGTGTTTGCGATGCGGGAGGGCGGCGGTCTAAGGGTTAATAGGTTTATTATAGTGGTGACGATGTCGGGGAGTGGCAGAATAGGGGTTAATACATTTTAATAGTGGCGGCGATGTCCGGAGCGGCAGATTAGGGTTTAAAAACTTTATTATAGTGTTTGCGATGTGGGAGGGCCTCGGTTTTGGGGTTAATAGGTAGTTTATGGGTGTTATTGTACATTTTAACACTTTAGCTATGAGTTTTATGGTACAGCTTTGTAACGTAAAACTCATAACTACTGACTTTAGATGGTGGTACGGATCTTGTGGTTATAGAGTGTACCGCTCACTTTTTGGCCTCCTAGGCAAACTCGTAATACCGGCGCTATGGGAGTCCCATTAAAAAAGGACTTTTTTAAAAGTGTGGTACTGACGTTGCGTGGCTGACTAAAAGGTGTGCGGTACACCTATACCGACAAGACTTGTAATAGCAGCATTAGGGAAAATGAAGCGTTTTGGGCCATAACAATGCTATTTGACTCATAACGCAAAACTCTTAATCTAGCTGATTGTGAGTAGTACTTTTCTTTTTACAGAGGAAGAGGTTTTAAGGGCTTTATCAAAAATAAAAGTAAATAAGTCTGTGGGTCCCCAGATAATATTTATTCAAGGGTTCTAAGAGAACTTTGATCCGTAATAGCTACTCCATTAGCTGATTTATTTAATCAGTCACTTCTAACAGGAGTTGTTCCAAAAGACTGGAAAATTGCCGATGTAGTCCCTCTTCATAAAAAGGTTAGTAGGGAAGATTCTGCTAACTATAGGCCAGTACGTTTAACCTCAATTGCAGGGAAATTAATGGACTTGTATCTTTCCTTCAGACAAACAACTTAGAAGACAAAGGACAGCATGGTTTCACTGCTGAAAGATAATGTCAGACTAATATAATTGATTTCTTTGACCATGTAACTAAAATAATAGACCAGGGAGGAGCCATAGATGTTGTATATCTAGACTTTAGCAAAGCATTTGACACCGTCCCACACATCAAACTTATTCACAAAATGTATTGCCTTGGAATAGATGCTAAGATTGTTAAGTGGGTAGAATGCTGGCTTAAAGATGGACGACATAGGGTTTCAATTAATGGAGTACATTCAAATGATGCATCAGTTACTAGTGGTGTTCCCCAAGGATCAGTTCTTGGGCCTGTTTTGTTTAACATGTTCAATAAGTTATATTGGAAGTGGGCTTAAGGGGAAGGTTTGCTTGTTTGCTGATGATACAAACATTTGTAACAGGGTAGATGTTCCAGGAGGGGTTGATCAAATGAACTGTGATATTAAAAAACTAGAGGACTAGTCAAATAAATGGGATATGAAATGTAATATTACCAAAAGCAAAATTATGCATGTAAGATCAAAAAACCCAAAGGCCAATTATAGTGTCAATGGTACATTACTTACTGTAACTAAAGAAGAAAGGGAGTTAGGAATTATTATTTCAGATGATTTAAAATTTGGTACACAATGCAGCAGTGCAGCCAGTAAGGCCAGTCGAATACTTGGTTGCATTGGAAGAGGCATTAGTAGAAATAGCAAGGTTCTTATGCCACTTTACAGATCATTAGTTAGACCAAATCTGGAATACTGTGTACAGTTCTTGAGACCATATCTTAAGAAAAATATAAATAAACTAGAAGTTGTCCAAAGAAGGGCTACTAAAATGGTACATGGTCTAAAATATAAAACGTACAAAGAAAGACTCTATGATCTAAATATGTATTGTTTAGAGGATAGGAGGGAAAGAGGTGACATGATAGAAACCTTCAAATATATGAAGGGACTTAATAAAATAGAAGCTGAAAGCATTTTTCACAAAAAAATAAATGCCAAAACAAGGGGTCACAATCTAGAGTTAGAGGGTAGCAGATTCAGGAGAAATTTGAGGAAGCATTTCTTTACAGAAAGGGTGGTGGATTCATGGAATAAACTTCTATTTGAGGTGGTAAACACAAAGGGGGATATTTATCAAAGGTCTGTTGGACCTGATCCGACAGTGCGGATCAGGTCCGCCAGACCTCCCTGAATGCGGAGAACAATAAGCTCTCCGTATTCAGCATTGCACCAGCAGCTCTTGTGAGCTGCTGGTGCAACACAGATTTGTGGCCAATCAGCCACCAGCAGGGGGGGGTTTCAATCAATCCGATAGTATTAGATCGTCTTGAATTCCGGCAATCTCTCTTTAGACCGCTGCTTCATAACTGCTGTTTCTGGTGAGTCTGAAGACTCGCCAGAAACATGGGCCCTCAAGCTCCATCCGGAGCTTGATAAATGGGCCTCAAAGACTGTAGAGGAATTCAAAAATGTCTGGGACATGCATAAGGCTATCATAAGGAAAAGGTAACATGTAATACGGGTAGACTTAATGGGCCTTTTTAGTTCTTATGTACCGTCAAATTCTATATTTCTATGATACAGGGGGAGTAGAAATTGACATAAGTTTGAAATTGTCAGAAAAAAATCTACTGCTCATTTGAAGTTCAGACTAAGTACAACTGTATTGTCTTTTTATTATGCAATTGTTGATTATGCAAATCTACTGTATTTACTGTCCTTTAGCAAGGTTCTTTTTTGTTTTGCACATTTCTGGTTATATCACACACAGAATTCTAGCAATACTATTAATATAAATGGTGACTCGTCTCATAAAATAGAATACCTTTAGAGAGAAAAAAAAGATTAATCAAGATTGCATAAAATTGCATCACTGAAGGATGGTTTATAGACCTTTGTTTCCTCTTAGATTGTGAATTATTTACGGAGAAGTGTGTTCTAATCTCTCTCTCCCTCTCCCTCTTTTTTTTTGTATAAACTTGCCTTGTCTCTATATATTATGTTCCCTTTCACCCTGTGTATAAAGCTACAGAATGCGGTGGTACATTTTAAATAAATAGTTATAATAAATAACAGAGATGTGGATTCAACTTTAGATGAATACTAAGTCATCTAAATTTATGCTGATTCAACAACTAGTCTGATAAACGAAATACTAAATTCACCATTTGACAAAATGGACAAAGAAAGAACAATTGCTTAACCAAATTGATTTGTTAATTTATTTGAGCCATTTAGCAGCAAAAAATGTATAGAATAGGAATCAATAGGTCAGGAATCAACTATATTGTTTGGCTAATCAGCTCCTCTGTTTGTAATGATGTACAAGGGGCCTAACCATTCTTTTTTGCATCGTCCCCTGTTCAGTCCTGCCATAGTGTTACTATTGATTGATGTTAGAGAAAGTTAGGCACTAAATGATGATTTTAGTCATACAGGCTGATCCAGTCAAACCATAACCTAGCATAGGGAGGTGGGAGACTAGGGCAATCACAGCCATTTTCAATAATTATGACAAGAACAATAGGAACATGAATTCTGTGCCTCTGTCAAGCTAGTCATTGGGCCCCGTGTTCTAAATAATGGGCAGATAAGTTTCATGACTTGGGAACCTGTCCACTGTCTGGATGTACAACTTGCTTGTGCAATGCTAACCCCTTCTATCCCAAAACTTATCAGACAAGATCAAGGCCAGTCAACCACCCAAACAAATGTGTTTGGGATGTTTTATATCTACCAAATCTGAGTATGCAGCAAGGGTAAGAAGTAGAGATCATCGAAACCTGTCCCTCAAAACATTGAGCCCATTGAATTAATTTCAATCAGTGAATGATAAGTTCTGTGATTATAATAAGATATGTTGTTTTAATTCTATAAACTCTTTTGTCAAAATTAGTTATATATATTTGCTGTTCCCATTGGAAATACCAGTAACTAATCTGAAATGAATATTCTGTCAGCATAAATGAAATTCCGTTTAACTGAATGTTGTCAAAATCCAAAACAAATCTTTCAGTCAAAACAAATTTTCACCCTGAACATCTATAATAAAAAATAAAGGGGATGTTAGACTCTAATTTTATTCAAATAGTTTCCTATTATGGTGCAGTTTTACGATTGCATTCACCATAATAAAACATTCTTTATGTAAGACAAATACTGTGTTTATCTTAAAGTATTATGTGTCATCCTTTATCTTCTTTGCACTTTAATGTTCAGTTCATATTGTTTTCAGCATGTTTGGAATGATACATGAAGGAAGAACCCAAAGAGATTTTAAAATTTGTAAAAAGTTGAAATGATACAGTGTAGAAAATGCCACTTCTATCAGGCATCATTACACTTAAACCTTAAACATGAGTCTACAAAGGAATGATGTATAACTTTATTGTGAAACTGTACATTTGATTGCACAGTAATAAAAAGCTCCAAAGTGAGACAGTAGGAGTGATGAATTTATCTATCTTAAGTAAAGAGAGGCTTATTGAATTTAAGCCTAGGGGACATTATACCCCGGAGATCTCTCTAAGCAATTTGACTTGAACTGTAATTTCTAACATATTCTATAAACTTGCTAGACTGATTTGATTTGTTAGCTTCTATTATTAAATATATTTATTTATAAACATTGATTTGCCCTGTTGAGCTTGCATTGGGAAAGCTGTGTAGGGCAGCACATTGAGCACTGCTATGCAATGCTTCAACATAGCAAAAATATCTTGTTATAAATGTTTTTTTCCAGCAAAAAATGTATACTTGCTAAATATAAATTATGAGCTCTAAATCCCAAAATGTGTTCTCCTTTTAGTGTCAAGCAGAGAATCACCAGCTAGTAGTGGTACAAGTAATGGTAGAGACAGGTAGCAGTGTCCTATTATTATGAATATGATCTACTACACCATTGTAGTGATGGTATCCTAACACCGCCATAAGGCTGTTGCTTCACTGTATCATTTTATGTGGGCCTTTTTTGTATAATCCCTAAAGTAAAAATAATCCTAACCTGAATGCCAGTGCAATTCATTTTCACTGTGACGGTTTAGACCCCATTACAATTAACTCTAATAGCTTAATCATTATTGACCCTGTGCTTCCCAGTTCAGTAATACCTTAAAACCTATTAATCCTCATTTGTAACCCCATCAAAAATATTTAGCCACCTTAAATTATAACTCACCTTTTAAATTAACCCAACCTTAAATAATAAACTAATCCCCTATAGCACCTAGAACACCCCATAAGACAAACATTTGAAATAAAAAAACTGTGATTTTTTTTTTAAACAAATATTACTTTCAATGTACTGTAACTATAACCCATAATTAAAATTAAAACTACATTTTCTTGCAGCATGAAGATACCATGTTTTAAAATTATTAGCTGTAATTTTGTAAATAAGAAGCATTAACTGAATGCATTGGCAGATTTAGGTGGCTGGTGGAGGTTTCTAAGCTTCACCATTCATCTATGTTATATAGGGTGACCATATTGCCGCTTTAAAAAGGGACACATATGGAAAATACCTCTGTCAGGGTTCTTATAATGGAACATTATTCAAACCATTTCTTTAAACAGCCCTAATATATGTATTTTTCATGTGTCCCTTTTTAAAGCGGCTGTTATTCCATCAATCCTCTAATACAGGGGTCAGCAACCTTGGCACCCCAGACGTTTTTGGAACTACATGATGCTCAGATACACTTAAGGCTGGCTGAGTATCATGGGAAATGTAGTTCCAAAACATCTGGGGTGCAAAGGTTGCTGACCCTTTCTCTAATAGCCTACCTACCTTGAGTTTGCAAAGTTGGATCTTTTTACATGCCCACTGCATGAACAGTGCAATTTTAATAATAGATGGGAGCCTTTTCTACAGTTCTAGTGCCAAACTGTGAGTTAAAAAAAAGAGGTGATTTAAAAAAAAAAAATTGCACTGTGAAAATACGAGTGCCAAACAATCTTGTAACTTCCAATAGGAAGAAACAGATTGCTGGGACTGCTAATGCCTCTTTGTCAGAGAATAGAGCAACATTGAACTTTTAAGAATACCTTTTTTGAAGGTTTAATGAACTTAACCCATGGCAATTATTTGCATTATTAGAATATATTTGTCTGCAGATCTGTTCAGGCAAGTTGGATCATAGAGAAAGAAAAGGACCAGTAAATACAGTAGATTTGCATAACCAACAACTGCATGATAAAAAGACAATGCAATAGCACTTGGGTCCCGATATTTAAAATATTGATAGACGGCCGAGCAGTGCCACGAGCAGCGACGTCTCTACCATAGAAGCCAATGGGAGCGTGACGTCACCACCCACATCATTGACATCGCCGCTCATCTGCATTTTGCTGCAGCTGGGGGTGGGGCCTATTTGAAAAGAAAATCTAAACCATAAGTCAGCAGCACTGTCCAGGCTTTATATAAAGCCTGGACAATGCTGCTAAATTTTGTTTTGGATTTGCTCTACATAAGGTTTTGCAGTTACCTTATAACAGCTTGCATGGGGGAGGAGTGTCTGTACTTCTTTTGAATCTCTGACTATTTGAAAAGGGTCTACATGGTGCAGCCAGTGTACTCACTGAAAAATATGCAATACTTTAAACAATATTCATTGTACATGACTATACATATTATTTAAACATTGACCCCTAAACTACCATAAACTAATATTAACTGTAGAAGCTAAGGCCCTACACATAAATTTTCAAAATTTAAAATGCATTTTTATGTAGAATGCATATTATTTACATTTTTGCATATAGATTAAAATGTATTTAATGTTGCCTGTTGTGTTTATTATTTGTTATTAAATATACTATAATTAAAAGTATAGTTCTCCATAACTGAATGCCTGTTATGTAAAATATAATTTAATGCTACTGACTACTATATTATAAATATATATTATACAAAAACAAAGCAAAGCATGCGCACTCTGAAAAATTAAATAAGTATCAAAAAAATTCTTATCTGCAAAGAAGACTAGTCTTTTGTATACAGCAGATTGATTTTGCAATTGGAGGAATGGCTGCTTCTTAACAATGTCTTTCCAGCACCTTTTCGGAGTCACAATCTGGAAAAAAAAAACACAAAAAACCTCCTCATAGCATAATAAGTTTAATACTTAAAAATATCCACTGCTTTCAAAAGCAGATCCCCGTGAATGGCTACTCACTCTCCAGAACCTCACTCTATATGAGATAAGGTCAGCGTTTGATGGTATAAGTCACTGTCCTAGTAAAGATGAAACTAGGCTGCAGTCCTTGGTGCTTCTATTTACAAATCTCTTTACATCATTGTGACTTGGATCTTGTAGGTAAATGCTACTTGTATAAAACAAATACAGAATACAAAAGACCAATATATGGTCAAAATATAGAAAGTTTAAGACTTCTAAAACAGAACATTACTGCAAACGAAGTGTTACAAACACTGTGATGTAAGGTGGGCGTGACCTTACGTATTTCACATGCAATGGGGGGTAGTTATCAACGTGTCTATTTTACCTGTCTTCGCCGGCCCAATACGCCCGCCTAAGCTCGCCTCACATCGCCGCCGCGGACCTGCAAAAATTCGCCTAAGTTATCAAAAAAGCTGTCAAAAAGCCACGCACCAAGTACGGGGCAATGAGCAGCGGATTGTGAGAGTTATCACTCATCCGATCTCGCTGCTCTTCGGCTTTTTTACAGCTTTCTTGCTAGCCTGTCACTAAGCACCCACACTAAACTACACTGTTCTACACCCTATACCAGCGCCCCCGTCGCCCCCCCACAACTCAATAAAGTTAGTAACCCCTAAACCGCCGCTCCTAGACCCCGCCGCAATTCTTATAAATGTATTGACCCCTAAACGGCCGCTCCTGGACACCGCCACAACCTATATTATACCTAGTAACACCTATCCTGCCCCCCCTATACTGTCGCCCTCTATAATAAAGTTATTAACCCCTATCCTGCTGATCCTGCACCTTGCCGCAACTAAATAAATAGTTTAACCACTAAACCGCCGCTCCCTGACCCCGCCACAACTTTAATATATGTATTAACCCCTAAACCGCCGCTCCCGGACCCCGCCGCAACCTATATTAAATGTATTAATCCCTTTCCTGCCCCCCTACACCTATAATACATTTATTAACCCCTATCCTGCCCCCCACTACACCGCCGCCACTGTAATAAAATTATTAACCCCTAAACCTAAGTCTAACACTAACCCTAACACCCCCCTAACTTAAATATTAATTAAATAAATCTAAATAATATTTCTATTATGAACTAAATTAATCCTATTTAAAACTAAATACTTACCTATAAAATAAACCCTAATATAGCTACAATATAAATAATAATTATATTGTAGCTATGTTAGGATTTATTTTTATTTTACAGGTAACTTTCAATTTATTTTAACTAGGTACAATAGCTATTAAATAGTTATTAACTATTTAATAGCTACCTAGCTAAAATAAAAAAAAATTTACCTGTAAAATAAAAACTAACCTAAGTTACAATTACACCTAACACTACACTATACTTTAATAAAATATTCCTATTTAAAACTAAATACTTACCTGTAAAATAAACCCTAATATAGCTACAATGTAATTAATAATTACATTGTAGCTATCTTAGGATTTATATTTATTTTACAGGCAACTTTGTATTTATTTTAGCTAGTTAGAATAGTTATTAAATAGTTATTAACTATTTAATAACTACCTAGCTAAAACAAATACAAAATTACCTGTAAAATAAATCCTAACCTAAGTTACAATTAAACCTAACACTACACTATCATTAAATAAATTAAATAAATTAAATACAAATAACTACAATTAAATACAATTACATAAACTAACTAAAGTACAAAAAATAAAAAAGCTAAGTTACAAAAAATAAAAAAATAGGTTACAAACATTTAAAAAATATTACAACAATTTTAAGCTAATTACACCTAATCTAAGCCCCCTAATAAAATAACAATGCCCCCCAAAATAAAAAAAATCCCTACCCTATTCTACATTAAAAAAGTTCAAAGCTCTTTTACCTTACCAGCCTTTTACCCCCCCTAACATTAAAACCCACCACCCACATACCCCTAATGTAACCCAAACCCCCCTTAAAATAACCTAACAATAATCCACTAATCCCCTGAAGATCATCCTACCTTTAGTCGTCTTCACTCAGCCGAGCCACCAATGGAACTGAAGAGGAGATCCGGAGCGGCAGAAGTGATCCTCCAAGGGGTGCTGAAGAAATCTTCCATCCGATGAAGTGATCCTCCAAGCGGCACTGAAGAAGTCTTCTATCCGGGCGATGTCATCTTCCAAGCGGCGCTGAAGAAGTCTTCTATCCGGGCGATGTCATCTTCCAAGCGGGGTCTTCAATCTTCAATCTTCATCCCGCCGACGCGGAACATCCTTCTTTCCCGACGGACTACCGACGAATGAAGGCTCCTTTAAGGGACGTCATCCAAGATGGCGTCCCATCAACAGCCAATCGGAATTAAGGTAGGAAAAATCTGATTGGCTGATTGAATCAGCCAATCAGATTGAAGTTCAATCCGATTGGCTGATCCAATCAGCCAATCAGATTGAGCTTGCATTCTATTGGCTGATCCGATCAGCCAATAGAATGCGAGCTCAATCTGATTGGCTGATTCAATCAGCCAATCAGATTTTTCCTACCTTAATTCCGATTGGCTGATAGAATCCTATCAGCCAATCGGAATTGAAGGGACGCCTTCTTGGATGACGTCCCTTAAAGGAGCCTTCATTCGTCGGTAGTCCGTCGGGAAAGAAAGATGTTCCGCGTCGGCGGGATAAAGATTGAAGATTGAAGACCCCACTTGGAAGATGACATCGCCTGGATAGAAGACTTCTTCAGCGCCGCTTGGAAGATGACATCGCCCGGATAGAAGACTTCTTCAGAGCCGCCTGGAGGATCACTTCATCGGATGGAAGATTTCTTCAGCGCCCCTTGGAGGATCACTTCTGCCGCTCTGGATCTCCTCTTCAGTTCCATCGGTGGCTCGGCTGAGTGAAGACGACTAAAGGTAGGATGATCTTCAGGGGATTAGTGTTAGGTTATTTTAAGGGGGGTTTGGGTTAGATTAGGGGTATGTGGGTGGTGGGTTTTAATGTTGGGGGGGTTGTATTTTTCTTTTATAGGCAAAAGAGCTGAATTCTTTGGGGCATGCCCCACAAAAGGCCCTTTTAAGGGCTGGTAAGGTAAAAGAGCTTTGAACTTTTTTAATGTAGAATAGGGTAGGGAATTTTTTTATTTTATTATTTTATATAATTATTATTTATATTGTAGCTATATTAGAGTTTATTTTATAGGTAAGTATTTAGTTTTAAATAGGATTAATTTAGTTCATAATAGAAATATTATTTAGATTTATTTAATTAATATTTAAGTTAGGGGGGTGTTAGGGTTAGTGTTAGACTTAGGTTTAGGGGTTAATAATTTTATTACAGTGGCGGTGGTGTAGTGGGGGGCAGGATAGGGGTTAATAAATGTATTATAGGTGGCGACGGTGTAGGGGGGGAAGATTAGGGGTTAATAAATTTAATATAGGTTGTGGCATATAGGTTGTCTCTCCTCTCATTTGCTCTCTCTCCCTCTCTTTTGCTGTCTCTCTCTCTCTTTTGCTCTCTCTCCCCCTCTCTTTTGCTCTCTCTCCCCCCTCTCTTTTGCTCTCTCTCTTCCCCCTCTCTTTTGCTCTCTCTCTCCCTCCTCTCGTTTGCTCTCTCTCTCCACTTGTTTGCTCTCTCTCCCCCTCTCTTTTGCTCTCTCTCCCTCTCTTTTGCTGTCTCTCTCCCTCTCTTTTGCTCTCTCTCCCCCTCTCTTTTGCTCTCTTTCCCTCCTTTATTTTGTGCTCTCTCCCCCTCTCTTTTTTGCTCTCTTCCCCCTCTCTTTTGTGCTCTCCCCCCCTCTCTTTTGTGCTCTCTCCCCCCTCTCTTTTGTGCTCTCTCCCCCCTCACTTTTGTGCTCTCTCCCCCTCTCTTTTGTGCTCTCTCCCCTCTCTTTTGTGCTCTCTACCCCTCTCTTTTGTGCTCTCTCCCCCTCTCTTTTGTGTGCTCTCCCCCTCTCTTTTGTGCTCTCTCCCCCTCTCTTTTGTGCTCTCTCCCCCTCTCTTTTGTGCTCTCTCCCCCCTCTCTTTGGTGCTCTCTCCCCTCTCTTTTGTGCTCTCTCCCCCCTCTCTTTTGTGCTCTCTCCCCCCTCTCTTTTGTGCTCTCTCTCCTCTCTTTTGTGCTCTCTCCCCTCTCTTTTGTGCTCTCTCCCCCTCTCTTTTGTGCTCTCTCCCTCTCTCTTTTGTGCTCTCTCCCCCTCTCTTTTGTTCTCTCTCCCCCTCTCTTTTGTGCTCTTTCCCCCTCTCTTTTGTGCTCTCTCCCCCTCTCTTTTGTGCTCTCTCCCCCTCTCTTTTGTGCTCTCTCCCCCCTCTCTTCTGCTGTCTCCCTCTTTTTATCCCCCCTCTTCTGCTCTCTCTATCACCCCTCTTTAGAGCTCTCTGTCTCTCACGGCAGTCGGCCCCGGCATCTGGCCTCGCCCGCGTCACGGCCGGGCCCTGCCCATGTCACACCCACCCAGCCATGCCCACTCTACCACATGCCAGATGCCAGGTCAGTTGGAAGGCCAGGTGTGTTTGTCCTCGCGCGCATTCTCTACTGTACATGACAGCTTCGGACAAACACACTTGGGCTTTTATTATATAGGATTGCAAAAGAGTATATGTGCATCCACACACAAACACACATGTACACCTATATACAGTACATCTATATTTTTAAAATATCTCCATAGATTCTTATGGGGTTACTAGAATAACATTCCTAATTGTTATAACAGAAATGCCTGAATGTCAACCTCACAAATCATTCGTGAAGCTTATAGGAGATAAATCCAATATGTCTCTCACTTTCAAAGCATAAGCATTCTATCTCCCCTTTCTCATCTAACGTAACTTGTTATACTGCTTTAAATTTCAGACCTGAGTAGTCATTATTATAGAACAATCTAAAATGATCTGTGACACATTACCTTTCTCTAAATTCTTTACATGTCCCATCACTCTTCTCTTAATAGTCTTTTTTGTCCTGCCTACAAACTGTCTCTTGCATGGACACTCCAACACATACACCACATATTTTGAGAGGCAATTCGTACTTGAGCTAATATTATTTCTCTGTCCATTACTGCTAGAGATTATATATTTATGTTCTGGAGCCACTAAAAGACAAGTGTTGCAACATTTTCTATTGCAGACAAAAAACCTCTAAGTTTTGTTTATTCAACCATTGGTGGATCCAGTTTTTCTTAAAGCACTAGGAGCTAGTATGTCTTTTTAACTCAGATTTTTTTCTAAATACAAATATAGGCTTTTCCTCTATAGTTTTACGTAAATTGGGGTCCTGTAAAACTATATGACAGTGTTTGCAAATGTTTTTCTTAATTTTGTTTGATGAATTATTATATTTTGTTAGAAATATATTATTTTGTGTGTCTACCTTTTTTGACTTTTATTGTGTCCTTTTAAAAGATCTTTTTCGTTTATGTTTTTGTTTTACCCCAATTCAATCAGTTTTTCCAAATATCCTTTAGCTCTGAACCTGTGTTTTAAAGAAATTGATTCTTGTTTGAAGGATTTTAGAGTCAAACAGTTTCTTCTCACCCTCTGCAATTGGCTATATGGAATATTATTGATCCAATTATTAAGGTGTAGCCATTCACGGAGAAACTAGTTTTGAAAGCATTGGATGTTTTTATGTATCAAAATTATTATGCCATGAGGAGGTAATTTTAGTGTTTTTTCAGATTGTGACATAAATATATAATGTTATCTCTAATAAACACAAGAAGCTAACATCAATATTTTTTAATTTATACGCAATACTTAAAATAATATGTAATATACATGAAAATCCATATCATTTTCAATATTGAATATTAATGCAAGGCCAGACTACATTACACCTACAATGTTTAAAATAAAATGCGTGGTCATGTATAATACATATTAGTTTAAGTATTGGATATAAATTAAAATGTAGATATTCTTGCTTGTTATGTTTAATATTTTAAATATAAATATAGTTTTAAAATATATATTTTTGTTATAAAAGACAATAGTAATGCTCGTGGGATATTCCACTATCAGACTGAATTTGGCCAGTAGTCTTCTTATCCCGGCATCGAGCCGGAATGATAGGGAATATCCCAGAGCAGAGAAAGTTCGCAAGATGAGGTAAGCGGCACTCACCACAGGCAGGATAGTCTTCGGTGGCAACAGGCGGTGGCAACAGGCAGGGAATCGGAGAAAGGCAGTTCAGGGGTAAACCACTAGAAAGGTCAGGCAGGCAGGGTTTGGCAATGGTAAAGCAGTCCAAAGGTAAACCACTAGAATGGTCAGGCAGGCAGGGTTTGGCAACGGTAAAGCAGTGCAAAGGTAAGCTACTAAAATGGTAAGGAAGCAGGATTTGGCAACAGAGAGCCAATCCAGAGCAATAGGGGTTAATCAAGCAGAGTAGTCAGACATGCAAAGTTCATCAACAATAAGGCAATTCAGAGCAATAGGGTTAATCAAGTAGAGTAGTCAGACAGGCAGGATTCAGCAATAATAAGGAAATCCAGAGCAATAGCGTTCTATCACATCCAGGAGCACACAAAGTAACACCTATACTTGGGCAGTGATAGATCGTTATTGAAGTACTTACATAGGTGCAGGATTCGCGACACAGGAATCCAGAACAGAAAATGAGAGAAAAGCGTGTTGCGATGACGTCAGTGCCGCACGCAACCAGAGCCGACATAGCCCCTGACAACCAACAGGGAAGCAGACGCCGCGTCCCTAGCAACAGCTAGAGCAGCACAGCATGACATAGTCGAGTTGGCTTCAAAGGATGAGCAACGTGGAATCTGGAGACCAAAGATGGAGCATGTACGTCATGAGCAGGAACCCAGGAACAATCTGCCACAGAATAAGCCTTCCAATATACTAGATACTGCAGTTGTCTGCACCTGTATCTGGAGTCCAGGATCTTAGCAACCTCATATTTAGGGTCACCATAGACCAGGAGCAGAGGAGGAGGAGCTCTGAGTCATTTATATCTATTCTTGATGTAAGGCTTAAGTAGAGAGATGTGGAAGACTGGGTGTATGCGCAGGGTTTTGGACACTTTGTAGGCAACAGGAGACAGTCTTTTCAGGACTTTGTAAGGACCGATAAACCTAGGCCCTAATTTGCGACAGGGTTGACATAGACAAATATGTTAAGTAGAGACCCAAACACCTTCACCTACCGAGAAGGGAAGTACAGAAGCTCTATGATGATCAGCAAACTTATTGTATTTAGAGACAGCTGAACGTAGCTGAGAGTGAATATGTTGCCAATGAGTGGTGAGTTCAGTAACGTGTCGGTCTGTAGCAGGAACCCCAGTAGACTGAGCAAAAAGAGGGAAGACACGAGGTTCATACCCTGCTGCAGCTTGGAATGGAGAACATCATAGAGAAGAGTGCCAATGAGTGTTTCTTGCCAGCTCGGCTAGGGGCAGCAAGTCAGACCAGTTGGCATAGAGAGAATTGACAAAGGCTCTCAGTTAGTCCATTGGTCTGAGGATAGTAGCCAGAAGACAAGGAAACAGTGGTTCCAATCAACTTTCAAAAGGCTCTTCAAAAGGTAGAGATGAATTGTGGACCTCTGTTGGAAACAATATTAATGGGAATGCCATGAAGTCATACCACATGCAAGAGAAAAAGAGACGATAATTCCTGGGCAGAAGGTAGTTTCGCTAAGGGTACAAAATAAGCCAGTCTGGAAAACAGATCCACCACAATCCAGATAACTGTATGATGGTTAGAAGGTGGGAGGTCCACAATGAAGTCCATTGTTATGTGTGTCCATGGTTGTTTGGGAATGGACAATGGTTTGAGCAAGCCAGGAGGCAAGGATCGGAGAGTTTTGTTGGCAGCACAAGTTGTGCAGTCTTTCACATAATCCTGAGCATCAGACCTCATAGTAGGCCACCATACATGTTGGGAAAGATGCTTAAAAGTCCATGTCAAACCAGGATGTCCTGAGAGTTTACTATCATGAGCCCAGGATAGCACAGGAGTGCCTAGGTTCAGAGGTACAAAAAGGAAATCGGAGGCCATAGGGGCTTCAGGAGCTTTACTAGACTGGGCACATTGCAGTCTTTGAAGAAGGGTGGTATTCAGTTGAGCAACCACACAGGAGGGAGGTATGATGTGTTCAATAGGAGCTTCAGAGGAATCACTTGAGTGAGGTAACTGACGGGAAAGGGTGTCCGCCTTCTTGTTTTTGGTCCCAGAAAGATAAGAGACCACAAAGTTAAAATGGGAAAAGAACAAGGCCCACCTTACCTGTCGAAGATTGAGTCAATGAGCAGTCTATAGGTAAGCTAGATTCTTGTGGTCGGTGAGAATCTGAATGGGATTGGCGGTGCTTCTAACCAATGACGCCATTCAGTCAAGGCCATCTTAATGACTAAGAGTTCACGATTACCCACATTGTAATTCCTCTCTGCAGGAGTAAAGCATTTAGAGAAAAAGGCTACAGGGTGCAACTTGGAGGTCAAAGGATCCCTTTGGGTTAGAACTGCCCCAGCCCCTATCTCGGAGGCATTAACCTCTAACGTGAACTGTAGGTCAGGTTCAAGATGGCGGAGCACAGGAGCAGAACCGATAGCCTTTTTCAGACATGAGAAGGCATTTATGGCTTCAGGAGGCCAATGTTTACAGTCTTTGTTCCGTTTTGTCAATTCAGGGAGTGGAGCGACTGTTTGAGAAAAGTTCTTCATAATCTTGCGGTAATAATTGGAGAACCCCAAGAATCTCTGTAATTCTTTTAATGACGTAGGTTGAGGCCATTCTAAAACTGCGGTGAGTTTAGCAGGATCCATGGCAAAACCCTCTTTCCAGATGACATACCCAAGAAACTGGATCTGAACTTGATCAAACTCACTTTTTTCTTGCTTGGCTACCAAAGAATTGTCTCTGAGATGTTTAAGTACCTGTGTCACATGTTTATGATGCTCCTTCAAAGTGGAAGAGAAAACAAGGATGTCATCCGGGTAGACGATGACAGTGTGATTGTGGAGGTCACGGAAGTCATCGTTGACAAATGCCTGGAAGACTGCAGGGGCATTACACAGCCCAAAGGGCATTATAAGGTATTCGTAATGCCCTGATCTTGTGTTGAAGGCGGTCTTCCATTTGTGGCCTGGGATGATACAAATCAGATTGTATGCCCCACATAAGTCCAGCTTGGTGAAGAAGCGAGCATCCTGGAGTGAGTCATACAGTTCAGTGATTAAAGGAATGGGATATCAATTCTTGATAGTTATGTTGTTCAAGGCCCTGTAGTTGATACAGGGTCTGAGCTCACCATCCTTCTTACTGATGAAAAAGAAGCCTGCCCCAGCAGGAGAGGAGGAAGGGCAAATGAAGCCTTTAGCAAGGTTCTCTTGGATGTACTCCTCCATGGACTTGGTTTCAGCTTTGGAGAGTGGATAAGTCCTCCCTTTAGAAAGTGGGGCTCCAGGAAAGAGGTCAATTTTACAGTCATAATTGGACGGTGGGGTGGCAGCACCTCGGCTGCTTTCTTCTCAAATACATCTGCGAAGTCCGGTATACTGAGGGAAGGTTTGGAGGTGTCTGAAGACTGGCTATGGGGATGCGGAGCAGAGGAGTGACTTTAGCAAGGCAGGAGTGGAAACAGGAGGTACCCCAGGAGGCCAGTTCTCCTTCAGCCCAGTCAAGCTGCAGATTATGTATACGAAGCCAAGGAAGACGAAGGATGACAGGTTGTGCTGGGGAATGAACAACCTTGAACTGCAGCTGTTCCGTATGAAGGACTCCCACAGTCAGGGTCAGGGGTGCTGACTCAAAATGGATCAACCCTGAACCAAGGGGGGTGCAATCTAGAGTAGTTATTTTGAGACAATGTCTTTTCTGCAGAAGAGTCAAGCCAAGTTGAATCATAAAACAGTGATCCAAAAAAATTCCAGCTGCCCTCGAGTCAATGAAGGCTTGGCTGTGGACAGATATCTGAAGAAAGGCAAAAGTAACAGGCACCAGAATCCGAGAGGAGTGAGGGGTTTTAGTAGTGATCATACTTAGAGGTACCCTAGTGTTATCCCCTGTTCATTGGCTTTTCCCTGCCGAATGTCACAGTCCTTTAGTTGGTGGGAGCTGGAACCACAATAAAAGCATAGTCTCTGTTACAGAAGCATTAGTTATTTTGTTGTGAAAAGCTTATTTCCCAGCAGCAATGCCTGAACCAGCCAAGCCAGCGCCTAAGAAGGGCTCCAAGAAAACCGTAACAAGTATCATTTC
Organism: Bombina bombina; assembly: GCF_027579735.1. NCBI lineage: Eukaryota > Metazoa > Chordata > Amphibia > Anura > Bombinatoridae > Bombina > Bombina bombina. The sequence goes on from NC_069500.1 coordinate 284,839,030, forward strand.
ATAAAGAGTTAACTTTTTTTCAGCTTTTAGAAACTATTGTCTAATCACCTCTGGAGCCAGACTGCTAATTGATAAGATGAACTTGTAAACTTGTTATCTTAAGTACTGTAATCCTATTGTGGCCTGTCAAAGGACATTGCTCTCTATCTAACTGTGTGATGGGGGATTTTGTGCTTTCCCCCCCCCCCCCCGGGAGTGCCCTGTGTGCATGTAACCTTAATAAAAAGCAGGCTGGGCATCCCAGTCCTGAGTTCTTGTTTGACCCTCAATCGCAGCGTTGACTCGTTTTGTGGGCAGAAGGGTATCCTAGCTGTACTGCAGCTAAGGGAGATTATTCTATATTTGCGAGACTCATATAGAATACTATGGAAAGCAGCTTCTCCCCTCTTTAGCAATAGGGATCCAGGCTACTAAGCGGTCCATCTCTCAGCGAGACTAAGGGTAACCGTAACATTTGGCGGCAGCGGCGGGATTTTCCTGGATTTCCTAGGAGAGGTACAGAACGGATGGAGAGCGTATACGAAAAATTGAAGCGTACAACCCTAAAGGATTTACTTGAAAGCAGAGGGGGGTACGCCAGCAACCGGCCGAGGAGAGAGCTGATCGCAGAATTGACCGAACTGGATCAGAGCTTCACAATGGCGGAAACACCGACCACGATTAGTGACGAAAAAACCAGGATTGTTCGGGAAAGGCTCTCATTATACGGGCCGAACCCCTCCATGGAATTGGTACAGCAGTTGATGGCGGAGGCGGACGAGGATATACGAGAGACTCGAGCCCACGAACTCAACCTAGTGAACGCACACCGCAATGCTGAAGCCCCGCAGGTAATCATCCCTGTCGAAAATGCTGGGAGGCCCAAGATACCCTATGCGGCATTTCGACCCTTCCTAGAGAGCGAGACAGGGATTGATGAATATTTGGCGGACTTCGAAAGGCAATGTGCCCTGCACCAGATTCCCAACAGAGAGTGGCCCACGATATTGTCTGGGAAACTATCCGGGCGAGCCCTGGAAGCCTTTCGTACTCTGGGTGCTGAGGAAGTGACACAGTATGAGCTAGTTAAGGAGACACTGTTGCGACGGTACGCTGTAACTCCGGACACGTATCGCCGACAGTTTCGGGGCACGAAAAAGAAGCCTAACGATACCCATATGGAATGGGCGCACCGAATGCGGAGAGCGGCAAATCACTGGCTGAGCGGAAGTAAAGCGGTGACTGGTGAGGAAATTTTACAATTGTTTCTCTTAGAACATTTTTATAATGGCATGGAACAGCAAGGGAAGGAATGGCTGCGAGACAGGCGGCCTTCTACCTTAGAAGAAGCAGCCAAATTGGCCGATGAACATTATGACTCCCGTCTTCACGAACCCATGAACTACCGAGCTCCAGCACGGGTCGAACCTAGAGAGGTTTACCGTGCACCCCCTCATGCTGAATTCCGAGCCCCGGTGCCCACAGGGCCCGTCCGACACTCAGGACCACACAATAACAGCTCTGAGCGTCCCAGACCGACTTGCCACCGATGCAAGCAACCAGGGCATTTCATGGCTAGCTGCCCCCTTAATACGCACCAGACACCCAGGAATTACAATTACCCCTCTGGGTCCTATCGTCCGGCCCGGGCCCTCTGTGTTAACCAAGAGGCCCCTATGGAGGGATATGTGGGGCCGCTTCACGAGGTGGACCCTGTATATGCTGCCTCAGATAACCGCCAGCACCATCGGCAGAAGGTATGGCTCGAGGGGCGATCTACAGAGGGATTGAGAGACACAGGGGCTACTATCACGCTGGTACAGAGTCATTTGGTGCCAGAGCACAAGCGATCCGGACAGACTGTGGCCGTTAGAGTGGCGGGGGGGGATGTGTACAAAATTCCAACAGCTCAAGTGCATCTTGATTGGGGAGCGGGAAAGGGGGCTGTGAACGTGGGCATAATGGATAATTTACCTGCCGAAGTACTACTGGGCAACGATTTGGGCCCCATGACTTCTGCCTATGCTCCAGTATGCAACAACGAGGCTGACCCAGTGACTACACGGGCCCAAGCCCGGATGGAGCGAGAGCTCTCACCAGTGCGGGAGACACAGGTAAGACCTACCCCGACCTTGCCTGACATGTTAGGCCCCATACCCTGGGACACCCCAGATGCTTTCGAGACAGAGTCTAAGACTGACCCGACTTTACAAAAGTACCGGGAACGAGCAGAGACCGGAGGGGGCGGGGCAGATAACGAAACATTCTTATGGGAAAAAGGGAAAATATACCGCTGGACAGAGAAAAGGGGACAGCATAGGCGACAGCTGGTAGTGCCCCACAAATACCGTCAAGAAATCCTCAAGATAGGCCACGACATCCCCTTAGCAGGCCACCTAGCCGTAACCCGTACCCTACACCGCATTACTCACACGTTCTTTTGGCCAGGGGTGCACGCTGACGTTAGAACTTACTGTAACACCTGCGATGTGTGTCAACGAGTAGGAAGGCGAGGCGATCACCCTAAAGCCCATCTAGTAAATATGCCCATTGTAGAGGAACCCTTCAGCCGGGTTGCTATTGACCTAGTGGGACCACTGGCTACCCCTAGTCCCTCCGGTAAGCGCTACATTCTTACCGTAGTGGACTACGCTACCAGGTACCCAGAGGCTGTCGCCCTATCCAACATACAAGCGGATACGGTAGCGAATGCACTAGTACAGGTGTTCTCCCGGGTAGGATTTCCAAAAGAAATCCTATCCGACCGAGGCACCCAATTTACGGCTGAATTGACCCAACAACTCTGGCAGGTTTGCAAAATTAAGTCCCTCCTGAGCTCCCCATACCACCCCCAGACGAACGGGCTGTGTGAGAGGTTCAATGGGACCCTCAAGCAAATGCTCAAGACGTTCACTCAGGAATACCGAGACTGGGAACACTTCCTGCCGCACCTCCTATTTGCTTATCGGGAGGTGCCCCAGGAAACTACAGGGTTCTCTCCCTTCGAGTTGCTCTACGGAAGAAAGGTACGGGGACCCCTAAACCTGATCCGGGAGCACTGGGAGGGAGAGATGGAGGCTGACGGTGTCCCCATTGTGCCATACGTGCTGGAACTCAGGGACCGAATGGAGCAATTAGCCAAATCCGTGCGGGCTAATCTCCAGTTGGCCCAGAGAAGACAGAAAGTATGGTACGATCGGGGGGCCCGAAAGAGAATCTTCACCATAGGACAAAAGGTGTTAGTACTTAAGCCGGTGAAGACAGACAAATTGCAGGCGTCCTGGCAGGGTCCCTACCAGATCGTAGAGAAAAGGGGAGACACCACTTATGTGATAGCTAGCTGCCATGACAACAATCTTAGAAAGACATTCCATGTAAACATGCTCAAGGAATATTTTGAGCGACCAGAGAACGTGATGGCCGTATGTTGTTCCCCTCAGGAAGACCCTGACAGTCTACCCATTCCAGACCTATTAGAAAAGAGTCTCCCCACAGGTATAGTGGCTCAGGTTCAGATAGGAGACCGACTTAGCCCCACTGAAAGGGAGCAGCTCAGCCAGCTCCTCCAGTCCAAACACCTCACCTTCTCCCCGAAGCCAGGGTACACTACTTTAACCACCCACCAGGTAGATACTCCGGGACAAGCTCCCTTGCGCCAGGCTCCGTACCGAATCCCCGAAGCAGTTAGGACAGGAATGAAGAAGGAGATCGATGAGATGCTCCAGCTCAGGGTAATTGAGCCCTCCGATAGTCCCTGGGCCTCCCCAGTTGTCTTGGTGCCCAAGAAAGATGGGACCACCCGGTTCTGCGTAGACTATCGGAGGCTCAATGAAAAAACCGTGACGGACGCTTACCCTATGCCCAGGGTAGACGAGCTACTCGATCGTATAGCGAGGGGAAATTACCTGACCACTATTGACCTCTGCAAAGGTTACTGGCAGATTCCCCTGGCCCCAGAGGCTATCCCCAAGTCGGCATTCGTCACCCCATTCGGCTTATATCAGTTTAGGGTAATGCCGTTTGGGATGAAGAATGCCCCAGCTACATTCCAGCGCTTGGTGGATAGGCTCCTGGATGGCTTCCAGAGTTTTGCTTGCGCCTACCTGGACGACATAGCGATCCACAGTGAGTCCTGGGAGGACCACTTAGCTCATGTAGGAATGGTTCTGGATCAGATCCGGGCTGCTGGCCTGACTCTGAAGCCAGAAAAATGCCACTTTGGGATGGCCGAGGTACAGTACCTGGGTCACCGGGTGGGGTGTGGAAAGCAGCGACCAGAGCCGGCCAAGATAGAAGCTGTCGCCAATTGGCCCACCCCCATCACTAAGACTCAGGTCCTAGCCTTCCTGGGCACGGCAGGGTACTATAGACGGTTCGTACCAGACTACAGCACACTTGCCAAACCCCTGACTGACTTGACCAAGAAAAACTTACCTCGACAGGTCCTGTGGTCTCCCCACTGTGAAACGGCTTTCCAGGCTCTCAAAAATGCTCTAATTAACGCTCCTGTCTTGGCGGCCCCAGCCCTTAACAAACGTTTTATCGTCCATACAGATGCTTCCATGTTCGGGCTGGGAGCCGTCCTCAGCCAAGTAGGCGAAGATGGAGGGGAGCATCCAGTTGCCTACATCAGCCGGAAGCTCCTGCCCCGCGAAGTCAGCTATGCAGCGGTCGAAAAGGAGTGTTTGGCTTTGGTGTGGGCATTAAAGAAATTGACTCCCTATTTATATGGTCAGGAGTTCACCCTGGTCACCGACCATAACCCGTTGGTGTGGCTGAACCGGGTCTCTGGAGATAACGGCAGGCTATTACGTTGGAGCTTATCGTTGCAACCCTTCAATTTCACCATTACTTACAGACCTGGGAAACAGAATGGCAACGCCGACGGGTTGTCCAGACAAACCGACCTCAGCCCCGCATAACCAGCGGTCTGGACAGCCTTAGTCTGCCCCGAAAAGGGGTCAGACCGTGTCTGCCAGAGTGTTCCACAGAAAGGGAGCACTGTTACAGAAGCATTAGTTATTTTGTTGTGAAAAGCTTATTTCCCAGCAGCAATGCCTGAACCAGCCAAGCCAGCGCCTAAGAAGGGCTCCAAGAAAACCGTAACAAGTATCATTTCATAAAGAGTTAACTTTTTTTCAGCTTTTAGAAACTATTGTCTAATCACCTCTGGAGCCAGACTGCTAATTGATAAGATGAACTTGTAAACTTGTTATCTTAAGTACTGTAATCCTATTGTGGCCTGTCAAAGGACATTGCTCTCTATCTAACTGTGTGATGGGGGATTTTGTGCTTTCCCCCCCCCCCCCTGGGAGTGCCCTGTGTGCATGTAACCTTAATAAAAAGCAGGCTGGGCATCCCAGTCCTGAGTTCTTGTTTGACCCTCAATCGCAGCGTTGACTCGTTTTGTGGGCAGAAGGGTATCCTAGCTGTACTGCAGCTAAGGGAGATTATTCTATATTTGCGAGACTCATATAGAATACTATGGAAAGCAGCTTCTCCCCTCTTTAGCAATAGGGATCCAGGCTACTAAGCGGTCCATCTCTCAGCGAGACTAAGGGTAACCGTAACAGTCTCAATCTCCTTCTTCTCTGTCTTTCAGACTCTGAGTGTTTGAAGGAGGAAAGATCCATGAGTTCCTCTACAGGGGTGGCTGGAGAAGTTCAAAGGGTAGAGGATACTGCAGAAACCGGATGAATAGAAGGACTGGAGGGAAGGATTCTCCAAGTATTCTCTCTCTCGGATTGTCTCTCCTGGAAGCGAGAGTCTAGACTGATACAAAGTGTTATAAAGTCAACCAAAGAAGAGGGAATATCACGATAATTGAGTTCATCTTTGATGCGTTCATGCAGACCCCTTCTAAAGGCTGTCTTGAGGGCACTGCCATCCCAACTGGTCTCTAGTGCCAAGGTGCGAAACTTGATGGCAAATAGTGCCACAGTTCTATTGCCCTGGCGGAGATCTAGGAGAGAAAATTCTGCAGCAGAAGTACGGCCTGAAGTCCCAAACACAGAAGTGAGTGCAGAAATGAACGCATCAGCATCATTCAGGAGTGGAGCGTTCTGTTCCAAAAGGGGAGAGACCCAGGCTAGGGCCTTGTCTTTCAGTAGGGAAATGATAAAGGTGACCCTTGACTGGTGGGACTGAAAGGTGCGAGGATCATTGAGGAAGTGCAGCCTGCATTGATTAAGAAATCCCCTACAATCAGTAGTACCTTTATACTTGTCAGGCAATGGTATCCAGGGTATACTTTCAGAAGCAGGGGAAGAAGCTACAGTACTAGGAGCAGAGGCTGGTGGTACAACAACAGGAGAGGTTACCTTGCTGCAACTAGTGAAGAGAGTTGAGCGGTTATAGCCTATAGTTTGGAATCCACACTCTGCAACTGTGTGGTATGGTTCCCAACAACTGTCCTTGAAGATAAACCACTCTTGCTACCTCATTTGGCTCCATGGCCCAAGTATAATGTAATGCTCGTGGGATATTCAACTATTAGACTGAACTCAGCCAGTAGTCTTCTTATCCCGGTGTCGAGCCGGAATGATAGGGAATATCCCAGAGCAGAGAAAGTTCACAAGATGAGGTAAGCGGCACTCACAACAGGCAGGATAGTCTTCGGCGGCAACAGGCAAGGAATCAGAGAAAGACAGTTATGGGGTAAACCACTAGAAAGGTTAGGCAGGCAGGGTTTGGCAATGGTAAAGCAGTCCAAAGGTAAACCACTAGAATGGTCAGGCAGGCAGGGTTTGGCAACGGTAAAGCAGTCCAAAGGTAAACCAATAGAATGGTCAGGCGGGCAGGATTTGGCCCAAGAGCGGCAATTCAGAGCAATAGGGGTTAATCAAGCAGAGAAGTCAGACAAAGGGATCCCACCACCGCCAGGAAGACCTATCGTATCCGCTATAGGTTCACTTCAACAACCTATAGCTACCTTTGTGGATATGTTTCTACAGTCATTAGTTCAACAAATGCCACCCAATCTGAGAGATTCTTCTGATCTACTCGAATTCCTACAGGATCTAATTGGGATTGATGAGGATGTACTACTAGTCACACTGGATGTGACTAGTTTGTACACTGTGATCCCTCATATTGAAGGTTTGAGAGCAATATCATTTCATCTTTCAAGATTCCCTCCTCCAGATGTACTACTCCAATTACTAGAAACCTGTCTCACAACCAATTACTTTAGGTTTGAACTTGCTTTCTACCTACAACTGATGGGAACGGCGATGGGGTCCAATGTGGCCCCATCATATGCCAACCTTTTTATGGCATATTTTGAAGAATTTGAGACTACGCTTTTTCATACAAAAGAAATTCTCTTTTATAAGAGATACATAGACGACCTGTTTATGATCTGGTCGGGGACATCGGAACAATTGGAAAATTGGTTCCAGCAGTTGAATTTGGCTAACACCGCCTTAAAATTTAAGATAATATCTAGTAAGGTTCAAATTGACTTTCTGGATGTCAGACTTTACAAAAAGAATGGAAAAATACAGTCAACATTGTTTAGGAAAGATACAGACAGGAACGCACTTCTACATTATACTAGCTGCCTTCCTCCAGCTTTAAAAAAGGCGTTACCAAAGTCTCAATTGTTAATGTCATCAAGAACAACTCAGAGGTTGACAAAAGAGATGAACAATTGGGTGAGATGATTCATCGCTTTGAATCAAGAAGTTATCCTCAACAACTTCTATCTGGTCAATGTGAAGCAATACTGACATTTGTTACTACATTCACTGGAGACAAAGGTCCTTTAATGGATACTCTCAAGAAACACTGGCAAATTGTCAGTACGGATAAGTCATTACCTCTTGCTAAAACAGAACCTCCTAGGATAGGATATAGGAGATCTAGATCCCTATGAGATCTTTTGATCAAAACTGATCCTATACAATGTTATAAACAGTTGACTTGGCTGGACATTAAGAAACCTGGCGTTTTTTTCTATGCTTGGGGTGTACCACATGTGGAGGTCTTATCACTGGTCCAACATTCACTCACCCACATAAACGGAAAACCTATAAACATAGGTTTCGACTCACTTGTACGACCACATACATCGTGTATCTTTTACATTGTATTTGTGGGTTATATTATGTGGGTAACACCTCTGATGATCTCCACACCCGGATGACGAACCATCGATCTGCCATCAAGACAGCACTGAAAAAGGGTTCTTCAGAACAACCGGTGGCCAGACATTTTCTAGAGTTACAACACAGTGTTATGGATCTTAAATACACTATTATAGACCATGTACCACCATTGCCAAGAGGAGGGGATAGAAATAAATTGCTAAAATGGACATTCCAATTAGATAGCATTATACCCAATGGTCTTAACACTCACTTAGATTGGCAGGTGTTTTTGTAATTATGTACATTTGAGATCCACGATTAATCCCTATGGCTATCCTAAATTAAGAACCAGTAGGTATAGGGATTTCCCTTTTTAATGTTTATCTATTTTGGGAGTCTATTTTGTGGTAATGTTTGGTTACACTGTATTGTATATCTGGTTCTTCTATTTTTTTGAACTATGAATGTTCTAGTTGCTTACTTCCTGATTATGTTTTATGTTCTACGATAGATGTTCTCTAATACTTACTGGCACCTGTTTTACATAATTCTCCACTTGTCATTCCGCACAATTTTATTAGATTTGACCGGTCTATTAGCGTTGGTTACATATGCTTAATATTTGGGCATCCCACGCTTTCCAGTTTCACCTCTCTTTGTTGTTCGGCATGTTTACTACTGTGTCCCTATAGCGATTGATGTGTTTACTGGTTGCTTGACAACCTCAATGCCCTGCCCCTCAGTATGAGCTGATACTACCACTTCCGGTATCGCGGTTGTAGGTTTTTGGTTTCTATGGGAACCTCCATAATTGATTTGCACATACTGAGCAGTGTTTTGGGCATCGCGATTTTGACTATTTGTTTATTTCTTTACTCCGATTCTCACTTTATCGCTCTAATGTTTCTTCCTTGGACGGTGACGTCTCCCGGTTCCGGGGGGCGTGTCTACCGTGGAGAGCGTGTTCACATTTGTTTGGTGTTGGCATTTATAAACACGGCTGGGGGTAAGTAATATTGTCTTTGTAAGTCTGAGGACGGGTCATTTTGGGCCCGAAAACGTTCACTAATAAAGTGACTATCTTATGCAAGACCTTTGGAGTGCTTTCTGTTCTTCTTTATATATATATATATATATATATATATATATATATATATATATATATATATATATATAAATAAAAAATGCATTTGATACATATTGAAATATCTATTTAAAAATAAAATTAACATTTTCTTCTATGTAAAAAACATTGGAATGTAAAATATTTTTAACTACCTTCGGGTTAGTGCTGTAGGTTTAACTGGGTTAATGCTCGTGCAATGTGTTATGTTTTTTTCCAGTTTGTGCTCTCCATTAAAGACTATGGAGAGAAAAAGTTAGCGCGTTCATGATATCCGAGGTCCTGAAGTCAGCGCCTTTTAGGTTTTGCTTGTGCTCAAACATTTGACTTTTTAACTTGTAATATGTGCGCTAACCTGTGCGCATGAAAAGTTTACTTCTGATGGTGTTTACACGCGAGCAAAAGTGCTAAATAGCATGCCACTTGTAATCTGGCCTATTATCCTTAACATTTTTATCGCCAAGGACAGAAAATAATATAAAAATAAAATTATAAAATTGTTTTTCATTAAAATAAAATGTATTAAAAAATATATAAAAACATTATTAAAATAAATATTACCCTTTTAGCAGCAGCATGAGATAAAAACTGATCACAGCGTGTATCTCATGAATGGAGGTGCCCCACTGACAGGCATGGAATCACCTTGGGGTGTCCTCCATTACACTATTTTTGCACTGCCTCACTCCTGAGGCATGCAGAAATAGTGCAGACAGAGGAGAAACAGGCATTCCAAAGGCCCAGGGCTCAGCCACAGTACAGGGTTGGGAACTGATCCTTAAAGGGACACTGAACCCAAATTTTTTCTTTTGTGATTCAGATAGATCATGAAATTTTTAGCAACTTTCTAATTTACTCCTATTATCAAATTTTCTTCATGCTCTTGGTATCTTTATTTGAAATGCAAGAATGTAAGTTTAGATGCCAGTCTATTTTTGGTGAACAACCTGGGTTGTTCTTGCTGATTGGTGGATAAATTCATTCACCAATAAAAAAGTGCTATCCAGAGTTCTGAACTAATAAAAAAGCTTAGATGCCTTCTATTTCAAATAAAGATAGCAAGTGAACGAAGAAAAAATTCTAAAAGGAGTAAATTAGAAAGTTGCTGAAAATTGCACGCTCAAACTGAATCACGAAAGAAATTTTGTTTGGTTCAGTGTCCCTTTAAGAGCTTAACGACTAGCGCTGTACCCTGTATGGCACTGATCAGTAAGGGGCTTTAACCATCATTCGACCTAGTTCACATTTTTTTAGTCTAGACCAAGGATATACAGTTTATAAATGAGTTTGTTGTGTAAGATGCTGTCAAATGATTAGCTGAATTCTAAATACACTACAACTAATGATCCACCCTGATCTCATTTTTTTTGTTAGCTAAGCAAAGAAATCAATTAGATGAATTGCAAATTATATTTATAAAGTAAATCCATGCTTATTTGGTGCTCTAAATTGTTTGTCTTTATGCAAACCCTACCCAAATTGTACAGGACAACTCTAATACTAGTTTCTAAAATATTATAAAAAATATCATAATCATAATGCACAATAATAATGATATGGCATGCAAGTTTTCCAGTTTGCTATCTCTCTCTCCAGATTCAATCTTTCTGCAACAAAAAATGAATAAAAGAGAGAGGGATGATTACTGATTGATCAAAACTTTATTCCTAATTACCTAATATGGGCCAGATTACGAGTGGAGTGGTAGTTTGTGCTCATGTTCGAGTGTTAAAACTGCTATGGGGGTTTTTTTCCGCTCAAAGATTCGCACTCACATTACAAGTTGAAAGTGAAAAGTTTGTTCTCTCCCGCTCTCAAAGTCGGGGTAACAAATATACTTTGAGAAGTTGCGAAGGCAAAATCACATTTCTCAACAGACTTTAATGGAGCCAAAAAAACACAATTGCGATTATTTAAAAGCACAACATAAGAAGGGAATATTGCATATTTCATAATCCAATGTTTTGCACATAGCAGAATATGTTCTATTTATTCTTTAATAGATATTTAAATATTTAAATATACAGTATATCTGATGGATTGTTGCAAAAATATATACTTATACCTATATATACATGATTACTATATATATATAGTTATAAATACATATATATATATTCCCCTATGTGCTGAACATTGGAATTTGAAATATTAACAGTAAATACGCAGTATAAACATTTATTAAATATGATTATTGCATAAATATGATTTTTCATGTTTTCATCTACTTGACTGCAAACAGCTCTAATGCACATATTTATGTCTATATATGTATACATGTGTATTTATGTGTTTTTTGTGTATATATTTCTGTAAATACATAAATACACATATAAATACACATGTACACACATACATACATACACACACACACACATATATATACAAATACATACATATACATACTGTACTTTTAAATGTATTTTTTTGTGTTTTGTGCTACGTTTTATTTGAGCGTAACAGTTAACCAGAGCTCTGAGGTCACAATAATCATTATAGTGTAAATCGCGATTGTGCTCATGCGATAACTTCTGCGCAAGTGGCCTCAAAAAAACAATATCACTCTCGCACAAATGATAGCGCTCTACCTGTAATCTAGCCCTATATGATCTACTATATTTCAATGGATTGCATGGAGTATGCTTATTAATACAAAGATTAGGCTGAAAGACCTTACTAGAGTATTAGGGGGATTTTTTACTTGCTCTAATCTTAATGTTTTTACACAATATGATTATAACTTTGGGTCAAGAAATAACACCACACCTGTTCAACACTCTTTTTAACCCTTTCTACATTATTTTTTTTCTTTCATACATTTGGCTGTCATACCAATTTGGCCACCACTGTGTTAAAATTTGAGCCTAAAATTAAAGTATTAAAAATAAAAACATTGAATTTACTTAGCCTTCAACAACTGAGAACTCAATACTTTTATGGCTGATGTTTGTAAATTACCCTGCTGTTTTACCACTATGAATAATGTATTCAAAATTAAAAAAAAAAAAAATGAAACTTCTTTTATGAAAAAGAAAAAAATGGATTTAAATAAAGTTACTAAAAAAAAACGAAATAGGAGCTTTATAATCACTCCATGTGATGCTAAGTGATACTCTGTGGTGAAGAGATTGCTAGCTGCAAATGAAGCAGTTTATGAAAACTTTAAAGTTATTTCAAAATGTATAAAGCTATTTCATTGCAACATAAAGGATGCTGTGTTTGAAATTATATATGATAACGATTTATTTATATAGAATTTACATCCAAGATAAATTTTCCATATAGATTATAGCAAACTGAAACAAATTAGCTCTGCATCATTGCTCACAATAAGATTTTCTTTCATAACTTTTCTGTAACAATATGGTCAGCTCTACATAGCAGTGATCTGCTGTAGTTAAACAGAGAACTGAGATTGTCTTTCAGTTTTTATCTTTGTTAATATCTGCAATCCCTAAGTAAATTGATAAATAAATTGGCCTTGATTTACTAAACTTTGGAACACCTGATGTATTCCTTGAATATGTTAGGCAATTGCTTTGCTGTCATTAAAATCATCTATATACACTTAAAGGGACATGAAGCCCACATTTTTTTCTTTAATGATTTAGAAAGAACATTCAACTTTAAACAACTTTCCAATTTACTTCTAAAATCTAGTTTGCTTCATTCTCTTCATATCCTTTGTTGGAAATCATATCTAAATAGGCTCAGTAGCTTCTAATTGGTGGCTGCACATAGATGCCTCGTGTGATTGGCTTACCCATGTGCATTGCTATTTCTTCAACAGGGATATCTATAGAATTAAACAAATTAAATAATAGAAGTAAATTGGAATATTGTTCTATATGAATCATGAAAGAAAATGTTTAGGTTTCATGTCTCTTTAAGCTTTAGTATCCTGTGCTTTGGGGATAATGTCATGAATGTTATTAGCTATGATATGATTTATAAAAGTGATTACATGATATATGGCTTTACCAATGACATTAAAGGGATATTAAACAGTCTCTATCATTGTTTTAATAAAAAAAAGCATCAAGCAGTGCGTTATCGTTAAAAAAGTAATAAAAGATAAAATTCTTTTAAAGTGATGACTAAGGGGTCGAGTTATCAAACCCTTCACCAGCCTTTCGCCCCTCTATGACTGCAGTTTCTCACAAGAGAACCTGCAGAACCTGCAGTCCGTATTTAACAAGCAGCAGTCATCAAACAGCTGCTTCCCTAACCTTTCGCAACTACTTAGGTGGCAAATTTCAATCTCCCCGGTCTCGTCATGTGATTGGCTGTGCGCGGGCAGGGGGCGGCATTACACAAGAGTACAAAATTGCGTTAGTGTGCAATGCTGAATTCCAGCAGCGGAAATCAGCCCGCGAAAGGCGTATGTGCGCCCCTGTCCGCCGCAGCTTGATAAATCGACCCCTTATACATTTTGCAATGATTTATATTAACTTCATTTGTGCAGTGTTCTTTACTTCCTATCATAGCCCTGCAAGGAGGAGGGGACCTCTGTAGGAAGTGAGCTTAGCTGTTAGTGTTGTGAAGTTTTGCTAGGAGATACCTCTTTGCTAGCTGCAATTAGTGTATTGCTGCAAAAATCACGTGACCTCAAAACTTAAGTTTTGTAATGGTGGCAAATATATCTAGTTGTAGCTAGGGCTACACTGAGAATTTTTAAGTGCTCATTTAGGCCCTGATATTCAAAGATTCTACAGCTTGGAGAGAAATTGTAGCTCAGACTTCACAAAGGCTGAATTTACTGAATTTGCTAAATAAAAAGGGTCTGAACTCTCTAGTGCAGCTATGTGAATCAGAAACAAGCCCAATGCAATATAGCACTGCATAATACAAGAGTTTTATTACACTTACACTTTGTGCATTGCATTTTTTATAACTATACATTGCAGATTGGGTCCTTTCATTATTATTGCATTTAAGCTTTGCACTTTCTCATTTGTAATTTAATACATTCAAATTTTGATCTAGCAGTGATTTTACACATTCTGGTTATGCTTTAAAAGTTTCTGTGTCATTTTAATAACTTAGGATCATACTTTGTATAAAATTATATTGCACATTGTATTTTCTCCATTGTAAACTGATGGTTTTAGAAAGTGGGAGGGACATGGCAGACAGTTCCCTGGGCTGAACAATGGAGTTCCCAGGGTATCTGAAGCTCTCTCACCAGTCTTTTCCAATTTTTTAGGCATTTTAAACAAGCTGGTCTCACTGATTTGTCTCACCAGCCGTGTGCAGGTGAAGTCTACTCAAAATTCACAAAACACTTATTTTAACTAACACAAAAGTAATATACACTAAAATATAGACAAAAGCAAGTTAAATTGTAGTTAAAACATTTTACTTTAATTTGGAATTGATCAGAGTCTTTATATTAGCCCTAGGGGTTCTCCAGTTACCTTTCTCTCTCCCATGTGAAATTTTGTATCCCAGAGAGGTTCATTGCTTTCAATAGCAGGCATCTCTTATCTGTGTGGGATTTCCAGGTTCCTACCCTTTTTTTTTAGAAAATTAAAGGGATTGTAAACACCAAAAATGTTATTCTTTAAAAAGATAGATAATCCCTTTATTTACCATTCACTAGTTTTGCATAACCAACACTATTATAGAAATATACTTTTTACCTCTGTAATTACCTTGTATCTAAGGTTCTGCTGACTGCCTCATTATCTCAGATCTTTTGACAGACTTACATTTCAGGCAATTAGTGCTGACTCTTAAATAACTTCACGTGCATGAGCACAATGTTATCTATATGAAACAAACAAACTAACGCCCTCTAGCTCTGAAAAACTGTCAAATGCATTCAGAAAAGAGGCGGCCTTTAAGGGTTTAGAAATTAGCATATGAGCCTACCTAGGTTTAGCTTTCAACTAAGATTAACAAGAGAACAAAGCAAATTTGATGATACAGGTTCCACTCAGAACAGGCCTCACCATGGTCAACCAAAGAAGTTGAGTGCATGTGCTCAGCGTCATATCCAGAGGTTGCCTTTGGGAAATAGACGTATGAGTGCTGCCAGCATTGCTGCAGAGGTTGAAGGGTTGGGGTTCAACCTGTAAGTGCTCAAACCATATGCCACACACTGCATCAAATTGGTCTGCATTGCTGTCATCCCAGAAGGAAGCCTCTTCTAAAGATGATGCACAAGAAAGACAGCAAACAGTTTGCTGAAGACAAGCAGACTAACAACATGGATTACTGGAACAATGTCCTGTGGTCTGATGAGACCAAGATAAACTTATTTGGATCAGATGATGTCAAGCCTGTGTGGCGGCAACCAGGTGAGGAGTACAAAGACAAGTGTGTCTTGCCTACAGTCAAGCATGGTGGTGGGGGTGTCATAGTCTGGGTCTACATGAGTACTGCTGGCACTGGGTAGCTACAGTTCATTGAGGGAACTATGAATGCCAACATGTACTGTGAAATACTGAAGCAGAGCATGATCCCCTCCCTTCAGAGACTGGGCCGCCAGGCAGTATTCCAACATGATAATGACCCCAAACACACCTCCTAGATGACCACTGCCTTGCTAAAGAAGCTGAGGGTAAAGGCGATGGAATGGCCAAGCATGTCTCCAGACCTAAACCCTATTGAGCATCTGTGGGGCATCCTCAAACGTAAGTTGGGGGAGTGCAAGGTCTCTAACATCCACCAGCTCTGTGATGTTGTCATGGAGGAGTGGAAGAGGACACCAGTGGTAACCTGTGAAGCTCTGGTGAACTCCATGCCCAAGAGGGTTAAGGCAGTGCTGGAAAATAATGGTGGCCACACAAAATATTGACACTTTGGGCCCAATTTGGACTTTTCCACTTAGGGGTGTACTCATTTTTGTTGCTAACGGTTTAGACATTATTTTCTGTGTGTTGAGTTATTTTGAGGGGACAGCAAATTTACACTGTTATAGAGGCTGTACACTCACTACTTTACATTGTAGAAAAGTCTCATTCCTTCAGTGTTGTCACATGAAAAGATATAATAAAATATTTACAAAAATGTGATGGGTGTACTCACTTTTGTGAGATAATATAAATATATATATATATATATGTAACAGAAACTTGCACTCACTGGTCTTTTTAAACACACTTTTTACTGTGCAAATATACTGACCTTTCAGACTGAGGAAGGGGATATTTTGTCCCCAAAATGTCACTATATTTGCACAGTAAAAAGTGTGTTTAAAAAGACCAGCCAGTGCAAGTTTCTGTTACTTATATATATCTGTTTATCCTGCACTAGCACCCTGTCAGTTCAGCTGTAAAGTGAGAGTGCTCTCCTGTGTTATTATATATATATATATATATATATATATATATATATATATATATATATACACAAAGTATGAGCCTAATTTGTTAGTTATACAGAAACTATGAAGACATATTCAGAATTTGAAAAATCACAATCCTAAATACACTGCTATATAGAAAATAAAATAGAAAGTGCAAAGTTTAAATGTAATACAATTTAATCTGAATAGTAAACAGATATAAAATATAAAGCACAAAATGTAAATACAGCAGAACTGTCATGTTGTGTAAGTAACACCCCTCGAAAAAGCAAAGCAAAATCTCCCTTTTGAATATTTCACAAGGGATCTCACAGTGCTGGAGGATTATTTTTGAATATCTCACCTGAGCAGAGAGGTTTGGAATATCAGGACCTTAGAAAGAAAGCAAATTATTTGCTGTTTAATACAAGTCTGTTTATTTTTATGTTTACTTTAAATTACCATATTTCTTAACAAAAGGAGCACTGTTTAATACCCCTATAAAGGGATAGTTTCACCTACATTTTTCTTTTTTTAATGTTTCCCAGTGATCCATTTTACCTGCTAGAGTGTCTTTAATTCTTTACAAGCAGCTCTTTTATCTTTACATCATCATCTAAAATAGTTTTGCCTGTGGTATCCCTAGCTATAATGAAAGTTTGTATAATTAAGTAAAAGCTATAGAAAATCTGTATAAAATTAGCCAGCAGAAGAAATTACTCCAGTGGTGGCCAGGAGAGATAAACAATAAAATGTTAATTTTCAATTGTTCTCTTTAAGTATTGGCATTTGGCATGCAAACAGTGATAACATAAGGAAACATGTTTTCCTTGCAAGCTCAACCCATTTTAATTGCTTGTGGTTACAAAGAACAAAACCAGATATTGTATATACAAAAATAAACCTAAATAAGCAATTTCTCAATTACACAACTAGTATAACAATTTATTGGAAACACATTAAGGGAAAACAATATTAAAGAACACTGTCCCTTTAAATCCCCTGGCCCATAATAAGTGACCTAATTTAACATTGTATAATGCTTAACAATAACAGTATACTGAAAACATTTCTACTGATATAAAGCTGAATTACAAAACTCTGAATACTATTTATGGAATTATTACAAGCCAAGACTGCTATATAATATGGTATTATTGGAATGTCACCTTGCTACTCAGTAGTAACAACGTAATCATTATACAACACAATATGTAACACTAGCCCCTCGTATTTGTTCTCTAATGTAGTAAGCAAAAAACAAACAAACTGTGAATTATCAATTATTATGAAAACTATCAATTAACCAATAACATCACTGAAAGCTACATTTATTGAAACCAATTAAACAGTACTTTTTTTGTAAATTAGTTGAAAAACATTCTTAGAAAAGACAACACTTAAAATATGAAAAACAAATATGTAAGTGATAAATCTCAGCAAATGTGTACACGTTTATTCCATAAAGAACACAGCTTGTCTCGGGACCAATATACCTAACACCATTACTGAAGCACTGCTTTGGAAGACATAACAAGAACAGTATAGCTGTCAAAAATAGAAGCTTTCACTATAATTTCTGAACATTTACATTTCTACAGCCTTGACCTGTTGAAAAACCCATATTGGATTGTTTCAAGCCCCATTATTTGGCTGCAAGCATTGCTTTTTTTTTTTCAGTGTTAAAGCTTCAGCATACACGTCACAAATTTTTTTTTTTTTTTTGGTTTAATAAAAAGATAGCTGACATCATTATTTTAAATTAATTAATACAACTAAATACAATAGAATGTTCATTTATAATGATCAGAATGAATAATTTGATTATAAAAAAAAAGTGAATTATAAAATACTAATAATTTATGACCCCATACTTAGGGACTATGTTATGCCCAAAAATTACACACACACCATTTGTTGGGGTAAAAAGGCTGCAGATTGTTTTATTAACAACATAACTTAACATATAAATAAAACAGATAAATATCCCAATAATAAAATTAACATTAACAACCCCACAGGGCTTGCCAAGTAACCCATTGTACCTCCGTTCCACAGGTCCCCTCCAGAACCGTAATAGACCTCTCCTGCAGGGCAGGAGGTACCCCAGCAGACTTCACAAACCACCAAAGGCAAGCCCCCCCAACAACCTGTGACAGTGATATTACATCTCCACCCCGTAATTCCAGGGAGGGATTGAGGGGACTTCTTCTCACCGTCAGGTTCGGATAGAAGATGAGCCTACTTCCTGCTCACTGTCTTTTATAGGCTCCCCTGTGAACCCACCCCCTAACCTCCATCTCAGACCCAGTTCCTCACACTTGCCCTGCTCTGGGGTCAAATGCCCTTCCAAAATAGGCATTTCTCCAGGGCAGGCAAGAACCTTGCTAATTGCACACAAAATGTATTATATTGATTAAGTGAAAAAAAATGCATCCAGATAGATTAGTCAATTGTTTTCAATATTTTATTAAAGTGAATGTAAAGCTGAATGAATGAATGCCCAATTTTTAAAAATACTATTAAAAACAGGGGCACTTTCATTTATTAACTTTACATTGCAGCATTTTTAAAAAATACTTACCTTATCTTTAGGTAACCCAGACTGCAATCCTCCGCCCACAGCTCCTCTGTACTTAGCACTTCAATGATGAAACCGACTTCCTCCAATTGATGTGTGGCCTCACGAGATGGACACTCCTGGGCGCACGCCATGATTAGAGGAAGACAGTTTCGTCATTGCTGAGGTAAGTACAGAGGAGCTGCGGGTGGAGGATCGTGGTCTGGGTTTGCTAAAGAAAAAGGTAGGTATTTAAAAAAAAACACTGCAATGTTAAGTTTAATGAATGAAAGGGCCCCTGTTTTTAATAGTATTTTTTAAAAATCTGCCACTCATTCATAGATTCACTTTAACCTTTACCTTGAAAATGTATCTTGCTTTTGTGAATGTTGGCAAAAAACTAATTTAAAAGTCTGTGTCACACTTATAGCTAAGAGATTTTCATGTTTAAAGAGTAAGTGAACACCTTGAAATGTTAATATAAAATGCTTAATAATGTGTAATAAAACAATTGTAATTATTTATTTTGCCCTGTTTTCATTTAATTTGTCTAATTCTCAAAGCTGGGAACACACCAACAAAGCTAACCCTGCTTCATATCTTTCTCTAACTGGCTTTAACAGATAACAAGTTAAAAACAATTCTCTTTATACTATTTAGCGACTGTGGCTAGTCTTGTTAGCAGAGTCAAGTTTGGATTAGCTCCTCCAAATAAGGCATGTGGTGGGTGGAGTTTGGCTATTGGAAAACAATAATAATAATACTTTGTTTTAAAAATGGTTAAGCTTAGATGACGTTAATTTAAAGCAAGAGAACAGAAATAAGTTTCTTGTTGTTTACAAATTTTTACATTTTAACCAACTGGAGGATCTTATAGTTGTTTAGAATGTGGTAAAGAATCAGGCACATGGTAAGACTCAAACATATATCGTCTGGTCCACACCTCTCTGATGTTTCAGAGTGGATTTTGCATACTACAAAGTGGGCAGTGGATTGAAATGCTACTGTAACTATTAATACCCCAAAAATGCTTAAAAGTGAAAAGAACCAGCATAAATAATGGCTCTGAAATGTAGTAGTGCTACTCTAGCCCTTGCTGAATGTCTTCATATCGAAAACAAAGCATCTAACTCTCAGGTAAATAATAATAATATTGTAAGCTTAGAGTGCTGCCTTTATCATTACTGTGGTGGATACATACATTTCATCACATCACATTTTTTATTGGATAATCTTCTGTTCTGCTTTTATTAAGCACTAGGTGGAGCTGGCTAGTACACAATATATCCATTATATCATTCTTATGCTGAGTAGTACTGTCATCATAGTATCTTCCTCTTCCATGGTTATTAGCATACTTATTTCTGCAACAGAGACATCAGTTAAGAATCTGAATTGTTACTATTTGTAAAAAAAAACTTTCTAAAGCCAATATAAAAGCAAAAAGGCCTAGGTAAAAATCCCCAAATCCAAAATTCCAAAATCCAGAATTATTCAGAAATCCAGACTTTTTTATTATTATTTTTTTTAAATAACAATATTAAAAATTACAATTTTCCCACAGTAAGTAAAAAAAAAGTCTGTCTGTGTCCCCCTTTTATCTTAATTGTGTTCTAAAAAGCTAATGCTAGTCTATATTTATTTAAATCAACAATTATTACCTTTCTAATGACAGTACTACACTATATTCCTGGTGGTACTATGTATACAAAAGTATACCCTTAGGTTGCATGTGTAAACTGTATAATGAAATGTAAGAACAATGGTTGTTTGCGCTTGGGGTAGATTTAACAAGGGCCCTTGTTCCCCTTGTTTCCACACGAGCCTTCAGGGTCACCGGAAAAAGCAGTTATGAAGCAGCGGTCTAAAGACTGCTGCTCCATAACTTGTCCGCTGCCTCTGAGGCTGCGGTCTTCAATCTGCCCAGTCCAATAGGATCGAGCTGATTGACACCCTCTGCTAGGGGACGATTGGCCACGAATATGCAGTGGCGGCATTGCACAAGCAGTTCACTAGAACTGCTTGTGCAATGATAAATGCCGACAGCGTATGCTGTTGGCATTTATCGATGTGCAGAGGACATGATACATTACATAATATTATGTCTTCTCGCACTTACATAAATCAGCCCCTATGTCTCATCCCCTCTCCAAGCTGTCACATTTTACAGATGCAAATATGCAAATATTCTGACATTTAAACTATTCCGAAATCCAAACTTTTTCAGTCCCAAGTGGTTTGTATATAGAGTTTTGTACCTTTTAATAAGTATTTTCTTACACTAGACATGTTTATAAAGTGATTGGCTTTGCCTTTAAATACTTTTACTGTGACAAGCCTAGTGCTAAGCTCCACAATGCACGTGAGCCTTCTGCTTACTCAACTTGCTTAATCCCAATATCATTCTTACCCTATTACTTTTCTTGGTAGTTTAAACAATGCAGAGAACATTTTGTATTAGCCACAAACAATTCTTAATTACATTCCACTCCCATGCTCTTTCCGGTTCTAATTATATAAAAAAGAATATTAAGTAATGTTGCAAACATATATAAGTTACTAACAGAATTTTGATCAGTACAATGTATTACAAATGGAGTTTTGCAAAGTTCATCCTGTTTCACCTAATACTCTTGACCCATAGTGTATTTTTATGCAGTCCTAGTTGCTTAAAGACTACTTTAATTTAATCTTAAAAATAGGACATCTTAGTCCAGAGTTCTAGTAAGTTTTATTTAGCCAATCATGTGGCTTGGCAGACCTCTAAAAGCCAAACACTGGGCTAGATAACAAGTGGTGTGAACAGTGGCATATTTTGGTTTTGTGCTCCCCTAGGCACTCAAAATTGTGCTGCCCCCTTAAGGTTTAAGGCTGTTTTGGCAATAAATTTTTTTGGTCAGGGAGTAATTTGATTTTTTTTTATGGCATTTCCAAAATAAATGTTCACGCACACACATACAGTCACAGACACACACACACAGTAACAGAAACACACACGTACACACACAAAGTTATACCCATACAAGCACGTGCATGCACAGACACTCATATACACATGCACACACACATCTATCTATTGCTGCAATATACATAAAACACCTAAACACAGATTTCTTGAAACTACTTTCCCAAACATAATACTAAGTGCTAAAAGCCAACAGAACTAAAGGTTGACTAGCTTAATAAAAGAACGATTCAGAGCTACCTCTAAACTGTAAGCTTCATAGGCAGTCTCTTATTATACCTCCTTAGAATGTAAGCTTCATGGGCAAAATCTCCCATTATATATCTGTATAATACTTATAAAATATCTGTAAGCTTCTTACAAATATATCCACAAAAAAGTGCTGCCCCTTCCCAATCTGCTGCCCTAGGCAGGTGCCTTGTTTGCCTAGCCAAATACATATAAATATATATATATCATATGGTGCGTGGGTTGGTGCTTTGCATTAGGGTAAATCTAAACAAAAATTGCGGATAAAGAGAAATCCACAAAAAGAATGCAGTTTAGCACTCTATGCCCAAACTAGAAGGCGAGTGTAATTCCAGTGGTAGTAAAATATAATTTTTATTAGATGTATTAAAATAAAATAATAAAACATACACACAAATAGCTAAAAATGTAACTGTGAGGCTACAACTGAATATATGTAAATAAGGTAATATATAATGAAAGTATCTGGCCTTAAGTAAAGGATTATCAAATTACCTAACTAATATCAATTGTAATGGAACCCAGTTTCCTCTAACATAGGTAGATTAAGAGGGTTAAATGTCAAAATCACAGTGGGGTAGGGGTGATTGCATAGGTGTGTTACCGTAGATTGCAACATAAATGCCTGTATGGTTTGTGGCAACATAGGCCGAGTTCCATGAGTGGCTAAATCATATGGTACTGCTAACGGTAGTCAAATTGTGTGTCACAATTAACCCTCAGTGTGCTCGAGCCACACAGAAATCTCAAAAATATGGGCAGAATACTAGGTACTGCTATATCAGTAACAATGTCTCATTAAACATAAGTAGTATATAATAATGGGCTGGGATTATTGGGTACTTCTATGCAGTGGTCAACTGGTCTGTCACGGTTGACCCTCAGAGAATAATAGCGGTATACTAGGACCACACGGAGGTCCAAGATATGTGAAGTGATATAATTGTACTGCTATATCAATAATAACATTATGCTTGAACACGTGTGGTATGAGATAGTTATAGGGTCTGGGGGTTACAGTCCTGGTGTCTAATGTTTGTGTAATTATATTACTTAACACAGAGAAAATTTGATACTTTATACTGTGTTATACTTGTGGCTAAATAGCCCGGTGATCCCTGTCTTGTGTGTCAATTGGCTATATGTTACGTGAATATAGTATCAGATTGAGTTAGCACAAAATGATTCCACCACTTTATAAGAGTGTCTATAATACAGATCTCACAATGTGCAACTGTTAACTTATTAGGCACTGGTATGAAAGAAGTCCCCTGTTCTAACATAACCATGTAAGTTTGGTCGTTTGTTAATGCGCTGGAGGGCAAATTAAAACGAAATGTGCCGTAAGCACATACTATAATAAAAGTGTGATCAACACACAAGAGGGCGCTAAATACCCACTGGGAGGTATAATCTATATGATATTAAAACAGGCTATATACATGTAAAACTGGGAATAGATCATGGGCTCTCACCATACAGACGATTTAACATGAGATGTTCAGTCCCAGTGCTGTTCCAAATCATAAGGACAAAATACAGGGAGTATATCCTCATTACCAATCCTTGGGAGCTATTCCTTTGTGAGTTCCTGCTGGCGTTGGAGATTAACATCACATAAGGAGACACAGCGGCTAAGACTCTGACGATCATTACAGAGAGAGAGTGCACCTGAGAGAGCAAGCTGGCTTGCTCCGATAGCCAGTCCGCGCCTACCAGCACATTGGTGTGCTAAGTGAAAGCGTGAGTACCCTGGGTATAGCATACGTGTGCAGGGGGGTCCACCATCATATTGGATACACACATTTGTCGCCTCTGTTTTCCCTCCATCCCTATAGATCTGCCTCCGGTCATCAAGGAGAGAAGAGGGCACTTACAAGAGGAAAGTGCAACATTATCGGCAGCAACTGGTTTAGCTTTCATCATTGGGACATTTGATATATGAACATTGCACATATATTTGGGACTGAACATCTCATGTTAAATCGCCTGTATGGTGAGAGCCCATGATCTATTCCCAGTTTTACATGTATATAGCCTGTTTTAATATCATATACATTATACCTCCCAGTGGGTATTTAGCGCCCTCTTGTGTGTTGATCACACTTTTATTATAGTTTTTTATTTCAATTTTGTTATTAAGAGGAGCAGCTTGTGTTTCACATTGGGGACACACAGTCAGTGTCTTAGGTGATTGATTCATCAGGTTCAGTACTGCACTTGGCATTTGACTCTGCTAGTACACATGCACATTGGGAGGCTCTCCACTCCCGTCATATTACACTGTTTGTTCTAGCGCCCTCTAGTGGCTAAGGTCACATCTGTTTTAGTAAGCACATACTACCCTGCTTGTGCAGTGTCACAACATTTACAGACATTAAAATATTAAGTCTAATGTTAGCTGTAGAATTCCCACACTCCCTTGCTTCTGCAGTATTGCAGCTTGAATGGAAAATATATATACACATATTGTGAATGTTTGTATTATAATGTAGTCTAGCAGTGAACCTTGTTACTTTTTAACTAATAGTATATACAGTATAGAGCTTATGTGATTATTTAAAAATACACTTGCATATGTCATGGGAAAGTTTCAATCTAAGCTTACTGCAGCATGGAACAAAGTTACTGTGCAATAAAAATATATACACTTGTCATGTTGATGCTGTGATTGCAACTTACTTAATTTGGTTATTTATTCACCTCAGTAGTTACAGCACACACACACATATATATCAGGTAGTGGAAGCAGACCTACTGACAATTTATAGATCATATATGGCTTGAGAATCTATACTATATAGCTACCATATCTACCAACTGCTAGGCTTACTGTAGCATGGGACGAAGTTACTGCGCAATAAAAATATGCACTTGTCATGATAATGGTGTAAGTTACTAAACCCGGTTATTTATTTACCCCAGTAGTTATAGCGCATATACATAGCGCTGATAGTAAGATTAAAGTGAAGGTCTATCTAGATGAGTATATAATGGGTTAGAAATCTGTGGTGAATCTCAGTTTATTTGTATATTCCTAAGTAGTTTAGTTAGCTGCTGCAGTGAATCTTAAAGTGAAGGTCAATTTATATTAATCGGTGCCCAGTTTTTAATGATACTATTAAAAACAAGGGCACTTTAATTAATCAAAATTGACATTTCACTTGTTTTCTTCAAAAACGTACCTTTTAATCCTAGCAGCCGGTGCAGCGCTTCCTTCGCCCGTTGCAAGCCTTCTTTGCAGGTCTAAAATGACGAATTCGACTGTCTACAATCACAGCGTTGCCTCAGGCCATGATTCCCCCTGGGAGGAAGCCGGATTCGTAATTTCTGACGTATGAAGAGATTTCCGACGGTCGGGGTTAAAAGGATTAAAAGGTACGTTTTTGAAGAAAAAAAGTGAAATGTCAATTTTGATTAATTAAAGTGCCCTTGTTTTTAATAGGATTATTAAAAACCGGGCACCGATTCATCTAAATTGACCTTCACTTTAAGATTCTCTGCAGAAGCTAACTAAACTACTCAGGAATATAGAAATAAACTGAGACTCACTACAGATTTCTAATCCATTATCTACTTACCTGGTAGTATATACAGACCTATTGACATTTCATAGGTCATATATAGCTTGAGAATCTATACTATTCAGTTACCATATCTACCTACTGATATTGTAAGAGGAATACTTATATACTGGGAATTAGGATAAAACTTTTTTCAGCGGTCCAATGATTTATTATATATATATATATATATATATATATATATTCCACAATAGTTTAAATTGAAGCTTATTACAGCAGCTGGCATAGCTAACAACCCACTCATATATAGATGCTCACCCTAACAGATATCTTCATATAAAAATAGCATACTCTGGCTAAATCAACATATTACCGAGATAATTCAGTGGCATTTAGATTAAGGACTATGGATTAATATCTACATCCTAGGTCATTCAATACTGGGATCACTGATATAATATCCATTTTGGGATGGTTTTCTAAGCCAGGAGCTATTCATAGTCTGCACCTTTCGTAGCATGTTTTCACGCAAAACTTATTTAAGGTCTAGGTACAATTCCTTGTGTTTTTAAGACTCCACCATTTATTTTAAATTGCCTATTAAAAATTAAATTTGATCTTTTTTGTTCCATCTAAAAATCCGCCACAAGTTGCACTAATGTTCACGCACTTGCAGCAGGGAATTTGAGTGCTTTAAGTTGTACATTTTTTGCAGTCTTGTACTGCTTTTGGGAAATTATGCTAGACTGTGTTGTTACTTATATAGGTTTCCTGTAGCATTATTGTGAGAACAATATTATAGTATAGCTAAACACAAAATATCCTGAAAGCAATGTTGCTGATTTCAATTTAAAATTGACGTGTAGTCAGAATTGTATATAAATTATTCTTACTATTATCCCTTTTCTTTGCAATGTTTTACAGGCATATTTGGCACCAATAAGTTAATGTTTAAAGACAAAGTTACTGACTTTTATATTCTGCCCTGGCAGCAATACTGTAGCCAGAGATGTACAGCACACTATATTGTTTCTGTCTGTAAGCGTGTATTTATTCTTTAGTATCCTAGATTGTTTATCTTTGTGCCCATAGCAACTGTGTTTGAAGGCATCTCCATCTCAGTTTTGCAAAATTGTGAAGGCAATTTAAAAGCATTCTGAAAACAAGTATTTGAAAGTAGTGAATCACAACAGTGAAATTCTGTTTCATATTAGGTTTCAAGGACTTTAACTGACCTCATATAATTTATCAGTGGCTCCTTTAAGGGGATTAATTTCTGGAAGGGATGTCCTCAAAGCCTTGGAGGGTCATAATTCCAACCCCCTACATCACAAACTACCTAATAAATGTATTAACCCCTAAACCACCACCCCCATATCGCAAACACATAATTAAAATATTAATCCCTAATCCGCCAACCCCCCACAGCGCAAACACCTACTTAAAATATTAACACCTAATCCATCAACCCCCCACAATGCAAACTACCTAATAAAACGCTTAACCCTTAAACCGCCAACCCTCCAAATGCAAACTATTAAACTAAAAACTAAGCCCACTAACCTTACACCCCCATAATTTAACCCCAATTAAACTACAATGAAATAAAATTAAAAATATACTAACTACATTAAAAATAACAAAAAGTTACTAAAAATAAAAAAACTAATTGACATAAAACCCTAACATTACAGAAAAAAACTAACATTACAGAAAATAATAAACAACTACCATTACAGAAAATAACAAACTATCGGCTAGATTACGAGTTTTGCGGTATGGGTGAAAAAGCAGCGTTAAGGCTTATAACGCTGCTTTTTCACTACCGCTGGTATTACGAGTCTTGCAGGTTTAGCGGCACCGCACACTTTTTTGGCCATAACACAAATTAACTTACGCAATTTGCTTGAAGTTTTTTTTCAATGGGACTTCCATAGCGCCGATATTACAAGCTTTTTCTGGGAGGCAAAAAGTGAGTGATACAGCCTATCCCGCAAGATTCGCAACGCAATCTAAAGTCAGTAGTTATGAGTTTAACGTTTCAAAGCTGTAGCATAAAACTCATAACTAAAGTGCTAAAAAGTACACTAACACCCATAAATTACCTATTAACCCCTAAACCGAGGTCTTCCCGCATCGCAAACACTAAAATAAAATTATTAACCTCTAATCTGCCGCTCTGGACATCGCCGCCACTAGAATAAACATATTAACCCCTAAACTACAATTAAATAAATTACTTAAATTAAATAAAATTACCTAAATTACCAAAAAAACACACTAAATTACACAAAATAAAAAAAGACATTATCAGATATTTAAACTAATTACACCGAATCTAATAGACATATCAAAATAAAAAAAAACCCCACAAAATAAAAAAATCCCTAGCCTAAACTAAACTACCAATAGCCCTTAAAAGGGCCTTTTTGCAGGGCATTGCCCTCAAAAAAATCAGCTATTTTACCTGTAAAAAAGAATACAAACAACCCCCCAACAGTAAAACCCACACCCACACAACCAACCCCCCAAATAAAATCCTAACTAAAAAAACCTTAGTTCCCCATTGCCCTGAAAAGGGCATTTGTATGGGCATTGCCCTTCAAAGGGCATTAAGCTCTTTTTAAACTGCCCAAACCCTAATCTAAAAATCAAACCCACCCAATAAACCCTTAAAAAAACCTAACACTAACCCCCGAAGATCCACTTACAGTTTTGAAGACCGGACATCCATCCTCAACGAAGCCGGGAGAAGTCTTCATCTAAGTGGCAAGAAGTCCTTAACGAAGCCTGGAGAAATCTTCATCCAAGGCCGGCAGAAGTGGTCCTCCAGACAGGCAGAAGTCTTCATCCAGACGGCATCTTCTATCTTCATCCTTCCGGCGCGGAGCTGGTCCATCTTCAAGACATCGGGCGCAGAGCACCCTCCACAGCTAACGATGAATGAAGGTTCCTTTAAATGACATCATCCAATAAGATTGAGCTTGCATTCTATTGGCTGTTCTAATCAGCCAATAGAATGCAAGCTCAATCCTATTGGCTGATTGCATCAGCCAATAGGATTTTTTCACCTTAAATTCCGATTGGCTGATAGAATTCTATCAGCCAATCAGAATTTAAGGGACGCCATCATGTTCTTATATGTGTAGATATATACTACTGTTTTTTGTACTCTTTTTTGTGTAATACAGTCATTTACCTGTTAGGTGTTAAATAAGCACCAAATATATTAACCCAAAGACTGTTTGACATTCTATCTCTGGTGAAGCATGGATATTCCTCAGTGAAATGCGTAAAATAATAATTGTCACTTATGGTTGTCTCCATGTTAGTTGATATTTACAGTTATATTCTAATAAAAAAGCAACATTGTTCTTTTGCTTTATGGTTTCTGTCACTTCTTGATTGTTCTGTTGAAAGGCCTTACATGTTTCTTGTGCTTTGGATTCTATTAAGGGAATAATCTGATTATTATTGCTGTTATTGTTAAACTAATTACATCAATTACAATTGTCTGTAAGAGAAGACAAACACACTTCACAAAACTTTCTTTTTATGTATTATTATAGTGAATGATTTAATCAAGTGTGTAATACATCTGTAAATGCCTCCTAGTTTGTCAATGTAGTGGATTCCTATTGTTGACAGCACACTGAAGCATGACTCAGTAAATAAAAACCTGTAGCAAAGCTTGTCATCATTAAAGTGTTTTACAGGGTAATTTATTTAATATATATATATATATATATATATATATATATCTTTTTTTTTTAATTAGAAGCTATGTAACGGGCAGTAACATTTTAAAGGGACAGTAAACACTAGAGATGTGCACCCATGAGAAATTAGTTTTGTCTGCATATTCATTATGAAAAATTTGAAGAAATTATCGCCAAATATTCATTGGCTGCACTTTTCGGTATTCGTTAAAATGAAATGAATACTGAATATTCATTAAACATTTACATTTGTTTTTAAAACACATTTAAAAAAAAAAGTAAAAGTTCACCTCTAGCTTTATACTTACCCTTTTGCCTACTGGAGAGCGCTCTAACCCACTCCTCTTCTTCACAGAACCCACGGCCAAATGTGCGGCCGGCTCCAAGGTCCTGCACTAAAGGGCATGGACTCCTGTTAGTGAGGCCAGGGCTCTGTGAAGAAGAGGACCGGGTAAGCGATGCTCTCCAGCGCACATTCATCTAGATTACAAGTTTTGAGCGCTATAGGGAAATTAACGACTGCCACAAAAGCGGCGGTATTTAACCTCCCTATAGCGCTGCTATTAGAAGTTTACAAAAAGCAGACTTGCACGGGCTATATGGTGGCGTTGAGCTCCATGCTTTACCCAAATACAATCGCTGCTTTGACGTGCTCGTGCACGATTTCCCCATAGACATCAATGGGGAGAGCCGGCAAAAAAAAAAGCCTAGCACCTGCAATCGCGGAAACAAAAGCTACGTAACGCAGCCCCATTGATGTCTATGGGGAAAGAAAAAGTTACGTTTAAACCTAACACCCTAACATAAAAACCATGTCTTAACACCTCAAATCTGCTGCCTCTAACATCGCCGCCACCTACATAAAACTATTAACCCCTAATCTGCCGCTCCTGATATCGCCGCCACCTACATACAGTTATTAACCCCTAATCTGCTGCCCCTAACATCGCCGCCACCTAAATATACTTATTAACCCCTAATCTGCCATCCTTAACATCGCCACCACCTACATTACAGTTATTAACCCCTAATCGTCCGCCCCTAATGTCGTCATCACTACGCAAAAGTTATTAACCCCTAAACCTCTGGCCTTCAACATCACTAACACTAAATAAATATATTAACTCCTAAACTGAACCCTAACGTAACCCTAACACCCCCTAACTTAAATATAATTAAAATCAATCTAAATAAAAATTACAATTATTAACTAAATATTACCTATTTAAAACTAAATAAAAACTTACCTGTAAAATAAAACCTAAGCTAGCTACAATATAACTAATTGTTATATTGTAGCTATCTTAGGTTTTATTTTTATTTCACAGGTAAGTTTGTATTTATTTTAACTTGGTAGACTAGTTAGTAAATATTTATTAACTATTTACTAACTTACTAGCTAAAATAAATACAAAGTTACCTGTAAAATAAAACCTAACCTGCCTTACACTAAAAGCTAACATTACAATAAAATAAATTAAATTAAATTAATCAAATTCAATTATCTAAATTACAAAAAATAAACACTAAATTACACAAAATAAAAAACAAAATTATCAAAAATAAAAACGAATAATTTCTAATCTAATAGCCCTATCAAAATAAAAAAGCCCCCCCAAAATAAAAAAAAAACCTAATCTACACTAAACTGCCAATGACCCTTAAAAGGGCCTTTTGCGGGGCATTGCCCCACAGAAATCAGCTCTTTTACCTGTAAAAAAAAAATACAAACAACCCCCAACAGTAAAACCCACCACCCACACAACCAAACCCCCCAAATAATAACCTATCTAAATAAACATAAGCTAACCATTGCCCTGAACAGGGCATTTGGATGGGCATTGCCCTTAAAAGGGCATTTAGCTCTTTTATTGCCCAAACCCTAAGCTAAAAATAAAACCCAAAAACCTAACACTAACCCCCAAAGATCCACTTACAGTTTTCAATCAGTTACAGTGTTGCAATCAGCCAATAGGATTGAGCTTTCATCCTATTGGCTGATCCAATCAGCCAATAGAATGCGAGCTCAATCCTATTGACTGATTTGATCAGCCAATAGGATGAAAGCTCAATCCTATTGGCTGATTTAAATAGCTAATAGGATTTTTTTCCCCTTTAATTCCTATTGGCTGATAGAATTCTATCAGCCAATCTGAATGTAAGGGACACCATCTTGGATGACGTACGTTAAAGGGAAACTTCATTCTACGTTGACCGTCGGAAGAAGAGGATGTTCCACGCCAGATGGATGAAGATAGAAGATTCTGTCTGGATGAAGACTTCTGCCCGCTTGGATGAAGACTTCTGCCGGCTTCGATGAGGACTTCTGCTGGCTTTGATGAGGACTTATGCCGCTTGGATGAGGATGGATGTCCGGACTTCGAAAACTGTAAGTGGATCGTCGGGGTTTTTTTAAAGAGTTTATTGGGTGGGTTTTATTTTTAGATTAGGGTTTGTAACAGAGTGGATGTTTCAGGGGGGTAGACAAAATGAGAAGTGATATACAACAATTGGAGGATTGGACAAACAACTGGGTTCTAAAGTTTAACACAGCAAAGTGTAAAATAATGCATTTAGGAAAGAAAAATCCAAATGTTAATTACAGACTCGCCGCCACTCAAATAAACATATTAACCCCTAAACCGCCCAAACTCCCGCCTCGCAAACACTAGTTAAATATTATTAACCCCTAATCTGCCGCCCCAAACATCGCTGACACCTACATTATACTTATTAACCCCTAATCTGCCGCTCCAGACATCGCCACCACCTACATTATATTTATTAACCCCTAATCTGCTGCCCCCAACATCGCCGCCACCTACATTATATTTATTAACCCCTAATCTGCTGCCCCCAATGTCGCTGCAACCTACCTACAGTTATATACCCATAACCTGCCGCCCCCAACGTTGCAGCCACTATTCTAAATTTATTAACCCCTAAACCTAAGTCTAACCCTAACAACCACTAACTTAAATATAATTTAAATAAATCTAAATAAAACCTACAATTATTATCTAAATTATTCATATTTAAAACTAAATACTTACCTATAAAATAAACCCTAAGTTATATTTATTAACCTCTACTCTTCCGCCCCAATGTCGCCGCCACCTAACTACACTTATTAACCCCTAATCTGCCGCCACTATAATAAATATAATAACCCCTAAACCTAAGTCTAACCCTAAACGTAACACCCCCCTAACTTAAATATAATTTAAAATAATCTAAATAAAATAACTTTAATTAACTAAATTATTCCTATTTAAAACTAAATACTTACCGATAAAATAAACCCTAAGCTAGCTATAATATAACTAATAGTTACATTGTATCTAGCTTAGGATTTATTTTTATTTTACAGGCAAGTTTATATTTATTTTAACTAGGTAGAATAGCTATTAAATAGTTATTAACTATTAAATAACAACCTAGCTACAATAAAGACAAATTTACCCATAAAAAATAAAACTTAACCTAAGTTACACTAACACCTAACACTACACTACAATTAAATCAATTACCTACATAAAATACAATTAAATAAATTAAATTAAATTAGCTAAATCACAAAAAACAAACAGTAAATTACAGAAAATAAAAAACAAATTACAAGATATTTAAACTAATTACACCTAATCTAATAGCCCTATCAAAATAAAAAAGCCCCCCCAAAATAAAAAAAACCCTAGCCTAAACTAAACTATCAATAGCCCTTAAAAGGGCCTTTTGCGGGGCATTGCCCCAAAGAAATCAGCTCTTTTACCTGTAAAAAAAAAATACAAACAACCCCCCAACAATAAAACCCACCACCCACACAACCAACCCCCCAAATAAAAGCCTAACTAAAAAAACCTAAGCTCCCCATTGCCCTGAAAAGAGCATTTGGATGGGCATTGCCCTTAAAAGCGAATTTAGCTCTATTGCAGGCCCAAAGCCCTAACCTAAAAAATAAACCCACCCAATACGCACTTAAAACAATCCTAACACTAACCCCCGAAGATTCACTTACCAGGAAAAGTCTTCATCAGAGCGGCAAGATGTCCTCAACGAAGCCGGCAGAAGTGGTCCTTCAGACGGGCAGAAGTCGTCCTCCAGATGGGCAGAAGTCTTCATCCAGACGGCATCTTCTATCTTCATCTTTCCGGTGCGGAGCGGGTCCATCTTCAAGACATACGACACGGAGCATCCTCTTCATCCGATGGACTAACGACAAATGAAGGTACCTTTAAATGATGTCATCCAAGATGGCGTCCCTTAGATTCCGATTGGCTGATAGAATTCAATCAGCAAATCGTAATTAAGGTAGAAAAAATCCTATTGGCTGATTGGATCAGCCAATAGGATTGAGCTCGCATTCCATTGGCTAATTGTAAGAGCCAATAGAATGCGAGCTTAATCCTATTGGCTGATCCAATCAGCCAATAGGATTGAAGTTCAATCCTATTGGCTGATTATATCAGCCAATAGGATTTTTTCAACCTTAATTCCGATTGGCTGATAGAATTCTATCAGCCAATTGGAATCTACGGGATGCCATCTTGGATGATGTCATTTAAAGGTACCTTCATTCATCGTTAGTCCATCGGATGAAGAGGATGCTCCGCGTCAGATGTCTTGAAGATGGAACCGCTCCGCGCCGGAAGGATGAAGATAGAAGATGCCGTCTGGATGTAGACTTCTGCCCATCTGGAGGACCACTTCTGCCTGTCTGGAGGACCACTTCTGTCGGCTTTGTTGAGGACATCTTGCGGCTTGGATGAAGACTTCTCCCGGTAAGTGAATCTTCAGGGGTTAGTGTTAGGATTTTTTAAGGGTGTATTGGGTGAGTTTATTTTTTAGGTTAGGGCTTTGGGCCTGCAATAGAGCTAAATGCCATTTTAAAGGCAATGTCCATCCAAATGCCCTTTTCAGGGCAATGGGGAGCTTAGGTTTTTTTAGTTAGGCTTTTATTTGGGGGGTTGGTTGTGTGAGTGGTGGGTTTTACTGTTGGGGGGGTTGTTTGTATTTTTTTTTACAGGTAAAAGAGCTGATTTCTTTGGGGCAATGCCCCGCAAAAGGCCCTTTTAAGGGCTATTGATAGTTTAGTTTAGGCTAAGTTTTTATTATTTATTTTGGGGGGGCTATTTGATTAGGTGTAATAAGTTTAAATATCTTGTAATTTGTTTGTTTTTTCTGTAATTTAGTGTTTGTTTGTTTTTGTGATTTAGCTAATTTAATTTAATTTATTTAATTGTATTTAATGTAGGTAATTGATTTAATTTTAGTGTAGTGTTAAGTGTTAGTGTAACTTAGGTTAGGTTTTATTTTACATGTAAATTTGTATTTATTTTAGCTAGGTAGTTATTAAATAGTTAATAACCATTTAATAACTATTCTACCTAGTTAAAATAAATACAAACTTGCCTGTGAAATAAAAATAAACCCTAAGCTAGCTACAATGTAACTATTAGTTATATTGTAGCTAGCTTAGGTTTTATTTTATAGGTAAGTATTTAGTTTTAAATAGGAATAATTTAGAAAATAATTTTAGGTTTTATTTAGATTTATTTTAATTATATTTAAGTTAGGGGGTGTTAGGGATAGGGTTAGACTTAGGTTTAGGGGTTAATAAATTTAGAATAGTGGCTGCGACGTTGGGGGGTGTCAGATTAGGGGTTAATAAGTGTAGGTAGGTTGCGGCGACATTGGGGGCGGCAGATTAGGGGTTGATAAATATAATGTAGGTGGCGGCGATGTTGGGGGCAGCAGAATAGGGGTTAATAAATATAATGTAGGTGGCAGCGATGTCCGGAGCGGCAGATTAGGGGTTAATAAGTATAATGTAGGTGTCGGCGATGTCGGGGGCGGCAGATTAGGGGTTAATAAGTGTAAGATTAGGGGTGTTTAGACTCAGGGTTCATGTTAGGGTGTTAGGTGTAAACATAACTTTTATTTCCCCATAGGAATCAATGGGGCTGCGTTACTGAGATTTACGCTGTTTTTTGGCAGGTGTTAGACTTTTTCTCAGCCGGCTCTCCCCATTGATGTCTATGGGGAAATCGTGCACGTGCACATACGACCAGCTCACCGCTGACTTAAGCAGCGCTGGTATTGGAGTGCGGTATGGAGCACAAGTTTGCTCTACGCTCACTTCTTGCCATTTAACGCTGGGTGTGTAAAAACCTGTAATACCAGTGCTGCAGGTAAGTGAGCGGTTAGAAAAAACTGTGCAGTAGCCCTACACCCCTCATAACGCAAAACTCATAATCTGGCCATAAGATAGCTACAATATTATAACTATTAGTTATTTTGTAGCTAGCTTAGGTTTTAATTTATAGGTAAGTATGTATTTAGTTTTAAATAGGAATTATTTAGGTAATAATTGTAAGTTTTATTTAGATTTATTTTATTTATATTTAAGTTAAGGGGTGTTAGGGTTAGGGTTATGTTTGTTTAGGGTTACATTAGGGTTAGGGTTATGCTTAGGGTTACGTTAGGGTTAGGTTTAGGGGTTAATATATTTATGTAGTGATGTGGGAGGCCAGAGGTTTAGGGATTAATAGTTTAATTTAGTATATTTCGTTGTGGGGGGCTTGCGGTGTAGTTGTTAATAGGTTTATTATAGTGGCGGTGTGGTTAATAATATTTAAATAGTGTTTGCGATGTGGGAGGGTGGCGGTTTAGGGGTAAATAATTTGATTATAGTGGCCACAATGTCGGGAAGCGGCAGAATAGGGGTTAATACATTTTTGAAGTGGTGGCGATGTCCAGAGCGGCAGATTAGGGGTTAATAATTTTATTTTAGTGTTTGCAATGCAGGAGGGTCTTGGTTTAGGGGTTAATAGGCAGTTTATGGGTGTTAGTGTACTTTTTAACACTTTAGTTATGAGTTTTATGGTACAGCTTTGTAGCATAAAACTCATAACTACTGACTTTAGATGAGGGTCCAGATCTTAACATTTTAGAGTGAACCGCTCACTTTTTGGCCTCACCGCAAAACTCGTAATACCGGCGCAATTTTGAAAAAGGACTTTTCTTAAAGTGCGGTACTGACGTTGCGTGACGGCCAAAAAGGTGTGCGGTACACCTATTCTGACAAGACTTGTAATAGCGGCATTAGTGAAAAAGCATCATTATGAAGCATAACAATGCTTTTTCACTCATAACGCAAGTAAGTATTAACTAGCAGATGCAATGTTTTATACTAACATAAACTGTAAATAAATGCTAGATCTATTAATTGCAAACATTATCCTGAACATATGTTGATGCATATTTGAAAAGTATACTAGTTGTTTAAAATAAAAATTATTTCTTCAATAAAGTACTTTAGTTTCTCTAAATGGGCAACTCTTGTTGGAACCAGTGGCGTAGCGTGGGTTGTCAGCGCCCAGGGCAAGGCAAGTATTGCGCCCCCCCCCCCTTAACCCATTAGCACTGACGGAGTCTCTTCCACCAGTACAGTAGGGAATGGGATTGGCAAATTTGCTTTGAATCTAGGAGCCTGCAGCTCTCCAGAGCTGGGCAAATATATACAATATTACATTTTAAGATTTATTCTAGTTTTACACATGGGGGAAAGCCCCCCTTAACCCCCATCTGGTGGTGACGCCCTGATCTGTGAAACTTCATGGTACAAATACTGCAGACCACAGGGTGCACCCACCCCCACATTGCAGCACCCCATATTGTATATGTGGTGCAATAGGTTTTTGGTAAGTCGTTAAAAAGAGGAAAAGGGGACACACAGGTTGGCAGCTGTTACATAAGGTTGTCCCTGCTGGGCAGACTGTCTTTTGGGTGCCAATGACATATAAAAGTGGGGTATATATTCTACCTTAATAAATATAACAATTGTAAGTAATCAATATAAAAGGGGCATGGGACAGACAACCCAGCATTACATACATATATGGGGGGAGGGTGTATGGTATTTAGGGGGTGCTGTTAAATTTATTTACCAACACAAATTATAGTTATTTTTTTTTTTACTTTAAATGCAGTAAGGGTGGGTTTAATGTATATAAAAAAGGCAATGAGCACCCACACCCTAAAAATCGGTAAAAGTCCACAACTCAGGAGTCCAGCAAGAAATAGATTCAAGATGGTGAATTCATAGGACTCCTATGATAGGAGACAAACACAGTGAAATGCCTGGTGAGCAGCACAATCCTGGTGCCAGACAGCACACAAATCCCTAAATCTACTTCTGCCCTGGGAAGATCATGGAGGGGAAAAATCAAATACAGGAAACAAGGTCTCATTTTTGTCACAAATATACTTTTTTTGTGCAAGGACAAGATGGCGTAAGTTGTAAACCGGTCAAACATGAAAGTATGGTCTCTGATCACCCCACCATCCCACATTCCCACTAACTAGGTAACTGGGGTTAACAGAAAGGCAGAGCCCAGTCATGCTGCCACCAGTGCCACGGGTAGGTGGATTTGAAAGAGATTTATTGCAATTTTTAAGGATTCCTCCCCCTCCCCCTCCTTAGAGATCCTTAAAAAGTGCCCCGGGCAATGCATGGCATTCTAGCTCGCTCTGGGTCCTTTGTTAGAAGGGAACTTACTTGTTGGGTAATAATATAACCATAATTAAGCTGCATTTTGTGCGTTGCTAGTATCAGGCAAAAGCAGAGCTATAAGTAAGTCTGGTCCTGATACCTTACCTTAGTCGCGGCGCGCTTGACAGTCTGACTCTGCTGCTCTTCTTCTTCTTCTTCCCTCCTGACCTGCGCGCTAGGAATGGGATGGACAAAGTGACGTAGCAGGTAATGGTCCGGATAACACTTCAGTTCACACTTCACAGTCACTTCAAATTCCTCAGTCTCTGGAGACATCAAAATCTGCAACTCGACGGAATGTGCGACCGTGACGTGACATCACCACATTCCTGACGGGTTGCAGAACAGAGTTGGGCACCTGTCAGATTTTTTAGTCTCCCTTCTTCCCTTTGCTAAGTTGAGGCTGGAAGCGCCCCTCAGAATTATGCGCCCGGGGCAACCGCCCCTGTGGCCCCCCTCACGCTACGCCACTGGTTGGAACCGAAGTTTACATTATCTAACCTTTACCACTGAGGACACAGACAAAGTTGCTATTGCTAGACAAGTCAATAGAGGGCGCTCAACTGAAAAAATCAAGATAAAAATGGTGTTCCCAAGAAAATGCTGTTAAAATAGGATCTGTGTGGATCCTCAATAGAAGCTAAAATATATACAATACACAAAAAGTGTGCCATATGTGGTTCCCTTTTTTATGTTTTCTATAGAATAACATTCCACAGAGCCATAGTTTTGGTAAATATTTTGTTAGGTTTAAAGTCCCTGTTACATAATTTCACATGTCTCTAAATGGGCAACTCTTGTTGGAACCGAAGTTTACATTATCTAACCTTTACCACTGAGGACACAGACAAAGTTGCTATTGCTAGACAAGTCAATAGAGGGCGCTCAACTGAAAAAATCAAGATAAAAATGGTGTTCCCAAGAAAATGCTGTTAAAATAGGATCTGTGTGGATCCTCAATAGAAGCTAAAATATATACAATACACAAAAAGAATAACATTCCACATACACAAATAGAATAACATTCCACAGAGCCATAGTTTTGGTAAATATTTTGTTAGGTTTAAAGTCCCTGTTACATAATTTCACATGTCGATTAGCAGAAGAGATCATGGAAAACCTATATTTTACCAAATTGGCACCCATTACTTTATATAATCTCAGTGAAATTGGAAATACAAAAAAGGAACAAAATAAATAATGAAAATATGTTGCAAAGTTCTTAAACATTTTATATTAAAATCTCAAAGTGTTTAATGTCCCA
This sequence comes from Bombina bombina, assembly GCF_027579735.1. Taxonomy (NCBI): domain Eukaryota; kingdom Metazoa; phylum Chordata; class Amphibia; order Anura; family Bombinatoridae; genus Bombina; species Bombina bombina. The sequence continues at coordinate 284,878,348 of NC_069500.1, forward strand.
TAATATATTAAAATAAAAACCTTGTTAAAATTATATTAAAATATAATAATAATATAGTTTTAGGTATCATATTGCAATTGAAATAGCTGAACTTGATCATTAAAACGTTGGCCATGATTACAAGTTTTGCTCTATACCGGGTGCGTAAATAATGTTACAAAAATTAACGTTATCACACTTTCCAAAGTGCTGCTATTACAAGTTAAACATAAACCTTCTTTTGTTGTGCTGTATGGTGCGATAAGCTCCATACCACACAAAACCCAAGGCCTGACTTTATCTGCTCATGCACGATTTCCCCTATGGACATCAATGGGGAGGAAGTGTTAGAAAAAAACTAAAACCTGCGATCGCGGAATGGCGATTGCTATAACGCAATTCCCATTGATGTCTATAGGGAAAAGAAAGTTATGTTAAAACCTAACACCCTAACATAAACCCCTAGTCTAAATACCCCTTATTTACCACCACTGACATCGCCGACACTAAATAAACTTATTAACCCCTAATCCACCACCCCCCAACATCGCTGACACTAAATAAACCTATTAACCCCTAAATCGCCGACCCCCACATCACTACTAATATATTAATCTATTAACCCCTAAACCACCGCCACAACCCCACATCACTACTACTATAATAAACCTGTTAACCCCTAAATCGCCGATCCCCTCATCGCTACTAATAAACATAACCTATTAACTGTCCTGCCTGCCCCCCACATTGTAACACACTAAATTAAACTAATAACCCCTAAACCTAACACCCCCTAACTTTAAATTTAATTTACAATATAACTATCTTAAAATAAATAAAAACTTACCTGTGAAATAAAAAAACCTAAGATTAAACTATAAATAAACCTAACATAACTATTTTAAGAAAATAAACTACAATTAAAAAAATCTAAATTACAAGATTAAAAAAACCTAACACTATGAAAAAATTTAAAAACCTAAATTACAAATTTAAAAAAATGTAAAAAGTTAAAAAGCTCTTTACCTTAAAAAATGACGAAGCCCCCCTAAAAGTTAAACCCCCCTCACACAAATAACCCCCCAAAATAAAAAAACTAACTCCTAAGCTACCAATTGCCCCTAATGGGGCATTTGTATGGGCATTGCCCTTAAAAGGGCATTCAGCTCTTTTACAGCCCATTAAAATAAAAAAGCCCTATTCTAAAAAAAAAAACACCCCCAATTTTTTTTTTAAAAAAAGCCTGTCTAACCCCCAAATAGGTACTCACCATTCCTGAAGCCCGATGGAGAAGGTCTTCTTCTGTCTTCTTCCAGACGCCAATATCTTCATCCAGCACGGGGGCCTCTTCTATCTTCATCCAGGGCGAAGGTGGCATGGAGCGGAGGTGACAGCAGAACAGGAGCGGAGACCACAGAGCTATCCAGAGTGGAGGATTCTCTTCATGCCATTGATGCTGCACTCTAAAGCTTGAATGCAAGGTACCCAATTATATTTGGGGTACCTTGCATTCCTATTGGCTGAACAATTCAAATCAGCCAATAGGATGAGAGCTACTGAAATCTTATTGGCTGATGTTATGTTTATTTATAGTTTAATTTTAGATTTTTTTATTTCACAGGTAAGTTTTTATTTATTTTAAGATAGTTATATTGTAAATTAAATTTAAAGTTAGGGGGGTGATATGTTTAGGGGTTAATTGTTTAATTTAGTGATTTGCAATGTGGGGGCCAGCAGTTTAGGGGTTAATAGGTTTAGTTTATAAGTGGTGATGTGGGGGGGGCGGGGGTTTAGGGGTTATGAGGTTTAGTTTATTAGTAGCAATGTGGTGGACCGGCGGTTTGGGGGTTAATAGCTTTATATAGTGTTGGCGATGTGGGGCTGGCAGATTAGGGGTTAATATGTTTATTATAGTATTTGCAATGTGGGGGACGGCAGTTTAGGGGTTAATAGGTAGTTTATAGGTGTTAGTGTACTTTGTAACATTTTAGTTATGAGTTTAGTGCAAAATTTTTGTTTTGCAAATTTCATAACTACTGGTCTCAGATAGCGGAATAGATTGCAGCGGTATAGACCATAACGCTAGCATTTTAGACAGACCGCACAACCTGTAATACGGCCCTAGGAAAATCTTGCACTCAAAAGTAACTTTTTTGAGTACGGAATGGAGAGTTGCATTACAGGCTAAAATGCTTGCGGTATATCCGTACCGCACCGTAACGCAAAACTTGTAATCTTGGTGATTATTTTTTTTTTTTAAAGCATCAAGTAAACATATATTTGTCCCCTAATTTGACACACATATTTTGATTTCTGTTTTCATTTATTTTTGGTTTATTTTTTTATAATTGAACTTTTTTATATAATAATATTAAAATTGTAAATTTTTTGGTTCGATACTAGGATAACCCTAGCCTCTTTCTCTTGTGTGTGCCATGAAATAGCAACTAAATAAAGGTTATATTTGTAACGCTCATGGGATACTCCTCTATCAGATTAAACTAGGCCGGTAGTCTTGTTATCCCGGCGTTGAGCCAGAAAGATAGGGAATATCCCAGAGCAGAGAAAGTTAGTAAGATGAGGAAGGCGGCACAGGCAGGACAGTCCCCAGCGGCAATGCAGAGCAGTCCAAGGATGAACCACTAGAATGGTCAGGCAGGCAGGGTTTGGCACCAGTAAAGCAGTCCAAGGGCATACCACTAGAATGGTCAAGCAGGCAGGCAGGGTTTGGCACCAGTAAAGCAATCCACGGGCACACCAGTAGAATGGTCAGGCAGGCAGGGTTCAGCAATAGTAATACAATCCAGCAATTATGGGTTAAAGCAGGTAGAGTAGTCAGGCAGGCAGGTTCAGCAATAGTAATTCAATCCAGCAGTTAAGGTTTAAAGCAGGTAGAGTAGTCAGGCAGGCAGGTTCAGCAACATTATTTCAATCCAGCAGTTAAGGGATAAAGCAGGTGGAGTAGTCAGACAGGCAGGTTTAGTAATGGTAATAAGACACATAGATGGAACGATCTGTCACACCCAGGAGCACACAAAGTAACACCTATACTTGGGCAGTGACAGATCGTTTGTAACAATTCTAAATAGGCCCAGGATTTGTACCACAGGTTTGACCAGCATCAGGAGCATGCGGCAAAGATGTCAGCACCACACGCATCCAGACCCGACACTGCCCCTGGCAACAAGCAGGGAGGGAGACGCCATGCCCCTAGCAACAGCTAGAGCGGCGCAGCGTGACATATTTATTTAACTACATGACTTACTAATACAATAACTGAAATAAATAGTATTTTTTCTATCAACTTAATAGATTAATAGATAACAAAAGTATTTCCATCAAATTTATGAGGACTGTAAAATAATCATTGTTTCTATTCTAATATAAAAAGTGTTTTGATATATAACAAAAATAATACAAGTTTCACCAAGAAACCTAGGTCCAGTGCATAAAATTAAAAAGTTCCTGGCTCTTGATATGCAACTGTGATGCAGTAAAAAAAAAAAAACCTATTATAATTAATTTCAATAGTATTTTATTAACACAGTTGAAAATTTCATTTTTTTTGGGGGGGGAATTTACAATCACCTAGATTATGAGTTTTGCGTTCATGTTTTAACGCTGAAAAAATTGCCATTTCAGCGTTAAAACAGCAACGCAGCCATTATGAGTCTTGTTGGTATAGCTAAAGAAATCAGCTCCTTTTTCTAAAAAAAAATACAAAGACCCCCTAACAGTAAAACACACTACCCAACCAACCCCCCAAAATAAAAACCTAACTTTAAGAAAAATCTAAGCTACCCATTGCCCTGAAAAGGGCATTTGTATGGGCATTGCCCTTAAAAGGGCATTCAGTTCTTTTTCTTGCCCTTAAAAGGGCATTCAGTTCTTTTAAGACAAGCCCAAACCCTAATCTAAAAAAAAAAAAACCATCCAAAAATTAAAAAAAAAACCTAACACTAACCCCTGATGATCTACTTACAGTTTTTGAAGTCCGGACATCCATCCTCATCCAGGGAACGAGGTCTTCATCCATCCAGGCGGCTTCTTCTATCTTCATCCAGGCGGCATCTTCTATCTTCATCCCGGGGCGCGGAGCGGCTCCATCCTGAAGACATCCGGCATGGAGCATCCTCTTCATATGGTCACCGCCGTATAATGAATCTTCAATGCAAGGGAGCCTTTTCAAAATGGCATCCCTTACAGTCCTATTGGCTGATTTTGAAATAGAGAGCTACTGAAATCATATTGGCTGTTTAAATCAGCCAATAGGATGAGGGCTACTGAAATTCTTTTGGCTATTCAAATCATACGCCTAGATTACGAGTCTTGTGTTAGCCTTAAAAAGCAGCGTTGAGAGGTTCCAGCACTGCTTTTTAATGCCCTCTGGTATTACGGGTCTCGCAGGTACAGGTGTACCACTCACTTTTATTCCGCGACTCAAGCTTACCTCAAATCCCCTTATGTCAATTGTGTATCCTATCTTTTTAATGGGATTTTCCTAACGCCGGTATTACAAGTCTTGGAAGAAGTGAGCGGTAGACCCGCTCCTGTTAAGACTCCTACCGCATTTAAAAGTCAGTAGTTACGAGTTTTATGGGCTAACGCTGTAACATAAAACTCTTAACTAAAGTGCTAAAAAGTACACTAACACCCATAAACTACCGATTAACCCCTAAACCGAGGCCCCCCCACATCGCAAACACTTAAATAAATATATTAACCCCTAAACCGCCACACTCCCACCTCGCAAACACTAGTTAAATATTATTAACCCCTAATCTGCCATCCCTAACATAGCCGACACCTACCTACATTTATTAACCACTAATCTGCCAACCCCAACGTCGCTGCTACTATATTAAATTTATTAACCCCTAAACCTAAGTCTAACCCTAAGTCTAACCCCCCCTAACTTAAATGTAATTTAAATAAAACTAAATAAAATTACTACAATTAAATAAATTATTCCTATTTAAAACTAAATACTTACCTATAAAAAAAAACTAACGGCTAGATTTAGAGTTTTGTCGGTAAAGACCCGCGTAGCTAACGCCGGCTTTTTTCTGGCCGCACCATAAAAATAACTCTGGTATTGAGAGTCCACATAAAGGCTGTGTTAGGCTCCAGAAAAAGAGCGTAGAGCATTTTTAACGCAACTTCAACTCTCGATACCAGAGTTGCTTACGGACGCGGCCAGCCTCAAAAATGTGCTCGTGCACGATTCCCCCATAGGAAACAATGGTGCTGTTTGAGCTGAAAAAAAACCTAACACCTGCAAAAAAGCCGCGTTCAGCTCTTAACACAGCCCCATTGTTTGCTATGCGTAAACACTTCCTACGTCTGCACCTAACACCCTAACATGTACCCCGAGTCTAAACACCCCTAACCTTACACTTATTAACCCCTATTCTGCCGCCCCCGCTATCGCTGACCTCTGCATATTTTTTTTAACCCCTAATCTGCCGCTCCGTAAACCGCCGCTACTTCCATTATCCCTATGTACCCCTAATCTGCTGCCCCTAACACCGCCGACCCCTATATTATATTTATTAACCCCTAATCTGCTCCCCACAACGTCGCCTCCACCTGCCTACACTTATTAACCCCTAATCTGCCGACCGGACCTGAGCGATACTATAATAAAGTTATTAACCCCTAATCCGCCTCACTAACCCTATAATAAATAGTATTAACCCCTAATCTTCCCTCCCTAACATCGCCGACACCTAACTTCAATTATTAACCCCTAATCTGCCGACCGGAGCTCACCGCTATTCTAATAAATGTATTAACCCCTAAAGCTAAGTCTAACCCTAACACTAACACCCCCCTAAGTTAAATATAATTTTAATCTAACAAAATTAATTAACTCTTATTAAATAAATTATTCCTATTTAAAGCTAAATACTTACCTGTAAAATAAATCCTAATATAGCTACAATATAAATTATAATTACATTGTAGCTATTTTAGGATTAATATTTATTTTACAGGTAACTTTGTATTTATTTTAACCAGGTACAATAGCTATTAAATAGTTAAGAACTATTTAATAGTTACCTAGTTAAAATAATTACAACATTACCTGTAAAATAAATCCTAACCTAAGTTACAATTAAACCTAACACTATACTATCATTAAATTAATTAAATAAAATACCTACAATTACCTACAATTAAACCTAACACTACACTATCAATAAATTAATTAAATACAATATCTACAAATAACTACAATGAAATAAACTAACTAAAGTACAAAAAATAAAAAAGAACTGTTACAAAAAATAAAAAAATATCTACAAACATAAGAAAAATATTACAACAATTTTAAACTAATTACACCTACTCTAAGCCCCCTAATAAAATAACAAAGACCCCCAAAATAACAAAATGCCCTACCCTATTCTAAATTACTAAAGTTCAAAGCTCTTTTACCTTACCAGCCCTGAACAGGGCCCTTTGCGGGGCATGCCCCAAGAAGTTCAGCTCTTTTGCCTGTAAAAAAAACATACAATACCCCCCCCAACATTACAACCCACCACCCACATACCCCTAATCTAACCCAAACCCCCCTTAAATAAACCTAACACTAAGCCCCTGAAGATCTTCCTACCTTATCTTCACCATACCATGTTCACCGATCCGTCCTGAAGAGCTCCTCCGATGTCCTGATCCAAGCCCAAGCGGGGGGCTGAAGAGGTCCATGATCCGGCTGAAGTCTTCATCCAAGCGGGAGCTGAAGAGGTCCATGATCCGGATGAAGTCTTCATCCAAGCGGGAGCTGAAGAGGTCCATGATGGGGATGAAGTCTTCTATCAACGGCATCTTCAATCTTCTTTCTTCGGGAGCCATCATCTTCCATCCGACTCGGAACATCCTCTTCTCCCGACGCCTACTAGCCGAATGAAGGTTCCTTTAAGGGACGTCATCCAAGATGGCGTCCCTCGAATTCCGATTGGCTGATAGGATTCTATCAGCCAATCGGAATTAAGGTAGGAAAATTCTGATTGGCTGATGGAATCAGCCAATCAGAATCAAGATCAATCCGATTGGCTGATCCGATCAGCCAATCAGATTGAGCTCGCATTCTATTGGCTGTTCCGATCAGCCAATAGAATGCAAGCTCAATCTGATTGGCTGATCAGATCAGCCAATCAGATTGAACTTGATTCTGATTGGATGATTCCATCAGCCAATCAGAATATTCCTACCTTAATTCCGATTGGCTGATAAAATCCTATCAGCCAATCGGAATTCGAGGGACGCCATCTTGGATGACGTCCCTTAAAGGAACCGTCATTCTTCAGTTGGACGTCGACGGATGAAGATGGGTCCGCGTCGGAGGTCTTCAGGATGGAGCCGGTCCTCATCGGATGAAGATAGAAGATGCCGCTTGGAACATGATGGTTGCCGGTCCAGATCTACTCTTCTTCCCGGATAGGATGAAGACTTTGGAGCCTCTTCTGGACCTCTTCAGCCACCGGATGATGGATCGCCAGCCCCCGCTTGGGTTGGATGAAGATTTTGGAGCCAGGATGGATCGGTGATACCTGGTGAGGTGAAGACAAGGTAGGATGATCTTCAGGGGCTTAGTGTTAGGTTTATTTAAGGGGGGTTTTGGTTAGATTAGGGGTATGTGGGTGGTGGGTTGTAATGTTGAGGGGGGGTATTGTATGTTTTTTTTTACAGGAAAAAGAGCTGAACTTCTTGGGGCATGCCCCGCAAAGGGCCATGTTCAGGGCTGGTATGGTAAAAGAGCTTTGAACATTAGTAATTTAGAATAGGGTAGGGCATTTTTTATTTTGGGGGTCTTTGTTATTTTATTAGGGGGCTTAGAGTAGGTGTAATTAGTTTAAAATTGTAATATTTTTCGTATGTTTGTAAATATTTTTTTATTTTTTGTAACTTAGTTCTTTTTTCTTTTTTGTACTTTAGTTAGTTTATTTCATTGTAGTTATTTGTACATATTGTATTTAATTAATTTATTGATAGTGTAGTGTTAGGTTTAATTGTAGGTAATTGTAGGTATTTTATTTAATTAATTTAATGATAGTATAGTGTTAGGTTTAATTGTAACTTAGGTTAGGATTTATTTTACAGGTAATTTTGTAATTATTTTAACTAGGAACTATTAAATAGTTCTTAACTATTTAATAGCTATTGTACCTGGTTAAAATAAATACAAAGTTGCCTGTAAAATAAATATTAATCCTAAAATAGCTACAATGTAATTATAATTTATATTGTAGCTATATTAGGATTTATTTTACAGGTAAGTATTTAGTTTTAAATAGGAATAATTTATTTAATAAGAGTTAATTAATTTCGTTAGATTAAAATTATATTTAATTTAGGGGGATGTTACTGTTAGGGTTAGACTTAGCTTTAGGGGTTAATACATTTATTAGAATAGCAGTGAGCTCCGGTCGGCAGATTAGGGGTTAATGTTTGAAGTTAGGTGTCGGCGATGTTAGGGAGGGCAGATTAGGGGTTAATACTATTTATTATAGGGTTAGTGATGTGGATTAGGGGTTAATAACTTTATTATAGTAGCGGTGCGGTCCGGTCGGCAGATTAGGGGTTAATAAGTGTAGGCAGGTGGAGGCGACGTTGTGGGGGGCAGATTAGGGGTTAATAAATATGATATAGGGGTCGGCGGTGTTAGGGGCAGCAGATTAGGGGTACATAGCTATAATGTAGGTGGCGGCGCTTTGCGGTCGGCAGATTAGGGGTTAATTATTGTAGGTAGTTGGCGGCGACATTGTGGGGGGCAGATTAGGGGTTAATAAATATAATACAGGGGTCGGCGGTGTTAGGGGCAGCAGATTAGGGGTACATAAGTATAACGTAGGTGGCGGTCGGCAGATTAGGGGTTAAAAAAATGTAATCGAGTGGCGACGATGTGGGGGGACCTCGGTTTAGGGGTACATAGGTAGTTTATGGGTGTTAGTGTACTTTAGAGTACAGTAGTTAAGAGCTTTATGAACCGGCGTTAGCCCAGAAAGCTCTTAACTACTGACTTTTTTCTGCGGCTGGAGTTTTGTCGTTAGATTTCTAACGCTCACTTCAGACACGACTCTAAATACCGGAGTTAGAAAGATCCCATTGAAAAGATAGGATACGCAAATGACGTAAGGGGATCTGCAGTATGGAAAAGTCGCGGCTGAAAAGTGAGCGTTAGACCATTTTTTGAGTGACTCCAAATACCGGAGTTAGCCTAAAACCAGCGTTAGGAGCCTCTAACGCTGGTTTTCACGGCTAACGCCAAACTCCAAATCTAGTCCTAAGATAGCTACAATATAACTTATAGTTAAATTGTAGCTAGCTTAGGTTTTATTTTTATTTTACAGGCAACTTTGTATTTATTTTAACTAGGTACAATAGTTATTAAATAGTTATGAACTATTTAATAACTACCTACTTAAAATAAAGACAAAAGTACCTGTAAAATAAATCCTAACCTAAATTACAATTACACCTAACACTACACTATAATTAAATTAATTAATTACCTAAATTAACTACAATACAATAAACTAAAGTACGAAAAAAAAAAACACTAAATTACAGAAAAAAATTAAATAATTACAAGAATTTTAAACTAATTACACCTCATCTAATCCCCCTAATAAAATAAAAAAGCCCCCCAAAATAAAAAAAAATCCCTACCCTATACTAAATTACAAATAGCCCTTAAAAGGGCTTTCTGCGGGGCATTGCCCCAAAGTAATCAGCTCTTTTACCTGTAAAAAAAAATACAATACCCCCAAACATTTAAACCCACACACCCAACCCTACTCTAAAACCCACCCAATCCCCCCTTAAAAAAACCTAACACTAACCCCTTGAAGATCACCCTACCATGAGACGTCTTCACCCAGCCGGGCACAAGTGGTCCTCCAGAGGGGCAGAAGTCTTCATCCAATCCGGGCAGAAAAGGACCTCCAGACGGGCAGAAGTCTTCATCCAGGCGGCATCTTCTATCTTCATCCATCCGGAGCGGAGCGGGTCCATCTTGAAGTCAGCCGACATGGAGCATCCATCCAGACAGACGACTACACAACAAATGACGGTTCCTTTAAATGACGTCATCCAAGATGGCATCCCTTGAATTCCAATTGGTTGATAGGATTCTATCTGCCAATCGGAATTAAGGTAGGAAAAATCCTATTGGCTGATGCATAGAATTCTATTGGCAATCAGCCAATAGAATGCAAGCTCAATCCTATTGGCTGATTGGATCAGCCAATAGGATTTTTCCTACCTTAATTCCGATTGACTGATAGAATCCTATCAGCCAATTGGAATTCAAGGGACGCCATCTTGGATGACGTCATTTAAAGGAACCATCATTTGTCGTGTAGTCGTCAGTCTGGATGGATGCTCCGCATCGGCTGGCTTCAAGATGGACCCGCTCCGCTCCGGATGGATGAAGATAGAAGATGCCGCCTGGATGAAGACTTCTGCCCGTCTGGAGGACCACTTGTGCCCAGCTGGGTGAAGACGTCTCACGGTAGGGTGATCTTCAAGGGGTTAGGTTTTATTAAGGGGGGATTGGGTGGGTTTTAGAGTAGGGTTGGGTGTGTGGGTGTTGGGTTTTAATGTTGGGGGGTATTGTATTTTTTTTTTACAGGTAAAAGAGCTGATTACTTTGGGGCAATGCCCCGCAAAAAGCCCTTTAACGGGCTATTTGTAATTTAGTATAGGGTAGGGATTTTTTTTATTTTGGGGGGCTTTATTATTTTATTAAAGGGATTAGATTTTGTGTAATTAGTTTAAAATTCTTGTAATTATTTTATTTTTTTCTGTAATTTAGTGTTTTTTATTTTTCTCGTACTTTAGTTTATTTTATTTAATTGTAGATAATTGTAGGTAATTTAGGGAATTAATTTAATGATAGTGTAGTGTTAGGTGTTAGTGTAATTTAGGTTAGGGTTTATTTTACAGGTAAATTTGTCTTTATTTTAACTAGGTAGTTATTAAATAGTTAATAACTATTTAATAACTATTGTACCTAGTTAAAATAAATACAAAGTTGCCTTAAAATATAAAAAAAACCTAAGCTAGCTACAATGTAACTATTAGTTATTATTTTATAGGTAAGTATTTAGTTTTAAATAGGAATTATTTAGTTAATGATAGTAATTTTATTTAGATTTATTTAAATTCTTTTTAAGTTAGGGGGGATTAGGGTAAGACTTAGGTTTAGGGGTTAATAACTTTATTAATAAATATAATGTAGGTGTCAGCGATGTTGGGGGCGGCAGATTAGGGATTCATAAGTATAATGCAGGTGGCAGCGGTGTCCGGAGCGGCAGATTAGGGGTTAATAATATAATGTAGGTGTCGGCGATGTCGGGGGCGGCAGATTAGGTGTTAATAAGAGTAAGATTAGGAGTGTTTAGACTCGGGGTTCATGTTAGGGTGTTAGGTGTAGACATAAAATGTGTTTCCCCATAGGAATAAACGAGCACGTTTAGCCAGCTCACCGCTACCATAAGCAGCGCTGGTATTGAGGTTAGATGTGGAGCTAAATTGTGTTCTACGCTCACCTTATTGCGGCTAACGCCGGGTTTAAAAAAACCTGTTATACCAGCGTTACTTTAGGTGAGCGGTGAGCTGAAACTAAGCATTAGCAACGCACCCCTGTTACCGCAAAACTCGTAATCTCGGTGTAAGTAATTTAAATTATTTAATTGATAGTTTTTTTAATTTTAGTATAATAGTAATGTTAGTTTAATTTATAGTTTAAACTTATTTTTTTTTTTTTATTTCACAGGTAAGTTTTTATTTATTTTAAGATAGGGATCTTGTCATTTTAATTTAAAGTTAGGGGGTTGTTAGGTTTAGGGGTTAATAGTTTAATTTTTTTTTTTGCGATTTGCGGGGCTGTCGGTTTAGTGGTTAATAGGTTTATTTAGTGGCAGTGATGTGGGAGGCCAGAGGTTTAGCGGTTAATAACTTTATTTAGTGGCGGCGATATCGGGGAGCGGCGGAATAGGGGTTAATATCTTTATTATATTGTGGGCGATGTTGGGGTGTGGGGGAATAGGGGTTAATAACTTTTTTATAATAGATTTATGTGGCGGCGATGTTAGGGGTGTCAGATTAGGGGTTAATGCGTTTATGTAGGTATCGGCGATGTCAGGGGCGGCAGATTAGGGGTGTTTAGATGTGGGGTTTATGTTAGGGTGTTAGGTTTAAAAGTAATTTTTTTCCCCATAGACATCAATGGGGTTGTGTTACAGAGATTTTTATTCCGCGATCACAGGTGTTAGTTTTTTTTTCTAACACTTTCTCCCCATTGATGTCTATGCGGAAAGCGTGCATGAGCCCGTCAAAGCAGCGCTTCTATTTTGTGCGGTATGGAGCTCATTGTCGCACAAGGCGGCTTTTTCTAAACTCGTAATGGCATACCTATGAAGGGTGAAATAATGTAGCTTTTGTTGAGTTTGTTTCGCACCTTCTATAGCACAAAACTTGTAATCTAGGTGATTGTTATAAAACTTTAATCACCTTAGTATTTATATGGATATTCATATGTGGTAAAGGGACTTTATTTTTATTTACTTTTTATTCAATAAATAATGTAAAGAAACATTTAAAAAATACTGTTATTATATATATTTATATAAATATATATATATTTTATAAAATAATTTTTTTTAAATAAATGTATTATTATTTATTTAAGTTAATTTTGTCTTTGTTTTTTTTAATACAATTTAATTCAATGGGTATGTACCATTTGCCTTATAAAGGCCTAATTTTGATTGATTTTTGTTAAAGAAAGGGGTCTTTGTTCTTACCATGTTACCTAAGATAATAGATTTCAAGTGCCAAGGTGCAGAACTCGATGGAAAATTGTGCCACGGTTTTATTGCCCTGGCGGAGATCCAGGAGAGAATATTCGGTAGCAGAGGTACGGCCAGAAGTCCCAAACACAGAAGATAAAGCAGAAATTAACTCATCAGCATCATGCAGGAGTGTAGCGTTCTGTTCCAAAAGGGTAGAGACCCAGGATAGGGCCTTGTCTTTTAGAAAGGAAATGGTAAAGGTGACCCTTGACTGAAGAGACTGAAAGGTGTGAGAATCATTGCGGAAGTGCAGCCTGCATTGGTTTAGAAAGCCCCTGCAATCAGTAGTACCTTCATACTTGTCAGGCAAGGGTATCCGGGGTATTCTTCCAGAAGCAGAGAATGAAGTCACAGTACTAGGAGGAGGGGTTGGTGGTGTAGCAAGAGGAGCATCCCTCGTTGCAACTAGTAAGGATAGTGGAGGGGTTATAGCCTCTAGCTTGGAATCCATATTCTGCAGCTGTGTGGTATGGGTTCCCAACATCTGTCCCTGAAGATAAACAGCTCATGCCACCTCATCTGGCTGCATGGCCCAAGTATAATGTAACGCTCATGGGATACTCCTCTATCAGACCTAACCTAATCAGAGAAAGTTAATGAGATGAGGAAGGTGGCACTCACCACAGGTAGGACAGTCCCCAGCAGCAATGGCAGAGCAGTCCAAGAATGAACCACTAGAATGGTCAGGCAGGCAGGGTTTGGCACCCGTAAAGCAGTCCAAGGGCACACCACTAGAATGGTCAGACAGGCAGGTTTTGACAACAGTAAAGCTGTCCAAGGCACACCACTAGAATGGTCAGGCAGGCAGGGTTTGGAACCAGTAAAGCAGTCCAAGGGCACACCACTAGAATGGTCAGGCAGGCAGGGTTTGGCAACAGTAAAGCAGTCCAAGGCACACCACTAGAATGGTCAGGCAAGCAGGGTTCAACAACAGTAATACAATCCAGCAATTAAGGGGTAAAGCAGGTAGAGTAGTCAGACAGGCAGGTTCAGCAATAGTAATTCAATCCAGCAGTTAAGGGTTAAAGCAGGTAGAGTAATCAGGCAGTAGTATGTTAAGGTGTGCTTTGTTAGTAATTAGTACGTGTGAAATGTGTATTAGTTGTGTGAATTTGCGTATTCTCATATTGAGTTAGTATTTGTGGAATGTGTATAATGTGATTATGTCATAGTGATCGTTTTGCATAACATTGTCCCAAAAAATAATCTGTTAATGTAAATCCATATTTGTGATGGTGTCGTATTTGTGAAGTGGTCTAAGCTCCGTAATCTTGAATGCGAATGTTTTGTTTGTGTATGAGTGTGCAATTCTTTTTTCGTGTTTTAATGTTCTGTGTTGCAAGATCATAACGTATTTCTGTATTCCTCGTTTAGTGTAAATCATGTTTATTCTTTTTTTTTCCGATTGTGAATGTGTAATGCGTATGTGCTATGTTGCGTGATTGTTGTTAGTACATTTGAGCTGTGTTTTTGTTGTGCATTATGTGGTATACATAATATGACAGAGCAGTGTGTATTTCTCGCGAGTTCAAATGTTAGCTGAAAAATGCGTGCTTCTTTGATTTATCATTGATCTCTATGGGAGAATGTTTAACGCTGCCGTGATTACGCGTAAAAATTAAACGCGGTATTCATGTTACCGTGACGCGTTACGAAGTTGTTTTGAGACTCGTAATACCGATGTTAAGAAAAGTGCGCAAAGGAAATAAAGTACACGTAACTAACGCACCCCTCCTAATGCAAAACTTGTAATCTAGGCATAAGATAGCTACAATGTAACTATTAGTTATATTGTAGCTAGCTTAGGCTTTCTTTTACAGGTAAGTATTTGGTCTTAAATAGGTATTATTTAGGTAATAATAGTAAGTTTTGTTTAGATTTATTTTAATTATATTATAGTTAGGGGTGTTAGGGTTAGGGTTAGACTTAGGGTTAGGTTTAGGGGTTAATATATTTATTTAGTGTTATTGATGTGGGAGGCCAGATGTTTAGGGGTTAATAACTTTAGTATAGTGGCGGCGGCAACGTTGGTGCGGTAGATTAGGGGTTAATAAATTTATGTAGGTGGCGGCGACATTGGGGGCAGCAGATTAGGGGTTAATAAGTGTAGGTAGGTGGTGGTGACATTGGGGCGGCAGATTATGGGTTAATAAGTGTAATTTAGGTGTTGGTGATGTCGGGGCAGCAGATTAGGGGTGTTTAGACTTGAAGGCATATGTATCAAGCTCCGTATGGAGCTTGATGTCCCGTGTTTCTGGCAAGCCTGCAGGCTCACCAGAAACACAAGTTATGAAGCAGCGGTCACAAAGACTGCTGCTCCATAACCTGTCCGCCTGCTTTGAGCAGGCGGACACACATCGCCGGAAATCAACCGTATCAATCGTACTTGATCGGGTTGACACCCCCCTCTGAGTCTGCAATGCTGAATACGGCGAGCGTATTGCTTGCCGTATTCAGCAATGTCTGTCGGACCTGATCAGGTCCGACAGACATTGATAACTAGGGGCCTTGGGGTTTATGTTAGGGTGTTAGGTGTAAACGTACATTGTTTCCCCATAGACATCAATGGGGCTGCGTTAAGGAGCTTTACACTCCGTGATTGCGGGTTTTAGGCTTTTTTTTAGCCGGCTCTCCCCATTGATGTCTATGGGGAAATAGTGCACAAGCACGTCAAAGCAGCTTAAAGCAGCGTGGGTATTTGTGTGCGGTATGGAGCTCAACGCTGCCATATTGCCCATGAACGCCGGCTTTTTGCAAACCTGTAATAGCAGCACTATTAAAGGTGAGCAGTGGAAATAAGTTGCAAGTTAGTAGCGAGCCACTCATAGCGCAAAACTCGTAATCTGGCTGACTGTTA
This sequence comes from Bombina bombina, assembly GCF_027579735.1. Taxonomy (NCBI): domain Eukaryota; kingdom Metazoa; phylum Chordata; class Amphibia; order Anura; family Bombinatoridae; genus Bombina; species Bombina bombina. Next base: position 284,894,047 of record NC_069500.1, read on the forward strand.
TTACTGATGTAGATAATATATTTTATAATATATATTTTTTTAAATAAATGTATTATTATTTATTTAAGTTCATTTTGTCTTTGTTTTTAATACAATTCAATTCAGTGGGTATGCACCATTTGCCTTATAAAGGCTGAATTTTGATTGATTTTTGTTAAAGAAAGGGGTCTGTTTTCTTACCATGTTATCTAAGATAATTCTTATATAAAATAACACATGCCAAAATTGTCTCTTCCATACCTAAAGTGATGTATATTATAGATCTGTAGCCTTGGCATGCTGAAAAAAGATCAACAAACTAAGGGCTATATTAAGAGTGGAGCGCTCACAGTTACACACAAGCAAAAAGGGGTTTATTGTGGGTGTTTGTGCGCTTCAAGTTTATCATTCATATTACACATTAAAAGCAAACACGATTGCCTGAGCGCAATTGAAGATAACGCGTATCGAATTAGCGTGACCTTGGAGCTCGGGATAACTGTTACACAAAACAATTAAGTATCACAAAATACATTACAAAGTACAGTTACACTCATAATAACACCACTGAATAAAAATTATTCAAAAAAATAGTGCATAAAATTTATAAGGGTTCAAAGATATGAGGTCTTAAGTGTTAGAGAAAAAAAAGGCTGACAGCGGGCTTTAAAATAGACATAAATACATATACATGTCTAAAGATGGATATGTATATATATATATATATATATATATATATATATATATATATATACAGTATATATATCCTATAATATAAAAGGCCAAGTGTGTTTGTCCGAAGCTGTCATGCGCAGAAGAGATAGCACGAGGACAAACACACCTGGCCTTAGAGTCCCTACCTGATTTGTAGTGCGGGCATAAGTGGGCGTGGCTGGGCATGAAAGGGCATGAAGGGGGCGGGGCCGGGCATGAAGGGGGCGGGGCCAGGTGCGGACGCACACGCGAGATAGAGGGGAGAGAGATAGAGGGGGAGAGATAGAAAGAGGGGGAGACAACAACATAGATGGGCTAAAGATAGGATAAGAGAGGGGAAAGAGCAAGAGAGGGGGGAGAGAGAGCAAAATAGAGGGGGAGAAAGAAAATAAGAGGGGGAAAGAGAGAGAGAAAAAGAGAGGGAAGAGAGAGAGCAAAAGAGAGGGGAAGAAAGAGAGCAAATGAAAAGGGGGGGAGAGAGCAAAAGAAGAGAGGGGGAGAGAGAGAGAGGGGGGAGAAAGAGGGCGTGAGAGAGAGGGGAGAGAGAGAGGGGGAGGGATAGAGGGGGGAGAGAGAAAGAGAGGGGGGGATAGATAGAGGGGGATATAGAGGGGGGAGAGAGAGAGAGGAGGAAGAGAGAGAGGGGGGATATAGAGGGGGGATATAGAGGGGGGAGAGAGATGGGGGAGAGAGAGAGGGGGGAGAGAGATGGGGGAGGGAGAGAGAGAGAGAGAGATAGAGGGGGAGAGAGAGAGAGAGAGAGAGAGAGAGAGGGGGAAGAGATAGAGGGGGAGAGAGAGGGGGGGAGAGAGAGGGGGGATATAGAGGGGGGAGAGAGAGAAGGGGAGAGAGAGGGGGAGAGAGGGGGGAGAGATAGAGGGGGGATATAGAGGGGGGAGAGAGAGAGGGGGATATAGAGGGGGGAGAGTGAGAGGGGGGGGGGGGGGAGAGAGAGAGGGGGAGAGAGAGAGGTGAGAGAGAGAGGGGGAGAGAGAGAGAGAGAGAGAGAGAGAGAGGAGGGGGAGAGAGGAGGGGGAGAGAGGTGGAGAGAGAGGGGGAGAGAGGGGGAGAGAGAGAGGGGGAGAAAGAGAGGGGGAGAGAGGGGGGGGGGGAGAGAGAGGGGGGGGGGGAGAGAGAGGGGGGAGAGAGAGAGGGTGGAGAGAAAGAGGGGGAGAGAGAGAGGGGGGAGAGAGAGAGGGGGGAAAGAGAGAGGGGGAGATAGAGAGAGGGGAGAGAGATGGGGGAGAGAGAGAGTGGGGGGAGAGAAAGAGAGAGTGGGGAGAGAAAAAGAGAGAGCGGAGAGAGAGAGAGAGAGAGAGAGAGAGTGGGGAGAGAGATGGGGGAGAGAGAGGTGGGGAGAGAGAGGGAGAGAGAGAGAGAGAGGGGGGGAGAGAAAGAGAGGGGGAGATAGAGAGGGGGAGAGAGAGAGGGGGAGAGAGGGGGGAAAGATAGAGGGGGGATATAGAGGAGGGAGAGAGAGGGGGGATATAGAGGGGGGAGAGTGAGAGGGGGGAGAGAGAGAAAGAGAGAGAGAGGGGGAGAGAGAGAGGTGAGAGAGAGAGGGGGAGAGAGAGAGAGAGAGAGAGAGAGGAGGGGGAGAGAGGAGGGGGAGAGAGGTGGAGAGAGAGGGGGAGAGAGACAGGGGGAGAGAGACAGGGGGAGAAAGAGAGGGGGAGAGAGAGGGGGAGAGAGAGGGGGGAGAGAGAGAGGGTGGAGAGAAAGAGGGGGAGAGAGAGAGGGGGGAGAGAGAGAGGGGGGAAAGAGAGAGGGGGGAGATAGAGAGAGGGGAGAGAGATGGGGGAGAGAGAGAGTGGGGGGAGAGAAAGAGAGAGTGGGGAGAGAAAAAGAGAGAGCTGAGAGAGAGAGAGAGTGGGGAGAGAGATGGGGGAGAGAGAGGTGGGGAGAGAGAGGGAGAGAGAGAGAGGGGGGGAGAGAAAGAGAGGGGGAGATAAAGAGGGGGAGAGAGAGAGGGGGAAAGAGAGGGGGAGAGAGAGGGGAAGAGAGAGGGGGGAGAGAGGGGGAGAGAGAGAGAGAGAGAGAGAGAGAGGGGGAGAGGGGAGAGAGAGAGGAGGAGAGAGAGGGGGGAGAGAGAGATGGAGAGAGAGGAGAGAGGGGGTGAGAGAGAGAGGGGGAGAGATAGAGGGGAGAGAAAGAGAGGGGGAGGCAGAGAGGGGGAGAGTAACAGAGAGAGAGGGGGAGAGGGGAGAGAGAGGGGGGAAAGAGGGGGAGAGAGAGGGGGAGAGAGAGGACACAGAGAGGACAGAGAGAGAGGGGGAGAGAGAGGGGAGAGAAAGAGAGGGGGGAGAGAGAGGGGGTAGAGAGAAAGGGGGGTGAGAGAGGGGGGAGAGAGAGGGGGGAGAGAGAGGGGGGAGAGAGAGAGGGGGTGAGAGAGAGAGGAGAGAAAGAGAGGAGGGAGAGAGAGGGGAGAGAGAGAAAGGGGAGAGAGAGAGTGGGGGGAGAGAGAGAGAGAGAGAGAGAGAGAGAGAGGGGGGTGAGAGAGAGGAGAGGAGAGAGAAGGGAGGGAGAGAGGGGGATGCGTGAGCGGGGGGAGAAAGAAGGGTGGAGAGAGAGAGGGGAGAGAGAGAGAGGGGAGAGAGAGAGGGTGGGGGAGAGAAAGGGGGGAGAGAGAAAAGGGGGAGAGAGAGAGGGAGTGAGAGAGAGAGGGGGGAGAGAGGGGGGAAAGAGAGAGAGGGGGGTGAGAGAGAGGGGGGTGATAGAGGGGGGGAGTTAGAGAGTGGGGGAGAGAAATAGAGAGTGGGGAGAGAGGGGGGAGAGAGAGAGGGGAAGATAGAGAGAGAGGTGAGAGAGAGAAAAAAAGGGGGGAGAGAGCAAAAGAGAGTGATGGAGAGAGAGAGAGAAAAAGAGAGGGATGGAGAGAGAGCAAAATAGAGGGGAGAGAGAGACATATATATATATATATATATATATATATATATATGTATGTATGTATGTGTGTATATATATATATATATATATATATATATAGCGTTTTGGAATCCTCAGACCCCTTCCTCAGACCAGAACAAACATACAAGTGAACACTGTGCAATATAAAGGTATTAAGCCCCACCCATCAAACATTTAGTGCAAATTGCGCCAAAACTGGGTTGTCATGGCAACAACCCCAATTACATTCCTTGCTATCTCAGAGCTAATTCATTTGTATAATCAAGTATATCTAGATACTTATCCTGGAATATATATATATATATATATATATACATATAGCAAAGCATCCAATAACATTTAACAGTGGCAATATCATAAGCCAATAGATCAGCGCAAGAGAAAAATAGATAAAACCTATGTGCAGTAAATACATCACCATCTATCAATCTATTTATACAGGGAGTGCAGAATTATTAGGCAAATGAGTATTTTGACCACATCATCCTCTTTATGCATGTTGTCTTACTCCAAGCTGTATAGGCTCGAAAGCATACTACCAATTAAGCATATTAGGTGATGTGCATCTCTGTAATGAGAAGGGGTGTGGTCTAATGACATCAACACCCTATATCAGGTGTGCATAATTATTAGGCAACTTCCTTTCCTTTGGCAAAATGGGTCAAAAGAAGGACTTGACAGGCTCAGAAAAGTCAAAAATAGTGAGATATCTTGCAGAGGGATGCAGCACTCTTAAATTGCAAAGCTTCTGAAGCGTGATCATCGAACAATCAAGCGTTTCATTCAAAATAGTCAACAGGGTCGCAAGAAGCGTGTGGAAAAACCAAGGCGCAAAATAACTGCCCATGAACTGAGAAAAGTCAAGCGTGCAGCTGTCAAGATGCCACTTGCCACCAGTTTGGCCATATTTCAGAGCTGCAACATCACTGGAGTGCCCAAAAGCACAAGGTGTGCAATACTCAGAGACATGGCCAAGGTAAAAAAGGCTGAAAGACGACCACCACTGAACAAGACACACAAGCTGAAACGTCAAGACTGGGCCAAGAAATATCTCAAGACTGATTTTTCTAAGATTTTATGGACTGATGAAATGAGAGTGAGTCTTGATGGGCCAGATGGATGGGCCCGTGGCTGGATTGGTAAAGGGCAGAGAGCTCTAGTCTGACTCAGATGCCAGCAAGGTGGAGGTGGAGTACTGGTTTGGGCTGGTATCATCAAAGATGAGCTTGTGGGGCCTTTTCGGGTTGAGGATGGAGTCAAGCTCAACTCCCAGTCCTACTGCCAGTTTCTGGAAGACACCTTCTTCAAGCAGTGGTACAGGAAGAAGTCTGCATCCTTCAAGAAAAACATGATTTTCATGCAGGACAATGCTCCATCACACGCGTCCAAGTACTCCACAGCGTGGCTGGCAAGAAAGGGTATAAAAGAAGAAAATCTAATGACATGGCCTCCTTGTTCACCTGATCTGAACCCCATTGAGAACCTGTGGTCCATCATCAAATGTGAGATTTACAATGAGGGAAAACAGTACACCTCTCTGAACAGTGTCTGGGAGGCTGTGGTTGCTGCTGCACGCAATGTTGATGGTGAACAGATCAAAACACTGACAGAATCCATGGATGGCAGGCTTTTGAGTGTCCTTGCAAAGAAAGGTGGCTATATTGGTCACTGATTTGTTTTTGTTTTGTTTTTGAATGTCAGAAATGTATATTTGTGAATGTTGAGATGTTATATTGGTTTCACTGGTAAAAATAAATAATTGAAATGGGTATATATTTGTTTTTTTGTTAAGTTGCCTAATAATTATGCACAGTAATAGTCACCTGCACACACAGATATCCCCCTAAAATAGCTATAACTAAAAACAAACTAAAAACTACTTCCAAAACTATTCAGCTTTGATATTAATGAGTTTTTTGGGTTCATTGAGAACGTGGTTGTTGTTCAATAATAAAATTAATCCTCAAAAATACATCTTGCCTAATAATTCTGCACTCCCTGTATATTCTGGTCTGAGGAAGGGGTCTGAGGACTCCGAAACGTTACCACAATAAAAGTATTTATATCCAAAATCCAGCGAGTGCAGTCCTTTACTGGAATTGACTGTGAATAGTATTGACTTGGCACCCTGGTTGACGACTGAAAGATATTGTGAGTGCAGATACACATGGAGGATATGAACTATTTTTTCTCTCTGGCACCCAAAAAGAATTAACTACATTAGCCCTCACACCATCAGTGGGTCTCCACCTCTTGTGGGGCCTTTTTGGAGTATTTTTTCTGAATTTTTTAAAGAAAATTATTTAGTTACATTTTTTATTTTTTCTCTCCACTACTAGTCTGGCTTTGTTTGGACCTTTATTTCACATTGGTGATTATCACACATACATATCACCTAGTATTTTCTAAAAGCACCATTAAGAACTGGATCTGTGACTATGGCGGATGCATTGCTGGATCCTGAACTACTTGAAGAGGATTACACTACCAAAACATTTGCTTTCACTAGTGAGGATGTGCTAAGAATACTAGAAGATTCTGAGACAATTGACACTGAACAAGCTGATAGTGCACAAACTATCTATAATACCCTAATGAGGTTCAGGAAGAGAGAAACAGACCTGGAACTACATACAGTGTATTTATCAAAATACTACAAAAAGAATAAAATACCCAGAGGTTTTAGGATAAAGAACCAGCCAAAGATTGGGAAGAATAATAAAAACTTTTGTCTACGGTGGTGTCAAATATTGAACAAATGTTCAATGGATCTGATCCTTCTGGTGATTAAAGAATGCACTAATATCTTGGTCACTGTCAAGGATGAATAAAAGGCCGGAGAAGGAAATAAAGAGATTTAAACCAAGAAGTAAGTTTGAACCGAGTACATGTGGCACAAGCATAAAAACTTACACCAGAATGATTAACTATGACTCCAATGTGGAGGTGAGGATGAAACACAAACCCAATCTCAATAAATCAGAGAGAATGGCATTAAAAACACTGGCCACTGACTCTGATATAGTCATACGACCAGCGGACAAAGGAGGAGGGATTATAATAATGAATTATGCTCAATATCGCAATGAGAACCTGCGACAATTAGGTGATGACCATACATACAAAAAACTAACCCGGGATCCAACTAAGGAGTTTAAGAGGGAAATTGAGGCCACATTGACAGAAGCACTGCAGCTTAACTGGATTAGCGTGGATGAATACAAACTCCTCAGCATAACACACCCTATTCATCCAATACTATATACTCTCCCGAAGATACACAAGGACCAAGTGAATCCCCCGGGAAGGCCAATTGTATCAGCTAGGGGCTCCTTGCTACAACCCTTGGTGCAGTTTGTTGATGCCCTTCTACAACCTCTAGTTAGATTAATGGATTCCTATATTAGAGATTCTGGTGACCTCATCACTATACTGAATACAGTGCACATAATTGGTGAGGATGACCTATTGGTCACCATGGATGTAAGAAGCCTCTACATGGTTATCCCTCACTCAGAAGGACTAAAAGCTATTACATCAGCTTTGGCACACTCTACATATGTGGGTCCACCTATCTCTTTCATCCTGGATGTTCTAGAAAAATGTTTAACATTGAACTATTTTCGCTTTGAATGCACATTTTACCAACAACTCATGGGGACAGCCATGTGATCCAATATGGTCCCATCTTACGCTAACCTCTACATGGAGCATTATGAGCATGACATCATGGATATATACAACCATGAAATGGTTAAACACTACAAAAGAAACATAGATGATGTCTTCCTCATATGGCAAGGTCCAGAGGATACTCTGGTTGGTTGGGTTACACAACTGAACACACTTGAATGTCCAATCAAATTTGAACTCAAATATGACAGAAATTGTATTGACTTTTTGGATCTTAGGATTTACAAAAAGCAAGGTAAACTATTTACAACTCTGTATACGAAACCAACGGACCGAAATTCGATACTTGAAGCATCTAGTAATCACCCTCCACACACTCAGAAGGCAATTGTTAAATCTCAGATGATTAGAGTGCTGAGGAATAATACTGAAACCAGTAATCGTGAAATACAACTGAATATGATGACTGACAAGTTCCTACAAAGAGGCTATAAGATGGACCTCATTAAAAAAGGTTATACAGGAGGTGGTTGCTCAGGAAGGTCACCAGGATAACCAAACAGGTCATGTCAAGAAAGACAGGATGGTCTTCACCACTACATATAATAAAGGGAAGAACCAACTGGCTGAGATCATAAGGAACAGATGGGAGATCCTTGCAACAGACACAACCCTGCCGTTTGGACAAATGGACCCCCCGATTATGGGTTACAAATGCGGTAAGAGTTTCAGGGACCTACTTATGTCCACGGACCCACAACAATGCTACATGAAGCAACAGAACTAAGAAAACGGCTGCTACAGATGTTCGGGATGCACCACCTGCAGCGGTATGATCCCATGTAAAGTCTTCAGAAATCCACATACGACTCAAAAGTACACAATCAGATATTTTATCACATGTACAACAAGTCATGTGGTATATTTGCTTATCTGTTGCTGTGGTCAGTTCTATGTGGGTAAAACAACTGACAATGCACGACTTAGGATGGCTAACCATCGTTCAGCCATTCGGAGCACTTTGGATAAGAAGGCATCTGATCAACCAGTGGCGAAACACTTCCTAGTGGCCAAACACAAAGTAACTGATCTGAGATTTATCTTTATAGACCATGTTCCACCCCTTAAACGGGGAGGGGATCGAGACAGAACCCTACTCCAGATGGAATCAAGATGGATACATCGGCTTGGTACCCTGTATCCTAAAGGCCTGAATATGTCTAATGATTGGCACTGTTTCCTCTAATACAACTGTGGATGGGTAAGTGACCATGATACCCTTGATTTGGGAAGGTTTAACCAGTGTGAGTAACATGTCATAGTGGGACACACACTAGGTAGAGCCAGTCCAGTTCCTTACGAGAGGCTAACTGACCAGTGGGTTTCACATGTTATAGTGGGATACACACTAGGTTAGGCCTTTTGAAGCACTACATAGTAGTCTCTGTCTGGCACACCCATAAGAGCATTACACAGTTAGGGGCTGGTCACATTAGTACATGGCATGTGGATTGGACAGGGTACCTCTGATAAACTCTGGAATGAATGGTTTTGACGACCAATAACTATGATCTAGTGAGTTTTCCTGATGATCCCCTCCTGTAGGGGTACAACTAATGATCAGACGCTACTTTTCATGCTTAATCTTTGTTTTTTTGTCCATATTAACCTTGATTGCCATTTATAACAGGGAACCAATGATATAATTTGAGGTTTCATTGTATGAGTATGGCACCACTCAGACACAAGGATGTGTTATGAATTGACTACTATTTGCTTATTGTTAAGACATGTCTGTAGTGAGGTTAATATGACCAAGAGTTGTCAATATTTAAAGAGTATATGGGTACGGTCTAAGGCACACGATGACCATATGACTCAGAAGTATAGTTACTGGGATACAGGCTTCATATGAATAGAATTATGGGAGCATTGAATACATTATATATTGATCATGGGGAGCTAGATGACTCATGGGCTATGATACATGGACTGTACGGTATATTTCACACACAATATGTTACACTTTATAGCTCATATAACATGATTCACAATATAGTGGCTCTAGTATTAAGCACCTGAAACTATATGGTATTAACCTCATTCAGAACCAGGTATACACTCATTTACCATACTGGATATGGTATAGGATGATAGTCACACAGACATTGCGACTCATAGGGTATAGCCTAGAAACTTGATACACTGTTATTACCCTTAACAATATAGCCTAGGAGCTTGATACACGGTTCTGGTACTCTTAACAAATGATAGCCTTTCAGCCGTGTTAGATATGGTGCTGCACACAGCGCTCACACCTAGGTACTGACATCATCCTCCTATGCTAATTAGCCATGCGGTCTAAGGAGGAACACTGCAGACATCGGAGGTCAAATCTCCGCGCCTGTTTTTACAAAACATTGTCCTGATGGTTGCTTAGCCACGGATCACACGTATACTTAGCAGACATTGCACAGATATCTAACAGTGAGTACAAACAAATACAACTCAGTGGGGGAACAAGGCACATAAACATAGTAACATACTCATACTGATAAGCCGATTTTCAGCCCCATTATTTTCAAAAGGATGTTTTTTTTTTTTTTTGTTGTTTTTTTTTAATTTCAAATTTTTATTGGTGAATAATTCTCAATTACAAAGATAACATAGTGAATGTTTTTGGAGCACACAGGCTCCTACAGAATATATGAACAGAAAAATTGAAACAATATCAGCATTTCAAATCGGAATGTATTCATAAAATGAGAAATGAGCATAATATAGCTCAAATCAGAGGAGGTGGGTTAGCTGGGGCGGGGGAAGGGGCTGGGGAGAAAGGAAAGGCAATAGTGGTGTTAAAGATAGAGATTTAGTTCTTATGTAGAGGGTACATGGTGAGGGTTGTCTAGTGTGTGTTTACTCTAGTGTTCGGGGCCCAATCAATGGTGTGGTGAGATTGCCAGTCTGCCCACACTAGTTCAAATAGGTCTGAATTATTTAGAGAGTAAAAGATAGGTTTCTCCATGTTGTAGATGTATGCCATATAATTTAAGATGTATGACCACTCTGGGGGCGTCTCGGTTTTCCATGTCTTGGCTATTGTCGCTTTAGTAGCTGTTAGCAAATAGATTGCTAGGTATGCTTGGTGCTTCGGTAGCTTAGTAATGCCTGTGTGTAAAAGGGCATTAGAAGGAGTTGTGGGGAGTGTTATACCTAATCTCCCTAGTGTACGGAAACAAGTACTCCATAAGGGTCTTAACTTAGGGCATTCCCACCATATGTGTAAAGAATCTCCTTTTTTGCCGCAATTACGCCAGCATAGGGGAGATGCAGAGTCAAACATTTTGTTAAGTCTCGCAGGGGTAAGGTACCAGTGCGTTAAGAGTTTGTAATAAGTTTCGAAGAGTGTAACACAGTGTAATGCTTTTTTGGTGAGGGAGATTACATGTTGCCATATCTGTGGGGGTAAGGTCAGGTTCAGGGCCGATTCCCATTTGAGTAAGTGAGGGAGCTTATTCTCAGGGTCTGAGTTTCCTATTAAGGTGTAATGCATTGATAGTGGTCTGTGTAGTTTGTTACCTTGTTGCCAAGTCGTTTCCCAGAGTGTACGGGGTCGGTGTAACTCAGGTCGGAATCCCCAACTAATAAGAAAGCTCTTTAGTCTTGTATATTCAAATGTCATGTACCTGGGTAAATTAAAGCCAACCTTTGTTTCTGAGAGTGTCATGAAGCGCGGGGTTGGTGAAGTAACCCAAATGTCAGCTACTGTTTGTATTCCGATTCTTGTCCAGCCATGAGGATGAGAGTCAGGTAAGCCTCGTAGGAGACCCGTCAAGGGAGTGATAGGTGAGGGGTGTGGGGCGATGTGTGGATAATGTCTTAGCTTATCCCACATAGCGAGGCATTCTCGTATTATGTTGTTGCTAATGTCTGTGGTCCGTCGTAGGTGGGCAGGAATCCAAATCAAGTCGGGTAAAAATATGTGGTTTGGGAGGGAGGCTTGTTCTATGGTTTTCCATTTACTAGGGGAGTCTTTCGCACCCCATTGCGAGATGTGAGTGAGCATGGCTCCTTCGTAATACCTTGTTATCGATGGGGAGGCTATACCTCCTCTACTAAGGGGGCTTTGAAGAATTTTATGCGCCACTCTAGGGGGTTTATGTTGCCATATATATTTTGTAAATTCACTCTGAAATTGGTGGAGGAGATACCCCGGGATACGGAAAGGTAGGCATCTAAATAAATAACTAATTTTGGGTAGGAAAGACATCTTAAGGGCCGTTAACCTACCTATCCATGAAATGTAAGTGTAGTCCCATTTGTCTTTCAGAGTGCGTAGTTCGGCTAAAAGGGGCAGATAATTGTCTTTGATCATCTGAGGGATATTGTTCGATATCTTAACTCCTAAATGGGAGATGAAGTTGTTGACGCAGTGTACTCTATATTGAGTCTTTAGGGTGTCAGCTGTGTCCTGGGGAAAGCCCCAAGTAAAGATTTCTGTTTTATCTAAGTTTAATTTATAAAGGGACATGTCTCCAAAGGAGTCTAAGATTTCCATCAGTCTCGGGAATGAGGATAGGGGGTCTGAAGAGAATATTGTGATGTCGTCAGCAAAGAGTGCTATTTTGTGAATAGTGCCATGTAGGCGGACGCCATCAATTTTTTTATCTTGTCTGATTTGTTCTGCTAATGGCTCGATTGCCAGGGCAAAAAGAAGAGGTGAGAGTGGACACCCTTGTCTGGTGCCATTAGATATTGGAAAGGGGGGCGAGGCGAAGCCTAGACCTCTGACTACTGCTGAGGGAGTAGAGTAAAGAGCCTGTATTGCTTTGATAATTTGATCTGGGAAACCAAAGATTTTAAGGGCTTCCCATAAGTAGGACCACCGAACGCGGTCAAAAGCCTTCTCTGCATCTAATGAGATTACAGAGAATGGCCTATTTAGTCTGGTGGATTCAGTGCAGATGTTTAAGAGACGTCTAGTATTGTCGGGTCCCTCGCGATGAGGAATGAATCCTACTTGGTCTAAGTTTATAAGTTTCGGGAGTAGTTTAGAAATGCGTGTAGCAAATAATTTGGCATAAATTTTGACATCTAAATTGATCAGGGAAATTGGCCTGTAATTGGAGCATAAAGATGGATCTTTTTGGGGTTTAGGAATAGTAATCACCGTGGCTTCCAAGAATTCCTGACTGAACCTGCCCTGTTCTCTAGCGTGGTTAAAAAATCTTAAGAGTAATGGGGTTAGCTCGTTTGTGTATGTTTTGTAGAAAGCTGCTGAGTAGCCATCCGGGCCCGGAGTTTTGAAAGGTTTTAGGTGTGTTATTACGTGTTTAATTTCCTTAGGGGTGAAGGGGGATGAGAGTGTTTCTTGGTCGTCAGGCGACAATGAGGGGAGATTTAAGCTGCGAAGGAAGGAGCAAATCTTATCAACAGGGGTTAGTTTATCACTTGCATTTTTTTCTAAATTGTATAAATTTGAGTAGAATTTCTCAAAACATGTACCAATGTCTTAGGGTTTGCGGTATGTCTGGTTCTCAGATTGGATCTGGTGAATTCTTGAGGTACTTGCTCTGTTTTTAAGTTTATTGGCTAGTAGTGTATCTGCTTTGTTACTCTTCTGGTAAGTAATCTGTTTCAATTTAAATAAATTAGCTTGGGTACGTTTTAGCTCTAGCTGGTTGATATGATTTTTAATCTGTATAATTTGAGCTATGGTTCCATCTGAGGGTGTGTTTCTATTGAGGAATTCTAGTCGACGCAGTTCAATATGAGATTTAGAGAGGGGTAGGCCAGATAGTTTTTTAAGATGAGCTTGTCTTTTAATTATGAGACCTCTAAAGGTGGCCTTTGCCGCACCCCAAAGTGTGTCATCTCTAACCTGATTATTATCATTAGTTTGGCAGTAGAAGGTTATGTCTTTTCTCAGGGTTTCCTTGAATGCAGCATCCTGTAGGATGTCATGTGGGAGGCGCCATGAAGGTCTCACATTATGTCGTTCCGTTGAGCGGAGAGTTACTGAAACTAGGTCGTGGTCAGACCATGGGCATAGGGAGATGTTAGAATGTTTGACTTGGTCGAGGGTTTCTGCTGAGCAAAAAACATAGTCGAGTCTGGAGTACGTTTTATGAGGGAATGAGAAGTGAGTGTAGTCTCTGTCTCTAGCGTGAAGTGATCGCCATACATCAAAGTAGAAGAAGTGGGTAATAATTTGCATACAAAGAGAGAAGCGCTCTACCAGGAACGAACAACAGCTCAGTGGCTTGTTCTATGGCGATTTACCACCCGGAAGCAGCCTCTTTTAGAAGTAGCAGAAGTGGGTAATAATTTGTCTGAACTTTTGGGAGAGTTGAGCAGAAGGGGTAGCATGTTTTGTACGGGTAGTTCTTTTTCTGTCTAGTACTGGGTCCCAAGTCATGTTGAAGTCCCCCGCTAGCAAGACTCTACCTATTTTTATCCGGTCAACTGTGTGCAGGATCCGTTTGAGGTATCTAGGTTGATGTGAGTTAGGGAGATAGATAGAGACTAAGGTGTAATCAGTATGATCTAGCTTACATGTTAGAATGAGAAATCTAGATTGCGGGTCTTTTAGAACTTGGATTGGTTCATAGGCTATTCTTTTGTGAATTAAAATTGCTGTGCCTCTGGCTTTCTTTGAGAAAGAGGTGTGTTCAAGAACAGTGTAATCTTTAGATATTGTGTAAGGAGGGGTGTCCAATGACCAATGTGTCTCCTGAAGGAAGGCTACATCAGGGTTATGGAATTTGAGTGATCTAGCTAAAAGGCTACGTTTTTGTGGGGAGTTTAGGCCTCTTACATTATGGGTTAGTATTTTGAGGGGGGGCATAGGAAGATATGGGGAGTAGATCAGGTCTTTTAATAGAAGCTAGTGTAGGTGGGGGGGGGTAGGGGAGGGGAAAAGACAATAGGTAGAGTGAGAGAAAGATAGCGAAAATAGTTCGCTATGATGGAGCCCTAGCGTGGGCTGCCTGTGGGGGGGAGAGAAGCAAACAGAAACAGGGGTCTATGGGATGAACCCTGCTCCGCAGTAATCACTGTAAATTAACTTGCAATTTCAGGTGCGCAATTCTTAAATTAATACAACATCATTAAAATAACAATCAAACACATAACTTAATTGCACTAACTAATAGTAAACTTTTAAACTTTAACTCAACCTCAGTTATGATCTGTTGGAGACAGGTCAAACTTCCAGGTTAAATGAAGTCCAGATAAGTTCCATTAGAGGCCACCAGACGTGTTTTTACGGTGGATTGGTTTTAGGTTTCTTAGCTCTTTGTTCTTTGATAGACCATTCGGGAGCCGAAGCTCTCAGCTTTGGGTAGGTTGGCTGTAATGGTGGTGGTTGTTCCTGGTGTAGGCCCCATGTGGCCAAGAGAGCCATACCTTGAGGTATGGAGGTGATTGTGTGGCTCTGGTTATTTCTGGTGATCACTAGGTTTGTAGGATGACCCCACCTGTACTTAATGTTAGCCTTCCTGAGTGTTAGAGTAATTTGTTGGAAGGTTTTACGGTACTGCAGTGTATGAGTTGAAAGGTCAGACAGAAGCTGAATATCTTTGAATTTTTCTGGCATAGGCGGTCTTTTGAAGGCTGCTTGCATAAGTTTGTCTTTATATATGTAGCTGTGGAAGCAGACGATTACATCTCTTGGGGGGAGCAGATCGCGATCTTATTCAAAAGGATGTTTTGTTTGTTGAATTAGATGTTTTGGGATTATACCACGATGTTGTCATTTTACTTGCATCTGGCGATCTATGTATTTGAAAATGTTACTAAAATCTTTAATCTGGATATTCTAATGTATTGACTATTGCAGCTGATATGCATGTGTGAAGGGATATATGTGTATACAGAGGGGCAAAAAAGTATTTAGTCAGCCACCAATTGTGCAAGTTCTCCCACTTAAGAAGATGAGAGAGGCCTGCAATTTTCATCATAGGTATACCTCAACTATGAGAGACAAAATTTGGAAACAAATCCAGACAATCACATTGTCTGATTTGGAAATCATTTATTTGCAAATTATGGTGGAAAATAAAATAAGTATTTGGTCAATATCAAAAGTGCATCTTAATACTTTGCTATATATCCTTTGTTGGCAATGACAGAGGTCAAACGTTTTCTGTAATTCTTCACAAGGTTGTCACACACTGTTGCTGGTATGTTGGCCCATTCCTGCATGCAGATCTCCTCTAGAGCAGTGATGTATTGTGGCTGTTGCTGGGCAACACAGACTTTCAACTCCCTCCAAAGGTTTTCGATGGGGTTGAGATCTGGAGACTGGCTAGGCCACTCCAGGACCTTGAAATGCTTCTTACGAAGCCACTCCTTTGTTATCCGGGCGGTGTGTTTGTGATCATTGTCATGCTGAAAGACCCAGCCACGTTTCATCTTCAATGCCCTTGCTGATGGAAGGAGTTTTGCACTCAAAATCTCATGATACATGGCCCCATTCATTCTTTCATGTATCAGCCGTCCTGTCCCCTTTGCAGAGAAACAGCCCCAAAGCATGATGTTGCCACCCCCATGCTTCACAGTATGTATGGTGTTCTTTGGTTGCAAATCAGCATTCTCTCTCCTCCAAACATGACAGTTCTACTTTGGTTTCATCTGACCATATGACATTCTCCCAATTTGCTTTTGGATCATTGAAATGCTGTCTAGCATACTTCAGACGGGCCCGGACATGTACTGGCTTAAGCAGGGGGACACGTCTGGCATTGCAGGATCTGAGTCCCTGGCGGCGTAGTGTGTTACTGATGGTAGCCTTTGTTACATTGGTCCCAGCTCTCTGCAGGTCATTCACTAGGTCCCCCCGTGTGGTTCTGGGATGTTTGCTCACCGTTCTTATGATCAGTTTGACCCCACGGGGTGAGATCTTGCGTGGAGCCCCAGATTGAGGGAGATTATCAGTGGTCTTGTATGTCTTCCATTTTCTAATTATTGCTCCCACAGTTGATTTTTTCACACCAAGCTGCTTGCCTATTGCAGATTCAGTCTTCCCAGCCTGGTGCAGGTCTACAAGTTTGTTTCTGGTGTCCTTCGACAGCTCTTTGGTCTTCACCATAGTGGAGTTTGGAGTGTGACTGTTTGAGGTTGTGGACAGGTGTCTTTTTTACTGATAACAAGTTCAAACAGGTGCCATTAATACAGGTAATGAGTGGAGGACAGAGGAGCCTCTTAAAGAAGAATATACAGGTATATGAGAGCCAGAAATCTTGCTTGTTTGTAGGTGACCAAATACTTATTTTCCACCATAATATGCAAATAAATTCTTTTCAAATCAGACAATGTGATTGTCTGGATTTCTTTCCACATTTTGTCTCTCATAGTTGAGGTATAACTATGATGAAAATTACAGGCCTCTCTCATCTTCTTAAGTGGGAGAACTTGCACAATTGGTGGCTGACTAATTACTTTTTTGCCCCACTGTATATATAAATAGATTGATAGATGGTGATGTATTTACTGCACATAGGTTTTATTTATTTTTCTCTTGCGCTGATCTATTGGCTTATGATATTGCCACTGTTAACTGTTATTGGATGCTTTGCTATATATATATTCCAGGATAGTTATCTAGATATACTTGATTATACAAATGAATTAGCTCTGAGATAGCAAGGAATGTAATGGGGGTTGTTGCCATGACAACCCAGTATTGACGCAATTTGCACTAAATGTTTGATGGGTGGGGCTTAATACCTTTATATTGCACAGTGTTCACTTGTATGTTTGTTCTGGTCTGAGGAAGGGGTCTGAGGACTCTGAAATGTTACCACAATAAAAGTATTTATATCCAAACTCCAGCGAGTGCAGTCCTTTACTGGAATTGAATGTGAATACTATTGACTTGGCACCCTGGTTGATGACTTAAAGATATTGTGAGTGCAGATACATATGGAGGAGATATATATATATATATATATATATATATATATATATATATGTAGAACAGACAAGCACTCCAGATACCAGGATACAAATGCCTGGGGTGCAACAGAAAAAGTATAACAAGCAAAAGAAGAGTGCACTCACCAGGACTTTTCAATGATTTATTTCTAGTGATGTCACAAACATAAAAATTTGGGTTCGCAAACGGCAAACTTCCGCAAAAGTTCGCGAACCGGGCGAACCGCCATAGACTTCAATGGGCATGCAAATTTTGAAATCCACAGGGACTCTTTCTAGCCACAATAGTGATGGCAAAGTTGTCTCAAGGGTACTAACACCTGGACTGTGGCGTGCCGGATATTACATAATTGATGCAGAGTCTAGTTTTAATCCATAAAGGGCATAAATCACCTAACATTCCTAAATTGTTTGGAATAACGTGCTTTAAAAAAAATGGTATGATGTTGTATCAGTCAGGTAGTGTAAGGGTTATGCCCGCTTCACAGTGACAGACCAAACTCCCGCAGCGGGTACAACATCATCATCACACCGTACGTCCATGTGTGTAATGCTGCCTGACTGAGACATATCCCTGTTATCTACATCCTCTGGCAATAATGGTTGCGCATCACTCATTTCTTCCAACTGATGTGTAAATAACTCCTCTGACAGATCAAGTGAAGCGGCTGTGGTGCTAGTGTTGGTGGTGGCGGCAGGCGGGCGAGTGTCAACTTGAGAGGTGCCCAAAGCTAAGCTCGAGGAGGATGGTGCGTCAAGGTTCCGAGCGGAAGCTGTAGAAGATTGGGTGTCCTGTGTTAGCCAGTCAACTATGTCCTCAGAACTTTTTGAGTTGAGGGTACGTGGCCTCTGAACACTGGGCATTATTCTAGGGCCAAAGGGAATCACAGCACCATGACCACGACGGCCCCTGCGGGGTGGCCTGCCTCTGCCTGTCATTTTTTTTTTTGATTAGTGGTACTATACGTGCAAGCTACTGTGACAACAGATATGAGTGGCACTGTGCACTGGCAGAAGTTGGCAGAGTAGACACTGTAGGCCTGACACACACGCTTGCAGACAACTAACTGCTATTCAATCTATTACAGTCAAAATTGTATTTTTTTTTTAATGTACACTACTGTTACACCAGATATGAGTTGCACTGGTGTGACACTGTGCCCTGGCAGGCCCTGAAAATCTGTTACACATCGACAACCACCAAAAAACAACCATGCTAAATAGTTTCTAAATTTTGTCCTGAGTTTAGAAATACCCAATGTTAACATGTTCTTTGTTTTTTTTGCAAGTTATAAGGAAATAAATACAAGAAGCACTTTGCTATTTCAAAACCACTTTTTTTCAAAATGAGCGCTAGTTACATTGGAACCCTGATATCTGTCAGGAATACCTGAATATCCCTTGACATGTATATATTTTTTTTTAGAAGACATGCCAAAGTATTGATCTAGGCCCATTTTGGTATATTTCATGCCACCATTTCACCGCCAAATGCGATCAAATAAAAAATTTTTTTTCACTTTTTCACAAACTTTAGGTTTCTCAAAGAAATTATTTACAAACAACTTATGCAATTATGGCATAAATGGTTGTAAATGCTTCTCTGCGATCCCCTAGAAATAGCAGACTTATATGGCTTTGGCGTTGCTTTTTGGTAATTAGAAGGCTGCTAAATGCCACTGCGCACCACGCGTGTTTTATGCCCAGCAGTGAAGGGGTTAATTAGGGAGCATGTAGGGAGCTTGTAGAGTTAATTTTAGCTTAAGTGTAGTGTAGTAGACAACCCAAAGTATTGATCTAGGCCCATTTTGGTATATTTCATGCCACCATTTCACCGCCAAATGCGATCAAATAAAAAAAAAACGTTAACTTTTTTACAATTTTAGGTTTCTCACTGAAATCATTTACAAACAGCTTGCGCAATTATGGCACAAATGGTTGTAAATGCTTCTCTAGGATCCCCTTTGTTCAGAAATAGCAGACATATATGACTTTGGCGTTGCTTTCTGGTAATTAGAAGGCCGCTAAATGCGGCTGCACATCACACCTGTATTATGGTTAGCAGTGAAGGGGTTAATTAGGTAGTTTGTAGGGAGCTTTAGTGTAGAGATCAGCCTCCCACCTGACACATCAGAGCCCCTGATCCCTCCCAAACAGCTCCCTTCCCTCCCCCACCCCACAATTGTCCCCGCCATCTTAGTACTAAAATAAAAGGTTTTTAAAAATTGTAATTTTTTTTAGCATATTTACATATGCTGTGGTGTAGCATCCCCCCTTAGCCCCCAACCTCCCTGATCCCCCCCAAAACAGCTCTCTAACCCTCCCCATCTGCCTTATTGGCGGCAATCTTGGGTACTGGCAGTAGTCTGCTATTATTTCACAGTCAAAAAATTGTTTTTTTTTTTAAATGTACACTACTGTTACACCAGATATGAGTGGTGGCATTGGGCAAGTGGTCACAGTATACGCTGTGAGCCTGACACTCACTGGCAGGCAGGCAACTGCAATTAGATTACACAGGAAAAAAAAAAAAAAACAGACTGATGTTCTAGCCCTAAAAAGGGCTTTTTGGGGTGCTGTCCTTACAGCAGAGATCAGATGAGTCCTTCAGGACTGTAGTGGACACTGAATACACTAGCCTAGCTATCAATTTCCCTATTAAATCAGCAGCAGCTACACTGTCCCTCCTCTCACTAAGAATGCAGCTTCCAAATGAATCTAAAATGGATGCTGTCCAGGAGGTGGGAGGGTCTGGGAGGGAGTGTCTGCCGCTGATTGGCTGTAATGTGTCTGCTGACTGTGAGGTAAAGGGTCAAAGTTTACTCAATGATGATGAATAGGGGGTGGATCGAACATCGCATATGTTCGCCAGCCGCAGCGAACGCGAACATGCTATGTTCGCCGGGAACTATCCGCCGACGAACTATTCGCAACATCACTATTTATTTCCTAAGATGGCTTAGAAAATAAATCATTGAAAAGTCCTGGTTAGTGCACTCTTCTTTTGTATGTATATAAATAAATATATATATATATATATATATATATATACAGTATATATATATATATATATATATATATACACACACACACACTCACCGGCCACTTTTTTAGGTACACCTGTTCAATTGCTTGGTAACACAAATTGCTAATCAGCCAATCACCTGGCAGCAACTCAATGCATTTAGGTATCTAGACGTGGTGAAGACTACTTGCAAAAGTTCAAACCGAGCATCAGAATGGGAAAGAAAGGGTATTTAAGTGACTTTGAACATGGCATGGTTGTTGGTGCCGGACATTCTGGGCTGAGTATTTCAAAAACTGCTGATCTACTGGGATTTTCATGCACAACCATCTCTAGGGTTTACAGGGTATGGTCCGAGAAAGAGAAAATATCCAGTGAGCAGCAGTTGTGTGAACGACAATGCCTCGTTGATGTCAGAGGTCAAAGGAGAATGGGCAGACTGGTTTGAGATGATAGAAAGGCAACATTAACTCAAATAACCACTCGCTACAACCAAGGTATGCAGAATACCATATCTGAATGCACAGCACATCAAACCTTGAAGCAGATAGGCTACAGCAGCAGAAGACCACACCTCGTGCCACTCCTGTCAGCTAAGTACAGGAAACTGAGGCTACAATTTTCACAGGTTCAACAAAATTGGACAATAGAAGTTGGGAAAAATGTTGCCTGGTCTGATGAGTCTCAATTTCAGCTGCGACATTCAGATTGTAGGGTCAGAATTTGGCGTAAACAACATGAATGCATGGATCCATCCGGCCTTGTATCAATGGTTCAGGCTGGTAGTGGTGGGGTAATGGGGTGTAGGATATTTTCTTGGAAAACTTTTGGCCCCTTAGTATCATATGAGCAAGTTTAAACTCCACGGCCAACCTGAGTATTGTTGCTGACCATGTCCATCCCTTTATGACTACAGTGTACTCATCTTCTGATGGCTACTTCCAGCAGGATTATGCACCATGTCACAAACCTCCAATCATCTCAAACTGGTTTCTTAAACATGACAATGTGTTCACTGTACTCCAATGGCCTCCACAATTACTAGATCTCAATCCAATAGAGCTCCTTTGGGATGTGGTGGAATGGGAGATTTGCTTCATGGATGTGCAGCAGAAAAATCTGCAGCAACTTTGTGATGCTATCTTGTCAATATGGACCAAAATCTCTGAGAAATGTTTCCAACACCTTGTTGAATCTATGCCACAAAGAATCAAGGCAGTTCTGAAGGCAAAAGGGGGTCTAAACTGGTACTAGCAAGGTGTTCCTAATTAAGTGGCCGGTGAGTGTGTGTGTGTGTATATATGGGCTTATTATAGGACACCACAGGTTATAAGGAAACCGGACTAAAAGTTCTTAAATTACAAAGTATCCGGATTCAAATGTGATGACTATGCTACATTAACTCTTTCAATACATTGGATACAATTTATGCTATTTCTCTTCAAATGATGAGAATTATCTTATGTTGTTTTGAAATTACATTGTCATAAGTATTTCTGACAGGTTGTGTGACAGGTGCTGCTGTCCTTCACTCCCTGGGGACGCCTTGGGGGTGTTTTCTGTTATAGTTACATTTTTATTTTTTATATCTTTTTTGTCCGTTTTTTTTTCTTATATGGTACGGATGTTTGGTGGATGGGGTTTGTGTGGATATTAATGAGTCCATCTATGGTCTTCTCCTGCTTGGTTCTAAGTAATGCCCGATTGTTTATTATATAGTGTGAAACTATTAAAATCTTTTGTTGAAATTCTAAGTCTCATTGGCTGGGATTATTTAGTACTATATTATTATTGAGTCAGGGACCAGACTCTATCCCGTGCCTGAGCATTTTATATTTATTAGGTGGTGCGGTCACTGTGTGAGTATCATATATTATTACAGGTCCATGACAGGCACACCTATATACCGTTATTAATCTATTTTTCTAATTGCTTCAATGGAGGGCACCAAGATGTTTGCTTATTCAGATCCAGATGCCTCACGGATAGCAACTCTATGTGTAGGCAACAGAGATTTTTTAAACACACAACCTGACATTAAGGAGCCACCTAGTTTAGAACAAATGATTAAACAGAAAATTGTTTATAATCTTCATTCTGTCACTTTGGCAGAATATTTTAGACAAAAACGTATTCCTAGGGGCCTTAGAAGTCACATACACCCCACACTTTTCAGGGACAATACAGAATACTGTGACAAATTTGAAGGCATTTTAAACAAATGTTCATATGATATTATAATTCTGACAATGGAATATATACAAAATGAGTTACCCAGAATGCAACAAGAGATTGATAAGGTGGAATTGTCCATTAAGGAGTTGAAGTCTGAGGCAGAATTTTCTAACTTTAAGAATACATTGGATGGTGATTTGAATAATTTTAAAAAAAGTCTTGAAAGTAAAAAATATAAGAAATTTCAGAGGGATCTCAGTGATTATCAAAATAATAAAGTATATAGGTGGCGTAACCCTGATTTTATACCCTTCAGGAGATTTAGAAGGGGTGCACAACCAAATAATTTTACAGGTGAATCTTCCTCTGACAGTGATTTCAGTGATTCCTCTGTCCTTTTTCCTTTAAGAGGACGTGGCACAAGGAACAGAAGAAGAGAGGGGGGAGGAAACACAGGCAACACAAGAGATACTGCATACCAGACCTCTACCAGACAGAACAGGAGGTAACTACAGATAGTTTAGTAGTTAATATTTCTGATATTAATATTTTGGATGACATTTTGGGAGTATTACAAAAGGGATTGTCTTTTGTCCCCACTACTCTCCCTGATTTCTTTGCGATTGAATGTGATCTACACAGATTCTTTAGAAACCTGCGACTGAAAAGCTTTTTGTTAACAAGGAACAATCCACTACATCTGAATCTACTGGTCCTTTCCAGTTCCACACACAGAATATTAAGCCTAAAAGCACCTTTCATCCACCTCATACGAATGCTTCGGTTGAAGCATATATCACTGTGGTTAAAAAGGAATTCGAAAAGATGAGGAGGAACTTTCATACAAAGGCACAATTCAATATGGCTAAGAAGGAGAAAGAACTCCTTGGTGAAATCCAGAATCATACTGATCTGATTCTGAAGCCAGCCGACAAAGGTGGAGCCCTTGTAATTATGAGTAAAACCAAATACAAGGCAGAAGTTTTACGTCAACTTCAGGATCAAGAAAACTATGTAAAAATAGCAGGTGATCCTACCACAAGAATTAAAAGCAAGATCGTGAAGGCAGTTGAGGAAGCATTAGCCTCTGATATAATTACAAATAAACAAGCGAAATTCTTGATCACAGAAAATCCCATTATACCAGTCTTCTATGTATTACCCAAAATACATAAGAGACTGTATGATCCTCCTGGTCGCCCAATTGTGGCAGGCACTGACTCTATTTTCCAACCGATTGCAATATTCTTAGATCAATTGATTAGACCCTTATTGGGTTATTTAGAGTCTTACTTACAGGATACAACAGATTTTCTATGCAAAATTGCACCTAAGGTTGTTCCTCCTAATAGCATACTGGTAACTATGGATATAGCCAGTCTTTACACCTCTATTCCCCATGATCTAGGCATTGAGAGTATTTTTTACTTTTTGGATAAGGATATCTTATATTCACCCAGTGAAAGGAGATTAATTAGAGATCTCTTTGAGATTATTATTTATGAGAACTTTTTTCTATTCGAAGACACATTTTATTTCTAAATGAAAGGAATGGCTATGGGCTCAAATGTAGCACCAACTTATGCAAACTTATTTGTCGGCAAATTTGAAGAAGAAATAATCTTCAGAGATCAGGGTTACAGAGATCATGTACAAGGCTGGTATCTTTATATAGACAATATTTTTTTCATTTGGACGGGGAGTGACGATGATTTGACTACCTTTGTATCCAGGTTGAACTCTGCACATGTATTGTTAAAATTTACTGTGGAAGCGAGTAAGATACAAGTGAGCTTCCTAGACACTATGATATCTGTAGTAGATCGACAATTGAGAAGCGATCTATTTACTAAAGAAACGGATCAAAACAATACATTATTGTATGACAGTTTCCATCCACCATCTTTAATTAAAAACCTTCCATTGGGTCAATTATTGCGAACAAAAAGAATAGAGGCTATCCATCTGAAATCCTGACACATAACATGAGGAAAGTTATGGATATTGACAGGACGAGTCTCTTAACCAAAAAGAATCCTATTCCAAAAAAAATTTCAGTACCATTTGTTAGCCATTTTGGATTCCACAGTAGAGGCCTTAAGAGGATCATACTTCAACATTGGCATCTATTGAGAGAGGATGCCCAAGTGGGCAATGTGTTTACTGATACCCCACTTTTTTCTTTTAGAAAAAATAGAAACTTAAGAGACACATTGGTTGGTGCTGACTGGGGTCCCACTTAGAAACCAATAGAAATGATCAAGAAAGGATCCTTTGCCTGCATGAACTGCGCCTTGTGCCATTCAATGCAACTAGGGGATTGTGTCACTCATCCTCTATCAGGCAAGAGGATACCTATCCAAGGGAGGTTCTCTTGCAGTTCCAAGTATGTGATATATGTGATTAAATGAGTGTGTGGCCTGGCCTATGTAGGCGAGACCACCCAAACGGCCAGGGACAGTATACACCAACATAAAGCAGCTATAGGTAAAGATGATGAAGATGCTCCAGTAGCGCATCATTTTATGAGATTATCACATAATAAAAGTCAATTGAGATTTCAAATAGTTGATGGGGTACCCCCTCTACGTAGAGGTGGGGACAGACAGAAATTATTATTTAAGAAAGAAGCTCAGTGGATCAGGAAACTGGATACCATGACACCCACAGGCCTCAATAGAGATATCTCTTGGGGTAATTTTATTTGAATATGGAATATTTCAAGCTTCAATGTTTTAGCTGGAATAGAGGTTATCATATGTCAATGAGCTGTGTCCAGCGAGCTTCCGGTAATGTAGTTGTGGTCTATTATACCTACCAACTTGTATATGCCCTTAGACCTCAGCTAATAACATGGTTTAATGGCTGTACTGAGTGTATGTTTGAATCCTGTTCCTATTAAAAAGAGCGATATGCACTACTTGATTTTATTCTAGGTAACGTGGATTATTTCATTAAACAATTTGGCGCCTCTGATGTCTTAGTTAAAATGATATAATCTGCTTTTGGTTCAGTGAGGTTCCTCTGAAATATATGTGCTGATAGTGACAGTGTTTGGGACTATTTGAATCTCAAACAGCATCCAACACTAGTTTCTTGTTATGGACTTCTTCACTTTAAGTAATGACAAAGTGTTGCGACTTTGGCTCAACACGTCCCCTGTATAGCAGATGGATCAATTATCATTGATCTTATATCAAGGACTTCCTTATGAACTTTGTTCATATTACATAAGAAACCTCTTTGACTTTACTACAAATATAATGCTCAAATTATCTCAGTGTTGCATCTGAGTAAACCTTTGTGTGTATGAGAATGTCTCATTGGACTCTTTGTTTATTGTTTATTGTTTTATTCTTATTTTTCTAGGTCTGTCTATCATGTATAGAAGGGATTATCATCCCTAGGCCACAGATGTATTGTTATTATTGTTCCGAATGGTGTGGGGTCGTCTGTGCCTTTATATACTACATTAGGTGTCCCCGTAACTGTTCAGATTATTCTGAATATGAGCACTCTATTGTTGTAACCATGAATAATGTCTATGTTCAGGAAGTCTGACTTGTACAGACCATTAGCTAAAATATAGGAGTTCACCTTTCGTTATATATGTTTGCCTATTTTTTAAATTTTTTTCATTTTTGTTTTCTGTATATATCAAAGTTTGCGTTTTTTTGTGAGGGTTTTACATTTCCGTAGTTCCATATATATTTGAATGAAAATGACGTGCATGGAGAGTATGTGACGTTAGGAGGGGTGTGAATGTATTATCCAATAAGTCATTGGTAAAATTGGTTTAAATAACACCTCCTCACAAACACCTGGACATTTCCTTGACAAAGGGACTGAATTCCCAAAACGCGTGTCGGAACCAGTCAGGACGCCAACACCTGTTCCTACCTGTGCTGTCTGAGCCATCCTGCATGCCAATTACTAATGGCTTCCTAGACGGAGGAAGCAAGATGGGAGTATCCTGACTGCGGTCCATTTCCACACTGAAAAACACACTGCTGACAAGTCTAACGGTAGTATTGCATATACCAGAACTGATTGTTAACGCTGCTTATCGCTACTGCTCGGAGTTGCAGTGAAGAATTTACTATTTCTATACAAGGTACTTGTAACTGACATCTTCAGTGGACCCACATGTTTGGATTGTATATTCAAAATATGAATGTGATCTTACATGCTGTGTTAGCGTACTTACCGTGAGTGAAAATAACAAAGGGTGTGAGGTTGGACCTGCAGCCTGAGTTTACCTCGCTTCCGAATATATGTTTGCAGCTTATATATGTAGCCGATTATATGACAGCTTGAATTTTTCTTTGTGACATAACACAACACGGATTACAAATATTATTAGCATTCACAAGTATCCTGGGCTTATTAGAGGACACCACAGGTTATAAGGAAACCGGACTGAAAGTTATTAAATTACAAAGTATCCGGATTCAAATGTGATGACTATGCTACATTAACTCTTTCAATACATTGGATACAATTTATGTTATTTCTCTTCAAATGATGAGAATTATCTTATGTTGTTTTGAAATTACATTGTCATAAGTATTTCTGACAGGTTGTGTGACAGGTGCTGCTGTCCTTCACTCCCTGGGGACATTTATTAGGTGGTGCGGTCACTGTGTGAGTATCATATATATATGGGGTTGTCATGTTCCTTGTTCAGAGGAGAATTGCCTGGTATTTCGGGGCTGGACTGACCTTAATTGGCAGGATCAGACTGATATACTTCAGGAAAGTTTTCTTCTGTGAAAAGCACACTGGTCTAAAAGAGGCTGCTTCCGGGTGGTAAATCGCCATAGAACAAGCCACTGAGATGTTGTTTGTTCCTGGTAGAGCGCTTCTCTCTTTGTATGCAAATTATTATGACCCTGGGGAAGTCTCCCTATGGGTGATGGGGGAAACCAGACGTGGACTCCTTGCCCAGTGTGCTTAGAGGAATGTGGCTGCACCTCACTGACGAGGCCCATAGGAGGCCGAAACGATCGTCTGGGGTTGTCATGTTCCTTGTTCAGAGGAGAATTGCCTGGTATTTCGGGGCTGGACTGACCTTAATTGGCAGGATCAGACTGATATACTTCAGGAAAGTTTTCTTCTGTGAAAAGCACACTGGTCTAAAAGAGGCTGCTTCCGGGTGGTAAATCGCCATAGAACAAGCCACTGAGCTGTTGTTTGTTCCTGGTAAAGCGCTTCTCTCTTTGTATGCAAATTATTATGACCCTGGGGAAGTCTCCCTATGGGTGATGGGGGAAACCAGACGTGGACTCCTTGCCCAGTGTGCTTAGAGGAATGTGGCTGCACCTCACTGATGAGGCCCATAGGAGGCCGAAACAATCGTCTGGGGTTGTCATGTTCCTTGTTCAGAGGAGAATTGCCTGGTATTTCGGGGCTGGACTGACCTTAATTGGCAGGATCAGACTGATATACTTCAGGAAAGTTTTCTTCTGTGAAAAGCACACTGGTCTAAAAGAGGCTGCTTCCGGGTGGTAAATCGCCATAGAACAAGCCACTGAGCTGTTGTTTGTTCCTGGCAGAGCGCTTCTCTCTTTGTATGCAAATTATTATGACCCTGGGGAAGTCTCCCTATGGGTGATGGGGGAAACCAGACGTGGACTCCTTGCCCAGTGTGCTTAGAGGAATGTGGCTGCACCTCACTGACGAGGCCCATAGGAGGCAAAAACAATCGTCTGGGGTTGTCATGTTCCTTGTTCAAAGGAGAATTGCCTGGTATTTCGGGGCTGGACTGACCTTAATTGGCAGGATCAGACTGATATACTTCAGGAAAGTTTTCTTCTGTGAAAAGCACACTGGTCTAAAAGAGGCTGCTTCCGGGTGGTAAATCGCCATAGAACAAGCCACTGAGCTGTTGTTTGTTCCTGGTAGAGCGCTTCTCTCTTTGTATGCAAATTATTATGACCCTGGGGAAGTCTCCCTATGGGTGATGGGGGAAACCAGACGTGGACTCCTTGCCCAGTGTGCTTAGAGGAATGTGGCTGCACCTCACTGACGAGGCCCATAGGAGGCCGAAACGATCGTCTGGGGTTGTCATGTTCCTTGTTCAGAGGAGAATTGCCTGGTATTTCGGGGCTGGACTGACCTTAATTGGCAGGATCAGACTGATATACTTCAGGAAAGTTTTCTTCTGTGAAAAGCACACTGGTCTAAAAGAGGCTGCTTCCGGGTGGTAAATCGCCATAGAACAAGCCACTGAGCTGTTGTTTGTTCCTGGTAGAGCGCTTCTCTCTTTGTATGCAAATTATTATGACCCTGGGGAAGTCTCGCGATGGGGGAAACCAGACGTGGACTCCTTGCCCAGTGTGCTTAGAGGAATGTGGCTGCACCTCACTGACGAGGCCCATAGGAGGCCGAAACGATCGTCTGGGGTTGTCATGTTCCTTGTTCAGAGGAGAATTGCCTGGTATTTCGGGGCTGGACTGACCTTAATTGGCAGGATCAGACTGATATACTTCAGGAAAGTTTTCTTCTGTGAAAAGCACACTGGTCTAAAAGAGGCTGCTTCCGGGTGGTAAATCGCCATAGAACAAGCCACTGAGCTGTTGTTTGTTCCTGGTAGAGCGCTTCTCTCTTTGTATGCAAATTATTATGACCCTGGGGAAGTCTCCCTATGGGTGATGGGGGAAACCAGACGTGGACTCCTTGCCCAGTGTGCTTAGAGGAATGTGGCTGCACCTCACTTGCGAGGCCCATAGGAGGCCGAAACGATCGTCTGGGGTTGTCATGTTCCTTGTTCAGAGGAGAATTGCCTGGTATTTCAGGGCTGGACTGACCTTAATTGGCAGGATCAGACTGATATACTTCAGGAAAGTTTTCTTCTGTGAAAAGCACACTGGTCTAAAAGAGGCTGCTTCCGGGTGTTAAATCGCCATAGAACAAGCCACTGAGCTGTTGTTTGTTCCTGGTAGAGTGCTTCTCTCTTTGTATGCAAATTATTATGACCCTGGGGAAGACTCCCTATGGGTGATGGGGGAAACCAGACGTGGACTCCTTGCCCAGTGTGCTTAGAGGAATGTGGCTGCACCTCACTGACGAGGCCCATAGGAGGCCGAAACGATCGTCTGGGGTTGTCATGTTCCTTGTTCAGAGGAGAATTGCCTGGTATTTTGGGGCTGGACTGACCTTAATTGGCAGGATCAGACTGATATACTTCAGGAAAGTTTTCTTCTGTGAAAAGCACACTGGTCTAAAAGAGGCTGCTTCCGGGTGGTAAATCGCCATAGAACAAGCCACTGAGCTGTTGTTTGTTCCTGGTAAAGCGCTTCTCTCTTTGTATGCAAATTATTATGACCCTGGGGAAGTCTCCCTATGGGTGATGGGGGAAACCAGACGTGGACTCCTTGCCCAGTGTGCTTAGAGGAATGTGGCTGCACCTCACTGATGAGGCCCATAGGAGGCCGAAACAATCGTCTGGGGTTGTCATGTTCCTTGTTCAGAGGAGAATTGCCTGGTATTTCGGGGCTGGACTGACCTTAATTGGCAGGATCAGACTGATATACTTCAGGAAAGTTTTCTTCTGTGAAAAGCACACTGGTCTAAAAGAGGCTGCTTCCGGGTGGTAAATCGCCATAGAACAAGCCACTGAGCTGTTGTTTGTTCCTGGTAGAGCGCTTCTCTCTTTGTATGCAAATTATTATGACCCTGGGGAAGTCTCCCTATGGGTGATGGGGGAAACCAGACGTGGACTCCTTGCCCAGTGTGCTTAGAGGAATGTGGCTGCACCTCACTGACGAGGCCCATAGGAGGCAAAAACAATCGTCTGGGGTTGTCATGTTCCTTGTTCAAAGGAGAATTGCCTGGTATTTCGGGGCTGGACTGACCTTAATTGGCAGGATCAGACTGATATACTTCAGGAAAGTTTTCTTCTGTGAAAAGCACACTGGTCTAAAAGAGGCTGCTTCCGGGTGGTAAATCGCCATAGAACAAGCCACTGAGCTGTTGTTTGTTCCTGGTAGAGCGCTTCTCTCTTTGTATGCAAATTATTATGACCCTGGGGAAGTCTCCCTATGGGTGATGGGGGAAACCAGACGTGGACTCCTTGCCCAGTGTGCTTAGAGGAATGTGGCTGCACCTCACTGACGAGGCCCATAGGAGGCCGAAACGATCGTCTGGGGTTGTCATGTTCCTTGTTCAGAGGAGAATTGCCTGGTATTTCGGGGCTGGACTGACCTTAATTGGCAGGATCAGACTGATATACTTCAGGAAAGTTTTCTTCTGTGAAAAGCACACTGGTCTAAAAGAGGCTGCTTCCGGGTGGTAAATCGCCATAGAACAAGCCACTGAGCTGTTGTTTGTTCCTGGTAGAGCGCTTCTCTCTTTGTATGCAAATTATTATGACCCTGGGGAAGTCTCGCGATGGGGGAAACCAGACGTGGACTCCTTGCCCAGTGTGCTTAGAGGAATGTGGCTGCACCTCACTGACGAGGCCCATAGGAGGCCGAAACGATCGTCTGGGGTTGTCATGTTCCTTGTTCAGAGGAGAATTGCCTGGTATTTCGGGGCTGGACTGACCTTAATTGGCAGGATCAGACTGATATACTTCAGGAAAGTTTTCTTCTGTGAAAAGCACACTGGTCTAAAAGAGGCTGCTTCCGGGTGGTAAATCGCCATAGAACAAGCCACTGAGCTGTTGTTTGTTCCTGGTAGAGCGCTTCTCTCTTTGTATGCAAATTATTATGACCCTGGGGAAGTCTCCCTATGGGTGATGGGGGAAACCAGACGTGGACTCCTTGCCCAGTGTGCTTAGAGGAATGTGGCTGCACCTCACTTGCGAGGCCCATAGGAGGCCGAAACGATCGTCTGGGGTTGTCATGTTCCTTGTTCAGAGGAGAATTGCCTGGTATTTCAGGGCTGGACTGACCTTAATTGTCAGGATCAGACTGATATACTTCAGGAAAGTTTTCTTCTGTGAAAAGCACACTGGTCTAAAAGAGGCTGCTTCCGGGTGTTAAATCGCCATAGAACAAGCCACTGAGCTGTTGTTTGTTCCTGGTAGAGTGCTTCTCTCTTTGTATGCAAATTATTATGACCCTGGGGAAGTCTCCCTATGGGTGATGGGGGAAACCAGACGTGGACTCCTTGCCCAGTGTGCTTAGAGGAATGTGGCTGCACCTCACTGACGAGGCCCATAGGAGGCCGAAACGATCGTCTGGGGTTGTCATGTTCCTTGTTCAGAGGAGAATTGCCTGGTATTTCGGGGCTGGACTGACCTTAATTGGCAGGATCAGACTGATATACTTCAGGAAAGTTTTCTTCTGTGAAAAGCACACTGGTCTAAAAGAGGCTGCTTCCGGGTGGTAAATCGCCATAGAACAAGCCACTGAGCTGTTGTTTGTTCCTGGTAGAGCGCTTCTCTCTTTGTATGCAAATTATTATGACCCTGGGGAAGTCTCCCTATGGGTGATGGGGGAAACCAGACGTGGACTCCTTGCCCAGTGTGCTTAGAGGAATGTGGCTGCACCTCACTGACGAGGCCCATAGGAGGCCGAAACGATCGTCTGGGGTTGTCATGTTCCTTGTTCAGAGGAGAATTGCTTGGTATTTCGGGGCTGGACTGACCTTAATTGGCAGGATCAGACTGATATACTTCAGGAAAGTTTTCTTCTGTGAAAAGCACACTGGTCTAAAAGAGGCTGCTTCCGGGTGGTAAATCGACATAGAACAAGCCACTGAGCTGTTGTTTGTTCCTGGTAGAGCGCTTCTCTCTTTGTATGCAAATTATTATGACCCTGGGGAAGTCTCCCTATGGGTGATGGGGGAAACCAGACGTGGACTCCTTGCCCAGTGTGCTTAGAGGAATGTGGCTGCAGCTCACTGACGAGGACCATAGGAGGCCGAAACGATCGTCTGGGGTTGTCATGTTCCTTGTTCAGAGGAGAATTGCCTGGTATTTCGGGGCTGGACTGACCTTAATTGGCAGGATCAGACTGATATACTTCAGGAAAGTTTTCTTCTGTGAAAAGCACACTGGTCTAAAAGAGGCTGCTTCCGGGTGTTAAATCGCCATAGAACAAGCCACTGAGCTGTTGTTTGTTCCTGGTAGAGTGCTTCTCTCTTTGTATGCAAATTATTATGACCCTGGGGAAGTCTCCCTATGGGTGATGGGGGAAACCAGACGTGGACTCCTTGCCCAGTGTGCTTAGAGGAATGTGGCTGCACCTCACTGACGAGGCCCATAGGAGGCCGAAACGATCGTCTGGGGTTGTCATGTTCCTTGTTCAGAGGAGAATTGCCTGGTATTTCGGGGCTGGACTGACCTTAATTGGCAGGATCAGACTGATATACTTCAGGAAAGTTTTCTTCTGTGAAAAGCACACTGGTCTAAAAGAGGCTGCTTCCGGGTGGTAAATCGCCATAGAACAAGCCACTGAGCTGTTGTTTGTTCCTGGTAGAGCGCTTCTCTCTTTGTATGCAAATTATTATGACCCTGGGGAAGTCTCCCTATGGGTGATGGGGGAAACCAGACGTGGACTCCTTGCCCAGTGTGCTTAGAGGAATGTGGCTGCACCTCACTGACGAGGCCCATAGGAGGCCGAAACGATCGTCTGGGGTTGTCATGTTCCTTGTTCAGAGGAGAATTGCCTGGTATTTCGGGGCTGGACTGACCTTAATTGGCAGGATCAGACTGATATACTTCAGGAAAGTTTTCTTCTGTGAAAAGCACACTGGTCTAAAAGAGGCTGCTTCCGGGTGGTAAATCGCCATAGAACAAGCCACTGAGCTGTTGTTTGTTCCTGGTAGAGCGCTTCTCTCTTTGTATGCAAATTATTATGACCCTGGGGAAGTCTCCCTATGGGTGATGGGGGAAACCAGACGTGGACTCCTTGCCCAGTGTGCTTAGAGGAATGTGGCTGCAGCTCACTGACGAGGACCATAGGAGGCCGAAACGATCGTCTGGGGTTGTCATGTTCCTTGTTCAGAGGAGAATTGCCTGGTATTTCGGGGCTGGACTGACCTTAATTGGCAGGATCAGACTGATATACTTCAGGAAAGTTTTCTTCTGTGAAAAGCACACTGGTCTAAAAGAGGCTGCTTCCGGGTGGTAAATCGCCATAGAACAAGCCACTGAGCTGTTGTTTGTTCCTGGTAGAGCGCTTCTCTCTTTGTATGCATATATATATATATATGTATATATATATATATATATGTGTATATATGTGTGTATATATACATATATATATATGTATATATATGTGTATATATATATATATATATATATATATATATATACAGGGAGTGCAGAATTATTAGGCAAGTTGTATTTTTGAGGATTAATTTTATTATTGAACAACAACCATGTTCTCAATGAACCCAAAAAACTCATTAATAATAAGCTGAATAGTTTTGGAAGTAGTTTTTAGTTTGTTTTTAGTTATAGCTATTTTAGGGGGATAT
The DNA here is from genome assembly GCF_027579735.1 of Bombina bombina. Classification (NCBI taxonomy): domain Eukaryota; kingdom Metazoa; phylum Chordata; class Amphibia; order Anura; family Bombinatoridae; genus Bombina; species Bombina bombina. The sequence goes on from NC_069500.1 coordinate 284,927,846, forward strand.
CTGTGTGTGCAGGTGACTATTACTGTGCATAATTATTAGGCAACTTAACAAAAAACAAATATATACCCATTTCAATTGAGCTGTTGTTTGTTCCTGGTAGAGCGCTTCTCTCTTTGTATGCAAATTATTATGACCCTGGGGAAGTCTCCCTATGGGTGATGGGGGAAACCAGACGTGGACTCCTTGCCCAGTGTGCTTAGAGGAATGTGGCTGCAGCTCACTGACGAGGACCATAGGAGGCCGAAACGATCGTCTGGGGTTGTCATGTTCCTTGTTCAGAGGAGAATTGCCTGGTATTTCGGGGCTGGACTGACCTTAATTGGCAGGATCAGACTGATATACTTCAGGAAAGTTTTCTTCTGTGAAAAGCACACTGGTCTAAAAGAGGCTGCTTCCGGGTGGTAAATCGCCATAGAACAAGCCACTGAGCTGTTGTTTGTTCCTGGTAGAGCGCTTCTCTCTTTGTATGCATATATATATATATATGTATATATATATATATGTATATATATATATATATATATATATATATATATATATATATATATGAAGAAAGTGAAAATTGTAGAAAGCACTCACTGGACTGTAGACAGCAGTTTAAATCAAAAGTTTATTGTGACGTTTCGGGACCAACAGCGTCCCTTCCTGTTGTGTGTGTGTGTGTGTTTAAATATGTATTTATGTATTTATATGTGTATATATGTATTTATAGCCATATAGACATATAAACACATAAATACATATGTACACACATATAGAAATAAATATATAAGTGCATTGGAGCCCTTTGCAGGTAAGTAGATGAAAACATGCAAAAATAAGATTCATGCAATATCTATTTTTAATAAAGTGTTATACTGTGTATTTACTGTAAATATTTTACATTCCAATGTTCTAAACATAGCAGAATATGTTCTAAATGTTTCTAAATAGTTATTCCTATGTACAGTATATCTATATATATCTATACCTATATATAATCATGTATGTATGTATATACAGTATATATATATACATCTATATATATATATATATATATATGTATATTGTACCAAAATAACATCAGATATTTGTAGAAATATGTATTTATGAATAAATAAAAACATATTCTTCTATGTGAAGAACACTGTAATGTGAAATATTTATATTTTCATGTTCGGTTAGTGCATTTGAGAATATGTGATCGGGTTTGCATGTGACTATGCTGTTATGCGTTTTTTTCTAACTTTTTTGGCTCCATTAACTTCAATGGGGAAATAGGTTATCGATTGTGCAGTATTGTAAGTTCGGCTTTTTACATTCATAGCTAGGCTTAGTGCACAAGAGAAAACTTGTAATGCGAGCACTACCCAAAGCACACAAAAAGCTTACTTATAGCGCAGTTAACGCTTGACTTTTAATCTAGCCCTAAAGAAGACAAATTTTATCGTAGTGCAACAACTAAATTTTAAATCAATTGAGTAAGTCAATTGACTTCATAAAATACATCAGTAGGTTAGCTACAAGTAGTTGCCAGACTTATGTAGACCTTGCATGGACAGCTAGGGAAATGGTTGAACTTAACAGCAGGTGGTTACAGCATATGGACAGAGAAAACCAGCTACGGAACAACTGCAGGTCATACTGAGAATAGAAGAGAACGAGAATAGCATTCAGCTTATCCAGATAGCGGGAAAATAAGAACAGTATACACATTATTCAAATAGGCCATGGTCTAAGGGCAGCCTTAGTAAATATTATTTTGTTTTAAGTTTAATTTATTATTGTTTAATGAACATTCATTTTATTAATTTAACACATACCAAATAGAAAAAAATGATTATTTTCTGGTCCTACTCTCTATTATTTTACATTTATTAACACCCTACAAAAAACACAGCATTTAATGTTTACAGAAACACATAATAAAAAAGTTAATCTTTATGTTTCAAAATGGATTAAAAACAATTGTGTAAATATCGAAATCATACACACAACAAAAAGATAATCCAGGTTCAAATCCATATTGCAATATCTTACTAGTAATAATGTTCATACTTTATTAACCAGGTTTTCTAGCTCCATTGAGGCATTTGGTTTCTGTGACTTTCCTAATGTCACATAAAAGGTCCTTTGAATTTTCGTTGGATTAAGAAATCGTCATACTGTCATTTGTATTACCTAAAGCTTGAAGCAAAAGAATGTGAATTATTACAATTATTCTAATCCTGTTTATTGTAATTTTTTGGCTCCCAATTGGTGTTTTCAAGCTCTGAGTGATCATAATCAAAGTGATAACACCATTTCCATATTGGGAAAAGTATATATCTTATTCAGGGAGATGGTGTGAAAATTACCCACACGATTTTCCTGATGAAAGGTTTTGCACTTTATTTCAGCAATAAAATGGACACATGAAATGCAACACACAAAGGGTGTTGATAAAGTGCAAAATAGGACATTAAACCTATATTTAGTACTATTGTATACTCTCTCAGTTGTGAGCAGGATAGACATTTACATATGTCTACATATATATATGTCAATATAGGTGAAAAGGCGCACTCCGACTCGCTCATAGGATAAGCACAAGGGTGCAAAAAAGTTTTCAATAAACACAGTCCAGCAATTGCACTCTCTGGATTTAAATCACAACAAACTTTATTGTGAACGTTTTCGGAGCATTCATTCCTTCCTCAGTTCTGAGGTAGGAGTGAATGCTCCAAAAACGTTTACAATAAAGTTTGCTGTGATTTAAATTTGCTGGACTGTGTTTTTATATATATATATATATATATATATATATATATAATATATATATATATATATATATATATATATATATATATAAGTAGATAGAGAGCACTCTCACTTACAAATCCTGATGCCAGGGTGCCAGCAGTTAAATATACACGGTGAAGGAAGGCACTCACTGGTCTTTAATTCAAAAGAAAACTTTTAATAAGCGTGACGTTTCGGGGACACACTCCCCTTCCTCAGACCTGAGGAAGGGGAGTGTGTCCCCGAAACGTCATGCTTATTAAAAGTTTTCTTTTGAATTAAAGACCAGTGAGTGCCTTCCTTCACCGTGTATATATATATATATATATATATATATATATATATATATATATATATATATATATATATAAATTTAATAGACAGATACGTGATATCCTGTACAGCTAACAAGATCTTAATTTCTTTGCTTTTAGTTCATACTTAAAGTACAGAATTATTGTCTTTTGGGACAAAGTTTCTCTTGTCAAGCGCATTGTTGTGACTGAAAGTACTCAACATTTTTTGTTTTTTGTTTAAAACAGTAATCGTCTTACATTAAATTTGGCAAAGAGAGACCTCATTCTGTAAAGTGTCAGTGAGGGTTGGAAATTGCAGTCTGTACGAGTTCTGCAACTTTAAAACATACTGTCACACCGCCGCTTTGCCACTATTCGCTACACTTAGGCCCCTATTTAAGAAAGTCTGGCAGACCTGATCCGACAGTGCGGGATCATGTCCGCCAGACCTCGCTGAATACGGCGAGCAATATGTTCGCTGTATTCAGCATTGCACCAGCAGCTCACAAGAGCTGCTGGTGCAATGCCGCCCCCCTGCAGACTCGCGGCCAATGGGCCGCCAGCAGGGGAGTGTCAATCAACCCGATTGTACTCGATCGGGTTGATTTCCGGCGATGTCTGTCCGCCTGCTCAGAGCAGGAGGACAGGTTATAAATTGTCTGTTAACCCCTAAACTGCTGGATTGATATACTGCTGCTGAACTCTGCTTGTCTGACCAGGTTATAAATGTCTGTTAACCCCTAAACTGCTGGATTGATATACTGCTGCTGAACTCTGCTTGTCTGACCACTCTGCTTGTTAACCCCTAAAGTGCTGGATTGATATACTGCTGCTGAACTCTGCTTGTCTGACCACTCTGCCTGTTAACCCCTTAAGTGCTGGATTGATATACTGCTGCTGAACTCTGCTTGTCTGACCACTCTGCCTGTTAACCTCTAAACTGCTTGATTGATATACTGCTGCTGAACTCTGCTTGTCTGACCACTCTGTCTGTTAACCCCTAAACTGCTGGATTGATATACTGCTGTTGAACTCTGCTTGTCTGACCACTCTGCCTGCCTAACCCCTAAACCGCTGTATTGATATACTGTTGCTGAACTCTGCTTGTCTGACCATTCTATTGGTTTACCCCTGAACTGTTATACTGTCGGATTTCCCTTTTTTTTGCTGACTCCTGCCTGTTCCTGGTCCTTCTATTGCTTTACCCTTTATTGCTATACTGCCGGATTTTCTTCCTATTGTTGCTAAGGACTGTCCTGCCTATTGTGAGTACTGCTTACCTCATTTCACAAACTTTCTCTGCTCTAGGATATTTCCTATCACTCCACTTGACACCGGGATAAGAAGACTACTGGCCAAGTTTGGTTTGATAGAGAAATATCCCACGAGCATTACATTATACTTGGGCCATGGATCCAAATGAGGTTGCAAGAGCAGTCCATCTTCAGAGACAGATTCTGGGAACCCATACAGTACACTTGCAGAATATGGACTCTAAACTAGAGGCTATATCTGCTATGCTCTCCTCATTGGTTGCATAAAAGAATGCTACTTCTATTGTTGCACAACCAGTCCCAGCTGCCAGTGCTGCATCGTCTTCTCTGCTTCTGGAAACATACCCCTGATACCTTTGCCTGACAAGTACGATGGTACTACTGACTGTAGAGGTTTTCTTAACCAGTGCAAGCTGCACTTTCGCAATGATCCTCACACCTTCCAGTCAAAGGTCACCTTTACCATTTCTTTATTGAAAGACATGGCTCTGGCTTGTGTCTCTCCCCTTTTGGAACAGAGCTCTCAACTCCTGGACGATGCTGATGCTTTCATTACTGCATTATTTTCTGTGTTCGAGACTTCTGGCCATGCTTCTGCTGCAGAATACTCTCTCTTGGATCTCCACCAGAGCAATAGAAATGTGGCACAATATGCCATCGAGTTTCGCACCTTGGCACTTGAGACCAGTTGGGACGGGAGTGCCCTCAAGCAGCCTTTAGGAAAGGTTTGCATGAATGCATCAAGGACGAACTTACTTATCGTGATGTTCCTTCTTCCCTAGATGAATTTATATCACTTTGTATCAGTCTAGATTTTTGCTTCCATGAGAGACAAGCTGAGAGAGACAGAACTCGTAGAATCCTTCCCTCTCATCCTCTTACTCATCCGTTTTCTAGACTATCCTCTACCCCTTCAGCATCTCCAGTTACCTCTGTACAGGAACCCATGGATCTCTCCTCCCTCAAGCCCTCTGAATCCGAAAGACAGAGAAGAAGGAGATTGAGACTGTGTTTTTATTGTGGTTCTAACTCACACCAGCTTAAGAACTGTGATATTCTGCTAGGAAAAGCCAATGCTTAGAGGAAAATATTGGGGTACCTCTAAGCATGGTCACTACTAAAACCCCTCACTCCTCTCAGATCCTAGTACCTGTTACCCTGACCTTCCTTCAGAATTCTGTCCACGCTCAAGCCTTTATTGATTCAGGGGCAGCTGAAAATTTTCTTGATCACCATTTTATGATTAAGACAGGCTTACCTCTTCTGCAGAAAAAACAATGTCTCAAGATAACTACTCTGGATGGCACTTCCCTTGGATCAGGTTTAATCCATTTCGAATCAGCACCCTAACCCTGACTGTGGGAGTGCTTCATACTTAACAGTTGCATTTTGATGTCATTCATTCTCCAGCACAACCTGTCATCCTTGGTCTTCCTTGGCTTCATATACGCAATCCACAGTTCGACTGGGCTAAGGGACAGTTGACCTCTTGGGGTACATCCTGCTTCCACTCCTGCCTTACTAAGGTCACGCCTCTGCTCCACATTCCCATAGCCAGTCTACAGACCCCTTCAAGCCTTCCCTCAGTATTTGCAGATTTCACAGACATGTTTGAAAATAAAGCAGCTGATGTGCTGCCACCCTATCGTCCTTACGACTGCAAAATTGACCTCTTTCCTGGAGCCCAATTTCCTAAAGGGAGGACTTATCCACTCTCCAAAGCTGAAACCAAGTCCATGGAGGACTATATTCAAGAAAACCTAGCTAAAGGTTTTATTCGTCCTTCCTCTTCTCCTGCTGGGGCTGGCTTCTTTTTTGTCAGTAAGAAGGACGGTGGGCTCAAACCCTGTATTGGATACAGAGCCCTAAACAACATCACTATCAAGAATCGCTATCCCATTCCTTTGATCACTGAACTTTACAATTCACTTCAGAATGCTTGCTACTTCACTAAGTTGGACCTACATGGGGCGTACAATCTTTTTCGCATCTTCCCAGGGCATGAATTGAAGACTGCCTTCAACACAAGATCAGGGCATTACGAATACCTCATAATGTCCTTTGGGCTGTGTAATGCCCCTGCAATCTTTCAAGCATTTGTCAACTATGTCTTCCGTGACCTCCTCAATCGCACTGTCATCGTCTACCTGGATGATATCCTTATTTTCTTTTCCACCCTTGAGGAGCATCATGAGCACGTGAGACAGGTACTTCTTTGCCTCAGAGACAATTCTCTACTAGCCAAACTGGAGAAATGTGAGTTTGATCAAGTCCAGATCCAGTTCCTTGGCTATGTCATCTCAAAGGAGGGTTTTGCCATTGATCCTTCTAAGCTCACAGCAGTCCTGGAATGGCCTCAACCAACTTCATTAAAGGAACTACAGAGATTCTTGGGGTTCTCCAATTATTACAGCAAGTTTATAAATAACTTTTCCCAGATAGTTGCTCCACTCACTGAGTTGACTAAACGGAACAAAGACTGCAAAAAATTGGCCTATTGAAGTCATGATGCCTTCTCTCTTCTGAAAAAAGCCTTTTGTTCTACTCCTGTGCTCTGCCATCCTGATCCTGACCTGCAGTTCACTTTAGAGGTTGCGCCTCTGAGATTGGAGCTGGGGCAGTCTTAACCCAAAGGGATCCTTCAACTTCCAAGTTGCACCCCTGTAGCCTTTTTCTCTAAATGCTTTACTCCTGCAGAGAGGAATTATGATGTGGGTAATCGTGATCTCTTAGCCATTAAGATGGCCCTGACTGAATGGCATCATTGGCTAGAAGGTACCGCCAACCCTATTCAGACTCTCACTGACCACAAGAATCTGACTTACCTAGAGACTGCTCATCGACTTAATCTTCAACAGGCCAGGTGGGCCTTGTTTTTTTCTTGTTTTAACTTTGTGGTCTCTTATCTTTTTGGGACCAAAAATAAAAAGGCTGACGCCCTTTCCCGTCAATTTCCTTAGTCTAGTGATTCCTCTGAAGCTCCTATTGAACACATCATACCACCTCCTGTGAGATTGCTCAACTTAACACCTCTCTTCTTCAAAGACTGCAATGTGCCCAGTCTAGAAAGCCTCCTGAAGCCCCCACGGGTCCTGATATCTTCTTTGTACCTCTAAACCTATGCACCCCTGTGCTATCCTGGGCTCATGATTGTAAACTGTCAGTAGATCCTGGTTTGACAAGAACTTTTAAGCTTCTTTCCCCACATGTATGTTGGCCTACCATGAAGGATTATATGAAAGCCTGCATGACTTGTGTTGCCAATAAACTCCCGATCCTAATATCCTAACATAAGGTACAATTACATGGCATTCCCGTGAATATTGTTTTTGACAGAGGTCCACAATTCATTTCTACTTTTTTGAAAGCCTTTTGCAAGTCCATTTCCTTGTCTTCTGGCTACCATTCTCAGACTAATGTGCTAACTGAGAGAGTGAATCAAGATCTCGAAGCCTATCTCAGAACTTTTGTTAATTCTCTCCATACCAAATGGTCTGAATTGTTATCCCTAGCTGAGCTTTCCTCTTTGTGCTCAGTCCACAGGGGTCCTTGCTGCAGACCAACATGTCACTAACCTCACTACTCATTGGCAACATATTCACTCTCAGTTACGTTCAGATGTATCCAGATACAAGAGGTTTGCTGATCATCTTAGAGCTTCTGTTCATGCCTTTTCAGTAGGTGAACGTGTTTGGGTCTCTACTCAACATATTCGTCTACGTCAACCCAGTCACAAATTGGGGCCCAGGTTTATTGGCCCTTACAAGGTCCTAAAAGACTGTCTCCTGTTGCCTACAAAGTGGCCTTGTTCAGAACCCTGAGTATACACCCAGTCTTCCACATCTCACTACTCAAGCCCTACATCAAGAACAGAAATACTCGACTCAGACCTCCTTATCCTCCGCTCTTAATTCATGGTGAACCTGAGTACAAGGTTGCTAAAATATTGGATTCCAGATACTGGCGCAGGCAACTGAAATACCTTGTGCATTGTAAGAGTTACTCTGTGGCAGATCGTTCCTGGATTCCTGCCCGTGATGTGCATGCTCCTTCTTTGGTCTACAGATTTCGTGCTGCTCATCCCTCCAAGCCAACTTTGGTTCCTGGAGGTAACCCCTAGGATGGGGACTATGTCACGCCGCTGCCGCCCCTCTACTCGCTATGGCTGTTGCTATAGATACGGCGGTGGTGAATCGTTGCTATGGCCGTTGCCATAGATGCAGGCGGAGCTTCAGAGTGTGTGGCGATGATGTCAAGTACCTGCAATGCCCAAGTATAGGTGTTATTTAGTGTGCTCCTAGGTGTTATTGTTACTGTATGCTGGATTGATATACTACTGCTGAACTCTGCTTGTCTGACCACTCTCCCCTTTTTTTTTTTTTTTTAAGAATATTTTTTATTGAGGTAAAATAACATACAAGAAAGTAAATTTTCATGAGAATATCACGGCAACACGCCCGTATGGCATACATCAAAGCAAGATTTAGGAACCAGTATAACAGACATGTCCTTAGAAATATGTAGTCTCTTTGGGGTCCATCCAGGGAGGATGTTACAAAGCCATGAATAATACCTCTTTTTTGCATAATTTCATTTTCAACAGACAGGGACAATAACTACATCAGAATTTTCTACTGTAAGCCTGTAATCTAACAGTGGTGCTTAATACCTCAGGGATTATCCCTGTCAATGGTCAGTTCCAGAACCATATACTTAGATAAAGTAACAACCACTCTCCCTTTAAACCCCTAAACTACTGGATTGATATACTGGTGTTGAATTCTGCTTGTTTGACCACTTTGCCTACCTAATCCCTAAACTGCTGGATTGATATACTGTTGCTGAACTCTGCTTGTCTGTCCATTCTATTGGTTTACCCCTGAACTAGTATACTGTTGCTGACTCCTGCCTGTTCCTGGTCCTTCTATTGGTTTTACCCTGTACTGCTATACTGCCAGTTTTCCTTCTATTGTCGCTAAGGACTTTCCTGCCTACTGTGAGTACTGCTTACCTCATTTTACCAACTTTCTCTGCTCTGGGATATTTCCTATCACTCCACTGATGTCAGGATAAGAAGACTACTGGCCAAGTTTGGTTTGATAGAGGAATATCCCACGAGCATAACACATACGGCTAGATTACAAGTTTGCGGTACGGCTATACCACTGAAAAATTGTCCATTGTGCGTGGAATGGCCGGGAACGCATATTACGAGTCATGGCGGTATATCTATACCGCAAGCATTTTAGCCTGTAACACAACGTTCAGCCCACACTCAAAAAAATTATGTTTAACTGCGGGATTTTCCATAGTCCCGTATTACAGGTTTTGCAGTCTGGCTAAAATGCTTGCATTACCACCTATATCAACACGATAGAGTTTCTGAAATCCTATTGGCTGTTCAAACCAGCCAATAGGATGAGAGCTACTGAAATCCTATTGGCTAATTTGAATTTGAAGAATCAAATCAGCCAATAGGAATGCAAGGTACGCCATTTTAAAATGGGTACCTTGCATTCAACTTCAGTGTATGGCATGTTCATATGAAGAGGACGCTCTGCGCAGGATTTATTCGCCCGTCCAGAATAGCTCCGCTCTGCGCCACAGGGATGAAGATAGAAGACATCCCCAAGATGGATGAAGGTGTCGCCGCCTGGATGAAGACTTCCCGCTGCCTGGATGAAGACTTCTCGCCGCCCTGGATGAAGACTTCCTGCCGCCTGGATGAAGACTTTACTCTTCTTACTGTGGCAGATCGTTCCTGGATTCCTGCCCGTGATGTGCATGCTCCTTCTTTGATCTACAGATTTCGTGCTGCTCATCCCTCCAAGCCAACTTTGGTTCCTGGAGGTAACCCCTAGGATGGGGACTATGTCACGCCGCTGCCGCCCCTCTACTCGCTATGGCTGTTGCTATAGATATGGCGGTGGTGAATCGTTGCTATGGCCGTTGCCATAGATGCAGGCGGAGCTTCAGAGTGTGTGGCGATGATGTCAAGTACCTGCAATGCCCAAGTATAGTGTTATTTAGTGTGCTCCTAGGTGTTATTGTTACTGTATGCTGGATTGATATACTACTGCTGAACTCTGCTTGTCTGACCACTCTCCCTTTTTTTTTTTTAAGAATATTTTTTATTGAGGTAAAATAACATACAAGAAAGTAAATTTTCATGAGAATATCAAGGCAACACGCCCGTATGGCATACATCAAAGCAAGATTTAGGAACCAGTATAACAGACATGTCCTTAGAAATATGTAGTCTCTTTGGGGTCCATCCAGGGAGGATGTTACAAAGCCATGAATAATACCTCTTTTTTGCATAATTTCATTTTCAACAGACAGGGACAATAACTACATCAGAATTTTCTACTGTAAGCCTATAATCTAACAGTGGTGCTTAATACCTCAGGGATTATCCCTGTCAATGGTCAGTTCCAGAACCATATCCTTAGATAAAGTAACAACCACTCTCCCTTTAAACCCCTAAACTACTGGATTGATATACTGCTGTTGAATTCTGCTTGTTTGACCACTTTGCCTACCTAATCCCTAAACTGCTGGATTGATATACTGTTGCTGAACTCTGCTTGTCTGTCCATTCTATTGGTTTACCCCTGAACTAGTATACTGTTGCTGACTCCTGCCTGTTCCTGGTCCTTCTATTGGTTTACCCTGTACCGCTATACTGCCAGATTTCCTTCCTATTGTCGCTAAGGACTTTCCTGCCTACTGTGAGTACTGCTTACCTCATTTTACAAACTTTCTCTGCTCTGGGATATTTCCTATCACTCCACTTGATGTCAGGATAAGAAGACTACTGGCCAAGTTTGGTTTGATAGAGGAATATCCCACGAACATAACACATACGGCTAGATTACAAGTTTTGCGGTACGGCTATACCACTGAAAAATTGTCCATTGTGCGTGGAATGGCCGAGAACGCATATTACGAGTCATGGCGGTATATCTATACCGCAAGCATTTTAGCCTGTAACACAACGTTCAGCCCCACACTAAAAAAAATACGTTTAACTGCGGGATTTTCCATAGTCCCGTATTACAGGTTTTGCGGTCTGGCTTAAATGCTTGCATTACCACCTATATCAACACGATAGAGTTTCTGAAATCCTATTGGCTGTTCAAACCAGCCAATAGGATGAGAGCTACTGAAATCCTATTGGCTAATTTGAATTTGAAGAATCAAATCAGCCAATAGGAATGCAAGGTACGCCATTTTAAAATGGGTACCTTGCATTCAACTTCAGTGTATGGCATGTTCATATGAAGAGAACGCTCTGCGCAGGATTTATTCGCCCGTCCAGAATAGCTCCGCTCTGCGCCACAGGGATGAAGATAGAAGACGTCCCCAAGATGGATGAAGGTGTCGCCGCCTGGATGAAGACTTCCCGCTGCCTGGATGAAGACTTCTCACCGCCTGGATGAAGACTTCCTGTCGCCTGGATGAAGACTTCCGCTGCCTGGATAGAGATGGATGTCCGGACTTCAGGATTCGGAACCATGAGTAGATTTTATGGGGTTAGTGTTAGTTTTTTTTAATTTTTTTTTTTTTTTAAGATTAGGGCTTTGGGCTTGTAAAAGAGCTGAATGCCCTTTTAAGGGCAATGCCCATACAAATGCCCCTTTAGGGACAATGGGTAGCTTAGGTTATTTTAGACTCATTTTGGGGAGTTGGTTGTGTGGGAGGTTTTACTGTTGGGGGGACTTTATATTTTTTAACAGGTAAGAGCTGTTTAACTTAGGGCAAGGCCCTACAAAAGGCCATTTAAGGGCTATTGGTAGTGTATTGTAGGTTAGGGGGTGTTTTTATTTTGGGGGGGCTTTTTTTTACTTAGGACTATTAGATTAGGTATAATTGTTTTTATTTTTAATAATTTTGTTTATTATTTTTTGTAATCTAGAGAGTTTTATTTTTTGTGATTTAGTGTTTCTTATTTTTTGTAAAGTTAGATTTTTTTTTTTTTTAATAAAACACTTTATTGAATAAACATATAAAATATTACATCCAAGATAATGTGCATTTACAAAACCATTTCAAGTGATGTAATTACAAGTCAAAGTTGTTACAATATATTTTAGACTAACAGGTTTTAACAGATTGTTTGTTCATTGTTTTTGTACACTCTACTTGCTATACACTTTTTCCGTATGCATTTAATATAGTTGAAGAGTTACAAAGCAGAATTATTTATTTGTGCTTAAACCAACAGTGGTGCGAATGTATGGACCTCTGTTCCAGAAAAAATCGAACAGACAGTCGAGAAACATGCAGTGCTCATTGACCACCGTATTTCTCAAAGAAAGAAAAAAAGATAAGAACAGGGGAGAGGAAGATAGGTGAAGAATGAGGTCTAGGGAAAAAAATAAAAATTATATATATATACAGGGAGTGCAGAATTATTAGGCAAATTAGTATTTTGACCACATCATCCTCTTTATGCATGTTGTCTTACTCCAAGCTGTATAGGCTCGAAAGCCTACTACCAATTAAGCATATTAGGTGATGTGCATATCTGTAATGAGAAGGGTGTGGTCTAATGACATCAACACCCTATATCAGGTGTGCATAATTATTAGGCAACTTCCTTTCCTTTGGCAAAATGGGTCAAAAGAAGGACTTGACAGGCTCAGAAAAGTCAAAAATAGTGAGATATCTTGCAGAGGGATGCAGCACTCTTAAAATTGCAAAGCTTCTGAAGCATGATCATCGAACAATCAAGCGTTTCATTCAATAATAGTCAACAGGGTCGCAAGAAGCGTGTGGAAAACCCAAGGCGCAAAATAACTGCCTATGAACTGAGAAAAGTCAAGCGTGCAGCTGCCAAGATGCCACTTGCCACCAGTTTGGCCATATTTCAGAGCTGCAACATCACTGGAGTGCCCAAAAGCACAAGGTGTGCAATTATCAGAGACATGGCCAAGGTAAGAAAGGCTGAAAGACGACCACCACTGAACAAGACACACAAGCTGAAACGTCAAAACTGGGCCAATAAATATCTCAAGACTGATTTTTCTAAGGTTTTATGGACTGATGAAATGAGAGTGAGGTCTTGATGGGCCTGATGGATGGGCCCGTGGCTGGATTGGTAAAGGGCAGAGAGCTCCAGTCCGACTCAGACGCCAGCAAGGTGGAGGTGGAGTACTGGTTTGGGCTGGTATCATCAAAGATGAGCTTGTGGGGCCTTTTCGGGTTGAGGATGGAGTCAAGCTCAACTCCCAGTCCTACTGCCAGTTTCTGGAAGACACCTTCTTCAAGCAGTGGTACAGGAAGAAGTCTGCATCCTTCAAGAAAAACATGATTTTCATGCAGGACAATGCTCCATCACACGCGTCCAAGTACTTCCACAGCGTGGCAGGCAAGAAAGGGTATAAAAGAAGAAAAATCTAATGACATGGCCTCCTTGTTCACCTGATCTGAACCCATTGAGAACCTGTGGTCCATCATCAAATATGAGATTTACAAGGAGGGAAAACAGTACACCATCTCTGAACAGAGTCTGGGAGGCTGTGGTTGCTGCTACATGCAATGTTGATGGTGAACAGATCAAAACACTGACAGAATCCATGGATGGCAGCTTTTGAGTGTCCTTGCAAAGAAAGGTGGCTTATTGGTCACTGATTTGTTTTTGTTTTGTTTTTGAATGTCAGAAATGTATATTTGTGAATGCTTGAGATGTTATATTGGTTTCACTGGTAAAAATAAATAATTGAAATGGGTTATAATTTGTTTTTTGTTAAGTTGCCTTATAATTATGCACAGTAATAGTCACCTGCACACACAGATATCCCCCTAAAATAGCTATAACTAAAAACAAACTAAAAACTACTTCCAAAACTATTCAGCTTTGATATTAATGAGTTTTTGGGTTCATTGAGAACATGGTTGTTGTTCAATAATAAGATTAATCCTCAAAAATACAACTTGCCTAATAATTCTGCACTCCCTGTATATATAAATAAAACACTCACATGTCTTATAAAAGAAGAGGGTCCAGGGCCTACTAGAAAAAGTCGAATCTTACACAGTTTTGCCTTCCCATATTAGTGTCATGTATTCATGGATCTTTATCTTCCCAGCTCTCAGATAATGAAACCTCTCCAAACCCAGCAGGTCCCAGGCCCCAGCCTTCCATTCCCCCACATTTGGCACATTTAACGATATCCAGTATTTCGGGATGAGTCCCTTTGCACAATTCAACATCAGGAGGAGCAACTGGCGTGTTGCCTCCATAGCTATTTTAGTCATTTCGTGATATATAAGATAGTTAGGATTAGGGGGCAGAATTATTTTCAGAAGTCTGCTGCTCTCACGGAGCATGACCTCCCAAAAGGGCTGTATTAAAGGGCATTGCCCCATATATGCAAAAGTGAGCCCTCCTCTCCACAACCCTCCAGCACTCCCCACTCACATGTGGGTATATTTATTTAGTCTCTGTGGGGTCAGATACACCTACTTAAAATTTATAATGCAATTTCCTGTTTGCCTTGCCAAAAAATTAACACCAATATTTAATATCAATATTAGAGCCCACTCTCTCTGCCAAGCAGCCACATAGGAAGGTACCACTGTCCCGTCTCTACCAATAACATGTGATATAGGAGCAAGATTAGATGTTGAGGAATATTTGCGGCGGTACATAGCATCTCAAAGGGCGTTCTCTGTCTGATCAGGGAATCCCTGTCTTTTGAGCTATTGAAATAATGATTTAACTGCGCCACTCAGAGCCAAGAGGAAAAACATATCCCGATTCCATTCCACCAAGCCCTCTTGTGTTTAGAGCTTGCCGTGGTCAATGTCATTTGATATAGCTGCCTCTGCTAATGAGTAAGATGAGCCAGAATTATGCGTTTTGTTTTCTAGTCCGTTTTCAGGGTTTTTCTTGCACTGGAATAACTGGTGAGACAGTAGTAGAAAGATGGCTCTCTACCCTGATTAGCTTGTCCCAACATAGAAAGACATCCTCCATCAAGGAATATTGTGAGATGCAGCCAGGGAGATACTCAGCCTTTATCCATGCAAGTGCGCCAACATTACCCCTACAAAGTATCTCCCTATCCAATCCTATCCAAGCCTTATCACAGATCCCTGACTCCACTCCACAATCCGCTGAAGGTGTATTGCTTTGCAGTACCCGCTCAGTAGAGGAACACCAGCTCCGCCCCTATTTCTGGGAGATACATTGTCTTTTTACTAATCCTTGGTTTCAAACCATTCCAAATATATGATTCAATCTCAGATTGAATCTGTTGGATTATGTGCCCGGCTGCTGTCAAAGGATGGTTTGCATGACATAAAGCACTCTAGGTAAGATGTTCATTTTCCAACATGGATTCTCCCATCCAGGAGATGGTCTTGTTCTTCCACGTTGCAAAGATCTCTTGAGATTCATCTCTAATGCATTATAATTCACATCCGCGATTTCTTTCACCGAGGGGGCCAGTGTGATGCCCAAATATTTTAAGCGCTTTGGGGCAATTTTGAGAGAACAGTGATATCTCTGATTTTCAAATGTATCCTGGGGTACAGTGATATTAAGATCTCAGATTTAGAGGGTTAAGCAGGAAATCTGAGATTCGTCCGTAAGCTTCAAACTCCACCAACTAGGCTCGCAGAGGGAAGGCACAATCAGCGAGAGTCAAAAGGACGTCTTCAGCATACATTGCTAACTTATGTTCCGTCCCCCACAACAAAACTACCCTGAATGGCAGGATTAGCTTGTATCTTACTTGCCAGTACCTCCATAACAAGTACAAAGAGCAGAGGCGAAAGGGACACCACTGCCTCGTTCCATTAGAGATTAGGAAGGGGTGAGAAAACATGCCGTTAACCCAGAATCTAGCATTAGGTTAGAATACAATGAGAACACATAACTTAAAAATGCGGTCCAAACCCCAATTTCATCATAGTGTGGTGCATAAATGTCTAATCAACCCGGTCAAAGGCCTTCTCCGCGTCCGTCAACACAAGCATCAGCGGAGAGGAGTTGGCATGCACAAAGGAGATCAATTGAATAACTTTGAGAGTATTATCTCGTGCCTCTGTTGCAGGAATAAACCCTGCTTGTTCTGTAGAGACCAACTGGGGTAGGAATTTTTTGAGGCGGTTAGCTATGACCTTAGCCAGTATCTTAACATCAGAGTTAAGTAAATAAATTGGCCTGTAGCTGCAAGGTTGATTCTCTGGCTTATCCAGTTTAGGGATAACCAAGATGAAGGCCTCCAACATCGAGCATGGCAGAACCGGAGTTTCTGAGAGCTGATTAAACATGTGAAGCATGTGAGGTGTTAGAATGTCTGCGAATGTTTTTTAATAAGAGTGCCAATCCCATCAGTACCTGGGCTTTTGCCAACCGGAAGGTCCCCTATGGCATTAAGAATCTCCTCAGTAGTAAAGGGAGCCTCCAACTGATTTGCTTCTGTTTTAGACAACTTTGGTAATTCGACACTTGCCAAATAATCTATTATTTCTTGCTCAGAGATCTGCCTATTATATGTACTCCCTGTTCTCTCATTGTTGGATGTAAGTTATAAAGAGATTCATAAAATCTCCCAAAAATATTTGCAATAGATTGCCCATCTCTGTGAATCGCCCCATCTCTATCAGACATCTCATAGACATATGAGCTCAATCTCCTACGCACCAGGATTCGGGCCAGAAGCCTTCCCGCTTTATTGCCGTGTTCAAAAAATTGCTGACGTAAAATCAGTGCTTTTTTCTGTTGTTCTTCTTGCAGATGACGCAACAAGGGCGGATCTGGCAAGTACCAGTTCCTCCTGCAATACTTTATCGGCTGGTATATCTTTGTGAGCTAACTCTTTTTGAGTTACCTGTGCCAGAAGCCTATTATATAATTCTCTTTTAGTTTTGCGCAGGGCTGCACAATGTCTAATCAATAACCCTCTAAGCACACATTTGTGCACTTGCCAGATAGTTGTACTGCTTAAGGTATCATCAGTATTCAACCGAAAGTATTCTTCAATGCTTTTGCGTATTTCTTGTTTTAAAGGTTGATCGTCTAGTAAAAATTTGTCCATCCTCCAAACATAAGGAGTTACTGGAGTATTTGGCCAGTCAATAGTACACCTGACCAGAGCATGATCCGACCAAGTGATCGTATTGATGCCACTACCCGTTGTGACGGCAAGACCCGCAGAGTCCGCAAAAAGATAGTCAATCCTTGTGTACTTCCTATGTGGGTGCAAGTAAAAGGTATAATTCTTGGCCGAAGGGTGAAAAGTGCACCAGATATCATGTAAAACATGATCCTTCAAGGATTTAATAAGGTGTTTAGTCACTTTATGGGGAGTGCTGGAGAGACCGTCAGAAGTATCCAAAATGGGATTCAGTGATATATTAAAATCCCCTCCCAGGTAGAGAATTCCCCTTTGAACTTCTAGATTTTTGTGCAAAATCTTTTTGAGGAATAGATCTTGTGCTCTATTCAGGAAGTAGAGGTTAGCCAGGGTCATGGGATTGCCAAATAATGTACCTGTCAATATCAGATACCTACCATTGGGGTCTCTGAATGCCTGTTCCATCTGGAAAGGTACGGTAGAACGAAACAAGATAAATGTCGGTTGAACCATTTACGTTCCCTGAGCCTCAGTGACGTGCGGTGACATCAGAGGCTGGTGAGGCAGTGGCTAGGATACGCCTTTATTCTTTAGATATCCTTTGTTGAAGAAATAGCAATGCACATGGGTGAGCCAAATCAAATGAGGTATCTACATGCAGCCACAATCAACAGCTACTGAGCATATCAAAAGAATGAAGAAAATTAGATATTAGATATAAATTGGAAAGTTATTTAAAATTGCATGCTCTTTCTAAATCATGAAAGAAAGCGTATGGGTTTAATGTCCCTTTAAATGGTCTCTTGGAAAACTGGTCAACTTAGTAAACATCTGATTTTAGTCTAAAGGATTGTAACAGAAACTCTTGCCGGATAACAAAATGCTTGCTCTGATTATGAGATCTAGAAATCCAGGCCCATTAAAATATGTTTAAAACATACTTTTTACTTTAATGCTGCAAATTATGCTTATAGGTTTCTTCATTATTCAGTAAATATAAAAATGTAAAAAAAAAAAAAACCCAGTTGAAGTCATGAACTATCAAGGTTGATAAGAAAGGTACACTATACTACAGTCATTATTAACACATTCTGAGCTTGGTTTATTGAATAATAGTGTTATACCTTTCTAATATCATTTTGAATATGCTTTTGTCAGACAAAAGCATATTCAAAATGATATTAGAAAGGTATACAATAGTAAATTCATTATTAACCACATTCTGAGCTTGGTTTATTCAATAAACCAAGCTCTGAATGTGTTAATAATGACTGTAGTATAGTGTATACCTTTCTAATCAACCTTAACAGTACAAAGCTCCAAATTCCTCCTACTCCTATATTCTCTCACATTCACGTTTAAGCAGAACTGTTATTCAACTCCTGATCTCCAGACTCACAGCAAGGCAGCATTAATCAGCCAGAATGTCAGTGAGGGGAAAAAAATGATTTTTGTTTATACTTTTATTTAATTCTTGCAAAATTGGGCTGCAGCAGTGAGCACACTGAGGCCTAACCTGGTCTGGTCCTGGTCCTTACCTGAGCACAAAAGCTAAGCCAACCATATATCTCACTCCGATATAGCCAATCTAATCCTATTCATTAATGATTGAAGTGTATGTTCTTCCAGGATATATCTTTGTACAATAATTATAAAGCATTGTTCTATTTTTAAATGTATAAATAATACATATGTAAGTGTAACCGCTCTCAAGCAATAGAAAACTCATCCTTAGCTTAGCAGCAGATGCAGACAAAATGACCCACAGCTTATCAAATTGATGATTAGAAATGTATCCATATTATAAGGCTGTCACTAGAGACAGAGGAATGTATGGATACAGTTCTAATCATCAATTTGATAAGCTGTGGGTCATTTTGTCTGCCATCTGCTGCTAAGCTAAGGAAGAGTTTTTCTATGCTTGAGCAAGCCAATGAGTATCTCTAGGTGATGAGGTCCAGTCGGTCAGCTCAGCCGCTGACTGAGATTCTGCAGAGACTGAGTGTCACACACTCCACTGGGTCAGCGGGTCCACCCACCGTGGCAGCAAGGCTCCGTGTCCGCTCCTCCACTCGCTCCTGTCCTCGGCTCCTGCAGCCTCCACTGCTCCACCTCGGAACCTCCTGAGTCCAATCTCCAGGACACATACTGCACTGCACTGACTGCAGCACAGTCACACCTGACCACCAGTCCTTCGACTCCACTCCAGGAATCCATCCAGCACCTCCAATCTCCACACTGAGACCACACCGCTGCGCAGCTGACTCATTGAGACTGCACTGCATACACTGTCTTTGCAAATGCAATATGAGCACGCAGTTGCAGCAGGAGCTCCCTCCTATCTTTTCTACCAGACTTCCTGCCTGAAGCCCTGAACTGAAGTGAAGAAGCCCCACACGTCACTCTGTCAATCAGCAGGCATGCCTCCCGCAGTGCTGAATGCTGATTGGCTGAGTGATCTAGCTCATCATGGGAGGCGGTTTTGAGAACCGCCTCCATTGGAGCTCCTGAGGGCCCGGCGAGTCACCAGTGGAGTGAGCAGAGGATTATATTTAGATCCATTGTTGCGCAATTAATGGAGGGCCAGCGGACCGACTCACTGCCCCCTAATTGCGCAACAATGGAATATGCTATGCAGAATTTGGCTGCTACGAGTGCGCAAGCGCAAGTAAAATAACACATAATGTTGGTAAAATCACCATGGGGGGTACCCTTGTTTGCGGGGGAGGGCTCATGACCAAAAAAAAAAAAAGAAAAAATTTTTTTTTTTTTAAATTTATTAGTATTTATTGAGTTTTTTACAGAGAGGAGAACAATAAAAAGAACTAACAACGAGAAGCATAACAAAAACAAAGAGAGAACAATCCAGCTGGTTGGAGCACATAGGTTCTACTTCAAAACAATAGTATTTCCCCATGCACATACTGTTTCTGTAGGATACCCAGTAGAGAACTGTAATGAGTCTCTGAATGTCCCAAAGTTCCTCTCCACTGGATCTTATGTGAATTGTCTCTTGTTATCAACCTTTGTCTTTAATATAAACAATCCTTAATGATAATATGTAAGTTATTAAAAAAAGGAAAAAGAAAAATGGGAAAAACACATCAAAACTAACTAATTTTGTTATTCATTGTGGACCACAGGCCTCCAGGGATTTCAACATCGCAATTACACTTAAAATATTTCTCATACAATGTTCAGTTTTAGCTAGCTAAAATGATACCATGCAGCTCTGCCTGTGCGCAAACCATTCAACACTCTCCTTGGTATTAGGTTGGCATTTAGGTATTGTTCCCAAAGGAAGATTATGTCATGATATAGGGACATGTTCCCTAGTTTGAAGTAGTGGAGTTTCCTCTAGGATAAGTGTGTTTCTTAACTAATGCTTTCCACCTCGCTAAGGATGGGATCTGTGGGGATTTCCAATTTTTGGGAATGAGGAGTTTTGGCTGCGTTAATAAGATTTGATATAGACCTTCTTCTGATTTTGCATGTAATGTCCCATGTTTGCATTAAATAAGATCCTTTCTGGATTGATATTTAGTTGTACGCCTATGCTAAACATCGCTTGCCTATGAACTGCGTCCCAAAAAGGGCGTATATTTTCACAGCTCCACCAAACATGGAGCATGGTTCCCTCCAGATCACACCGCCCCTCCAGCATCTACCGTTTGCATTAGGGAAACATATGCTTTCAGCCTATTAGGAGTTAGATACCATCTGGTGAGCACTTTGTGTTTGTTTCTAAAACCGCTGCTGAGTGGCCCGATCTGGCCATTGCTCTGAACCAGGACAACCATGTCTTGGTGGGAAAGTGTTATTAGTTCTTTTTCCCATTTTTGAACATAGTTGGGCCATGATGGCAAATTAGATCTAAGGACAAGCTCATACATCATGGAAATTACTCTTTTTGGATGTTGCTGTGAGATGCATACATTTTCAAATGGTGTCACTGCCTCAACATATCTGTTTTTCTTTGTGTGGAAGAATTATAGTGTCTAGCTTGGTGGGTAGAGCAGCCATGATTTATATTCATCTAAAACCTTTCTCCACTAGCATCTGCCTAGGGTTATCTTGTCCTCTCTCCACTATCTCTCTAATGGGAGGAAAGTCTGACACTATCTGGAGTATGTGTAGTTTGTTTTGCTATTCCTCTCTGTTCGATAGGAGTTCTTTATTAAGCGAGGAGGGTAGTCAGGGAGAATATGTCCGTGGAGATAATGTTTGATCCATCTTGCATAGCGATCCAGCTCAACCAAACCTCCCTTATATTTGGATATGGTTCCATAGAGACCAGGGCAACCTCTGAGGAGCCCAGCAAATCCTTCCTATATGTGTGACATTTAACAGTTGCGATTCTAATCAGAATATTTTTCTTATTAGAGCCTTTACCTGTCTACACCATTCCCACAACTTTACTCAGGGAAATTGCCTGTTTATAAGCCTGAAGACATGGCACTCCCCAGGCCTCCTTCTTCTCTACGTGCATAGATAGTATTTTTTGCTAGTCTGGGTGGTCTACGGTTCCAAATATATACGTATTTATAATAGTTTGTAATTTGCAATATCCGCATCTACTCCTGGTATTTGAAAGGAGCTTGCATTACATATAGAGCCTTTGACAAACAACATCATTTTAGCTGCCGCTATTCTCCCTAGCCATGATACGTATTTTGGGAGCCTTGAGGACAACCAATGTATGGAACTCCTCCTGTAGTCGACCATAGTTCAATTTACGCAAGCTTTCTAAATTTGAGGTGATGTAAATACCCAGATAGCGCAAAGCCTTCTCCTGAATTTTGAACGGGAAATTCAGTTTAATTATGGCAAGGTCTTTTTCGTTTAGGTTAATAGGGTATATCTCAGATTTTAAGTTATTAATTAGAAAATTTGATTCTGCTCCATAATTCTCCAGTTCAGTTTGCACTGCTTGGAGGGATGTCGACGGTGACGACAAAGTCATCAAGACGTCATCCGCAAACATAGCCAATTTATATTCATGGTCTGATATAGTGATACCTTTTACTTTCGTATTGTTTCTCAGTTTAACAGCCAGTGGCTCTAGTGACAGTACAAACAGGAGCAGGGACAGAGGGCAACCCTGTCTCGTGCCGTTGCGGATTTCAAATGGGTCAGAGAGAGTACCATTTACCAGCACCTGCGCTGAGGGGTTGAGAAACAGGCCCAAAATTTGTTGGAATTAATTTTGAGGGGAATCCAAATGTATGAAGTTTGGGCTTGGAAAAAGGTCCATCTAAGCGATTGAACACGCTTTCTCCACGTCAGTTGAAAGGTAATACTGAGGGTGTTTTAAATGTTTAAGGAAGTCTAAGAGGTTTCAGAGTCTTGTTAATATTGTCTTTAGCTTCTCTCCTTGGTACAAACCCAACCTGGTCGCCATGTTACCAGGTCAGGTAAGAATTGTTTATTCTATTGGCTAATATCTTCACGAATAATTTCATATCTACATAAGCAGCGATATGGGTCTAAAGTTTGCTGGCTTTTCTGGGGGTTTGCGCGGTTTTGGGAGAACCGAGATATGTGCTTCTAGCATTGTGTCTAGAAATGGGCCTGACGGTTGTTATATCGTTAAATTAGGTTCAGTAGGTGAGGGGGTTAATTGTTTGACAAAAGTTTTGTAATAGCGGTTAGAGAGCCCATCTGGCCCAGGTGCCTTGTCTGGTTTCATATCTTTGAATAGCTTCTGTTATTTCTGCGCTTGTGATCTGGGCCTTCAAAATCTTAATGTCTTCTGGTTTTAGTTTGGGCAAAGGGATATTTTTTTAAATATGCCTCACATTTCAACTTATGTATATGCGGTGGTCTGTTAGGGTAGAGATTATATAATTTATGGTAAAAGGAGTGGAAAGCTTTTCCTATTGATATTGGTATCCTCAATTTTATTTCCTTTCTCAGAACCGAGGGATTGTATGAAAGCTTTCAGTTTTTTGCTTTTTGAGGGCTCTAGCTAGCATTTTGCCAGCTTTGTTACTTTCTGTATAATATTTTTGTTTAGGAATAGTTTGTGTCTTTGGGTTCTATCTGGAGGTGTTCATTTAATTTGTTTGCTTTAGTTTCTTTTACTTTAATAACTTCCCCCCTACATATATGCTTTATGCACTTCCCAAACTATGGCTTTTCTAGTTTCGGGGATATTGTTTATCGTAAATAAGTGTCTAATTGGCTCGTAAATCTCTCGACTAGTGTTGGGTCCAAAAGCAAGGAATTATCTATTCTCCAAGTAAATGTCTTTAAGGGAATCGAAGGCCAATGTACCAAACAGCTCACCATAGAGTGGTCTGACCAGGAGGTGTGGTAATATTAATGTTTTTGATTAATGATAGAGCTATATGATCCACTAAAACATAATCTATTCTTGAATGGCTTTTTTGTGGGTTGGAGAAAAGTTATAATCTCTAATATTAGGGTGTGTATATCTCCATGCATCATGCAGGGTGAGGGTCTTTAGGTTGCTCCAAATAGTTTGGAGATCTTTTGAATTTTTACGCAATGAGGGATTTGAGCTATCCATATCTGGAACTAGGGCTATGTTCAAATCTCCTGCCAGTATAAGTGGTCCTTTAACTTAATCTATAATTTTATTAGTGATGTTAGACATGAAGGCTCCCTGTCCTTGATTGGGGGCGTAAATATTAACTAAGGTTACCGGCTTTCCAAACAGCAAGCCTGATATTCCTAGATATCTGCCCTCCTTATCCTTATCAGCATAATAAGTTTGAAAGATAGAGATTTATGCAACAGGATACTAACTCCATTTGTCTTTTTTGTTTCATTTGTGCTATGAAAATGCTGCGTGTAGTGGCTGGAGAAGTACCTTGGTACTTTGTGTGCTTTGAAGTGTGTCTCTTGCAGCATTAGAATCTTCCCCCCTCTCTTTCTAAGCTCCCGCAAAACCCATATTTCTTTTGTTAGGACAATTGAAACCTTTCACAATTTGAGTGATTATATTGGTATATTTTGTGTGGCGTGGGTTGTTCCTATTGGTTTAATTGTGGACCAACTATATGTTACATTTATCATATTATACATTGCAACCATCAAGAAAAAAGTTAACATTACCTGCCTATTTCACCCTGGAGAGCCTGTGAAACAAAAATACATAAATACATAACACAAAATAACATAACCTTTGCGGTACAACAACTGGTGTACATGAGTAAAACCTAGAAAGGTAATTCTGCGGGTAAGGGAGAAGGATTCCCTACAGGCAACATTCTCAACATGGTAAACACTATTGTCATTGTATTAGCTTAAATAGACATTGGGATTCAAAAAATAACTTAAAATATTCCAACATTCCTACTTTGAGTTAATTTTACTCTAAGGGCGGTTGTGCTAGCAAATGGTCTGGATAAACCAAAATCAACCTGTAAAGAAAATAATACAGTGGATGAGAAAGTTTATAGAACATATATACTTAGTCCCCCTTCTAGTAGTTCACCGTCCGTCGATCAGGGTTCAGGCAACTTTGGATCTCTAGAAGATGATTTCTTTGTCTGGATGATTTCTTTTGCCACTCCATCTCTGCGGGAAAGGTGGGAGATTCGTTTTATCTTTAGAAGAATTGCTGGGGAGAGGTCTTGTAAAGAAGGAGGTGTTATTTCCAGGTCTGTGCATATTCTTCTAAAATCTTCTGTAGTATTACAGACCCATCTTCTTCTTTCCACATGATTTGCAGGCTGAAGGGTGACCCCATCTGTATGGAATATTGTGCTGTCTCAGCTTACTTGTGAGAGGGTGAAAAAGTCTCTTCTTTTTTGAAGGGTTAATGGTGTTAAGTCTTCAAAAAATCTGTAGTTTATCCGTTTTGTACGTTATAGGGTGCTTTTCCTCTGGCCTTTTTCATTATGTTCTACCTTTATCGGGTAACTAGTCACTCTGACTATGGTGTCCCTCGGCGGCTGATACCCCAGGGGTTTAGCACACAGTGCTCTATGAAATCTATCCAGTGCAATAGTGACCTCTGCGTCTTCATCTGTTAAGTGTGAAATAAACCTTGTATGTACTGCTCTAATGCAGAAGGTGCCACAGTCTCTGGGATTCCGCTGATCCTGATATTGTTGCGGCGGCTTCTATTTTCCAGGTCGTCGACTTTGTTCTCTAACTGTGCAGTGACCCCTTCTTGATGTAATATCTGAGTTTGGAAGATGCAATATTTGCTGTGCGTGAATCTGCATCACCTTCTAGCTTTTCCCCATTTGGCCCACATCTGAGAGCTTCTTTTTTGAATTCCAAAATTTCTTCCCTGATGCACTGTTTAACTTGACTTACATGGTTGGAAAAATCTTTCTTAGAGGGCAGAGATTTTAAGAGAGCCCTAGGAATAGAGATTGCAGTGTCTAAGACCTCTTCCTCTGAGTCTGATGAAGGAGACGAATCTCTGGACTGTACATCTGGGGGCCTTTTTTATGTAATGCGTTGCTGCGTCTACATTTTTGAAATAGTCATTAACAGAGGGTGTGGAGGGTGCTTGCATTTTGAACTGTTTATCAGATTTGCTCCTTTTTTTAGGAGACATGGTGCTATATTTGTCCAGTTTATATCAATTTTCAAATAAAACGTGCTGCTGTTGACAGGATGTTAACAGTTGAACTGTATATTTTCACTTACACGGTCCCCACAAATGAGGTCCTCTCTATATCTTTATGGTATCGGTGTGTATACCTAAACAGTGGAGGGATTCCACTCCCAGATTGCTAGGCCCTCAGTTGCTATTGTATTGTTATCAGTCTTGCACCTTCCGGTTTATGGATAAGGCTGTGATGTTGTAGTTTATTTAGGTGCCATATTTATAGAGTTATCGTCTCATATATTGCTCCCCGAAGCTTAAGTCAAGGTGAAACTATCTCTCCTATCACTATTTAGAAGCACCCCTTGATTATAAAGTAGAAAGTTGCCATCAGCGTGTGCTTTTTAACTGTCACGCATTGAAACTATTTTCACCAGTCTATATGAGTTTAGAGATTGTGGCTCCATTACCTGATGCTTTAGGGCTGTTCCTTCAGGCAAGGTTATCCGACTGCTTTAAATTTTCATGACTGCATTTAGCAGCCTCCGTTATCTCCTGCCCACGTTAGCCCTTATCCGGTCTCGGTATGTCCGCTTAGCTTTTATCAGCCACGGGGCTCCGGTCGTGTCCTTGCCAGGGCCTCTGCAGCTGTTGCACATAAATTTCGGTAAATCTGTGGGCGATGGGGCACCGAGAATGTGTAAATTGCCCTTTAGGGATCCAGGAGCTCACTCGCGTGCAGCCGTCTCCATTGAGCACTGGCTCCGCCCTCCCAAAGTTTTTTTATTTTTTAATAAATATTACTTTAAATCTTTTTTTTGCCCTGATTGGACAGGGGAGGCACTGCACGTTACTGCTGAGCCTGGATAAGTGCGTCTCTGAATGAATATAATGTCACCACTCAGTCTGTGCAAATCCTGAGTGATTAGTGAACGCATCCCTGGACTATTAAGGCCTTTGGTATTTTTGGTTAAGAGATCGAAGGAATGCCTCCCAGCCTGTGAATGTGAATTTGCCATTTGTAAATTGGGAAGCCTTATGTGTAAAAAAAAAAAAAAAAAATAAGGAGGGGAGGGAGGTGGAAAGAGGGAGGAGGACTAACGAGAGGGGGAAAGGAGAAAAAGTTAGCTAGAGAAGAACCAAACTATTCAGGAAATGGGGGAGAAAAATTATCTGGGTAGTAGTAGGAGTTTAGAAGGTTAGAAAAAGGGGGAGGTAGGGGAGTAGTTTTTCAAGAGATCAAGATAAGAGGTGTTAAGTAACCCTCCTAGTATTGCAGTCAAATCTTTGGGTTAAGATTTAACTAAGTAATCTGAAAAATAAGATAGATAAAGTTATACAACAGGGGGTAGTAAACCCATTACACTCATACATTGATATATTAAAATAACTATTTATCTTTGTGGGTGAATGTAACCCGGTAACATTCTTAAAAAAAAACAACTGTTGTTAGAACTTAAATATAAACAAGAATGAAACAATGGAACCAACATTCCTCTATAGCTTTCCCTAATTATGCAGGAGGGAAAAAAGACCCCCGTGTCACGATCTAAACCAACGCTGTCCGGGTCATATGCTCCAATCTCATCTATTTTAAAAGTGTACACCAGGTTTCCTCATGTCAGTGGGATAGGCTAGGATCTCAAAAATAAGTACTATATGTATTTCAATATGTAAGCCAATTAAACAAGGCATTTCTGTAAATTTTATGTTATCCCTAGATAAGGGTCTAATCTACCTGAGTATGTGAAAATATCCATGAACATGAAACAATGCATTCAAATATATTATAGATTATACAAGGCATTTCTGCCAATATCTAAAGTGTCCCTGAGCGATAGTACCCACACTCTGTGCGGGCAGAGGGGAGCTACCTATAATAAACAGATGTCTCTCAGATGTAATCAGTGTGTGTGCATTTATTATAAACTACTCTGTTGTTATTGCTATTCGTATGGACACATCAGTCCATCTTGTATAAGACAGTCTCTCCTCTGTGATTCAACACCTTGCAACAATCAGAGTCAGGCATAGCCAATACGTAAGCTAAAGATCTGACAAAAATACTCTGCTGTGAGGCAAGGGACAGCTACTATGGCCGCTTGTTGAATGTGTCTAATATTGGGCACCAACACCCCAGACCTATGCTGCTAAGAGAAAAACTAAAATATACTTAGCTGTCCAGGGATATTGCTCCGTAAAAGTCTCGGCCAGGGGTCATCACAATGATCCTGTGTTCAACCAAGCAGTGTGATATGTTCCTTCTGGGCACACTAGCAATCTAGATGGACCGTGGCGCCTCTTCTCTCGGCACACCTTAGATCCAGGTTGTACCGGGCTGCAGCCATGTTTGGTGGTCTGATCTGTAATCTCAAGACTTGATTGAAAGCTGAGAGGTCCGCAGGGTGTTTTTAAAATTAGCTGTTGTGCCATCTTTAGAAGCGATGATACAAGTGGCGAAACCCCACCCTGTATTGAACTTTGCTGTTCCTTGAGCTTGGAGGTGATGTAGCGTAAATCCCCGCCGTATCTGGAGGGTCGCTGGAACATAAAGTCTGTGAAGACCTGTATTTCCTTTCCCTCGTACACAAGTGGATGCTTGTCTCTGGAATGCGGAGTATATCCTCCCTTGTCTTTGTAAGATAAAGCTTTATGATAATATCCCTAGGTGGAGCTCTAGCTGGAGGTCTCGGCCTAAGTGCACGGTGAGCCCGTTCCACTTGAACTCTCGCTGCATTTGGGGTATTTTTAAGAAATTTAAATAGCTCTTGAATGTATTAGCCAATTTCGGGTGGATTCACCGTTTCTGGTACTCCTCTCGGGAGCCGCAGATTATTCCGCCTGCTCCTATTTTCCAAGTCTTCAATTCTATCAGTCAAACTTTGCACCACTGCTTCTTGTGATTGTATGCAACTTGACTGATGTTGGAGATGTGAGCACAATGTTTCTTGCAATTCTTCAACTTGGGAAACTCTATGATCCACTGCTACAATGTCCCTTTTTTAGTTTGCCAACATGAGCTTAACGTCCATCATAGCCCCTTTAATGTCATTTTTAGATGACAGATGTTTAATATCATCTTTGTTGATGTAGCCATGATGTGTGAGACTCTGTGTTTTGTGTTTGCGCAGCTGTTGTTTGCCGCCAGAGTCAGCTGAATCTCTGTAGTGCAGGTGTTCGGTTCAGACGGAATTAGCTAGTTCTCCATGTTTGTGGATTGGGAGCCCTTAGCTGGTTTAGATATTCGTCTATTAGACATCTCCAACCAATGTCTTTGTGAGCAAGTAGGCCCTGTTTCTTTCCCCTCTTGTAAAAGATAACTGCAATTTAGTTAGCTGTAAGGCGGTTTATGTCTGCTATTTCAGGCTATTACTCCTTTTATCTCTGTATACGGTTATGCGATGAGAAATGGAGTGATGCCTCTATACCATCAAACAACATAGGCCCAATCAGCCTCCTTTTATCATCCAAATGCTTTATATAATTGCTTTTCACAATGTGTTCACCCTCGTATCCTTTCACTGCAGTTAGTTAAAATCACCTTCACCTTCACTAACGATCCTAAATGGCAGATTGCTGTGCTACATTTAAAGAGGCTAATAGAAGCCATTACTGATCTGTAGGATCTGTGCTCTCTAGCAGGTGTCACCACACCCTTTCCTCCCAGCGATGATGCGGCTCGCCTTACCCCCACAGCTAGCAGTCATGTGGTTGATCAGAAGAAGCTCTGGTTACTATCTGTGTCTTATGCCTGATTGCCGTCCAGCGCATCTGCTTGTCTAAAGGAGCATAATACTATTACCCGCTCCACCGCTCCACCTGTGCTATATTGTGTCAGCCAGCCGACCATGCAGCACGCAGCCGGACCTGATGTCCGTGTTCAATATTCTTCAGTGTGAGCGCTGCCAAACACTAAGGCTCCCTCAGTGCGTGGCGTACCTTGCTCCGGTGTAAGCCCAACTGCGCCACAGTATTTATGAGTCTAGGCTAGTCTTTGATGCTTGATCTTTGGGGTTCAATAACACATTTAGATGTCACACTTGTTCAGGAGTGCTTCGAATAAAATAACTTGTTTCTAACATGCTGTGGGTTACTTCATCCTTAATATGAGAGCTTTGAGGTTTCAGGGCTCAATCAATTGTGCGGCCATCAGCTAGCGTGGCCAGGCTCCGCCCCCCGTAAAGTTAGATTTTTTATTTTTTTTATTTAGGTTTTAAATTGGAGTTTTTTTATTTTATTAGAATAGTTATTTTAATTTATAGTTTAAACTTAGTTGTTTTTTTATTTCACTGGTAAGTTTTTATTTATTTTAAGATAGCTATATTTAAGATAGCTATACTGAGGCCTTTCAGTAACTCGTAATGGCAGCGCTATGGAGAGTGCAATAACGCAAATTTTTTGGTGTTATTTCCGCACCCTGTTTAGAGCAAAACTCGTAATCTAGGTGATAGTTACTTAGCAGTTTCACTATTTACAGTGTGACAACTGCTAAAAATCCTATTTAGAAGATGACATAATTGAAGCCCAACTTTTTTTTTATGGAAATTAATATCCAGTACTGTTTTTGATTTAGATAAAAAATCTTGCCAAAACGGAAATAAGGTTTTCTTAATTAATTTTTAAAATTAAAAAAAAAAAAAAATATATTTATATATATATTAATATATCTATCTAAGATATTAAAAACTGAAAAACATCATTGATCAAACATGCAGAGTGATACCCATGATACCCATATAAAACATGTCATTCATAAAGTTTAACAGTTGTCATAAGACAACTCCATTTAAACACAACCAAGGCCTCCATTAACCCCTTTACCCATCTTGTAATATCAGTGATCGGCATCCATTATTGGAAGTTCTGTTCAGTGCTCTTGTGTAGAATTGTTATTAATTTCGTCTGTTTGTCTCTGAATGATTGTAATCACTTTAACCTAAATTACAAGTTTTACGGTTTATATCCGCTTAAATTGGCCATTGCGTGCGTCTCCCGTATTACAAGTCACAGCGGTACAGCTATACCGCTAGCATTTTAGCCTTTACGCAACCTCTTTTTTCTGAACTCAAAAAATGACTTTTAAGTGCATGATTTTCATTGTGCCTGTGTTACAGGTGTGCAGTCTGGCTATAAAGCTACGCATTATAGTCTATACCCCCCAGATCCCGTCCGCTATCTGAGACCAGTAGTTATGGGTTTTGCAAAACTAAACTGCCAACCCCCCCCCACATTGCCAACACTAAACCTATTAACCCCTAACCGCCGTCCCCCCACATCGGCAATGCTAAATAAACCTATTAAACCCTAAACCGCTGGCCCCCACATCACCAACACTAAATAAACAAATTAACCCCTAAACCCCGGCCCCTACATCTCTAATATTAAAATAAATGTATTAACCCCTTAAACCCCTGGCCCCCTCACATCGCAATTACTAACCTAAGCCTATTAACCCCTAAACTGCCAGCCCCCCCACATTGCAAAACACTAATTAAACTTTTAACACCTACACCTTAAACCCCTTAACTTTAAATTAAATTACAATATAACTATCTTAAAATAAATAAAAACGACCTGTGAAATTAAAAAACAAATATTAAACTATAAATTACCTAACACAAAAAAATAAACGAAAAATAAAAAAACTTACATTACAAAAATTTTTAAAAAGCCTAACATTACCAAAAAAATAGACTAAAATTACGAACAATAACAAAAAACCTAACATTAATAATAAAACACGATTACAAATAATAATACTAAATTATCCAAAATAATAAAAATGATACCTAATCTAATAGCCCTATAAAACAAAAAATCCCCCTCAAAATAAAACACCACCCCTAATCTATCAATAAACTACCAATAGTCCTTAAAGGGCCTTTTGTAAGGCATTGCCCTAAGTTAAACCAGCTCTTTTATCTACACAAATTACAAATTCCCCCCTAAAAAGAAAACCCAACCAACCCCCCAAAATTAAAAAACCTAAGTCTAAAAAACACCTAAACTAATCCATTGTACATATATGGGGATTAGATTTAGGTTTTTTTTTTATTTTTTGGGGAGGATTTTTTTAGATTAGGGATTTCTTTATTTTAATGGGCACAAAAGAGCTGAATGCCCTTTTAATGGCAATGCCTATATAAATCAACTTAAGGGCAATGGGTAGCTTAGGTTTTTTTAGACTTAGTTTTTTTATTTTGGGGGTTGGTTGAGTGGGGGTTTACTTTTTAGGGGGGAATTTGTAATTTTTGTAGGTAAAAGAGCTGTTTAACTTAGGGCAAATGCCCCTAAAAAGGCCCTTTTAAGGGCTATTGGTAGTTTTATGGCTAGAGCCTTCAGTCTATGTAGAGCATGTTTTCCCCTCAGAGGGATGATTTGGGTGTATGGCTAGTCTCTCTTTTCTTACCTCGGTTTTTAGCGCTAACCCTCCTCTTATCAGTTCAGGCTATTTTACATGAGAGTGCTATTTAGTGCTTTTGCTCATCCAGCTAACTGTGCTAGAAGTAAGCTTTTTGTGTTGTTTTCGTATTATGAATTGAAAGTAAAAAGTTATTGCTCATGTGCTAATCCGATGTGCGCAAAAGTCGAAGTAGAATATCACGAGCCCAATAACCTATTCCCCATAGAAGGCAATGGAGCAAACAAGTGGAAAAAAACATAAAACCCCATTTGCATGATAACCCTGATCGCATATTCTGGTGTGCTAACCCGACAAGAAAATATGGATTGTTTCACATTCCAATGTTCTTCACATAGCACAATAATGATATATTTATTCATAAATACATATTTCTACATATATCTGAATGGTATTTTGGTACAATATAGATCTATACCTATATATCTAGATGATTATATATAGGTATATATACAGATATATATAGGAATATTTATGTAAAATACATTGTACATATTCTGCTATGTGCAGAACATTGGAATGTAAATATATTTACATTAAATACATAGTTAAAATCTTATTAATATAAAAATTGCATAAATATGCTTTTACATGTTTTCATCTACTTTACTTCAATGGGCTCCAATGCACTTGAATATATACTAGCTGATAAGCCTGCCCAGAGGGCAATCTATTAATTATATATATAATAAACTACATGTATAGCAACACCCTATTTGGTCACACTTATTTTAAATATATAAGCTAAATGTGTAGCGACACCGTATTTGGACGGTCTACTGTCCTAAATATATCCAAAATTCTGCTCTTCAAATTATGTCTACTTTGAGTATATTTCTTTGTAAACAACATTTTTAGTAAAACAGGCATCACTTCCAGTTAATAAATAGCCTTGTTCTTGTCCGTCTATGACTTTAACTTTGACATGCAGAGCTTTTTACCCGAAGAAAGCTACATATAGCTGTCCATGACTGAAAACAGGGCTCAGGCAAATAGATGCCAACTCTATCTAAAGTTTGACCTAACTAATTAACATATTAAATATTAAACCGCAAAAAAAAAACACAACGCAAAATTCTAATTTAAACAATTAACCTCTAAGCCGCCAACCCACACCCAGAACACAAAGTATTTTTCTAATAACTATCCCCCTAACCTAACAACCCCATAAATTAACCCTAAATAAATTAACATTTTTAAATAATTAAAAACCTAAATTATTTTAACAAATACCTAAAATTAAAAAAAAAAAAAATCCTAAAATTGCAGCAAAATAAAAAAATCTAAATTTACAAAAAAAAAAAACAAGATTCCAGAAAAAAAAACCTGCATTATCCAAAATAAAAAAATAAATATTCCTAATCTAATACCCTTTTTTTTTAAAAAAAAAAAAAAAAAAGCTACCCCAAAATAAAATCCTATTCTAATCTAAAATACCAATATCCCTTAAAAGGGTCTTTTGTAGGGCATTGCCCTATGTTAAACAGCTCTTTTTCCCTTAAAATATACTAAGCCCCCTCTAACATTAAAACCGGCCACCCACCAAACCCCCCAAAATAAAAATAAAAACTAACACTAATAAACCTAAACTACCCATTTGTATGGACATTGCCCTTAAAAGGGCATTCAGCTCTTTTCCAATTTGCCCCAAAAACCCTAATTTAAAAATAAAAAAAATAAATTAAAAAAAACACTTAAGCCCAAAATAGATACTCAAGGTTCCTGAAGTCCGGCAAAGAAGGTCTTCTTCTAGGCGGGTCCATCATCTTCATCCAGAATGTACCTTCTACTAGTGCTATGCCTTCTGAGGCTTAGAATAATCCTATTGTGTCTTCAGAAGGAGAAGTTTCCTCTGGTGATGAAGAATCTTCTGCTTAAGTCCTGGTCTGCTGATAGGTTATCTAAATGCAGACTTGTATCTCTTTCTTTTCAGAGAAAGACATTGAGTTTAGATAACTTTTAATACAATAAAACTTGCAGGGTTATATTTTAATCTGCTTATCTCTAGAAACTTTTGGGGGGTCTTGCAGTGTTGGAAGATAATTTTAAATAATATAATTTGAGCATAGAGCTTTAGAGAATCAAGTCCTTAGTACATTGCTAGTTAATCCAGGGGTACAACCTCCTTGTCTAAACCTTACTAATTAGTAAGTTTCTGATTTATTGTTAAAGGGACATTGTACACTAGATTTTCTTTGCATAAATGTTTTGTAACTGATCCATTTATATAGCCCATCCTGTGGTGTTTTTGTAAAAAATGTATAGTTTTACTTATTTTTTAATAACATCATGCTGATTTTCAGACTCCTAACCAAGCCCCAAAGTTTTACATGTATATTGATGTATACAGACCCCCAGATTGCTTCTGTTTGTATAAAGGGTATTTTCATGTGCAAGGGAGGGGGGTTTACTCTCAGTCCCTTTCAATGGGTGTCCCAGCTAAACCTCATCAACAGTGCTAAAATTGGGAGCTTCTAAGTAAGCTTTTAAAAGGTTTTATGCTGGATTTTATATCAGTATCTGTGCATACTATTCTTTATTTGTAGTGTCTATTACATGTAACTAAATTAAAATGTACGTATACTGTACCTTTAACAACAACATAAGAAAACCAGAAATAACATCTGGTTACCAAATTTTAATGGATTTTCATTCTTATCAGCATTCAACTGTCCAAAACAAATGTCCACAGGCCTATTCTTTGTACCAAGCAAATTGCACTTTCATCCATCCCTAGCCAGTACTCATCTGTAATATCATTTAGTAAACATAGCATTTGAATAATTTCATCTGAATCTTTCATGTAACAGAATAGGGGCTGAGAGTATTTATCAGTAAATATAGCAAGATGCTTCATCAATAAACTTCTTGCCAACACTATTGGTCAGCCTAGTGGTTCCTTACAATTCTTACAAACTTTAGGCATGGTGTGTAAGATGGAACAAATAGGTAAATGTATAGTGAGAAACACATTTATCCATCACATAGATATATCCTGCAGTACATCAGTTTGGCCCTGCCTAAAACAGTGCAGCCCCAAAATATCATGTAATCCTCCTCTTAACAGAAACTTGTCAATCCCCATACATACATTTCAGCTTGGTGGGGGCTTCTCATTGAGGGTGCAGCAATATGTCTCTTGGGGCAATGGTCCACACATCTGGTTTCCTGCCATTATACTTAGATAGACTAATCCCCAAATGTCATAATTTCTATAAACAAAAACAGAAAAAAAGAGGAAAAGCCCCAAACAAGGAACAAACAATAGTACAATATTTTAGTTTTTGTTTCAATGACCATAAGCTTTTTTTTTTTAGAGAGTTGATCTAGTTGTGTCTTTGTGGTATCTTAAGAATTCTTGTGCTATCATAGTCTTTTAGTTTAAAGGGAAAATAAATACAGTAGAATTGCAAATATAACAAAATGCGTAGTAAAACGACAATGCAATAACCCTTCAACTTCCCCTATCCCTAGTATCTTGTGACAGGCATTGGCTAATCACTAACGCATATACTGCAAATGCAAAATATGTGCAAATAAAAATATTGTGTGCATTTTGATAATGGAAGTAAATTTGAGTTTTTAAATTGCTTACTCCATCTGAATCAAGAAAGTTTAATTTTGACTTCAGTATCCCTTTAAAGAATTTTGAACCAGTTCCAAAATGTAACTGAAAAGCATATGGAATAAAATATAGATTTATCAGATATACTATTTTGTTTTTATAATCTAGGGTATTTTAAGAGGAACAGAAGAATTTCTGGAATCATGAAGGATAAGATGCATTTTCTAGTGGTTGCAGTAGGTAGCAGTAATACTTGTTTGTGATTCCTAAATAGATTTTTTGCCTCTAACAATGGCATCCCTGATGTGCAACAACAATGCACCCGTTATACCCTTTACAAGCACATTATCACCAAATTAAAATGAAATTATCGAGTATTTTTAAACAGCAAAAAGAACATTGCCTAAGAAGGAAAAGACCAATGATTTTAAATAAGCAGGTAACAAACTAATTAGAAATTAAAAGCTCTTCTTTTCCCATCTGTTCAATTTGCTTACAAGAGAAGCAATTAAAAAGCAGAATGAATACAGATCATTTTTTGACTGACACCTACGATATTAGGTAAAATGTTTTGGAAATACTCAGACTGGTCATTTAGTCATCTATAAAACCTTGACACTGTGCACACTCATTTATTAGTTTTAGTATAAACAGCAAATACATATTTAGCTGCCTTAGGATTCATTGACATCACAAGCACCATAGCATCTTTATTATAATACCACATTCTGTTCTATTGGACTCCCAGGAAAACTGTTAATTACAGAATGAACAGTTCAACATTGTAAAATTCTGCTGCCAGGAATCTGAACTGTAGAAGCATTTAGGTTTCACAAAAGATTTGTTATACCAACAAGCATCTATAACTAGTCCCACATTACAGTGCAGTGCTATATCAGGTTGAATCAATAGAGTAATTGTCAGTTGTCTAGAAGATATATATATATATATATATATATATATATATATATGTATATATATATATATATATATATATATATATGTATATATATATATATATATATATATATATATATATATTCATGTAAGAGGATATAATAAATAACTGGTGGAAAGTTAATTTAACCACGTGGGCTATGCGTAGGTAACCAATGAACATGTGCTTTTCTCCTAATCTTTTCTTTTTGGTGCAGAAGCAGTCAGAAAAACAAAATTGCAACACAAACATGGCAGTAAAAATTATTGATCAAGCTCAGAAGAAATAACCCAACCTCACTGTGTAACTAGATGATGACCACTTCAACACTCTATCAAATATGAAATATCCCCCAAGGTAACTTTTATTGGTACTTAGGGCTGAAATAAGGATATAATACCAAAATGATACACAGGTGCTATAGGAACTTAAAGTGCACCAGGTGGGAACCAAAAATCAAAGACTCTTTTGAGTATCCAGTAGAATAACAGGGAAGATAAAAATGTACACTCAATATATGAGTTTAATGAGTTTATATATATATATTTTATGAAGACAACCCAAGGTATTGATCTAGGAAATAGCAGACATGTATGGCTTTGCCAATAGGTTTTGGTAATTAGAATGTTGTTAATTGCAGTTGTGCACCACAGTTCTGAAATTCCTAGCAGTGAAGGGGTTAATTAATACTATATTAAAGGGACAGTCTAGTAAAAATTAAACTTTCATGATTCGGACTGGGCATGCAATTTTAAACAACTTTCCAATTTACTTTCATCATCAAATTAGCTTTTTTCTCTTGGAATTCATTGTTTAAAGATAAACCTAGTTAGGCTAATATGCTAATTTCTAAGCCCTTAAAGGCCGTATCTTATCTCTGTGCATTTTTACAGCTTTTTACAGCTAGACAACACTAGTTTAAGAATGCTATATAGATACCATGTGCCCACTCCCATGGAGTCAGCACTTTTTGACTAAAATGCAAGTCTATTCAGCCAATCGGATTGAACTTGAATCTGATTGGCTGATTCAATCAGCCAATCAGATTTTTCTACCTTAATTCCGATTGGCTGATAGAATCCTATCAGCCAATTGGAATTCGATGGACGCCATCTTGGATGACGTCATTTAAAGGAACCTCATTCCAGTCGTCGTGCCGGATGGATGTTCCGTGTCGGAGGAGCGAAGAAAGAAGATTGAAGATGCCGCTTGGAAGAAAACTTCGCCCCGATGGAGGACCTCTTCTTTGCCGCTTGATTGAAGACATCGCCCGGATGGAAGACTTCTTTTCTGCCCCGCAAAAGGCCCTTTTAAGGGCTGGTAAGGTAATAGAGCTGTTAACTTTTTAAATTTAGAATAGGGTAGGGAAATTTTTTTATTTTTTTATTTTTATTTTAGGGGGCTTTATTATTTTATTATTTTATTAGGGGGCTTCGAATAGGTGTAATTATCTTAAAAATCTTGTAATCTTTTTTATTTTTTGTAATTTAGTGTTTGTTTTTTTTGTAATTTAGTTTAGTTTATTTAATTGTAGTTTAGTTTAGATATTTGTAGTTTATTTAATTTATTGAAAGGGTAGGTGTATTTGTAACTTAGGTTAGGATTTATTTTACAGGTAAATTGGTAATTATTTTAACTAGGTAGCTATTAAATAGTTATTAACTATTTAATAGCTATTGTACCTAGATAAAATAAAAACCAAGTTACTTGTAAAATAAATATAAACCCTAAAATAGCTACAATGTAATTATTAATTATATTGTAGCTATCTTAGGGTTTATTTTATAGGTAGGTATTTAGATTTAAATAGAATATTTTAATTAATAATATTAATATTAATTAAATTTATTTTAATAAGAATTTAGTTAGGGATGTTAGAGTTAGATAGGGTTATTATACTTAATTTATATATAATATAATAACGATATTAACTATATTAACCCTAATATAATTAGGGGTTAATATAGTTAATATATATAATATAATAACTATATTAACTATATTAACCCTAATATAATTAGGGTTAATATAGTTAATATATATATAATATAATAACGATCTTAACTATATTAACCCTAATATAATTAGGGTTAATATTGTTAATATATATAATATAATAACTATATTAACTATATTAACCGTAATCTAATTAGGGTTAATATAGTTAATATAGCTGGCGGCAGTGTAGGGGGATTAGATTAGGGGGTAATCTATTTAATATAGGTGGCGGCGGTGTAGGGGGATTAGATTAGGGGGTAATACATTTATTATAGGTGGCGGCGGTGTAGGGGGATTTAGATTATAGGCAAAAGAGCTGATTTCTTTATGACAATCCCCCTGCAAAAAGCCCTTTTAAGGGCTGGTAAAAGAGCTGATTTCTTTGGGGCATGCCCCGCAAAAAGCCCTTTTAAGGGCTGGCAATAGAGCTGTTACTTTGGGGCAATGTCACGCAAAAGGCCCTTTTAAGGGCTGGTAATAGAGGTGATTACTTTAGGGGGATTACATTAGGGGTTAATTAATTTAATATAGCTGGCGGCGGTGTAGGGGGATAACATTAGAGGTTAATACATTTAATATTGCTGGCAGCAGGGTAGGAGCTCACATTAGGGGGTAGTTTAATGTAGCTGGCGGCGGTGTAAGGGGCTCAAAATAGGGGGAAGTTTAATGTAGCTGGTGGCGGTGTAAGGGGCTCACATTAGGGGGGTAGTTTAATGTAGCTGGCGGCGGTGTAAGGGGCTCACATTAGGGGGTAGTTTAATATAGCTGGCGGCGAGGTAGGAGCTCACATTAGGGGGTATGTAATGTAGCTGGCGACGGTGTAGGGGGATCACATTAGGGGGTTATACTTTTAATGTAGGTGGCGGCGGGGTCCGGGAGCGGCGGTTTAGGGGTTAAATACTTTATTAGGGATTGCGGCGGGGGATCGTGGTTGACAGGTAGATAGACATTGCGCATGCGTTAGGTGTTAGGTTTTATTTAGCAGTTCGTGGTTGACAGGTAGATAGACATTGCGCATGCGTTAGGTGTTAGGTTTTATTTAGCAGCTAGTTTAGGGAGTTACGGGGCTCCAATAGACAGCGTAAGGCTTACTACGGCTGCATTTTGTGTCGAGGTGAAAATGGAGTAAGATTTCTCCATTTTCGCCACGTAAGTCCTTACGCTGTATATTGGATACCAAACTGCGTGGGTTTGGTATACCTGCCTATGGGAAGGCAGAAATATATGAGCGTAACTTCTAGGTTACGCCGTATATAGAATACCAAACCCGCGCAAATGTTGGTGTCGCCGGCTTCTGCGGGCGACGCTGTATATCGGATCGAGGCCCTGATGTGTTCGATTAGCTCGCAGTAGTGCATATTAATTTCTGACGTATGTAATTTCATAAAATTTTGATGTATCATTATACAAAACTTGCGTTTGTGACAGGCCCTTCTCTTCTGCAAGAGAAGGGGTGGCATTAATCACCCCAAACAAACACATTCAATGTGTTTTATGTCCACTACCTCAGAGGTGGTAGAGAGGGCAAGGAGCAGTATTCAGGTGACCACCTCTTCTTACATTGTGAACCTGCTCAGAAGGGCTCAAAAACAGCAAACACAGCAGGATATGCTACAAATGTAAGGCCATTATTACAGTGGATGTGCCATTGAACTTTTATTGAAGAGTGTTTTATAAAAAAAGATTGAATAAAATTAGGTCATAAAAATGTTTTGTAAATCTCACTGCATGAGGTACAAATTAAACAAACTATGACAAGACTAAGGTTAAAATAAAACATATAAATATTTGTTAGATGATATATATATATATATATATCAATGGCCTTTCTCATCAGTCATTAAAAATTTCTATCAAATTTAATTAAGCACTCAAAATTATAAAATACATTGAAAGCTAAAAAAAAAAAAAAAAAATTGACAACATAAAATCACAACTTATGAGTCTTCTCAAGAATCAGGGGGATATTCTAAGATAACAGCACAATGAATGCCATAGCATTTTATCTCTGTTGGAAGCAATCTTTTTTTTTTTTTTTGGACAATACAAATGTTTCTGCCTCTAACAATCTGCAGTTAGATTTATCATTTAGCTTTGTCAGGAAGGTGCTGTTGGGGTTATTGTATTTTTTTTACTTTGTAGCTCATTAGGTTTGTTTGCCTGTTTGGTGTTTTGCAGTTTGAATTTACTTTTCTTTTCATATTCTTTTTTTGACATGCAGCAAAATTTGTATTATTTTCCTATATTTGTTTTCAAGCTG
The DNA here is from genome assembly GCF_027579735.1 of Bombina bombina. Lineage (NCBI taxonomy): Eukaryota > Metazoa > Chordata > Amphibia > Anura > Bombinatoridae > Bombina > Bombina bombina. The sequence continues at coordinate 284,968,978 of NC_069500.1, forward strand.
TTATTGATACTGGATGTTCTGCCCGTAGTAATATACAGTAGGGCGCTAAGTGCATCGTTGATTGAATGTTTTATGGAAGCATTTTTGCTTTCATGAGATGTATAAGATGACTTTGCAACCTTCTGTAGTTCTACCAAACATATATTTGGTATAAAAGATTTGTGGGTGGTTCTATGTGGTTTGTGAATCCATAACGTTTTGTATTCTTTGTTATTCGTCCTCAGGGTTGGTGATGCTAGATATGCCAAAATGGAGAGTTATATCCTTTACCTGCTGCTAAAGATAAATTGTGGAAATCTGTTCCTAAGGTTGATGGGGCCATTTCTTCCCTTAATAAGGCTCAGATTACAAGTTAAGCGCAAATATTGCTTCCGCAAAAATTATATTTGCACTCACCTTAGCAATATCAGCGCACGCAAATGTGTGCTAGTATTACGAGTTAGGTGCAATGTGAACGAGACCTCGCATTTGCATTGTACAGAAGCATTGTGCTCACAAGAGCGTGCTGCTATAGGCTTGAAAGGGAGTCTCATTCTGATGTTGTGAGACCCGGCACAGAACCTAAGCGCAGCAAAGGGGGTAAAGTTGCGCAATTATGGACAGCCAATAGAAATATATATGTATATGTACATATGTAATGGCCGGTTATTTATTACCATTTATCTAGCCTTAAATGTTCTATTTTCCTTTGTAAGATAGTTCTTCCTTTATAGTTAATTAGATAGGAGGTTGTATTCCTTCTTTAGGAGGGCTTATTTGCAAGCAAGTTATATTTACAGTAATTTCTTTTGCTGATGTGGCTCTTGGTAATATAGTCTTTCTGTTCGGATATCTTATGACTCTGCCAGTAAGATTTTTTTAAAATTCTTTATGTTGTTTTAATGTACGATTACTTTTGTGATGTCTTTTTGTCATCATTCATTTGTGCTAGAGTATGTCTTTAGCTGTTCTTGCTTGAAAAGCTTCATAACTAGAATCTTGGTCTGCTGACATAATTTCTATTTTCAGATGTTTTAACTCTTTCTTTACAAGGAAGGTTTTATTTCTGGTTTGGTTTTCCATTATTAATATGGTGTCTGGGGGTTTAGAAGCTTTTTTTTTCTTCAGGACTAGCAGTCCAAGGGTGTTTTTAAAGTTCAAATTTACCAGTATCAGAGTTCATCTGGTTCAGACTGGAGACAATTGAATATTAGTATTTGTTTTGCTTCAGTGCCTTTAACTGATTTTGATCACTTATCCCTCTGCTTGTAAGGCTGCTAAGCCAATTACCAGACCTATTTATATGCTCTGGAAAATGCAATTTTGCAGGGTCAGTTTTCAGTTATTTTTCTGGAACAGGGCCAGCAGTTTTATTATCATTTTACCCATCCAATTTTGTCATGTAGATTCAGTCAGAACTATAGGCTCTGGAAGGGGGTAGGTTAATTTTCAGGAAGCTTGTTATTACTCTGCTGTTGTCACTTGGGTTGTTATTATAGTCTCAAGGATATTTAATAGATTTCAGATCAAGGCCTCTTAAGGGATCATGTTCCTATGACCCCTGTTAGTCAGGTAGATGGGAACTCCAATTTATTTGTTGTTCCAAGAAGTAGGGGTAACTTTAGGATCCTTTCTGAACTAGAAACTTTCTTTAGTTCATAGTCATGAAATGGAAGCTTTAAAACTGTTCTGTGAGATCAGTTATGTCCTTTATTGTTTTTAGAATGCTTACCTTTATGTTGTTATGTCTAGGAATATCTTTAATTTCTGAGATTTGCTTTTGCAGATTGTTGTTTTTCTGTTTGGCCTGGCTACAGTTCTCAAAATATTCTCCAGTTTTGTCTTATCTGTAATCAGTTTTTAGGGTATTGCTGTATTTCTTGGCCAGAATTATATCTTGGTCCAAGCAGTATTTATTTTTTACAGTCTGTTGTTGTTTCTTTAACAACATTGGCTGGAAAATCTTTTTTCCAAACAGTTTTTGGTTCCTCAGATAAGGGTTTATATTCTGGGACTCAGTTGGTTAAAGCTGGAGTTTGCCTGTTTGATCCTTCAGTTGCTGTTTGCATGGAGGTGTTAGGTCTTATGTTTGTATTCTTGGTTGTTATTCCATCTGCTCATCTTTATATGAGTCTTCTTTACCTATACATCTTTTACAATGACACATGGTTCTGACTCTGAGGATGCATTTGCTCTTTAGAACAAGTCTGTTTCTGTCTTAGTGTCTGAACTATTAGCTTTTTATGATGGTGGCCTATTTTTATTCATGTTTCTTGATCTGTAATCTTACAGATATAATGGATGAGGAGCTGCCTGGAGGTATCTGAAGGGCATAAGGAGTTTGGTCTACTTGGTTACCCATTATTATTTTTAACTCCATACATTATTTTGGGCCTTTCAGGGTTTTCAGGGTCTTTTGAAGAGAATATTTTTTCTGTTTTCAGATTGGACTATGTTACATCTGTGGCTCATGTCTATCATCAGGGGGGGAATTTGCAGTTCCCTACTTATGAGGATAGTATTTTAATTTTCTTTCCTGGGCAATAATTGTTTTCTGCTATTCTTATTCTAGGACTGAATAACTGGGAAGCAGTTTTTTTTCTCATTCTTCAGTTTTTTGGATATGTTCTATTAGACTGTATTTTTTTGGATTGCTCAGATATATTTCTGATGGTTTTCTGGTTCAATCTTGTTGTTACCCAGGTACTCTGTAGGTCCAGGGATCTTTGAAATGTTTTAATGGATGCTCTGGTAGTTCAGTGGTTATATTGGTTAGCCAATAATTGTTCTACCTCTGTTATTTTCCCAGGGTGGTTGCCAGGATTTGGCAGGAAGAGCTTTGGTTTTTCTGTTTACTCCACCTTGTTCCTGCAGTATTTGATTTACAGATCTGGGTCTGATGTTAGCAACCAGGAAGCGCTCAGACATCCACGATGTGTGACTGTATGGGTCTGATGTACAGTTTCTTTCATTGGCTGCTTATTTTGTATCTGCAACTTTTATAAAGGTCTCTATTTTATATCAGGATTCTAGTTCTCTTGACTTGATGCCTTAGAGATAGAATCAGATATACTCTTTGTCTTTGAACTATTTGTTCAAAGACAAAGGTCTGGAAGTTCTTTATTTCTTGTCTTTCTTTATCCAGATTTCTGGCTATATTCTCTGGTTAGTTTGGATAAGTTTATCCACCAGTTCTTTTAATTGTCTGTTTTCTGTCCTTTTTGTCTTATAAGCAGATTGCTAATATTTCTGTCGATCTTAGTTCAGTCCTAGCCTGGCTTAGAATTAAGACTTTTATTTTTCAATGTTTTCTTTCCCCCTTGGTACCTTTATATTGGTCTATATTTTCTCATTTTGAGTCCATGATTCAGGAGGATATTTACATCTTTCTGGAAGTTTTTTGTTTTATTTAGCTATTTCTTCTGATAGAAGAATTTCTTCTCTTGATTTCTTTTCTTCTTACCCTATTTAGGATAAGGTCATATTTTCTGACTATTTTAGTTGGGACGTGATTGTTCCTTCTTAATGTCTCATTTCCATAGAATTATTCTGAGTGGTCTATTTGTTTTGGATTCTTTTAAAGGTTTGTAGTGTTATGTTGTCTCTACTATGGTTTGAGAGAAACTTCAAGTTAGTTTGTTCCTTTTGCTGGTTCTAAGTCAACAGCATAAATATTTTACAGCAAACATGAGAAAAATGAAAATGTATTGTAATGTTGTTTTATATTCCTTAAACATTTTGTGTGGATTATAGAGAAGCTTAAATGGACCACAAATTTTCCTTTCATGATTAAGATAAAACATACAATGAAAAAAAAAAGTTAACAATTACGTAAAGGGACAGTCTACCCCAGAATTTTTATTGTTTAAAAATATAGATAATACCTTTATTACCCATTCCCCAGTTTTGCATAACCAACATGGTTATATTAATATACTCTTTACCTCTGTGATTACCAGGTATCTAAGACTCTGTAGACTGCCACCTTAATTCAGTTCTTTTGAGTGGCTTGCAATTCATCCAATAAGTGCTGAGTCATAAATAACTTCACGGGAATGAGCTCAATGTTATCTATATAGCATGCATGAACTAGCTCTGTCTAGCTGTGAAAAACTATCAAAATACACTGCAATAAGAGGCGGTCTTCAAACAAATTAGCATATTAGCCTACCTAGGTTTAGGCTTCAACAAAGAATACCAAGAGAACAAAGCAAATTTGATGATAAAAGTAAATTGGAAAGTTGTTTAAAATTGCATGCCCTATCTGAATCACAAAAGTTTAATTTAGACTAGACTATCCCTTTAAATTGACATTATATTATTTTGCATCTTATAACAGTTATATTGTTCACCCAAAATTATGTATTTGCTCCCTAGACACTTATATTTAGGCATGTGCATTTGTTGATTTGTTTCTCAAAAAAATGCTGAATATCGACAAGGGCAATGACATTCAACTATTTTATGTTCTATATTTATTCACATGAAAGTGCAACACACAAAGATCTTGATTTGCACAGATCTTTGTGTTGCCCTTTCACACAAATAAAATAGAAAATGCGATTTTCCTGTTCATGTAACCAGTATTTTAAACTTTAAACTTAAAATATATTTGTTTTGTTTTTTTTGTTTTTATAAAAACAACAAATTTTGCACCTTAAAGGGACAGTAAAGTCAAAATTAAACTTTTGTGATTCAGATAGAGCATGCAATTTAAATAACTTTCCAAAGGATCAAATTTGCTTAGTTCTCTTGCTATCTTTTATGGAATAGTATGAGTAGAGTGTGTGAATCATGATAGTTTAATATTGACTTTACTGTTCATTTAACAAGTTGTAAATGTATTACAATTAAAAAAGAATTCCCATAAGATATATCATTTATTTAAAAACAAGATTAAGACTATGTAATTGTAATGATTGAGGGGTCTTCAGGTTGGAGCTAAGGTGAGGTGCTTTTAAATTCAGGAGACAGAAAAGCTTTTACCTTAGAAGAATTCCATCTAGGCATAATTGTGCAGTAAAACAAAAAGCATTATTGAAAAACAAAAACAAAGTAAGAACAGTCAGATTCCAAAAAGAAGGAAGGTTCAATGCCATAGGGTACTCAGGTATTTGCGATAACAATGCCATAGGATACTCAGGATTTTGGGATAGCAATTACACAGGAATTTAACAGGGTAGAGTGAGGTTAAAAGGGGAGCACCCAGCTAGCACTGATACAAATCCTCAATTTGCAGCAAATACAAATTAAACTTTTTTTCACTACAATCTAACTTCTATTTCAGTGCTTTTCTGGTCGTTTAAATAAAAGTATTATTAAAGGTACAGTCAACCTAAAATTTATCCTAAGCCATTCATATAAAGTTGCAACTGCTTATTATTGCCAACTTTAGGCAAATTTTGTAACATATATACGGACAGATTGCGAGTTTTGCGGTATGAGGGGTGCGGTGTTAACTTGCACGTTATTGTCACCGCTCACTTACCTACAGCGCTGGTAGAAACCTGGCGTTAAAAGGCAAGATGTGAGCGTAGAGCAAAATTGTGCTCCATACCGCACTCCAATACCAGCGCTGCTTAAGTCAGCGGTGAGCTGGTTGTACGTGCTCTTGGACGATTTCCCCATAGACATCAATGGGGAGAGCCTGCTGAAAAAATGTCTAACACCTGCAATAAAGGAGTGTAAAGCTCCGTAACGCAGCCCCTTTGATTTCTATGGGGAAACACATTATATGTTTACACCTAACACTCTAACATGAACCCGAGTCTAAACACCCCTAATCTTACACTTATTAACCCCTAATCTTCCACCCCCGACATCGCCGACACCTGCATTAAACTTATTAACCCCTAATATGCCGCTCCGGACATCGCCGCCACCTACATTATACTTATGAACCCCTAATCTGCTGCCCACAACATCGCCGACACCTACATAATGTTATTAACCCCTAATCTACCACCCCCAATGTCGCCGCCACTATAATAAACATATTAACCCCTGTACTCCCGCTTTGTAAACACTAGTTAAATATTATTAACCCCTAATCTGCCGCCCCCAACGTCGCCACCACTATATTATATTTATTAATCCCTAAATCTAAGTCTAACCCTAACACCCCCAACTTAAATATAATTTAAATAAATCTAAATACAAATACAAATTACTATCATTACCTAAATAATTCCTATTTAAAACTAAATACTTACCTGTAAAATAAACCCTAAACTAGCTGCAATATAACTAATAGTTACTATCTTAGGGTTTATTTTTATTTTACAGGCAAGTTTGTATTTATTTTAACTAGGTAGAATAATTACTAAATATTTATTAACTATTTAATAACTACCTAGCTAAAATAAATACAAATTTACCTGTAAAATAAAACCTAACCTAAGTTACACTAACACCTAACACTTCACTACAATTAAATAAAATACCTAAATTAAATACAATTAACTAAATTAAATTAAATTAGCTAAATTACAAAAAAACACCAATAAATTACAGAAAATAAAAAGCAAATTAGAAGATCTTTAAACTAATTACACATAATCTAATAGCCCAATCAAAATAAAAAAAGCCCACCCAAAATAAAAAAAACCCTCTAGCCTAAACTAATCTACCAATAGCCCTTAAAAGGGCCTTTGCGGGGCATTGAAATCAGCTCTTTTACCTGTAAAAAAAAAAAAATACAAACAACCCCCCAATGCCCTGAAAAGGGCATTTGGATGGGCATTGCCCTTAAAAGGGCATTTATCTCTATTGCGGCCCAAAGCCCTAACCTAAAAATAAAACCCACCCAATACACCCTAACACTAACCCCGAAGATTCACTAACCGGCAGAAGTCTTAACCCAGATGTCATCTTCTAACTTCATCCTTCCGACGTGGAGCGGCTCCATCTTCAAGACATCCGGCATGGAGCATCCTCTTCAATCAACGTCTTCTTGTTGAATGAAAGTTCCTTTAAATGACGTCATCCAAGATGGTGTCGCTTAGAATGCTATCAGCCAATCGGAATTAAGGTTGAAAAAATCCTATTGGCTGATTGGATTAGCCAATAGGATTTAAGTTCTGTTTGTTTTTGTAATTTAGCTAATTTAATTTAATTTAATTTAGTTAATTGTATTTAATTTAGGTATTTTATTTAATTGTAGTGTAGTGTTAGGTGTTAGTGTAACTTAGGTTAGGTTTTATTTTACAGGTAGATTTGTATTTATTTTAGCTAGGTAGAATAATTACTAAATAGTTATTAACTATTTAATAACTACCTAGCTAACATAAATACAAATGTACCTATAAAATAACACCTAACACTACTCTACAATTAAATAAATTACCTAAATTAAATACAATTAACTAAATTAAATTAGCTAAATTACAAAAAAAACACTAAATTACAGAAAATAAAAAGCAAATTACAAGATCTTTAAACTAATTACATGTAATCTAAAATAAAAAAAGCCCACCCAAAATAAAAAAAAACTCTAACCTAAACTAATCTACCAATAGCCCTTAAAAGGGCCTTTTGCGGGGCATTGCCCAAAGAAATCAGCTCTTCTACCTGTAAAAAAAATACAAACGACCCCCCAACAGTAAACCCCACCACCCACAAAACCAACCCCCCAAATAAAACCCTAACTAAAAAAACCTAAGCTCCCCATTGCCCCGAAAAGGGTATTTAGTTCTATTGCAGTCCAAAGCCCTAACCTAAAAATAAAACACACCCAATACACCCTTAAAAATCCTAACACTAACCCCCGAAGATTCACTTACCGGCAGAAGTCTTAACCCAGACGGCATCTTCTATCTTCATCCTTCTGACGCGGAGCGGCTCCATCTTCAAGAAATCCAGCGCAGAGCATCCTCTTCAATCAACGTCTTCTTGCTGAATGAAGGTTACTTTAAATGACGTCATCCAAGATGGTGTCCCTTAGAATGCTATCAGCCAATCGGAATTAAGGTTGAAAAAATCCTATTGGCTGATTGGATTAGCCAATAGGATTTAAGTTCTGTTTGTTTTTGTAATTTAGCTAATTTAATTTAATTTAGTTAATTGTATTTAATTTAGGTAATTTATTTAATTGTAGTGTAGTGTTAGGTGGTAGTGTAACTTAGTTTAGGTTTTATTTTACAGTTAAATTTGTATTTATTTTAGCTAGGTAGTTATTAAATAGTTAATAACTATTTAGTAACTATTCTACCTAGTTAAAATAAATACAAACTTGCTTGTAAAATAAAAATAAACCCTAAGATAGCTACAAAGTAAATATTAGTTATATTGTAGCTAGCTTAGGGTTTGTTTTACAGGTAAGAATTTAGTTTTAAATTGGAATTATTTAGGTAATGATAGTAAGTTTTATTTAGATTTATTTAAATTATATTTAAGTTAGCGGGTGTTAGGGTTAGACTTAGATTTAGGGGTTAATAAATTTAATATAGTGGCGGCGATGTTAGGGACAGCAGATTAGGGGTTAATAATATTTAACTAATGTTTGCGAGGCGGGAGTGCAGCGGTTTAGGGTTTAATATGTTTATTATAGTGGCGGCGATGTCCGGAGCGGCAGATTAGGTGTTAATAATTTAATTTTAGTGTTCGCGATGTGGGAGGGCCTCAGATTAGGGGTTAATAGGTAGTTTATGGGTGTTAGTGTACTTTTTAGCACTTTAGTTATGAGTTTTATACTACAGCGTTGTAGTGTAAAACTCATAACTACTTACTTTAAAATGCAGTACAAATCTTCACGGGGTAGGGTGTACTGCTTCTTTTTTTGCCTCCCAGGACAAGCTCGTAATACTGGCGCTATGGATGTCCCATAGAAAAAAGACTATACAAAATTTGCGTAAGTTGATTTGCGGTAAGGCCAAAAAAGTGTGCGGTACCCCTAAATCTTCAAGACTCGTAATACCAGCGAGAGTAAAAAAGCAGCGTTATGAGGCTTAACGCTGCTTTTTTACTCATAACGCAAGACTCGTAATCTAGCCGATAGCTTCCAAGTAATAAGACTTACTTTTTGCGGCTCTGCTGTTTTAAAATGTCTGTGTCTCCCCTCCCCTATTTTGTCACCAGCATCATGATCTGGCTGTGATCTCAGTTACTTTTCGTCCATACACGCTCCAGTTTTTGTGCTGTGTGCATCATTATGATGTATGTTCCTATAACTTACCAAATGTGTGCAGCTGTACACTGTACGTCTGTATATATGTAATAGGCATATTATAACGCCCCATAAGACAGGTTGGTAATAGGGGATATGTGGGATGGTGATGTGTGCAGCTGTGCGAGCAGACACACGGTGAGAGCGCTGTGGTCTATACGGTTTGCTGTGATGGCTCGGGGACTGTAAGTTGTGGGCTCCCTGTGTGAGCTCTGGGAAAGCAACATGAACATTGACGTGAAGTTTCATATCAAGCACAACTATCCCTGGGCCATACTACCAGCCAATGTGAAACAGGTAACAGTGAGGCTTAGTACCGCCCCCTGATCTGTTAGACTGTCCTGTCACTGTTTACTGCCATATACTGGCAGTCAAAGTGTGATGAAGTGTCACTCAGAGCGCTCTGATTAGTTCGCACGATTGCAGACTAAACATACTGATTATCAATGCGTTTCAGCTTGTTGCAGCTTTTTTCAAGATGAACTTTCCTGGGTCTTCTCCTGCTTTTTAAACAGATTTTAAAGTTTTAGTCCACTTATTTGATTGATGTTTCCTGAGTATAATGTCAAATATTAGCAGTATCATCCCTTAATAATAAGTATAACATATCAATACATTAAATGAAGAATTTGTTACAATGTATACAATGATATTAAAAGATACTAATATTATAGCCAACATTTACACAGTAATAATATTACCTATTATGTCTTTTTTAACAAATCTACCTCATTGTTACATGTGAAATCTAATAAGAATGTGATATATTAAATCCCTAACTGGTCCACCACCGCTGAGCCGCGGACAGCAATCAACCCGATCAGATACGATCGAGTTGATTGACACTTTGTGCTAGTGGCCGATAGGCCGCGAATCTGCAGGGGGCAGCATTGCACAAGCAGTTCACCAGAACTTGTAATGGCAAATGATTTTCTGAATATAATTATTAGAATCAACCTTCTTAAATTGTGTTCTAGTGATTATATTGGTTTCCTTAATCTCTATATCTAGATCCAGAAAGTTTATTCATATATTGCTAATCTCATATCTAAACCAAACCTATTGTCTTTTAAATCATCCATGAAAAGTTCAACTAATTCTCTATCCTCCTTTCAGATTCAAAGGATGTCATCGATAAAACGACAATAGAACACTAATTTCTCTTCCCACAGTGAGCCATGTATTAAACTATCCTCTAAGTAGCCTATTGTTAGGTTAGCATAGCTTGGGGCAAACTTGATGCCCATCACCGTTCCCTGTATCTGTAGATAAAATTGACTATTAAAAACAACATAATTATTAGATAAAATTAATTTGATACATTTTAGTATAAATTTTACCTAATCACTCTGCATATCATCTTTTTTTTAGATGGGACACTATTGATTCTAAACCTAAAATGTGTTTAATACTTGTGTACAATTAACATATGTCACGTTATTAGATAATGATTGTCTTTCCATTTTGTGTCTTTTAGTATCCTCAAGAGGTCTGTTGAATCCTTTAGGTATGATGGCAAACTCATTACGTAATTCTAAAGGAAAAATATCTAGATATTCAGATAAGTTGGAGGTAAAGGATTTTATCCTGAAATAATGGGTCTTCCTGGGGGTTGAGTAAAGATTTGTGAATTTTTGGGAAGTAATTAAACACTGGGGTCCTAAGATGTTTTTTTATTGAGATAATCAAATTATTTTCCATTATGTATACCCATTGTATATGCCTCTCCTAATATACATTCCAATTCATGTTTTTGTTTCATTAGTGGATTATGGATAATCATTTTATAAGTGTATTTGTCATTTAATAGCCTATTGGCTTCTGTTAGGTAATACATAGTGTTATCAGCTTGTTTTATAACAATGTCAGTGTCATTTTGTAGTTAAAAAAAAAAGAATATTCAGCGCTCCCTAATTAGCTAAAGCAGTATTGATAGAAAAAAAAATGGTACACATAGATGGCATGCAAAGTATTAAAACTGTCTATGGCATGCAAGGTATTAGAACTCTCTATGTGAACAATCCCCAATGTATATATTGATAAGTAATATAGATTTCAATGTCACAGTCGTGATTCCCCAAAAATAGAAGTGAAAGTCAAATGTTCAAGAATATGGAGTATTCAAAAAATACATTTATAAATATCTCTCCAGTGGGGGAAAATATAAAAATGGAAAAAATATATATATAAAAAATGGTAAAAGGAACAACAGTACCGTATCAGATGTGCGTAGATCTATTAAGAGCTTGACACTAAAATTGATAGAATCCAAAAGTAATCCAACTTGTGTATGTCCGTAATCTCTCTGGAGTAAGGTAGTCTTTTGGCCTCAATGTAATATGGTAGAATAGTGGAGGGTGCTGGTGGTAGAAAATCCCAAATTAATTATATTGTCATGCCGGTCCTGGAGTATAGAATGAACCAAAGTGGGAGCAGCTGCAGGTTACAGGAAACTTCTGTGCTGAGAATCCTAAGGTCTGTGTAGCTGGAAAGAAAGAAACACAGCGCATCCCATCTAAAAGTAAAAGTTTTTAATAATATAGACAATGCACCATATAAAATCACACTTACAGGATGTGAGAGAAAATCTTGCAATGATATATAAAAACAAGATGCTCTGAGTCAGTGAGTCCAAAGAGTCTCCAGGCTGGATGTTATGATTTCTTAAAACCACAAACGAGCTCTGCGCAGAAAACTCGTGGGATCTCCGTCACGCCTGGATTGTCGAGGGACGTCCGTGACGTCAGAGCATTGATAACCTCAACGCATTTCATCCTATAACGTTAGGACTTTCTCAAGAGAAATGAATACAGATACAGTGAGGTGTTGCCATATATAGGTCAAGATGTAATCTGATTGGGCATAGATGATAAAACCAAAAAGTTATATCAGGGGGTTAAATCCGAAATATTTATGGAAAAACATGATAAGCTTTAGTACTGACCAAACCAAAAAATACAGATATGTTATATGAGATTATTCATAGAAATTGATATTCAAAAAATTAACATGAAAAATATTTAAAACCGGGGGCGGAGCCTAGCCACATACTGAGATGGCTGCATATTGTTAGAGCTCTGTAGTCCCTTGTGCTTTCAATATAAAATTAACTTTTTTCTAATGAATAAAAAAGACCACTGAAGCAGTAAGTTGGAAGGTCAAGGAGAGCATATCGCTGACATAACTTGAGTGTTGGACATTTTAAACACGCGCTACAGCACTGAAAGGAGCAACGCCATTGAATGTGAGGTTCCGGCGGTTAGAACAAGGAGGTGACAGTGCGGGCGCAAAGAAACCCCGGCTAAGCAGGTAATCACAACTTACCCCCACTGGTCGCCCATAAATATAGGCTACAACATCATTTGGCTTAGAGGGCACTTTTGTGTGAGCCGCAATATCGGGTGACACGGTCCGAGCATAAGTCGCTCCCACGTGACCAAATCGGGGCCTAAAATAATAACACCGGAGGTACGGGGCACATAAGACCTACTCAGGCCCAAGTTTAAAAGTGCTGCAAGCAACACTAAGTCAGAGCCGGGTAAAGTGCCGAGACTAACTAGAGATAAGAAAAGACAGGAAAAGTAGAGGTGAGGATAGGCGGTGCATAGCAAGGGGCAAAGTCAACATGCCCAAAAACAAAAACAAGTAAACTGCACAAACACTCTCGCCATCTTACTAAGCAAACTAAGGAGCACTAGACATAAAAGAGGAGAGCTGAATTGCTTTTGCCAAGCTTTAAAATTACAAGGGGGATACAGTCACCGTTTACTGCACACTTCATAACTGGACATTAATTTGTCAAGACATCACGCCACGTGTGCAACACACAGCTTTCAAAACAGCAGCCCATTTGCAACGGAGTGGCAATAAAAGACATTAATACTGAAAAGTTACATAGCTCAGCAGAGCTGATACCATATCAGGTAGAATAGAGGGAGATACGGTTCACAGTACAACAAAAAGAAGCTGATATATGTAATGGCAGGTAAGAGAAATGCTAAGCCACCTCGAAACCTGCATACCACAGCCATCAAAAATTACTTACTACCTGCAGAACCAGCTATGCCCCTGTCAGATGCTGCCTGCAACCCTCCTGCAAAAGCTACTGCAGCTCAGATACATGACCCTGGACCACATACCGAAAGCTACCTAACAAGGGGCGACATAAAACATCTATCCTCAAAGGAGGACATCAAAGATGCCATGCAAGACTTCAAAAACATGTTTGGAGAGCTGAAAATGGACATTATGGTTGTGGACCGATGTGTCACTAAAATAGAGGAAAGACAAGAAACGGTTAGTTCAGACTTACAGCACCAGACTAGTCATATGCAGGCACAAGAAGGTACGGTCCCGTTGCTTATGGATCGGATAGAGGACCTAGAAAACAGGAGCAGGAGGAACAATCTTTGGCTGAGGGGGATAACTGAGGCAGTTGACCCTCCTGCCCTGCAAAACTTTATACAAGACTTCATCAGACATCTTAAAAATAATGAGGCAGCATTGGAAGTTCTGATATAAAGAGCCCACAGGGCCTTATGCCCCAAACCACAAAGCAGGGCACCCCCCAGAGAGGTCATAATGAAGTTATTGTCCTTTAAGGACAAAGAAGAAATTCTACGACTGGCCAGAACACAACATCCGCTAGAGTTCAGGGGCTTGGAAATACAGGTATACTCAGATTTATGCCCCATAAAATTACAAAAACGTAGAGACTTAAGATTTGTCACAGCAATACTAAAGGAGAAGAGATTATCTTACAGATGGGGTTTACCCACCTGCCTGATAGTCACAAAGAACAACACTTCTCACGTCCTTAAATCTATAGAAGACCTCCCTAGCTTCAATCATGCTCTGGGCATCAACATCAGCCCACCACAAGGCGCAGAAGAAGCCCCACGAGACCCTCCTAGAAGGAATCAAGGTGAAAACCAACAGCTCCCTGGTTGACAATCCAGGAATCCAGAACTGATCAATAACCTTTCATTTGGGCAACAAGAAGCCCTGTACCTGAAGACCTTCCTCCGAAGCACTAAATAAACTTACAGGTCGTATACTGACGCTGAGTCAGATGTCCTAGTGCAAAAAAAAAAATGGTTACTGTATTGTATTTATTGAATTTATAATGTTTATCCTGTTACAACATATAATGTGAATATTTTAGGACATGTCAGTCTATATAGCAAATGTAATAACGTATCCCCCAAAAGTTATGTTTTAGATCCATAACTACTGAATACTGCAGCAACTCTACATACATCTTAGTGCTTGGTTACAATTAGAGGTTAACTGCCACACAATGACACATATCTCTAACCCGACAACAGCCCCCTCTCTTTCTCACTCAGAAACAGACAACAATACCCTCTGGCCTAGACGACAGGTAAAGTGACATAGACTAGGTCAAACACAATACCTACTACTTAAAAAATTGTACAATACAGAACATAACACAAACAACACACTCAGCCCTGAGTAGATCAGACAGCACTACATGCACAACATATACTATTGACACAATCATCTGAAATAATCCGCACACCGACAAGACCCCGCTGATATAGGACACGCCGATGGTATCGGGGAGTCACCTACGCACCCAACATGTCAGCACCACATAGATAAAAAAAGGTAACAATGGACACTGGACACAACCCTAATTCAACTCCCAGTATTTTAATAACCATTAGCACTTTCTTTGAGAGTACCCCAACCTTATATGCATACATGCATACAACATAAGCACATAAGAATAGAGGGTAGGCCTGACATTATATAAAGAACAACGTCACCTATTAGATACTAGAAGCAGGACCTTCAATAGCAGAGTAAACACAAAGGATATGGATATAGAGTGATCAATGCACGTTAGGCATTAAGGACTCAGTTTAAGTTAAAAAAAAATAAAATAAAAATATGTATTTGGAAAACGTTGATTGTTTAAAATGTTAAATGTTAATATAGCTAATGAAAGCACGGGGACAACTACCCCCAACTTGTTATTGTAGTTGTTAATTTTCGCATTTATACAGATTTTACGGTTTTTGATTTCTGGTACAGTTACATTGCATGTCAGAACAGTGAATCCATTTGCTCTTTCTCTTCTCTTTCCTTTACTTGTCTCTTTAGAGGAGACGGTTCTCTCTTTCTTGTATGGCAGACCCATTACACTTGCGAATATTTACTGCCCCAATAACTTCCAGCACCTTTTTCTCTCAAGAGTCATTCGTAAAGTACTTGAAATGCAGGTGGGTATATTGTTTTTGGGAGGAGACTTTAACGCTTCCTTTGATCCTTCTTTAGACACATGCAACGGTGTCTCCAGTGCCCCCCACAGGGTTCTCAAATGCATGAATGCCTCACTGATGGAATTAATGGTACATGACATATGGCGCACACACCACCCGAGGGTTAAAAACTATACCTTTTATTCTCACCCACACAGAAAATATTCCAGGATTGACTACCTATTTACAGACACCACAGGCCTTACAATTGCGAAAAGCAGCAACATCAACACGATTACGTGGTCGGATCACGCACCAGTCAGTTGCTCCATTTTGTGGCCCAATGTCCCAATCACACCTTATATTAGGCGATTGGACGACACACTATTAGAAGACCCAGTGTTTAGAGCAGATACACATAGGGCAATAACAGAGTTCTTTCAGCTCAATGCAGATGACCGCATCAAGAATGCTACTATCTGGGAAGCGCATAAATGCACAATTAGGGGCCTTCTGATTAAGAGGAGATTTGGTCTAAACAAAGTTAGGAAAGAGCGCTACCAAGTTTTACTGTCCCGGGTGGAAAAAGTGGAACGAAACCACATATTACAACCGACTGACGAGGTCAGAATGAAATTACTGACCACGGCCAGAGAGAGCCTGTTAAAATTCTTGCAGGAAGCTTACCAAAAAAAAGCACTGATGTTGAGGCAACTTTATTTTGAGCAAGGGGATAAAGCTGGAAAATTACTCGCCAGGGCGATTGCAAGGAAAAAACTTAAGACGTATGTTCATCACATCATAGACAGGGAGGGGGGGTGAGAGTGGAGGCAGAGTCAGTTGCCGACGCTTTCAGAATGTACTATGAATCCCTATATAACATACCACTCACACCTCAGGAGGGAGGGGAGCGCATGCAGCAGCCACAGAGTGACGAAAATATCTTAGAGTACCTTAGAGGAGTGGAGCTCCCCAAGCTCACAGAGCAAGAAAAAGACACATTGGAATCCCCAGTCACGATAGGTGAAATAAAAAAAGCAATTAAGGACCTCCCGTCTGGGAAAAGCCCTGGGCCAGATGGCTATGGGCTTAAATATTATAAATTATATGAGGATATATTGGCTCCTATACTGATTAACCTATTCAACACATTATCCCAACTACCCAAACTCCCAGGCTCCATGCTGGAAGCCTATATCACAGTGATTCCCAAGCCAGGGAAACCGCAGGATAAACCGGAAAACTTTAGGCCTATATCCCTTTTGAACTTGGATATTAAGATCCTTGCCAAAGTGTTGGCCAACCGAATGAACAGATTGCTTCCTGGTTTGGTATCAACAGATCAAGTGGGCTTTATCCCAGCACAGGAGGCAAGGGATAATACCCTAAAAGTTTTGCAGATGATCTCATATGCCCAATCACATGATACGCCACTCTCCCTGGTCACAACAGATGCGGAAAAGGCATTTGACCAGGTGAGATGGTCTTTCATGCAGCTCACATTAAAGAAATTTGGCTTCAGAACCAAATTTATAAACACAGTGATGTATCTTTACTCCACTCCAAACTCAAGTATTAGAGTCAACGGCACACCCTCTAATCCATTTAACTTAAAAAATGGTACCAGGCAGGGCTGTCCCCTCTCGCCACTATTATTCGCACTTACGATTGAAGTTTTAGCAAACAAGATCAGGGACAATCCTCTGATCAGGGGATTCCATATAGGCAGCAAAGAACATAAACTCTCAATGTACGCCGACGAAGTCTTAATGACTATATCAGACTCGCCCAACTCACTACGTGAGGCCATGGCAGAATTCTCTGCTTTTGGCAATGTCTCAAACTTCCTCCTTAATCCGCAGAAATCTGAAATCCTGATTGTCAATGAACGTCCCGCACTGGTCAGTGCACTTAGAGCAAATTGCCCAATCAAAATAGCGCAGCACTCTATAAAATACTTGGGAATAAAAATCACTCCCAACATAAACAAAGTGGTTGAACTTAACTATAAAAATATTCGAGAAAAAAAATCCTAAAGGATTCAGCTAACTGGAAAAACAAGACCATTTCGTGGATGGGGCGCATTGGAGTGGTTAAGATGAATAACTTACCGAGAGTGTTATATGTGATGCAAACCATACCAGTCTCTCCAGTAATACAATATGTACAGCATATTCAATTGGCAATTGAAGCTTATATTTGGAATGGCTTAAAAACCAGGATTCGAAAGCATACTACATACATGCCCAGAGACAGGGGAGGACTGGGGATTCCCCTTCTGAGAGAATATCAGAGAGCTATCTCCTTGCACAGACTGGTGGAGTGGAGCCAGAACTCATGTAATAAGGCATGGGTACAGATTGACAATGATATCCTCAGGCGTGGAAATGTAGGGGCTCTGGCCTGGATCTCCACAAAAAAACGCCCAGCCACCATTGCGCAATACCCACTTATGTTAGAAATATTCAAGATGTGGGACAAACTCATGAGCGAAGGCTTGTATGTGTCCTCTTTCCAATCACTGAATACACCAGTTCGCGAAAACCCAGACTTGGGTATTGAATATAAGCCACATGTCAAGGGAGAATTCTACACCCTGGCTGAGGCCTCAATAGACAACATATTACAGCAGGGTAAACTCAAAACACAGGTTGAGCTCTCTGAATGCGTCATGGTACAGGGTCGCTCAGATAACACATTACTTGAAAACACACAATGATAAATCTGCATTGACTAAACCAAGAACACTGTTCGAAATCCTTTGCACAATGGCACAAACCCCGACCTATTTAATATCACAACTATACAAAATGTTAATGACAAAGGGGAATACCACCCTCCCAACATATACCACAACATGGCAGGGAGAACTTAATCAAGATATAGGGGGAAAAGACTGGATCAAGATTTTTGAGAGAGCAAAGAAGGCCTCAGTGTCAATGAAAATACAAGAAACACATTACAAATTACTAAGCAGATGGTACATGATACCCCAGCGACTACACAGAATCTATCCACACGCTAGCGGGGGGTGCTGGAGGGGTTGTGGAGAAGAAGGAACACTCTTACACATTTGGTGGCATTGCCCTCACATACAGCCATATTGGGAGGAGGTGCTGGGAGAAATTAGTAAGACTCTGGGTACCATTGTACCCCCAAAACCTTCCTACCTGATTTATCATGATCTACCCAAAATGGTGGGAGAAGATAAATACCTACTGCTCCTGCTGATGCTGAACAGTGCGAAGGGTTTAATTCCGATACATTGGAAGAAAACCCGGGTTCCGACCTTACAGGATTGGAAAGTCAGAGTTGGGGAATTACTTAGTCTAGAAAGATACCACTATCTTAAAATGGGTAAATTAGCCACGCATGAACTGATGACATTAACTTGGTCGGGTGAGGGGCTGTAATACATCTTAACACATCAGATAAGACAAAATGTAAATTGGGTCTAGACCTATTATACAGATAAGCAGCCTTTCCCCCTCTCCCAGACCCTACCCTCCCTTCCACTCTTCCCCCCCTCCTCCCTCCTCTCCCCCCCCCACTTTTTTTTCCCCTCTCTTCTTCCTCATTCTCTTCCCCTGCATACCCCCTCTTTTCTCTGTGACTCCCCCTTATTCCATACAGTTTTTCTTTGCTTTGTTCTACTTACCTTGCACTCATGTGAAGTGTAGGGGAGAAACCTCAGGAATTGGATCAGCCTCAGCGGTATGTGGTAAAGAAGCTGAGCTGCTATATGAATAAGATCAACAAGATCCTGATGTTAAGCTTCAAAGACTATGTTTGTTTATTGATAAGAGTTAATTATCATTGCGAGCAGTTCTGCTCGTAGAGACAAGCTCAAAGATACTGGACCAATTATAATCAGTAACTGCAGAGATGAGGATATGTTACCTTAGACTTAAGATATAACACAGAAGCAATTATTGTAATTTCAAAGTAGTCATGATATATACAATTTTTACTGCACATGTTGTAACGGCTGTCTACTTGATCAGTGAATTGTAAGGTTGGATAAGATTGTTTCTCATTATTTCCTCAATAAAGCTTGTTTGAAAACTAAAAAAAAAAAAATATTTAAAACCATGTGGATGTAAAGTCAATGCAATCGCCCAATCTCATATTGTTTAGCAATCAAAATTAAGTGGACTTTAATTCATCGTTTTTTTTTTAATCTACCATTTAATCGATATATATACTTATTTATTCAGAATTGTCTTACTCGCTTCCTCCGCCCGCCATTTTGGACTGCATATCCAACGTTGATTGACACTCTATTCTACTAATAATCTTTCACACCCCGTGGCATCCAGCCCCTTTTCGGAGACGTCCGAAATTCTTTATGCACATGCGTTCCCAAAATGCTGATTGATTTTGAAGTGCTGCGCGTACATGATTCAAGCATGCGCAGAAAATTCCAGCACTCGTTTAGATGATAATACATCGGTGCCAATAGAGATTTCATAAACAATACTAACGCATGCGCATATTAGACACTGAGTGTTAAACGCATGCGCAAAATAACTAATAATCTTGAACAAGCTTTTCAAATACGTAATAGAGCAGGAGGGGCCGCTCTATATGTAATGTGGCCGAAATACCGGAAGAAATGGAAGGGAGGAGTTAGAAACGAAAACGGAGCTAAGTTTACAAATAAAATATAAATAGATATTTTGAATTTTTTGTAAAAAAATAATGCGTTTTAACTAATGCAATGATTGTGAATTGATATTGAGTACTAATTAAGAGAAAATTTACATTCATTTTAATAAAAATGATCAACTATTTCACAATGAAAGCAACCAGTTATGATTGGAGAAAAACATATATGTATATACATATAGATATACCTATAGACTAAATAAACAACTACCAGTGTATAACAAGAATCACATAAAGGCGTTCAGATCTAAATCAATGTTTAACCCCTTTGGTGATAGGGTTTCCAATTCGTGCATCCAGAAGGTCTCTCTTTGGCGTAAAGTTCTCAACCTATTAGAGTGTTTATTTGGTGGTACACCTTCAGTAATGTTTACTCTCAGACTATCTGGTTTGGACCCATGTTTCATTTTAAAATGATGTGCTACACTATGTGTGTCGAGTTTGTGAGTGATACTGTATTTGTGTTCACTGAATCTTTTCCACATTGTTCTCTTAGAATGCCCAATATAGATCAAATTACAATTGCAACTTAACATATAGACTATATATGTGGAACTACATGTGAATATGTATATATTTTTTGCCATTATTGGAATCGTGAAAGTACTCTTATTGAAAAATGTGGGAACACATTCCACAACGTAAAACACCACATTTTCTAGTACCTCTCGAAGTGCACAAGCAATTGCTGGTATTGGCGGCATTGGGAGGGCCATGACTAATGGGTCTGAGTTTAGAAGGAGCCAAAATGTTTTTGAGATCGCTATTCTTTTTATAGGTAACAATAGGTCTATCTGGTACCGTGCCCCCCAATATTGGGTCTGCTTTCAGTATACCCCAATGAGAGTTAAGTATTTGTTCTATAGATTTGCTACCTTGGTTGTAGGTGGTGATAAATCTAATATTGTCATCTTTGGTCATCCTATTAGATGGTAGTCATTTCAACATATTTTGTCTATTCATATGATGTACTTGTTTCTTCACCTTATCTAAAAGTTCTTTGTCATAACCCTTCTCTCAGAACCTATCATCTAAAAGTGTGGATTCCCTTTCATAGTCTAATTGATGTTTACAGTTTCTTTTGATACGCTGGTATTGACTCAGGGGTATATTGCGTTTCCATCTCGAGAGATGGCCGCTTCTGGCATTTAGAAGCCCATTTTTATCTGTTGCTTTTCTGAAATTTTTTACAGCAACTTGATTGTTGGTAGCATTGAAAAGAGTTAGATCTAATAAATCTATATGTTCCTTGTGTGTATTATGAGTGAATTTAAGATTCATGTTATTGCTATTTATATGATCTATGAAACCAGTGATTGTCAGTTTGTCCCCTTTCCAGATGATGATTACATCATCAATGTAGTGGTGGTAATGTATGATGTTGCTTATAAAAGGGTTGTTATGCCAGATGTAGTGATGTTCAAAGGAGCCCATATAAATATTTGCATAGGAGGGTGCAAAAGTGGTGCCCATTGCAGTCCCCTGTGTCTGTAAAAAGAAAGTTCATTCAATTCAAAATAATTGTGATCCAGTATAAAATTTGATACTGGACAGCAAGAATTCAAGTTGTTCTGGGGCCATATATTGTTTTGTACCTTAGGTTAGGTTATACTTTTTATTTTTATTAACATCCAAGTTATCAATATCCTTCTTTACTAGTTTCTCAAACAACTCTATATTTTTTTCTTTCTCATTTGTGGGTTAAAATGTTTTGTTTTATATACCTCTGTAAATAACTCACTTCCATTTTTTGCTTAAGTTCTTTAATGAGTATTTTCTCTAGTTCATCACAGATACCTAACAGGTTATTTTTATTCACAGATCCAGTTATAATCTCCTTATTTTCTAAAGTCTCAAATTCATTAAAGAAATCTTTCCTAACTTCAAAGATGTCCATTATAGGTGGGTCGACCAAAATATATATTAGGGTACAATTGGGAAATCAGGTAAAGATAAGTGTACAGCGTTGCTACCCTTCACAAAGAGTTGATACCCTAGCCTCTAGAAGAAACAAAAAAATTAAATAAAAGTAAAGTAGTGCCTAAAAAAGTCAGCTGTAAAAAACTAAAACAATGTGAAATACTAAAAACACATAATATTTATTATCTCTAATACTTATTATCTCAAAAATTATTAGAAAACCACCGGTGGTTAAAATATAAACAAACAAATGCTCAAATATGAGTCAGCAATATAAAACATATAAATTAAAATATATCTTAAAATATCTAGTAACAGGATTTAATGCTAATAACAAATTATGTCCATTAAATAGGATATAATCTATATCTCCAAAGTTAGTAACAGCGGGATGTGTTACAAATGCGCTGTGTGGTTACACAAAAAGAACTCTGTCTGTACTCAATATCCGAAAAAAGAGAGTTAATAGGCCATGTCTCTCTAAGTAGATTTAATCCTCTCTGTGGTATTAACCCTTTCAAGGTACTTTCAATGATCAAATGTTCAGTGACAGAATTACTGGTATAAGTAATGCGGAATCCTTGAGAGGCACAATTATAATTTATCATGTGCAATAATAGAAACAAATGTGAATATCCAGTTGTGTGATAGAGACTCACCAAAATATGAAAGTTCACTTTCTCCGCTCATCTGTTATCATAACTCACGGCTTTCTTCCATGCCAAACACTGCGTTCTCCTTTCCAGGTGTAAAAAGCTACATCCATGAAAACCATGTAAGAACCAATAGAGAGGGCGGATTATTGGCTTTTTGTTACCTACAAATTTCTTTTACGAAGTGTCACTCACAGCGCTCTGATTAGTATGTACAATGATTGATCTGTCAAAGAGGATTTAACTCCAACACCAACCTTATTAGTTATGGATCAAGGCCGAGAGTAAATACATATTCTCCATAAACAAAATATAAATTGGCAAGTGTTCTCTAAAAAACTAAGAAACAAAAACCTAAACAAAAGATTTGATTGTCAGAATCATAGAGATGATAATAGCAATACATATAATAAGAAGCAGACACAAAAATGGGGTCAGTCTAGAACCAATTATAAGTCTGATGGGAGAGAAACTAGCAACCACTTTAATAATAAGAATTTTTACAACAGACAAAATAATAGAAATGAGCCGTAAACACTCAATAGCTCAAAGCAAAATGGAATTGAAAGGGGTAGATCAACCTATAGAAATTATAAAGCTGAAAACTCAGGGAATCAATATGTTGCTAATACCTTTAGAACAAGGACAGACACCAAATGGAACACACAGAGAATACCCTCTAGAGGATCTCAATATATAGAAAAATATAACTGGTGAATGCCAACCCATAATAGATATCTTCCACTCCAAGAAGAAAAAAAGTGAATCTTTTTAAAAAAAAAAAAATCAGGGCACCGCAAATTCTTTTTTAGAGGAGGATTGGTGAAAAAAAAAAAAAAAAAAATGAAAAGAGGAAGAGAGGCTCTAGGGCAGAGCTTTCCAAACTTTTCATGTTGGTGACACACTTTTTAGACCTACATCATTTCGCGACACAGTAATTCAGTTGTACTGGCAAACAGGAGGTTAAACTAACTTGGTTTAAGAGATACGGACACATACATAAATGATATAATAACAAAATGTATTTACAAGTAACAGTTTGTAAGTATGTGCAAGAATTAAAAAAATGTTTAATAACACCAATAGCTACTTACTACAGGGAGTGCAGAATTATTAGGCAAATGAGTATTTTGACCACATCATCCTCTTTATGCATGTTGTCTTACTCCAAGCTGTATAGGCTCGAAAGCCTACTACCAATTAAGCATATTAGGTGATGTGCATCTCTGTAATGAGAAGGGGTGTGGTCTAATGACATCAACACCCTATATCAGGTGTGCATAATTATTAGGCAGCTTCCTTTCCTTTGGCAAAATGGGTCAAAAGAAGGACTTGACAGGCTCAGAAAAGTCAAAAATAGTGAGATATCTTGCAGAGGGATGCAGCACTCTTAAAATTGCAAAGCTTCTGAAGCGTGATCATCGAACAATCAAGCGTTTCATTCAAAATAGTCAACAGGGTCGCAAGAAGCGTGTGGAAAAACCAAGGCGCAAAATAACTGCCCATGAACTGAGAAAAGTCAAGCGTGCAGCTGCCAAGATGCCACTTGCCACCAGTTTGGCCATATTTCAGAGCTGCAACATCACTGGAGTGCCCAAAAGCACAAGGTGTGCAATACTCAGAGACATGGCCAAGGTAAGAAAGGCTGAAAGACGTCCACCACTGAACAAGACACACAAGCTGAAACGTCAAGACTGGGCCAAGAAATATCTCAAGACTGATTTTTCTAAGGTTTTATGGACTGATGAAATGAGAGTGAGTCTTGATGGGCCAGATGGATGGGCCTGTGGCTGGATTGGTAAAGGGCAGAGAGCTCCAGTCCGACTCAGACGCCAGCAAGGTGGAGGTGGAGTACTGGTTTGGGCTGGTATCATCAAAGATGAGCTTGTGGGGCCTTTTCGGGTTGAGGATGGAGTCAAGCTCATCTCCCAGTCCTACTGCCAGTTAAAAATAAATAATTTAAATGGGTATATATTTGTTTTTTTGTTAAGTTGCCTAATAATTATGCACAGTAATAGTCACCTGCACACACAGATATCCCCCTAAAATAGCTATAACTAAAAAGAAACTAAAAACTACTTCCAAAACTATTCAGCTTTGATATTAATGAGTTTTTTGGGTTCATTGAGAACATGGTTGTTGTTCAATAATAAAATTAATCCTCAAAAATACAACTTGCCTAATAATTCTGCACTCCCTGTATTTTAATGGGATGTATGAGGTTGATGGGATGAACACAGTTTCAGAATATTTGGTGGAATATTAGATTAGATAAAAACACTCGCATTTTATCATCAAGCATTTTTAAGCTTCCACTTCCTATCCATATATCAAGAGCAGGAGCAGCAATGCACTACTGGGAGCTAGCTGCAAAAAAAACCCACTTTGACTTCTGACTTCAGCTCAGCGTTTAAGCTGCTGCCCTCAGATCTCTGCGAGTCCGAATGACTACTGTCTGTGCTGCAAACACACTGCTGTCCCACTCACTAACTACACATGCAGTCACGAGCCGATTGAGGAGACTACACGTGCAGTCAGGAGCCAATGTGCCGTCAATGGGAATAGTTTCAGTTCCCACTGAGCTGCGCCAATAGGTTAAGATGATCTGTGACCCACTAGGTATCAATCACGTGTCAACCATGTGATATGCGTAGCAGGCAGGCGGAAAGTCAGAAACCAAAAAAAAATTGTTGAAAAAAATTAAATTTAAAAAAATTTGTGCTGAAGCAGGGACACACCTACACACTGCTGCCGACACACTAGTGTGTCCCGACACACAGTTTGGAAAGCACTGCTCTAGGGGAAGAGGAACCACTAGAGAATCAGAAAAAAATAGGTAGATGATAAGGGTAATGATAAGGTTTAATTTAAGCAGTAAAATACTAAATAAGGACAAGATAAGTATTTTAAACAAGGGGTTGACATATGCCCCAAATGCAAAACTCAATAAATGTGATACATTTATTAATGTTAATAGATTTGTGAGCAACTTAACCCTTTTTTTCTTTGTTTTTTTTTAAATGCTTTATTTATAAATCAGACAGGATACAAAAAGGAAAATAAAAACAAAAACAACAACAACAGGGGGATATTGCAACATGGGAATATTACCACCACAGTAGATCCTCATTCCCATTAAAACAAACAAATAATAATAAATATATAAATAAATATATATATATATATATATATATATATATATAATTATATATATATATATATATCTGATTATGTTAGTCCAATAAAAAAGGTATCACTGCATACTGCAATACTTTGTTATTTGAGCATCTTATCTACTGGACTAACACGGCTAATCCAATCTTTGCTACTGTGGCAGATACCGTATACAGCCGCATAAAGAAGCAAATGATCAAACTGATTAGAAGAGAAACACAAATTAACAGCGACATATATATTTTCTTACACGTTATAAGAAAATGTATCTAATTCCTAATGGACTTTCTACTACCCACAACTCACTGTATGCTGAGAATCTCTGCAGACAGACTAGTGAGAAACTACGCAACAACCTAATTCCCCAACTATATGACAGAAAACAAAAATTACTCTGTCATAAGTAGTCCTTATTTCAAGATCTTCAACAGGTTACATCCGAAACCAAAGCAATGGAAATATAAATGGATTACTTCTACAGGAAACAACAACAGAATCTCATCAGGAAAAATAATAAGAAACTGGCTGGCCTCACACAGCAAAAAGAAAGCCCTATTGAAAGATTAACTGATTGCTCCATTGAAAACCAGCTTACTCCACCCAGAACTACAAATGACCCAAACCAAACTGAGCCTGCTTACTACCACTGCTTACTACCAAGAACAATTCACGGACAATACTGGGATTGTAAACCTCTCTAATCATCACCTTTCAATACCGGTA
This sequence comes from Bombina bombina, assembly GCF_027579735.1. NCBI lineage: Eukaryota > Metazoa > Chordata > Amphibia > Anura > Bombinatoridae > Bombina > Bombina bombina. Next base: position 284,995,485 of record NC_069500.1, read on the forward strand.
ATCAGTCTTATCCAAGGGGTTAACATTCTGTCCTAACACAAATCTGGATAACATCCAGTTATATTCAGATTTGGAATTATTTTTTCAGTAGATTGAGACTTAAGGAATACTTTTATGCCAAAAAAAACACCACTCTTAACTAGGATAATAATGGTAGGAAAAAGAATAAAGATTTTACACAGACAGCAGGACATAACATCAAATTGGACAGTTACATTGAAAGTTTTCGCCTGAGAGTGGCATCCCTCTTACATATGGAAAGAAAAGCCTTGGAAAACTTGATGAATAATAATAACATCATCATCAAGCTGGAGGACAAGGCTGGATCAGTAGTTCATGAACACCCAGGACTACACTACAGAAGGTTACAGACAGTTGTCTGATGTAAACTACTACAAAAAACTGGACAAGGACCCCACCATGGAATATTCAGCTAAACTCACAAAACTTATCAAAACATTTCCTAAACACATACAGGAAGAATTAGAAAATCTAGTACCTTCAAATCCTCAGATGGGTACCTTCTACATACTGCCCAAAATCCACAAGCCAGGAAACCCAGGTCGGCCCATTATAACAGGTATGGGAACACTCATTGAACAAATATCTGGCCTAATAGAAAACATTCTTAAGCCTCTTGTTATTAAGACTGATAGCTTTATACAGGACACTACAGACTTCTTTAATAAACTTAACCAGATAAATGAACTACCTGGAAACACTATACTAGTTACTATGGATGTGGAATCCTGTTACAGCAACATTGCACATAAGGATGGTATTGAGGCCTGCAGTAAATTTCTCTCATCCCACCAAGCAACACACAAATATGATTGCCCAGCTTATTGAATTCATACTCACACACAACTATTTCAGTTTTAATAACAATTATTACCTACAAATGACAGGAACAGCGGTGGGCACAAAAATGTCACCCCAATACGCTAATCTTTTCATGGCTGACCTAAAATACAGATTCTTATGTACTCAGCCCCACAAACCTTATAATATTATCATTACATCAATGATATTTTCATAATATGGACAGAAGGAGAAGAAAGGCTTTTAGATTTCCACAAATCATTTAATTAATTTCACCCGTCAATAAACCTTAAAATGGAATTTTCAAATAATAGTGTAAATTTCTTGGACTGCGCAATAACTGTCATCAATGGCATCCTTCATTCATCTGTATACAGAAAACCCACAGACAGGTACAGCTACCTCCACAATTCCAGCTTCCATCTCAATCACACCAAACAAGGTATCATCTTCAGCCAGGCTATCAGATATCACCACATTTTCTCTGACACTAAAGACAGAGATCAGCACCTGAGTACACTGTCAGAGTCATTAAGGCAAAAGGGCTAGAAGGAAAGGACAATATCTAAAAAAATAAAATCTGCCCTAAAAACACCACGGGAAAGGCTCCTACAATACAAAGAAAAGGAAAACAAAACAAGAACCCCTCTAGTAGTCACTTACAACCTTACTCTGGAAGGAGTACGCAACATTATTAAAGAGCTACAACCACTAATTTCAGAGGACCCCACACTCAAAAAAATATTTCCTGAACCCCACATACTAGCATTCAAACAACCTGAGACAGAGATTGGTCCTCAGCAAATTAACCACAGAACAGAAGCTTACACAGAATGGCAATGCACGATGCAACAAATCACTGCAAACTGTGTCAACACAATAACACATCATAAAATATTAAAGGATCCTATTTGTGCCCATCTGCTAATGTGGTGTACATGATGTAGTGTACAGCATGGGACAGAGGTTGCTACATTGGGGAAACTGGCCTAAAGCTGCATCTCAGAATGAATATACACAGACATTCGATCAAAAACCACAAGAAAAATAAATATTGTACCCCTGTTGGTCATCACTTCACCAAGACTGGTCACTCCATCCTAAATCTCAAGATTAAAGTTCTTAAATGGAATTTCAAAGACTCTCATGATTGAAAGACATTTGAGATGTAAATGATCACACATTTCAACACCAGAAATGAAGGACTTAATGTAGACTCTGGCTTTCTCACACACTACCAAAACTTTCAATAATCTCTCATCTTATTGTCTTATATTGGTTTAATTTTCTCTACGTTCTCGTTTCTCCCTTATTATATCCATTTGTATTCATTCATTATTGTAGCTCTATTCGTGCATGCCATGCCCCCCGCCATTTTTTTTCCTTTTGTTTTTCCTCTCATCTTGCTTATTTACTCTCCTCTGTTTATTTACTCTTTTTTTCTATTCTAAGCTATATTTTCCTTTGGACACATCCTCTGCTTTTTATGACTCCCCTCTCACCCCACTTTTTTTTTATATTTCCATGAAGAGAAAATTATGTTTCTGCCAGTTAGGATTTCCATGTTTATTCCACATTTCCATTATCTTGACCACCATCTCACATTTTTGGGCACTCCCAGAGGCAGTGAATATGTTCTGCAGCTGGGTAGTTGCATCTAGAACACCCTTTTACTTGCGATCTACTCCACAGAGTTAAATTATGTGGGGTTATATAACTCCTGTTTATTAATGTGATTCTCTCCATGAAATGGAGAGAGATGCCCTCCAGGTTCTCTTAATACTCTTCTTAATAAAATCCTTAGTAATTATGCTACAATCCGGCAACCACTTCTGCACAACAGTATCTAGGTTACCTTCTCCCTCCTTCTCTAACATTATTTGATACCAATAAGATATAGAGAAACATCTTATATTAAATAAGGATATGTCAGCTGCTAATTTACCCCAGATACTACTATTTTGGTTCTGTATTAGTGATGACCAGTAATGCCTTATTTGAAGGTATGCGAAAAAATTCTTATTATGAATGCCAAATTCTTGTTTTATTTTTTCAAATGATTTAAAAGTTCCTTGTGAGGCTTCTGTACATTGCGCTACGTATTCCAGACTCTTCCTTTTCCAATCTGAGAAGACCTTTAAATTTAAACCTTCACTAAGTTCTGGGTTTCCAATAGTGGGTAAGAAGCCTGAAAAATACGGATTGCTTCCGACCTGGCAATGATTGGATTCTTAATTGTTAATAAAGATTTAACTATGGCCGGAAACTTCTGTGCATCCAGATGAGTGATTGCCTTCAAGGATAAAGGTTCCACTATGCTAGACTCAACTTCATATAGTGAGAAATGATTCCTTTCTAGCAGCCAGTCTGGGATTAACTTGGCTAGACATGCCCAATTATACTTACGAATACAGGGAAGCCCTAGCCCTGCATACTCCCTATGTTGAGAGAGTTTATAAATCGATAATTTAGGTTTGCTCTTACCCCAATAATACTCTCTCATTGATACATTAAATTGTTTCAGATGTTTAACTTTAATAAACATAGGTAAATTTTGCATGACATATAAAATCTTGGGGAATATAATAATTTTAACCATATTTATTTTCCCAGACAATAATAGAGGTAAAGAGTTCCAGTTTTTTATACTTTTAAATATCTTAAGGAATGATTTATTATAATTTAAATTGTACCATTTAGCTGGACATGCACTAATATTAATCCCTAAATATCTAATGTGACTCCTAGCTAATTTAAAAGGTAAATTAATGGGGGGGATTTTGTGATTTATTTATCCAAAATATCTCAGATTTACACATATTTATCCGATATCCTGCAAAATGACTAAAGTTCTCCAGTATATTCAGGATCTTAGGAATATTAACCTGTAAATTACTAACAAAGATTAAAAGGTCATCCGCATATAATGCTATTTGAAATCTTTTTGGCCTATTCTAATTCTTTTTGGCCTATTCTAGATATTAGATCTAAGTTTCACCGCCAGCGGTTCTATACTAAGATTAAATAGGAGAGATGACAAGGGGCAGCCTTGTTTTGTGCCTTTAAATAGGGGAAAGCTTTCAGACTGTAACCCATTAATTCTGATTGTTGATGGAGGGTTATCATACAGTGATTGGATAAACCCGGGAAAGGCACCCCGGAAACCAAATCATTTTAATGTATTATGTAAATGGTCTCTATGCACTGAATCAAATTCCTTTTCCGCATCAATTGCTATAATTGCTCTATCTATAGGATCCTTTTTCTTATCCTTTAGCTGATTCAAGAAATGTTTTTGTTGTTAAAAGAACCTTTTTTAAATTGCTGAAGGACGTTCTCCCTGCCATAAATCCTGTTTGATCTATGTGGATCAGATAATTTATGACAGTTTTCAGTCTTAATGATATAATGCTAGCAAGGATCGTATAGTCTACATTTAACTGGGAGATTGGCTTATAAGAATCCGTGATTTTTGGGTCCTTTCCTTTTTTAAGAATCAAAGATATAATAGAGCTTGTGAAGTACTTGGACATTTTAAATCCTTGAATAAAATAGTCATTAAATAACTGCTTTAAAAGGAGAATAAGCTGTGCCGATAGGATCTTATAAAATTCTGCTGGTAGAGAATTCGGCCCAGGAGATTACTCATGGTCGTTCTCTCAATAGCTTTAATAATTTCCTCTTCTGAAATGGGTTTATTCACTTCTGCTAATTTATCCACTGGGATTTGAGGGAGTTTAACATCTGTCCAGAAATTTTCTTTGATACTTTACAGATCCCCTCCACCTTATAAATATTCTCAAAGAATTTCACAAGCTCATCCCTAATATCTTCACTTTGTGTCAATCTACCCTCATGGAATTTTAAGGCTTCTATGGTATTAGAGCCTCTATCTTGCATATTTAAGTTAGCCAACAGCCTGCCCATCTTTCCTCCGAATCTATATAGTTTGGCATTCCATTTTAACACTTCTCTAGAAGCATGTTGTTGCATATAGATCTCTCTCTTTTTTAGCCAACAAATAAACGGCCCATTTTTCCTTAGATGCCTCTCTTAAATATGCATTATAAGTATTCCTTAGTTGATTGCCCAATTAGATGTGCCTTAAATTATATTGTTTCTTATACTTAACCATGTATGAAATAATCTCTCCTCTTAAAACTGTTTTGGAGGCTTCCCAAAATGTATCAGCTTAATCAACTGAGTTTTTATTTAATCTGTCAATATCTAGCCATTTTTTTCCAGCCAATTTTTAAACTTTGCATTATAATACAGATAGCTAGGAAAATGAAAACCTTTAGACCTATGCACTGTTTGATATGTTGGGATACTTAACTTAAAGTGAAAGTAAATCCTAGTGTTTTATAAACGCTAGGATTTACTATTGAAACAAATAAAGGGCACTTTCATTCATGAAGTATAAGATACTTCATGTAGAAAGCTCCTTTATTTGAATAAATCGATTGCCGCTATTAGCTCCTACAGCAGCGCATGGCTAAAAAATATTTTGGCTAAGAGGTGACGCTTGCACCTCTTAGTTTCCTTGCCGTTTGCCCTAATTTACTATTGAATTAAATAAAGGGAACTTTCATTCATGAAGTATAAGATACTTCATGTATAAAGCTCCTTTATTTGATTCAATCGATCGCCGCTCTTAGCTCCTACAGCAGCCCATGGCTAAAAATTTTTTTTGCTAAGAGGTGACGTTTTCACCTCTTAGCCAAAAGCCGTGCGGTAAATCCGACTTGGCACCCATGGCTATTGGCTAAGAGGTGGAACCCCTAACGCTGGTTTTGACGGCTAACGCAGAACTCTAAATCTAGGTGCTAGAGATTTAGCTAAGATTTGCCACCTCCAAGACAGTAGTGACCATTGTAATCTTTTATTTTGTAATTTGCTTCAATATAATGAAAATCCAGCCTTGTTCTTTTTCACTTTAACAGCTAGTAAGTATCCAAAGAAGATCTTAGGCCACAAGCCACCCAAGCACTATATCCAGCCACCACTAACAGGTTGCTTCACTGAGGTCTACTCCAGCTCTGCGGCACAACTATGAAAGCCAGATACTTCACATGAAGCCCAAGCACATCCAGAACTGACAGGGAATACTGTTAGAGTCATATCCTAGCAATGCTTTGCCTTTTTCAGCAGATAGCACTCACATGCAAATATGTCTCAAGCATCCTTTTATCAGCTTCTGTCTGTTCAAACTTCCACTTAGTGCCCGAAACCTCAGACTCGATTAACCTGTAGTGTCTCTTTCCAGGCTTCGATGAAGGCTGCATTCCCAGCAGCAAGGTGTCTAAGGCAACTAGGCAGTAAGCCTTATATTAGACTCACGGCTCGAGTGCTATTTCACTAGATGTTTCTGTTCCCAAGAGCTGCCCAATGTGCAGCACTCTCCAAGGCAGACCTCCTCCTTCTGCCACTGGCTAGACAGAAGCCACCAGTCAGGATACAGCACGGCTCTTGACAGACTACCGCACTCCAGCGTCTACTGACCTCAGATCACTACTATAGCACAGCTATGCTCCTGCAATCCTGGCTGCACCCTGCAAAGTTGGCGTCCTCTTGTCAGAGCTGTTGCTCGTGTGCAGCATGACAATATGCATCCTGATCAGCCATCACCGGAAGTCTGTTATTGCAACTTAACCCTTAAGATACTTCTTAAAACATCATTTAGAAAAACAGCCAAAAAGTGAAAATAAAAGTTTTGTCCATACAGATTTTAAATCAAAGTCTAATTTTACCCCACAAATGAGAAAGAAAAAATATAGAGATGTCTGAGAAACTAGTAAAGATGGATATTGATAACTTGGATGTTAAAAAAAATAAAAAGTATAAGCTAACTAAGGTACAAAACGATATACTGAAAGCACTACAAAATGACACTGACATTGCTATAAAACAAGCTGACTAGGGAGGGGGATCGTACTTTTAAACACTACGGATTACCTACAAGAAGCCAGTAGGCTATTAAATGACAAAAACACTTATAAAAAGATTAGCCACAATCCACTAATGAAACAAAAACGTGAATTGGAATGTATATTATGAGAGCCATATAAACCGGGTACACTTATTGGAAAAGACCCCAAAGTTATTACCTTCCAAAGATTCACAAATCTTTACTCAACCCCCCAAGAAGACCGATTTTTTTTTCGGGGATAAAATCCCTTACCTACAACTTATCTGAATATCTAGATTTTTTACTTCAGAAATACGTAATGGGTTTGCCATCATACCTAAAGGATTCAACAGACCCCTTGAGGATATTAAAAGACACAAAATGGAAAGACAATTATTATCTTATAACTTGTGACGTATGTTCACTGTACACAGTATTAAACACACTTTAGGTTTAGAATCAGTAGAGTACCATCTAAAAAAAGATAATATGCAGAGTCAGCAGGTAGAATTTATACTAAAATATATGGAATTTATTTTATCTTAATAATTATTTTGTTTTTAATGGTCAATTTTATCTATAGATACAGGTAATGGCGATGGGCACCAAGTTCGCTCCAAGCTATGCTAACCTAAAAATGGGTTACTTAAAGGATACTTTAATTCATGGCTTAATGTGGGAAGAGGACTTGGTGCTCTATCATTGTTTCAGCAATTACTTTCTTATAATCTGAAAGGGGGATAGAGAATTAGTTGAACTTTTCATGGATTATTTGAAAGACAATAGGTTTGGTTTATATTTCACATATGAGATTAGCAATACACAAATAATATAGATATTAAGGAATCCAATATAATCACTAGAACACATTTTAAGAAGGTTGATTCTAATAATTATATTCATAAAACCAGTTGCCATTACAAGAAGTGTATAGATAATATACCAAAAAATCAATGTATGAGAATTTGAAAGAATTGCACAAATCTAGAGGATTATTACATAAAGCAGAAAATTTACAAGCTAAATTTGAAGAACGAGGCTATAAGAATAGTCTAATTGTGAAAGCAAAATCAACAGCCAGAGTGATGGATAGAAATAATCTCCTAAAAGAAATAAATAAAATGACGTTAGCAAAACATTTTTAGAGGTACCATTTATTACGGACTATAGCATACATCACGGTAAAATTAAGCAAATAATAATTAAACACTGGCATCTATTACAGAGGGGTCCCATCTTAGGAGACTTTTTGGGAGTCAAACCAAATATCGCCTAGATTTAGAGTTTTGTCGGTAAAGACCCGTGGTGCTAACGAGGCTTTTTTTTCCAGCGCACCCTTAAGCCGATGCTGGTATTACAAGTTGTCTGAATGGCTGTGTTAGCCTCAGAAAAGGGAGCATTGAGCATAATTTAGCTCCACTTCAACCCTCAATACAAGCATTGCCTATGGTAGCGGTAAGCTGGAAAAACGTGCTCGTGCACGATATCCCCATAGGAAACAATGTGGCTGAGCTGGCTGAAAAAAAACCTAACACCTGCAAAAAAGCAGCGTTCAGCTCCTAACGCAGCCCCATTGTTTCCTATGGGGAAAAACTTTCTAAGTCTACACCTAACACCCTAACATGAACCTCGAGTCTAAACACCCCTAACCTTATACTTATTAACCACTAATCTGCCGCCCCCGCTATCGCTGACACCTGCATTTTATTATTAACCCCTAATCTGCCGCTCCGGACACCGCCGCAACCTACATTATACCTATGAACCCCTAATCTGCTGTCCCTAACATCGCCAACACCTATATTATATTTATTACCCCTTAATCTGCCCCCCCAACGTTGCCGCCACCTACCTACACTTATTAACCCCTAATCTCCCGCCCCCAGCGTCGCCGCTATGACAATAAAGTTATTAACCCCTAAACCTAAGTCTAACCCTAACACCCCCCTAACTTAAATATAATTTAAATTAAACTAAATTTACTATCATTAAATAAATTAATTATATTTAAAACTAAATACTTACCTATAAAATAAAACCTAATATAGCTACAATATAACTAATAGTTACATTGAAGCAATTTTAGGTTAGGATTTATCTTACAGGCAACTTTGTATTTATTTTAACTAGGTAGAATAGCTATTAAATAGTTAATAACTATTTAATAGCTACCTAGTTAAAATAATTACAAAATTACCTGCAAAATAAATCCTAGCCTAAGTTACAAATACACCTAACACTACACTATCAATAAATTAATTAAATAAACTACCTACAATTATCTAAACTAAAATACAATTAAATAAACTAAACTATAGTACAAAAAACACACTAAATTACAAACAATAAAAAGAATTAATTACACCTAATCTAAGCCCCCTAATAAAATAAAAAGCCTCCCAAAATAATAAAATGCCCTACCCTATCCTAAATTAAAAAGTAATCAGCTCTTTTACCAGCCCTTAAAAGGGCTTTTTGCGGGGCATTGCCCCAAAGTAATCAGCTCTTTTACCTGTAAATAAAAATACAATCCCCCCCAACATTACAACCCACCACCCACATACCCCTACTCTAAAACCCACCCGATCCCCCCTTAAAAAAACCTAACACTACCCCCCCTGAAGATCACCCTACCTGGAGCCGTGGTCACCCAGCCGGGCACCGATGGGCCAGAAGTGGACATCCGGAGTGGCAGAAGTCTTCATCCTATCGGGGCAGAAGAGATACTCCAAGAGGCAGATGTCTTCATCCAAGCGGCATCTTCAATCTGATCGGAACAGCCAATAGAATGCGAGGTCAATCCGATTGGCTGATTTGATCAGCCAATCGGATTGAACTTCAATCTGATTGGCTGATTGCATCAGCCAATCAGATTTTTCCTACCTTAATTCCGATTGGCTGATAGAATCCTATCAGCCAATCGGAATTCGAGGGACGCCATCTTGGATGGAACCTTCGTTCGGACTTAGGACATTGTATGAAGAGGATGGTTCCGTGTCGGATGGATTCAAGAATGCTCCGGTTGATTGAAGATTGAAGATGCCGCTTGGATGAAGACATCTGCCGCTTGGAGGACCTCTTCTGCCCCGATCGGATGAAGACTTCTGCCGCTCCGGATGTCCACTTCTGGCCCATCGGTGCCCGGCTGGGTGAACACGGCTCCAGGTAGGGTGATCTTCAGGGGGGGTAGTGTTAGGTTTTTTAAGGGGGGATCGGGTCGGTTTTAGAGTAGGGGTATGTGGGTGGTGGGTTGTAATTTTGGGGGAGGGATTGTATTTTTATTTATAGGTAAAAGAGCTGATTACTTTGGGGCAATGCCCCGCAAAAAGCCCTTTTAAGGGCTGGTAAAAGAGCTGATTACTTTTTAATTTAGGATAGGGTAGGGCATTTTATTATTTTTGGGGGCTTTTATATTTTATTAGGGGGCTTAGATTAGGTGTAATTAGTTTAAACTTCTTGCAATTCTTTTTTATTTTTTGTAATTTAGTGTTTGTTTTTGTACTATAGTTTAGTTTATTTAATTGTATTTTAGTTTAGATAATTGTAGGTAGTTTATTTAATTAATTTATTGATAGTGTAGTGTTAGGTGTATTTGTAACTTAGGTTAGGATTTATTTTACTGGTAATTTTGTAATTATTTTAACTAGGTAGCTATTAAATAGTTATTAACTATTTAATAGCTATTGTACCTAGTTAAAATAAATACAATAAAAAAAATATAAGTTGCCTGTAAAATAAATATAAATCCTAAAATAGCTACAATTTAACTATTAGTTATATTGTAGCTATATTAGGGTTTATTTTATAGGTAAGTATTTAGTTTTAAATAGAATTAATTTATTTAATGATAGTAAATTTAGTTAGTTTAATTTAAATTATATTTAAGTTAGGGGGGTGTTAGGGTTAGACTTAGGTTTAGGGGTCAATAACTTTATTATAGTAGCGGCGACGTTGGGGGTTATCATGCACTTTGGTCAAGAAAGAGTTAATAAATTGGCAGGTTTTCTGACCTATAAAAGGAGTTACTAAGGTTAACATCATTAGTCTATCAGTAAGCAACACTAGGGGTGCAAACTGGTCAGACTATTCATTGCTCCATGCCTGTTTAAAGTATTTGTTTTTTAGTTGTTTCAATGATGTGCAGAATTTTTTTCTATACTTATTTGTGGTGAAGCAGTTTGGTTCTCTGCTCTTTTCGGCTAGTGCCCTGCCTGTGTGAGTTGATTGTCAGCGGGTGATGTCCTCACCTGGTGCCCAAGAAGCTGGGAGTATTGCCGGAAGGCTTGTAGCGGGCGTGGAAGTTTTTATCAGGTAAGTATGCTTGGTCTCTGGAGCAAGGTGAGCATACACAGGTATCAGGTATGTATGCTTCGTCTCTGGAACAAAGTGATCTTACGCAGGTACAAGGTAAGTATGCTTAATTTCTGGAGCCAAGAACAAGGTAGGTAAGGTAATAACTCAGCCCAGAATGATGGGCTGAGTGAGCATATATAGGAACTCTCACACCTAAGTCCCCCAGATAGGAGTTCCGGTAATTAAGACATGCATCCTTTAAATTTAGAATACATCCAAAAGAAAACCGGCACTTGAGTAAAAACTTTAAACTTTAATCTTCATACTTAAAAACATAGCGTGTAACTTTAAAAACATGGCCCAGACAAGAATTAGACTAGTCTAACATGTTTCGGCCCTGACTGGCCCTAATCATAGACACTAATAGTCGTTATCAGCTGTGTTGCTTTATACCACTCCCTGAAGCTTGATTGGCTGTCTGTGCTATATTACAATGATATTGCTCCCTAGAATCTTAGTTATAGCGATCTCACCTTAAAGGACTCTATAACCTAATGTGTGCTCATACAGCTAAAATTGTATTAACCATGTCCTATCTGTTTGATGTGCTCAAATCTCAAATACAAGGGCATAGGTAAGAAGCACTAGCATCTACATCAGTTAGTATATATTAATTTTTAGATATTGTATGGTATTGTTTGACCTGTTGATTTGGTTTATTCATAAGGCCTGATATTTCAAGTAGATCTCTTGTAGATCTTTTTTAGATCAACATTCTTTCCTACATATTTATGAAGATATATATATATATATATATATATATATATATATATATATATATATGGAACCGCATATAGCGATAAAGAACTCAAGAATGGGTAGAAATACTCCCAAACACATTCATCAATGGACAATACTTCTAAACAATTACATACCATATCTCCATAAATATTTTTTTGTATATAAATGAATATTTATTAGTTAATTTCTTTCTGTGTTTATTATGGGGGGGAAGGATATTTTTTCCCAATGTACGTATGGGACTGAATTATTGCCAATAATTGATTAAATCTCCCTCGATGTTCATGCCATTTGGCCTCCTTGTATGTAACTTAAAGATCCAAAACACCTCTTTTTTATATAGCTCCATAATTCTACTACCTCCCCTTGGCTTATTTTTTATCAAATCAATGCTCATACAGGTAAATGTCTTGACGCTTCCGTCATGTTCATAGATAAAGTGTTTTGACGCTCCTGTAACCATCCGCCCTCTCTTTCTATCATTAAGGTGTTCACGTATCCTCTCACGGGTCTCACGGGTCTCACGTGTCGTGCACCCCACATATTGTTTTTTACAAGAGGTGCAGGTTATTACATAAACTGCGAACTCTGAGCGACAGTTAGTACAGTAATTGCAATCAAACACCCATTGCATATAATTTGACTGGAACACCTTACTACTAATAGTGTGACTGCATGCTGTACAGCTATGCAGCCCACACTTGTAGTGGCCTTTGCAACTCAAACAACTACTCTTACTCTTGGGTTTTCTAAGATCACTAGGTTAAACAAGGTTCCCAAAAGTAACATTCCTCTTAGAAATTAAATGGCAGCCTTTGTCTACCACATTCTTGAGTGCTTCATCATCTTTCAAGATTGGCAAGTTCCTCCTGACAATTTCACAAACTTCCCTAAACTGGTTAGAGTAAGTGGTGACAAAGGAAATCTCACTGCTCCGCCTATTTTTGTTCTGTTTCTTTGGTTTTAGTAAGTCTGCTCTTGAAATATTCTGAACCTCAAAGTAAGCTTTTCGAATTGGCCCATCTGGGTAACCTCGTGCTTTTAACTTGATCCACAATACCCTGCTCTCTGCCTTGAATTCTTCTTCCTTTGAGCAATTACGCTTTATCCTTATATACTGACCCTTCGCCACACCAAAATTCATGGGCTTAACAAACAATGACGAGATGACCATTTTGTCCTCTCTATTGCCTTCTAGTTCTACATCTAAATAAGACACTTTGTTACTGTTGTAAGCATACGTAAACTGTAGGCCCGCCCTGTTGTCATTGAGATAATCAACAAATTGTTGACTTTCATTCTCAGTTCCTGACCAAACCAACAGCAGGTCGTCAATGTAACGCTTGTATGCTACAATTGTGTTCCTATATGTGTTAGTATCTGCATAGATGTGGGACAGCTCCCACCAACCCATGTAAATGTTGGCAAATGCCGGGGCAAATTTAGCCCCCATAGCTGTCCCACGTCTTTGCAGATAAAACACCTCATCGAACTCAAAATAATTATGCGTCAACAAAAAAAGCAATGTCCTTAAGATAAATGTCTTGAGGTTAGCATCATAGTCACTGAAACTATCCAACATAAACTTAACAGCCTCCAGCCCTTCTCTGTGCGGTATGGCCGAATAAAGGCCCACCACATCTATGGTAAGCCAACTAAAGTTTTCCTCCCAGGTAAAACCTTCGGTCAGGCTCAGCAAGTGTTTTGTATCTCTAAGAAAAGAGGGTAGTTTCCAAACCATGGGCTAGAGTAGTGATTCGATCCAATTTGAATGGTTCTCAAAATTTAAATTTAGGCAGTGCACGGCTGTATGTGCCTAAAGAGCTGCAGCCGCTGCTGAAGAAGAAGATTCTCTGAGTCACTCCACTTTGGAGACAATTTTGGCGCGGACTGGGCACAGAGTAATTTTGCGCTCCGGTAAGTCCTGGACAATTAACAATTTTATTTATGTCTATGCTAGTTTGCCCTATTGCTTTGAGCCCCTGAAAATGAAGGGATTATTTTTTAAAATATCTGTAATTCTTATCTTTTCATACAACATTTTTATTTAACCCCTTAAATTAAAGTGGACATTTTCACTTCAGTTACATCTTAATTGCTTAATTTATTGTGGTGTCTTTCAGAGCCTAAACCAAGCAATTATCGGCCCTCCAGATGTTATGGACTACATCTCCCATAATGCCCTTTCAGCCATAATGTTGACAACGCATCATTGGAGATGTAGTCCATAACATCTGGAGGGCCGATAATTGCCCACCCTTGGCCTAAACTATGAAAATGTTGTCACTGTCCAAATACTTATGGACCTAACTGTAGTTCTGCTTGGCATTTACATGCAAATGTGCTCTATTTGATTTGACTACTCTAGAGGGATGTATATATATTTGGCACATAGACCTACCATCTTCTTCACAGTCACTTAGTTAAGCCTTCAGGGAAGCTACCCCCTTCTTACATAGCATTCTTCTGTCAATATTATGATACTTCATATACCATCAGTGGAATTGCCATCATAACAAACACCATCAGTGTCAATATCATCAAAGCTGCACCTTTATTAGCCCCATAAACAGATATGCTATACTCATTGTCAGTTCCATCCCCAAATGAGCTAGAAAAAAAAAAGCTCCCTCAACTGTTGGATGAATTGAGCTGTATATCTCATGGTTATGAGAGCCACAGGAGTGCTGCCAAAGAACAAAATCAAAGGTTATATGTTACAGAATTGATATTATTCAGCTCCAATATAATGCAAACCTTATTGAGAGCTACATACAAAGAGACAGAGGACTGAAACCAGACCCATAATTACATATCTTTCCTAACATTATCCAATATGTTCACAGAACCGTTCAGCTTCATCTTTTGCTGCTCCTCTGACTGATGACAGTAATCTTCTGAACAATAAGCTATAGCTGATTCAGGAATACACAGGAGTACTATCACTCCTCTAATGAAGACCTTTTCTTCTCCCTGAGAGAGGTAGATGAAGAAGCATGTTCTACATGTCCTTTACCTGCTATTGTCAACCCTTATTTTCCTTGTTTAAAATCCCTTCAGGACGGGGGCAAGTGTTGAAGATTGGAACAGTTGATGGAAAAGGAAATCACTTAATTGTTGATGTGACTCCAACGATTCTAGGCATGTCCCCAGTTGGATTTTCCATTTCCTAAAAGCAGGAGAGAGCAGAATGCCGAAAAGGTTAGGATATTCCATACCGTCTTAAAGGTATTTAGGACCAGCGCTTTTAGGATGGCATGGAACTTCCCAAAAGCTTCTAGGGGTCAAATGCTCTTACTAGACAAATAGGTTAATGAAAGGTTGTTTTCTTAAGATTTTTGATTTTGATTTTGATTTAGTTCATCTGTGATAAGCAATCTGATACTACATTTATTTATGTCCAGGGACCTTTGCTAATTTCATATACATTATGCTAGTAAAACAATATATTGTTCAGGTAAATCACAGACATATGGTGAATTCTTATACTTCCTTTAGTCATTGGCATATAATTGGAGATGTGCTTTTTGATAAAAAAAACTATTAGTGTCTAACATTACTTTCTAGAAAAGGTCCCTGTTGCAACAGTGAATATATCTCAGAAAAGCAATTTAAAGGCACCTCAACCATAGATGACTTTACATACAATTCAATCTAAAATTAAAATCAATAAACATTGAATAGCCATAATATCTCACATACAGTAAAATACTTCAAATAGGATCAATGTCACTGCAGCAGTCTGATAACTCACATTGAATCATAATTACAATTTCTGAAAGCACTGAATGTGTATAAAACTGTATCATTTACCACTAGCTTGCAGTAACAAAAAAATTGCAATGATATTTATATGGGTATGCATGAGTGATTTTACTTTTTCATAGATAATTGCATTTTGATGCATTACCAGAATGTTCCATACTGTTGATTTGTGTTGGCATGAAGTACACATATATTGCTTATCATAGTTCTGCAGCAGTAGAGATGAATGAATCTTTTAAAAATTGTTTAGCTGAGGCAAAAAAAAAAAAAAATATCTAAAAAATACAAATGATTTTAAAAGTTAAATTTCATATTTAACTGTTTACATTTTTTGTTGGAGCTGAAATGTCATATTTTTTTGTTATAATAATTTCCTATTTTTATTTTATTATTATTAATATTTTGTGACAAAAGTGTCTTCCATTAACCTGTACACTGTTTGTCAATCAAAAAGACATGACCCACTTGAAATTACAATTATATTTTATACAAAATCATTATTTATTTTATTTAAACAATAAGTGACAGTGCCTCAAAATTACTATTAGAAGGCACTTTTACAAATTACAAATGGCTGGGCTCAGAATGCATATGAATTAGGCTGACCATATTGCCGCTTTAAGAAGGAACACATATGAAAAATACATATGTCAGGGTTCTTATACAAACCATTTCTTTAAACAGCCCTGAAAACAGCCCTCACATATGTATTTTTCATATGTGTCCCTTTTTAAAGCGGTAATATGGTCAGCCTAATATGAATTGACTTTGTTTCCTTGGTATCCAATGTTGAAGAGCCTATGTAGATATGTTCATGAGTGTGCAAGTGTCATGAGTGCAGTTTAAAAACCTTAATGAACATGATTTGTGACAGAAAAACACAAAGTGTATGGCGGTGTTTGTGGATAAATTGTGAGGAAGTTAGGGTGTGTGGAACTCAGAATGCAGGAGCAGATACACTGCACAACAAAAATCTTTTAAAGGCTTTACTGACTGTATGTAAATACATTGTTTAATTGTCAACTTCATAAATTACTAGGATCAGTATTAAAAATATATCATACTTGATAATAATTCAACTGTTGTATAAAAAACTGAAAATTAGGAATGAAAGTGAAGAAGTGAAAATTAAAACAATAGACGTTCATTCCTGCTTTTCTGTTTTACATTAGTTCTATTCACCTTCAAGTGTATTCTCAATTTTATTTCACTTAATCTCTTGGGTGTATCTCTGTGTGCTGATATACAACAATCACACACACTTACATGTTGTAACTAATGAAAAACATTAAGTGGTTTACTATTGGCAACATTGTGGAAATCATCAATTTGCTTTGAATCCACTAAATATGCATGAATATCAGAATAATTGCTGTAAATCCTCCAGTTGCATTAAATCCTCTATAAATGTGTATAAATAGTGTATAAATACCAAAAATGATACCAGATCAATTCAGTATTTATAAGTCTCCCCAGAAGAGTTTGTTTAATTATTAAAGTTTTTTATACAACAGTTGAATAATTATCAAGTATGACATTTTTTAATACTGATCCTAGTGATTTATGAAGTTGTCAATTAAACAGTCGCTATCGTGTGTATCATCACATATGACATTTTTCAAAATGAGATATAGTGATTGGTCAAAATACAAATAGTCTACTAGGATTGGATCACGATATCTTTTAATTTCATGACTAGTAAGTTTAACTCTATCCCTGACGAAGTGCCGTACAGGCACAACACATGTTGGATGTGGATGATGTTTAGAAGACTGTTTTACTGGCTATGATGTCAATAACTGTTTGAAACCATTAACAATGTTTTACCTGTATTACCAATAAAAGTACATTTTTACCATTTCGGACCATTGACAGTTGGACACTTCTCACTTTGTGCGAATTTATGCATACAATTATTTTCTACAAGCGGATCTTCCAGGGCAATATCCGCTTCCAGCTGAAGTCAAACACTCACGCTAAACCTGCCATATGAACGGAGCACAGAACACAGTTTATTGCAATTTTGGAACCGAATAAATAAGGTGCTTGCTATATACAGCATTGAGGAGCCTAGGATTTACACCGGCAGAGCTAGCTGCAAGTGCAGAGAGCTGGGACATCTTATTCCAGGTCCTCATCTCAAACACCTTAGCAGGACCCATACACACTGTTTAGTATGGTGAGTGAGCATTTCTATTTCAACTATCATGCTTGTCATTACGTAGACTAGCTACGTGAAAGGAATTTTGCCAAAAATATGAAGCAAAAAGTATTAAATCACGATAGCAATCACATAAGAGACACAATAAAAACAGCTATAGTGGCTTTACTTTGATACATTTAATATACCTGACATTGTAAGACTGACAGCTGCTGATAAGAGACTCCCTATATAAACTGCAGCATGATACACATTGCTAACCTTTAGGCTTTAAACATTACACTGATATTAGCCTAAAGAGTTAGTATATCAGACTTACTTTTTCTGTAATAATCTATAACTATCATGCACTGATGCCAGTGGGAGGAAAGGAAGGTGGACGGCCCAGCGTGGGAGAGAGGGAGGACAATGGGCAGGTCCATACACTAAGGTAAATTGGTTATAAAGGGAGGCATGAGTCCCTACACTATAGAAAACATATCGGTTGGAAGGGGGTTCCTACACTACAGAAAGATCACTTACAAAGGGGAAATTGGAGGTGAGGGGATCAGTATAAACACTGTTCTATACTATATACTGAGAATATGATATATCCCAAAAACATATATAGATTTGCTTCAATTTACCAAAAGATTTTTCCAAGCTATTTTATTATTATTTGTTTTCTCTGATATACTCATATACTTTAAGTATATACTCTATATCCTTCAAAAATCATGCTAGGCACTCACAGGTCTTAAAGGGACAGTCTAGTCAAAATTAAATGATTCAGATAAAGCATTCAATTTTAAACTACTTTCAAATTTGCTTTGTTCTCTTGGTATTCTTTGTTGAAAGCTGAACCTAGATAGGCTCATATGCTAATTTCTAAGATCTTGAAGGTCACCCTTAATCTTAAGGCATTTTGACAGTTTTTTACAAGTTAATTGTAGTTAATTGTTTTGTGCTAACAAAATCGTGTTTTTGCTGAAATTGCGATTGCACTAGCACAATCACCCATTACGCCTCAATACTTATTGCGATCTCAGAGCTGGGGTTAACTGTTTTCCGAAACTAAAAGATGCACAAAACACTTCAAAAATACATTACAAAGTACACCTACACTCATATTTACACTGTCTATTAAATAATGTTTTCTTAAAATAGTGCACAAAAATTTTATAAGGGCTCAAAGATTGGAGATCTCGGGTGTTAGAAAAAAAAAGACAGGCAAATGACTTTACCATTGAGACACATACATATTAATGTCTTAATATGTATTTCTATGTGTGTGTATATATATATATATATATATATATATATATATATATATTAATATATTAATATGTGTATATATGTATTTACAGTCATATATACACATATAAAAACATTAATATATATGTACACACATATATACATATATATATATATTTATATATATATATATATATATATATATATATATATATATTTAAGTGCATTATAGCCCTTTGCCATTAAGCAGTTAAAAACATGATACAACATAGTTATGAAATATTCATATTAAATAAAGAGTTTAACTATTTATTAACTGTAAATATTTCACATTTGCTAATGTGAATATTCTATGTTGTATGCGCGATGGGTGTTGACTTCTATGGGGAATGCGAAAAGACGATGGTGTTTGTCAAATCTCTGGGTTTTCTCAACTTTTTTTTTCTACTTAGATCTCCATGGGGAATACATGCCTGCGCACATAGAAACATAGAATTTGATGGTAGTCTACCTATATTATATGTTACTTTTTTCTTAGGATAGCCTTATGCATGTCCCAGGCATTTTTGAATTCCTTCTGAAACACAGAAAAAGTCCAGAGAAGGAAGCATATATATCAATGTTTTATTTAAGCAAAAATGAAAATTTTTGCTATGCCTTTATAAATTTTTGCTTCTAGTTTATTTATATCTTTCTGAAGATATGGTCTCCAGAACTGTACACAGTATTCCAGATTTGGCCTAATGATCTGTAAAGTGGCATAAGAACCTTGCTATTTCTACTATTAATACCTCTCCCAATGCAACTAAGTATTCTACTGGCCTTACCGGCCAGTATAACAATCGTAACTACTAAACTAAACCTATTAACCCCTAATCCACTGCTCCCGACATCGCCAACACTAAATAAACCTATAAACCCCTAATCCTCCAGCCCTCCACATCGTAACTACTAAACTGAACCTATTAACCCATAAACCGCCTTCCCCCCATATCGCAAAACACTAAATTAAACTAGCCAATAGGATGAGAGCTACTGAAATCCAATTAGCTGATTTGAACAGCCAATAGGATTTCAGAAGCTCTCATCCTATTGGCTGATTTGAATTTGAAGAATCAAATCAGCCAATAGGAATGCAAGGTACGCCATTTTGAAACGGGTAACTTGCATTCAACTTCAGTGTACGGCGGTGATCGTATGAAGAGGATGCTCGGCGCTGGATGTTATCGCCATCCAGGATAGCTCCGCGTCGCCAGGATGAAGATAGAAGACGTCTCCGAAATGGATGAATATGTCCCCGCCTGGATGAAGACTTCTCGCCGCCTGGATGAGGATAAATGACCGGACTTCAGGAACCGTGAGTAGATTTTCTGGGGTTAGTGTTAGGTTTAATTTTTATTTTTTGGGGTGTTTTTTTTTAGATTAGGGCTTTAATAAGCAGTGTAAAAAAGTTGAATGCCCTTTTAAGGGCAGAGTAAAAGAGATGAATGCCCTTTTAAGGGCAATGCCCATACGAATGCCCCTTTAGGGGCAATGGGTATTTTAGTATTTTTTTTATACTTTTTTATTTTGGGGGTTGGTTGGGTGGTGAGTTTTACTGTTGGGGGGACTTTGTATTTTTTTTCTAGGTAAAAAAGCTGTTTAACTTAGGGCAATGCCCTACAAAAAGCCCTTTTAAGGGCTATTGGTAGTTTATTGTAGGTTAGGGGGTGTTTTTGTTTTGTGGAGAGGGGAGTTTATTTTTATAGGGCTATTAGATTGTAATTATTTTTATTTTTGATAATTTTGTTTATTATTTTTTGTAATGTTAGAGTTTATTATTTTTCGTAATTTTAGTGTTTATTATTTTTTGTAATCTTATATTTTTTTATTTTTTTCGTAGTAGTTTTTTTTTAAATTTGTAATTTAGGTTTTTAATTTTTTTCGTTGTGTTAGGTTTTTTAATCATGTAATCTATGATTTTTAATTGGTAGTTTTTTTATTTTATTAGAATAGTTATGTTAGGTTTTTTTATTTCACAGGTAAGTTTTTATTTATTTAAAGATAATTATATTGTAATTTTAATTTAAAGGTAGGGGGGTGTTAGGTTTAGGGGTTAATAGTTTCATTTAGTGTTTTGTGATGTGGGGGGCCGGCGGTTTAGGGGTTAATAGGTTTAGTTTAGTAGTTAAGATATGAGGGGCTGGAGGTTTAGGGGTTAATAGGTTTAGTTTATTAGTTACAATGTGGGGGGCTGGAGTTTAGGGGTTAATACTTTATTATATTTTTGGAGATGTGGGGGGCCAGCGGTTTAGGGGTTAATACGTTTATCTAGTGTCGGCAATGTCAGAGGGTGGTGGTGGCAAAAATGTTAAAATTGAAATGTATTTTAGGCAAATATTTCTCCAAAACCTCAGATAGTGAAGGGGTTAAAAAAAAGTTATTATTTATTCCTATGCAAAATATGGTATATTTTGTTCTATTTTAAAGATAAATTTAGCACTCCAATGGGAGTCTCGTTCTGATGCCGATAGACACAGCAAAGAACCTAGTGCAGCGCAAGGGGGAAAGTCAGCATATTTAAAATATATATGTATATTATTATTATTATATACATATATACAGTGGGTATTGAAAAGAATCACTCTCTTGAAAATAATCACATTTTGTTGCTTTGCTGCCTGAAATAAAGACAGACACAGTTTGTTAATTCAGTTGTAATAACTCAGTTCAACTTATAACATCCAAGTTAAAGATAATACAAACATATCAGACAAAAATAAAGACAATTCAAAAACAGAATCACTGAAATGGAAAAAGGATCACCCCCTCCTAAAATGACTTTTAAACTCAATCAGGTGTAGCTAATCACCTTCTTAACGGCACACACAAAGCCATTTGACCTTCAACTGTGATCAGCTGTGGGCATATTGATTAGCTCAGCATGAAAAGAGCATTTCTGGAGCATCTCAGTCCCTGGTAGTGCAACTATAGCAAACAATCAAATATGGGTGGCAAGGCACTGTGAAAAGATATCATGGATAATGTTGTGAACAGACACAAGTCAGGAGATGGATACAATAAAATATCAAAGGTTTTATCAATGCTTAGAAGCAAAGTGAAGTCTATTATTAAGAAGTGGAAGATATTTGGTACAAAACAGACCCTCTCTGGATCAGGACATCGCTTCAAACTGGATGAAAGAGCCAGAAAGAAACTGGTCAGAGAGGCTACCAAGAGGCCCACAGCAACTCTGAAGCAGTTGCAGGAATTTATGACAAAGAGTGATCATTGTGTGCATGTGACAACAATATCACAAATTCTCCACAAATGTGGCTTGTATGGGAGGGTTGCAAGAAAAAAGCCACTCCTCAAGAAAGGCCACATGCTGTCACGACTGAGCTTTGCCATAACACACGTAGGAGATTCTGAGGCTACATGGAAAAAAGTGTTATGATCAGATGAGACTAAAATTGAATTATTTGGCTTCAACACCAAACAATATGTCTGGAGGAAATCCAATACAGCTCACCATCCAAATAATACCATACCTACAGTAAAGCATTGAGGGGGTAATACCCTGTTATGGGGGTGTTTCTATGCAGCAGGCACTGGAGCACTTGTCAGGATAGAAGGAATAATGGATGGGGCAAAATACCGTCAAATTCTTGAGGAAAATCTGCTGCCCTCTGTCAGGAAGTTGTCAATGTGAAGGTTTACCTTCCAACATGGCAATGACCCAAAGCACACAGTAAAAATGATCACACAGTGGTTGAAGGAGAAAAAGGTGAATGTCCTTGCATGACTTAAAGACCACAGTCCACAAACGGTCACCATCAAATGTAACGGTACTGGAGCAGTTCTGCAAAAGAAAAGTGGGCAAATATTGCACAGTCTAGATGTGCAGTTATTAAAGACCTATCCCAACAGACTAAAGGCTGTAATTAAAGCAAAATGTGGTTCAACAAAATACTGACAACAAGGGGTGATCCTTTTTCCAAATCAGTGATTCTGTTTTTGAATTGTCTCTATTTTTGCCTGACATTTTGGTGTTTTATCTTTCACTTGGAATAATTACAACTGGATAAACAAAAACTGTGTCTGTCTTTATTTCAGGCTGCAAAGCAACAAAATGTGATTCTTTTCAATACCCACTGTATAGGTTTATATGTGAATATACACATAATAACACATAATTATATATGTATATCAGCATATACGTATATATTTACAGTGATAACACAATCCCCATAGACCATTATGTAAAGGCACTTTTTTCAGTGCCGTTTTTTTTCTAACACCTCACATCCCCTCACTTTAACTCCTTATAACTGCTTAGTGCAGTTATTTAAAAAAAAAGATAAAGACGCTCATAATTTTTATTTAAAAAAAATGAAAAGTACACTTTATTTTGGGGGAAATTAGGGACATTTATTTAATTAACCTGACCTCTGGTTAATGAATCTGAGTGCAAAGTGCAAAGTGCTACCACAAGCTTGTAATGGCTGATTTTTTAATGTAATTTAAACTGCAAATTTTCCCCTTTTTACGGGTGCACGTTACGTTAAAATAACGCTTTTTGTAATATAGCCCAAAATGTTTAAAATAGCTAAAGGGGACATGAAAGCTAAACCTAAACTTCTAAGATTTAGATAGAGCATGCAATTTTAAGAGACTTCTTAATTTACTTACATTTATATGTATAATGATTTTTTTTTTGTTTTTTTAAGCATATCCAGGTATGCTCCTGAGCAGCAATATACTACTTGGAGCCAGCTAGAGATTGGTGGCTATGCACATATATGCCTCTTTTCATTGGCTCACCAGATGTGTTCAAATCGGTCCAAGTAGTGCATTGATGCTCAGGAGCTTACTTTAACTATGTGTTTAACACGTTGCATGAGTTAACCACAATAGTTACATGCAAATAACAGAATAATAATGCTCAAACAAAGAGTATTTCCCTAAAAACAATCTTTGCTATATAGTTTTATCTTTTATTTTTCTACACTTACTAAACCCAGAAATAATTGAGTGTATACTGCAGACCTGCAACTATGTGTGTGTATATATATATATATATATATATATATATATATATATATATATATATATATATATATATATATATAATCTGGATAAAGATAAGCACTCACTGGATTTAAATGCAACAACTATTTTATTCGGCAGTGACGTTTCGGGGCATTCACCCCTTCCTCAGGTGAATGCCCCGAAACGTCACTGCCGAATAAAATAGTTGTTGCATTTAAATCCAGTGAGTGCTTATCTTTATCCAGATTGAATATCCTGTTAAGCACCCTGGTCTGTGTTTGGGTTGGCGAGTGAGAGTGCACTTAGCTGGAATATATATATATATATATATATATATATATATACACATATACAAGCACACACACATATAGGGTTTGATTGCAAATGAGATGCAAACGTTTTTGCGCAATCAATATCGTGTTTTTCTCGATCCGTTTTAATTGCGCTCATATTACAAGTTGAGCGAAAAGATACATTGCTAAAGATATATATATATATATGTTTAACTATATATTTACCATAAATATTTCCCATTCCAATGTTCTGCACATAGCAGAATATCTTCTATCTATTTATAAATAGATATTCATATATATATATATATATATAATCATATATATTAATAGGTATATATATATATATATATATATACAGGGAGTGCAGAATTATTAGGCAAGTTGTATTTTTGAGGATTAATTTTATTATTGAACAACAACCATGTTCTCAATGAACCCAAAAAACTCATTAATATCAAAGCTGAATAGTTTTGGAAGTAGTTTTTAGTTTGTTTTTAGTTATAGCTATTTTAGGGGGATATCTGTGTGTGCAGGTGACTATTACTGTGCATAATTATTAGGCAACTTAACAAAAAACAAATATATACCCATTTCAATTATTTATTTTTACCAGTGAAACCAATATAACATCTCAACATTCACAAATATACATTTCTGACATTCAAAAACAAAACAAAAACAAATCAGTGACCAATATAGCCACCTTTCTTTGCAAGGACACTCAAAAGCCTGCCATCCATGGATTCTGTCAGTGTTTTGATCTGTTCACCATCAACATTGCGTGCAGCAGCAACCACAGCCTCCCAGACACTGTTCAGAGAGGTGTACTGTTATCTCACATTTGATGATGGACCACAGGTTCTCAATGGGGTTCAGATCAGGTGAACAAGGAGGCCATGTCATTAGATTTTCTTCTTTTATACCCTTTCTTGCTAGCCACGCTGTGGAGTACTTGGACGCTTGTGATGGAGCATTGTCCTGCATGAAAATCATGTTTTTCTTGAAGGATGCAGACTTCTTCCTGTACCACTGCTTGAAGAAGGTGTCTTCCAGAAACTGGCAGTAGGACTGGGAGTTGAGCTTGACTCCATCCTCAACCCGAAAAGGCCCCACAAGCTCATCTTTGATGATACCAGCCCAAACCAGTACTCCACCTCCACCTTGCTGGCGTCTGAGTCGGACTGGAGCTCTCTGCCCTTTACCAATCCAGCCACGGGCCTATCCATCTGGCCCATCAAGACTCACTCTCATTTCATCAGTCTATAAAACCTTAGAAAAATCAGTCTTGAGATATTTCTTGGCCCAGTCTTGACGTTTCAGCTTGTGTGTCTTGTTCAGTGGTGGTCGTCTTTCAGCCTTTCTTACCTTGGCCATGTCTCTGAGTATTGCACACCTTGTGCTTTTGGGCACTCCAGTGATGTTGCAGCTCTGAAATATGGCCAAACTGGTGGCAAGTGGCATCTTGGCAGCTGCACGCTTGACTTTTCTCAGTTCATGGGCAGTTATTTTGCGCCTTGGTTTTTCCACACGCTTCTTGCGACCCTGTTGACTATTTTGAATGAAACGCTTGATTGTTCGATGATCACGCTTCAGAAGCTTTGCAATTTTAAGAGTGCTGCATCCCTCTGCAAGATATCTCACTATTTTTTACTTTTCTGAGCCTGTCAAGTCCTTCTTTTGACCCATTTTGCCAAAGGAAAGGAAGTTGCCTAATAATTATGCACACCTGATATAGGGTGTTGATGTCATTAGACCACACCCCTTCTCATTACAGAGATGCACATCACCTAATATGCTTAATTGATAGTAGGCTTTCGAGCCTATACAGCTTGGAGTAAGACAACATGCATAAAGAGGATGATGTGGTCAAAATACTCATTTGCCTAATAATTCTGCACTCACTGTATATATGTTTAAAAAACATCAGCTATATGTAGAAATATTTATTTATGAATAAATAAAACATATTTCATTATGTTATGAACAATGTAATATTAAATATTCATATTTTCATGTCGGGGTTAGCTCTAATGAGAATATGTTATGGTGTTTGCGAGAGAGTGGGGTGTTTTTTTTCCCTTTGATTTCTATAGGGGAATACGTGAACATACAAGCGATATTCAATGTTCAGATTTTTGCGCTAGTTAAGTTCCTGCTTGCACAAAATACATTTTTTTTTTAACTTGTAAGTCAAGCACAATCCAACTTGTGCAAAAAGCTAAACTCTAGCAGAGTTTTCGTGATCACGAAAAAGCAATACACCGCGCCACTTGTAATCTAGCCCATAATGTGGTTCATTTATTTTTTTTAGCTTAATTGGTCACGACAGGAGACTCTTAAACGAGTATACCCTGCCGCAAACCAATACAATTCATGCTACCACAATAAATTGTTTTGATTGCTTTCAAAGTTTTTTGTGTGTACAAATATGCTGCCAATACACTGCTTAATGGCTGATATAGAATGATATATAAAAATGACTTATGACTCAGAGTTTCAGAACTTCAGTACAAATTCCAGTTGGGATAATACATTTCAGTAGTAAGCACAATACTTTCGCCTAGATTTAGAGTTTTGCGTTAGAAGGGGTGCGTTAGCTACGTGTTTTTTTCCCCCCGCACCTTTTAAACAACGCTGGTATTTAGAGTTGTCTGAATGGCTGTGTTAGGCTCCAAAAATGGAGCGTACAGGCATATTTACCGCCACTGCAACTCTCAATACCAGCGTTGCTTATGGACGCGGCCAGCTTCAAAAACGTGCTCGTGCACAATATCCCCATAGGAAACAATGGGGCAGTTTGAGCTGGAAAAATACCTAACACCTGCAAAAAAGCAGCGTTAAGCTCCTAACGCAGCCCCATTGTTTCCTATGGTGAAACACTTCCTAAGTCTGCACCTAACACCCTAACATGTAACCCGAGTCTAAACACCCCTAACCTTACACTTATTAACCCCTAATCTGCCGCACCCGCTATCGCTGACCCCTGCATATTATTTTTAACCCCAAATCTGCCGCTCCGTACACCGCCGCAACCTACATTATCCCTATGTACCCCTAATCTGCTGCCCCTAACACCGCCGACACCTATATTATATTTATTAACCCCTAATCTGCCCCCCCCAACATCGCCGCTACCTACCTACACTTATTAACCCCTAATCTGCCAACCGGACCTCAACGCTACTATAATAAATGTATTAACCCCTAAACCTATAATATATAGTATTAACCCCTAATCTGCCCTCCCTAACATCGCCGACACCTAACTTCAAGTATTAACTCCTAATCTGCCGACCGGACCTCACTGCTACTATAATAAATGTATTAACCCCTAAAGCTAAGTCTAACCCTAACCCTAACACCCCCCTAAGTTAAATATAATTTAAATCTAACGAAATAAAATAAATCTTGTTAAATAAATTATTCCTATTTAAAGCTAAATGCTTACCTGCAAAATAAACCCTAATATAGCTACAATATAAATTATAATTATATTGTAGCTATTTTAGGATTTATATTTATTTTACAGGCAACTTTGTATTTATTTTAACTAGGTACAATAGCTATTAAATAGTTAATAACTATTTAATAGCTACCTAGTTAAAATAATTACAAAATTACCTGTAAAATAAATCCTAACCTAAGTTACAATTAAACCTAACACTACACTATCAATAAATTAATTAACTAAACTACCTACAATTATCTACAATTAAATCAACTAAACTAAATTACAAAAAAAACAAACACTAAATTACAAAAAATAAAAAAAGATTACAAGAATTTTAAACTAATTACACCTACTCTAAGCCCCCTAAAAAAATAACAAATCCCCCCAAAATAAAAAAATGCCCTACCCTATTCTAAAATAAAAATTTAACAGCTCTTTTACCTTACCAGCCCTTAAAAGGGCCTTTTGCGGGGCATGCTCCAAAGAAAACAGCTCTTTTGCATTTAAATAAACATACAATACCCCCGCTCAAAATTACAACCCACTACCCACATACCCCTAATCTAACCCAAGCCCCCCTTAAAAAACCTTACACTAAGCCCCTGAAGATCTTCCTACCTTATCTTCACCACGCCGGGTATCACCGATCCGTCCAGAAGAGGGTCCGAAGTCTTCATCCTATCTGGCAAGAAGAGGTCCAGAAGAGGGTCCGAAGTCTTCATCCTATCCGGCAAGAAGAGGACATCCGGACCGGTAGACATGTTCATCCAGGCGGCGTCTTCAATCTTCATCCATCCGGCACGGAGCGGGACCATCTTGAAGCAGCCGACGCGGATCCATCCTCTTCTTCCGGCGACTCCCGACGAATGAAGGTTCTTTAAGTGACGTCATCCAAGATGGTGTCCCTCGAATTCCGATTGGCTGATAGGATTCTATCAACCAATCGGAATTAAGGTAGGAAAAATCTGATTGGCTGATAGAATCAGCCAATCAGATTCAAGTTCAATCGGATTGGCTGATCCAATCAGCCAATCAGATTGAGCTTGCATTCTATTGGCTGTTCCGATCAGGTAATTTTGTAATTATTTTAACTAGGTAGCTATTAAATAGTTATTAACTATTTAATAGCTATTGTACCTAGTTAAAATAAATACAAAGTTGCCTGTAAAATAAATATAAATCCTAAAATAGCTACAATATAATTATTAGCTATATTAGGGTTTATTTTACAGGTAAGTATTTAGCTTTAAATAGGATTAATTTATTTAATAAGATTTATTTTATTTCGTTAGATTTAAATTAAATTTAACTTAGGGGGTGTTAGGGTTAGGGTTAGACTTAGCTTTAGGGGTTAATACATTTATTATAGTAGTGGTGAGGTCCGGTCGGCAGATTAGGGGTTAATACTTGAAGTTAAGTGTCGGCGATCTTAGGGAGGGCAGATTAGGGGTTAATACTATTTATTATAGGGTTTTTGAGTCGGGAGTGAGGCGGTTTAGGGGTTAATACATTTATTATAGTAGCGGTGAGGTTCGGTCAGCAGATTAGGGGTTAATAAGTGTAGGTAGGTAGCGGCGACGTTGGGGGGGGCAGATTAGGGGGTAATAAATATTATGTAGGTATCAGCGATGTTAGGGGCAGCAGATTAGGGGTACATAGGGATAATATAGGTTGCGGCGGTGTGCGGTCAGCAGATTAGGGGTTAAAAAATTTTAATAGAGTGGCGGCGATGTGGGGGGGGGGGGCCTCGGTTTAGGGGTACATAGGTAGTTTATGGGTGTTAGTGTACTTTAGAGCACAGTAGTTAAGAGCTTTATGAACCGGCGTTAGCCCAGAAAGCTCTTAACTCCTGACTTTTTTCTGCGGCTGGAGTTTTGTCATTAGAGTTCTAATGCTCACTTCAGCCAAGACTCTAAATACCAGCGTTAGAAAGATCCCATTGAAAAGATAGGATACGCAATTGACGTAAGGGGATCTGCGGTATGGAAAAGTCGCGGCTGGAGAGTGAGCGTTAGACCCTTTCCTGACTGACTCTAAATACAAGCGGTTGGCCAAAACCAGCGTTAGGACTAACGCTGGTTTGGATGGCTAACTCAGAACTCTAAATCTAGGCGTTTGATTTGTGTAAATATGTTTAGATACATTGGCCTCTATTTATCAAGCTGTCTACTTACCTGCATTCGACGGCCCCAATACGCTCGCCTAAGATCGCCTAACATCGCTGCCGCGGACTTGAATACGTTAGACAAATTTATCAAGAAAGCTGTCAAAAAGCCGCGCACCAAGTACGGTGCGATGAGCAGCGGACTGTTGTTAACTAACATTCATCGATCTCGCTGCTCTTCGCCTTCTTCACAGCTTTCTTGTTATACTGTCACTAAGCACCCACACTATATTATACTGTTTACCCCCTAAACCGCTGCTCCCGGAGCCACCCGCAACTAAATAAACTTATTAAAACCTAAACCGCCACTCCCGGACCCCGCCACAACTATAATAAATATATTAACCCCTAAACCGCCGCTCTCGGACCCCGCCACCTACATTATACCTATTAACCCCTAATCTGCCGCCCCCTATACCTGCGCCACCTAAATAAAGTTATTAACCCCTATCCTGCCGATCCCGGACCCTGCCACAACTAAATAAATTGTTTAACCCCTAAACCGCCGCTCCTGGAGCCCACCGCCACCTACATTATATTTATTAACCCCTATCCTGCCCCCCTACACCGCCACCACTATAATAAAGTTATTAACCCCTAAACCTAAGTCTAACCCTAACACCCCCCTAACTTCAATATAATTTAAATAAATATAAATAATTATTACTATTATTAACTAAATAATTCCTATTTAAAACGAAATACTTACTTATAAAATAAACCCTATGATAGCTACAATATAATTATAATATATATAATTGTAGCTATTTTAGGATTTATTTTTATTTTACAGGCAAGTTTGTATTTATTTTAACTAGCTACAATAGTTATTAAATAGTTATTAACTATTTAATAACTACCTAGCTAAAATAAATACAAAAGTACCTGTAAAATAAATCCTATCCTAAGTTACAATTACACCTAACACTACACTATCATTAAATTAATTCCTTACACTACCTATAATTACTTACAATTAAATTAAATAAACTAAAGTACAAAAAACAACAAACTCTAAATTACAGAAAATTAAAAAAAATTACAAGAAGTTTAAACTAATTACAATCTAAGCCCCCTAATATAATAAAAAGCCCCCCAAAATAATAAAAATCCCTACCCTACACTAAATTACAAATAGCCTTTAAAAGGGCCTTTTGCGGGGCATTGCCCCAAAGTAATCAGCTCTTTTACCTGTAAAAAAAAGAAATACAACCCCCCAAACATTAAAACCCACCACACACCCAACCCTACTCTAAAACCCACCCAAACCCCCCTTAAAAAAACCTAACACTAACCCCCTGAAGAACACCCTACCATGAGCCGTCTTCACCCAGCCGGGCACAAGTGGTCCTCCAGAGGGTCAGAAGTCTTCATCCTATCCGGGCAGAAGAGGACCTCCAGACCGGCAGAAGTCTTCATCCAAGCGGCATCTTCTATCTTCATCCTTCCGGAGCGGAGCGGGTCCATCTTCAAGATATCCGATGCGGAGCATCCTCTTCATCCAACAGCCAATGACTGAATGACTGGTCCTTTAAATGACGTCATCCAAGATGGCGTCCCTTGAATTCCGATTGGCTGATAGGGTGTTAGGTGTAGACATTTCCCATAGGAATCAATGGGATATCGGGCAGCAGCGGACATGAACTTTCACTGCTTGTAGACTCCCATTGATTCCTATGGCATCCGCCGCCTCCAGGGCGGTGGATTGAAAACCAGGTACGCTGGGCCGGAATAGTGGCAAGCGTACCTGGTAGGATCTTGATAACTAGCAAAAGTAGTCAGATTGTGCCGAACTTGCGTTCAGAACATCTAGAGTGACGTAATCATCAATCTGTGTCCGAATGCGTCACTATATTCTACTTTTGCCGGTCTCTAGCCTTTGATAACTAAGGCAAATCAGGCTCGCCACAAATACGCTGCGGAATTCCAGCGTATTTGCGGTTGACAGCTTGATAAATAGAGGCCATTGACAACACAGTTCACCTCTTTACATTTTTGCCATAGAACTGTCCTGTTTTCCAAATATGCTTTATACATTAAGGTTTGCTATTTTGCTCTCAAAATGACATTCATTTCGCAGATTCAATATTCAAATATTAAAGAAATATGTCCTGCAGTTTTCTGTTACTTTTGAGTTTTTGTATTAAAACACAGTTTTTAGATCCAGCTGCTTTCACCTGAAAAAAAGCCACACCCTAAATTCTAACATCAATATTTTGTATACATGATTTTAAAAGTAAGGATGCATATTCTGCAAAAAAAAGCATTCCTCTGTATTTCATTGTATGTTGTCTGGGTGTTCTGGCACAAATTGGTCTTTAGCAAAAATATATATGCCCTTGGGGATGAGCTTGACATTACCAGCAATTTCAGATCTCAGCTAATTAGTTCCAAATGACTCCATTTATTTCCTAGGTTTTCAAAATAGATAGAGCTATTAAGATTCAAATGTACGTTCTTTCTTAAATTTTGCCTCATATTTTTCTTCCTTGCTTTGCAATATCAACGCAATGATTACATTATCCACAACATTATAATGCACACTCCAGTATTGTGCTTATCTGATAAAAAATAAATCTAAACAAAAAAATTGACTTGTAATATCCTACACTATGGTTTAACGGGATATAGCTAGATTATATTTTGAGAGATCATGTACAATTTTAAAAGATAGTTGTAGATTATAGTTCCCTCTGTACCATCCTTATAAGTACTAAAAAAACAAAATGTATGCTAACCTGATACATTCCTTTATTTCATGGCAGAGAGAGTCCATGATTCATTTATGCCTGACATTAAAAAAACATCAACAAGGAAAAGCTTAGTAAAAGTATGTATGGATGATCAATTTGCTGCATAACAAATCTGCTCTACCGAAACCTCATTTTTGAGCAACCATGATATTGAAACAGATCTAGTGAAATCAGCTGTGATACATTTGGGAGGAGGTTTACTTGTTTCCAAGTAAGCTTTGTGAATCAAAGCTCAAGCAGATAAAGATACAGCTGATCTTTTTAAACCATTCTGAGGACCTGAGAAAAGAACAAAAAACTATAATGTTGTCTAAAATCTTTAGTAGATTGTCAATAAAACTTAATAGCTCTAACCACATCAAAATTATGAAGCAGCCTTTCCTTTGAAATTTGTGGATTAGGACAGAGAGATGGAACAATAATCTCCTGATTTATATTATCAGATTAGACTACTTTTGGTAAAAGTCAAATTTACTTCTTAAAACCACATTTTCCTGGTGAAAATGAGAAATGGAGATTCACAAGAAAGAGCTGAAAGTTCTGATACCCTTCTGGCAGAAGTTATTACTAACAAAAATGAAACCTTCCATGAAAGACATTTTTTGTTCAAAGAATGCATAAGGGGAAATTGGCTTGAGCACAGGACAAAGTATAGCTATTGTCTGGACAACATTTTGAAAATCAGATAATTTTGCAATCTTTCCGTGATACAACACAAAGATGAAATCTGACCTTCTAGAGACCTGGCAGGTAAACAGCTATTCAAAATCTCTTGTAAAAATGGAAGAATCTTAAGAATTCTGAAACAATGTTTAAGGGATTATTTTAACACCACTTTAGAAAAGTTTACCAAATCATGAGATAAATTATTCTAGAAACAGCTTTTCTGGTTGGATTAAGGTTTCTATCACCTCATCAGAAAAAAATTCTCTGTTGCAGAATCAGGCATTCAGTCTCCAAGCCTTCAAGTTGAGAGATGTGAGATGTGTCGATAGACAGGAACTTGTGATATAAGATCTGAACAAACAATACCGGATGCGAGAGACCATTCTCCACATTGACAACTCAAATAATCTGCTTCCCAACTTGTCATCCCTGGAATATGTAAAGTAGATATTGTTTAATGATACTTATTTGCCTAAGACAAAATGCAAGAGACTTCTGTCATTACTAGAGAAGTGCTAGTTCCCCCTTGGTGACTGATGTCTCCCCCCCCACACACTGAAACAGTGTCTGATTGGAAGAGGAGATAACTCTCTTTTCTCAGAAGAGGCCAGCTTTGAAAAGCCATGAAGATACCACAGAGTTCTAAGATGTTTATTGGTAACCTCACCTCATGGGGAGACCAAACTCCCTGTGCTCTCCTAGACCTCAATACTGTACCCAAACATGAGAAACTTGCATCTGTCATGATTATTGTCCAGGATGGATGGACAAAAGACACTCCCTGAAGAATGGATTGGGGCTCTGTCTACCAAGATAGAGAATCGTTTTAAACTGGATCCAAAAGGATCTTTTGAGATAGCTGAGTGTAGCCCTTGCACCACTGACAAAGCATGAATAGCTAAAGAGGTCTTGTATGAAATCGAGCAAATGGAATTGTATCTGATGCTGCAATTATCAGACCTAGAATTTTTATACATAGAGCTACAGATGTATTGAAGTTTCACACATGTCTGCAATTTGAATAGTCTTGATCTGTTAGACTCCATGTCAATAAGACTTTCTCTAATATGACTCTAAGAAAGTATACTCTGGTCTGAGTAGACTCTTTGGAACATTAATCCTTCATTCATGATTATGAAAAAATAACAAAAGTTTGCTGGTATGAGATACAGCTAAATGTAAAGATTGAATCTGTACCAATATATTGTCCAGGCAAGGAACTACTGAAATACCTTGGGCCTGAATTACAGACCGGATGCCTCCCAGAACCTTTGTAAAAATCCTGGGAGTGGTAGGCAGACCAAATGGAAGAGCAAAAAATAATTTAAAAAAAATGTGTGTCCTAGAAGGCAAAACAAAAGACTTATCATTTTCTCTGGACCATTCCTTATAAATTATTTCAGTTACAGTGTCAGGGACTGGAAAACCTCTTGGGTCTTAACACATGGCTTGAAAATCAAATCCAATCCAACCATTTAACTGATTCTTCTTCAATATGTTTAGAATCCTGCACCCCTAAGGAAAACTTTACCTCCATCAAAAAAGATCTAAGATGTTCAATCTTAAAAATAAAGGAGGAAAATGTATTATTATTATTGGTTATTTGTAGAGCACCAACAGATCCCGCAGCAATATTTACAAAGGCGGAGTACAACAAAACATTTATAGGGATCAAACGGATAGAGGGCCCTGCCAAGAAGCGCACTGTTGTAGTCAGTTCTTAAGAAGGTGATCTACAAACAGCTTAAATCTTAGGCTTACATGCTAAGGGGGTTCAGGGGATAGCAATGAAGGAGAGGAACTGGTATAAAGAAAGGTTAGTGTAGGTTGTATGCGTCCCTGAACAGTAGAGTCTTTAGGGAGTGCTTGAAGCTATCAAAACTAGGGGAGCGTCTTGTGGAACGAGGCAGAGAGTTCCACAAGATAGGAGCCAGTCTGGAGAAGTCCTCTAAACAGGAGTGTGAGGTAACAAGAGAGAAGGAGAGTAGGAGGTCATGAGCTGAGTGAAGGGGATGGGAGGCAGAGTATCTGGAGACAAGGTCTGAGATATAAGGGGGAGCAGTGCAGTTGAGGGCTTTGTATGTCAGAGTGAGAATTTTGAGTTTATTCCTAGAGGCAAGAGGAATCCAGTGAAGGGGTTGGCAGAGAGGTGCAGTAGATGAAGAGTGACGTGTAAGGAAGATGAGTCTGGCAGAGGCAATCATTATGGATTGTAAAGGAGCTATGCGGCAGCTGGGGAGACTAGAGAGGACAGAGTTGCAGTAATTGAGGTGGGAAAGGATGAAAGAGTGGAATTAAATCTTAGTTGTGTCTTGTGTAAGGAAATGTCTAATTTTAGAGATGTTTTTAAGGTGGAAGCGGCAGGCTTTAGCCAAAGACTGAATGTAAGGAGTGAAAGAAATATCTGAGTCAAATGTGACCCTGCATGACCCCAAGGGCATGCGGGGTAGGGGTAATGATGGAGTTCTCGACAGTTATAGAGAGATTGGGGGTGGAGATTTTGGAAGAAGGGGGGAAAATAAGGAGCTCAGTTTTGGAGAGATTTAGCTTGAGGTAGTGAGAGAACATCCAGGAAGAGATGTGATAAAGACAATTAGTGACACAGGTTAGCAAGGAAGGAGATATGTCTGGTGAAGAGAAGTAGATTTTGGTGTCGGCATACAAATGATATTGGAAACCGTGGGACTTTATTAGGGAACATAATGATGACGTGTAGGTTGAGAAGAGAAGGGGAACGAGGACAGAGCCTTGCGGTAGCCCGACAGAAAGTGGTGACGGGGCAGAGGAGGCCCCAGAGAAGGCTACATTAATGGTACGGTTTGACAGGTAGGAAGAGAAGCACAAGAGGGCTGTGTCACTAATGCTGAAGAATTGGAGGGTTTGGAGCAAAAGCGGGTGGTCAACAGTATCAAAGGCTGTGGAAAGATCAAGGAGGATAAGCAGAGAGAAGTGGCCTTTTGATTTTGCTGTAAGTAAGTAATTGGTAAACTTAACGATTGCTGTCTCTCTGGAGTGATGGGGATGAAATACAGATTGCAGTGGGTCAAGGAGGGATTTTAATGTAAGGAAGTGGGGTAGGTGTGCATATACTAGCTTTTCAAGAAGCTTTGAGGCAAGAAGGAGGAGGGAAATAGGGTGGAAGTTGGATGGGGAGGTTGGATCAAGGGAAGGGTTTTTGAGAATTGGTGTGACCAGTGCATATTTCAGAGATGAAGGAAATATACCGGTGCTAAGGGAGAGGTTGAAAATGTGTGTGAGTATAGGGATCAAGGTAGAAGAGAGGGAGGGGAGTAGCTGTGAGGGGATAGGGTCAAGGGGACAGGTAGTGAGATGGGAGTGCAGTATAAGTGCAGAAAATGGTTTATTACGAGCATTTGAGAGGGTGAGAGAATGGAAGTATGTTGAGAGCTGATTTTGTTTCTGATAGAGTCGATTTTGTTATTGAAGTGGCTGGCAAAGTCTTGAGCTGACAGAGAAGAGTAGAGATAAGAGTAAAGAAGTAATGTTGCTTATAGAGATTAAGGGCAGAATAGTAGGAGTTCAGGATGAATTTGTAATGAAGAAAATCAGCTGAAATCTGAGATTTTCTTTAGTGCCGCTCAGCAGTAAGGGAACACCTGCGTAGGTACTATGTCAGAGGAGTATGCCAGGGCTGAGGATGAGTGTGATTTCTGAGCTATGGTAAGAGGGGCCAGATTTTCAAGGACGGATGTAAGGATGGAATTATAGTGGCAGATAGATTGGTCAGGGCCGGAAAAGGAGGAGAAGGATAAGAGGAAAGGTTTATGGTAACTAGTAAGCTGGTGCTGATCTAATGACATAATGCTTCTGTGAAGTTTGGTGTGAAGAGTAGAAGGAGGGAGAGTTGTAGGGAGGGATGATATGTTGCAAGTGAGGAGATGGTGATCAGAAAGAGGAAAAGGGGAGTTTGTGAAGTTTGAAATAGTGCATCGATAGCTAAAGATCAGGTCAAGGGAGTGACCGTCTTTGTGAGTGGGAGAATCAGTCCATTGTGACAAGCCGAAAGCGGAAGTGAGTTGCAGAAGTTGTTTTGCAGAGGAGGCAGTGGGATTGCCAAGAGAAATGTTGAAGTCGCTAAGAATGAGGGCAGGGGTGTCTGAGGAAAGGAACTAAGGTAGCCAAGTAGCCAAGTGATCTAGAAATTGAGTTGAGGAGCCAGGTGGTCAGTATAATGCTGCGACACGTATAGAGAGGGGAGAGAATTCAGTATTTAGATCAGAAACCAAGTCCTGATCATCAGATAGATTATGAGTCTAAATCAAATTGTTTAGTTGATCGATCCTCTGAAATTCAGAAGTGCCTGAAAACATCAGATAAGAGCTGCCTATTGGAAACTTGTTTGCGATTTCATGGAAGACACATGGCCACCAACAACTCTTTAAAGTAGTTTACTGCAGACATATTGTCAGGCCCCCATCAGGTCTTACATTTATTGTATGTGCTACAGGACAAAATCAACATTAACACTGTCTTCCTACATCACACAATTTAGCTACCATTGCTCTTTGTTTTCTACAAATCTTACATGTATGGTATGTGCTACAGGTCAAAATCAACATTAATCTTGTCTGTCTTCCTGCATCACACAATATAGCTGCCATTTTTTTTCTTTCTTCAAACCTCCTCATTTGTGTTATCTCATGCATCCAACCCTAGAAAGCTGTTTAAAATTGCATATACAGCGCCAACATTCAAACAGATACAAGGTCCCAAAGTGAGACCCCTAAAAACTCATATGATAAAAAAAAAAAAATACAAATAAAAATAAAAAGAAGTGAATCAAGTGAAAAAAGTGAATAAGAAATCCAATAGGATCCAAAAATTGCAGTACCTGTGAAAAACAAAACCAGATTGTATCAGCAAAAGCAAAGTGCCACTACTCCTTACTAATTCTTCTTGACTAGTGATGTCGCGAACCTAAAAATTTGGGTTCGTGAACAGCGAACGTGAACTTCCCCAAAAGTTCGCGAACCGGCGAACTGGGCGAACCGCCATTGACTTCAATGGGCAGGCGAATTTTAAAACCCACAGGGACTCTTTCTGGCCACAATAGTGATGGGGAAGTTGTTTCAAGGGGACTAAAACCTGGACTATGGCATGCCGGAGGGGGATCCATGGCAAAACTCCCATGGAAAATTACATAGTTGATGCAGAGTCTGGTTTTAAGCCAAAAAGGGCATAAATCACCTAACATTCCTAAATTGTTTGGAATAACGTGCTTTAAAACATCAGGTATGATGTTGTATCGATCAGGTAGTGTAAGGGTTACGCCCGCTTCACAGTGACAGACCAAACTCCCGCAGCGGGTACAACATCCATCATCATTACACAGTACGTCCATGTGTGTAATGCTTCCTGACTGAGACATATCCCTGTTATCTACATCCTCTGGCAATAATGGTTGCGCATCAATCATTTCTTCCAACTGATGTGTAAATAACTCCTCTGACAGATCAAGTGAAGCGGCTGTGGTGCTAGTGTTGGTGGTGGCGGCAGGCGGGCGAGTGGTAACTTGAGAGGTGCCCGGAGCTAAGCTGGAGGAGGATGGTTCGTCAAGGTTCAGAGCGGAAGCTGTAGAAGATTGGGTGTCCTGTGTAAGCCAGTCAACTATGTCCTCAGAAATGTTCGAGTTCGGGGTACGTGGCCTTTGAACACTGGGCATTATTCTAGGGCCAAAGGGAATCACAGCACCACGAACATGACGGCCCCTGCCGGGTGGCCTGCCTCTGCCTGTCATTTTTTTTTCGATTGGTGGTACTATGCGTGCAAGCTACCGTGACAACAGATATGAGTAGCACTGTGCACTGGCAGAAGTTGGCAGAGTAGACGCTGTAGGCCTGACAAACACGCTTGCAGACAACTAACTGCTATTCAATCTATTACAGTCAAAAAATGAGATATGAGTTGCACTGGTGTGACACTGTGCCCTGGCAGGCACTGAAATGCACACATGTGAAGGAAACAGACTGCTATTATTTAACACAGTCAAAAAAGTGTTGTTGTGACACTGTTCCCTGGCAGGCACTGAAATGCACAGGCCCGGACTGGGACTAAAAAAAGGCCCGGGCATTTTAGGGCAAAGAGGCCCACTCCCTCCCCCCCCCCTCCGCTTACCATTTCTTATTTAACCGTATTCCAAACATGTGTAAGACTTAAGTGACAAAAACATTAAAGATTTCCAATACCCTATAATCACTATATTTTGTCAATTGGTTGGTATGAAAAAATAAAGTAAAATAAAAAACAAAAACAAAATAAAGTGTTAGTTTTTAATTAAAAACACTTTTTCATCATGTCTGACCCCTCTGTTTGCCCCTCTGCACCATGACACAGAGGTGTCAGACATGATGCAGAGGGACACACAGAGGGGTCAGACATGATGTAGAGGGACATACAGAGGTGTCAGACATGATATAGAGGGACACACAGACGGGTCAGACATGGTGTAAAGGGGCACACAGAGGGGTCAGACATGGTGTAAAGTGGCACACAGAAGGGTCAAACATGATGCAGAGAGGCACACGGGGGTCAGACATGATGAAGAGGGGCACACAGGGGGGTCAGACATGATGTAGAGGGGCACACAGAGGAGTCAGACATGGTGTAGCGGGCACAAAGAGGGGTCAGACATGATGTAGAGGGACACACAGAGGGGTCAGACATGGTGTAAAGGGGCACACAGAGGGGTCAGACATGATGCAGAGAGGCACACGGGGGTCAGATATGATGCTGCAGAGAGGCACACAGGGGCCAGACATGATGCAGAGGGGCACACAGGGGGGTCAGACATGATGTAGAGGGGCACACAGAGGAGTCAGACATGGTGTAGAGGGGCACACAGAGGGGTCAGACATGATGTAGAGGGACACACAGAGGTGTCAGACATGATGTAGAGGGGCACACAGAGGAGTCAGACATGGTGTAGAGGGGCACACAGAGGGGTCAGACATGATGTAGAGGGACACACAGAGGTGTCAGACATGATGTAGAGGGGCACACAGAGGGGTCAGACATGATGTAGAGGGACACACAGAGGGGTCAGACATGATGTAGAGGGACACACAGAGGGGGTCAGACATGATGTAGAGGGACACACAGAGGGGTCAGGCATGATGTAGAGGGGCACACAGAGGGGTCAGACATGATGTAGAGGGACAAACAGAGGGGTCAGACATGATGTAGAGGGACACAC
Source organism: Bombina bombina (assembly GCF_027579735.1). Taxonomy (NCBI): domain Eukaryota; kingdom Metazoa; phylum Chordata; class Amphibia; order Anura; family Bombinatoridae; genus Bombina; species Bombina bombina. Next base: position 285,036,042 of record NC_069500.1, read on the forward strand.
AGAGGGGTCAGACATGATGTAGAGGGACACACAGAGGGGTCAGACATGATGCAGAGGGGCACACAGAGGGGTCAGACATGGTGTAGAGGGACACACAGAGGGGTCAGACATGGTGTAGAGGGGCACACAGTATAGGTGGTGGTTTAAGAGGGGCACACATAGGGGTCAGACATAGGGTTGCCATCTCAGCCATGTTTTCCTGGACACTTATGAGTTACACATGCTGTAGGGTGTGCAGGAAGGAACATGTATTTTGTTTATGGACAGCACTATTCATAGGCACTATATATATTCCTCCCTGCACACCCTGCAGCATGTGTAACTTATAAGTGTTCTGTATTTTAAGGGATGGGTGGCAACCCTAGCGACTCAGACATGATGTAGATGGGCACACAGTATAGGTGGTGGTTTAAGAGGGGCACACAGGGGGGTCAGACATGATGTAGAGGGGCACACAGAGGAGTCAGACATGATGCAGAGGGGCACACAGAGGGGTCAGACATGATGTAGAGGGGCACACAGTATAGGTGCTGGTTTAAGAGGAGTCAGACATGATGTAGAGAGGCACACAGTATAGGTGGGGGTTTAAGAGGGGCACACGGGGGTCAGACATTTATTTTATTTATAAAATATTTTACCAGGAAGGATACATTGAGATTTCTCTCGTTTTCAAGTATGTCCTGGGATCACAAAACATTGCATTGATAAAACAGGGTACAATAAAATACAATAACAATAATAATACACAATATATGCAAACATTTAACATAGAGCAGGTACAAAATATTTAATCAACCATGACAGGAGCATTCTGTTTGAGATATGTATAGAAGGATCGCTTAAAGGATTTTAGGCTTGGGGAAGTTTTTAAAGTGTGAGGGAGGTCATTCCATAATTGTGACGCTCTGTAGGAAAAGGAGGAATGAGCTGCTTTCTTTTTGAATTGAGGCAAACTAAATAATGTGCTGGTACTGGATCGGAGGTTATCGGAGGTGGGAATAGCTGGGGAGAGCATTCTGCTCAGGTAGGGTGGGAGCTTCCCAGAAAGGCTCTTAAAGGGCCATAATACCCAAATGTTTAAACACTTGAAAGTGATGCAGCATAGCTGTAAAAAGCTGATTAGAAAATATCACTTGAACATCTCTATGTAAAAAAGAAAGATATTTTACCTCACAAGTTCCTCAGTAGCCACCTCCCATTGTAAAGGATTTCTAAGCAGCATTTTAGTGTGTTTGTCCTGGGACATCTGAAGGGACTAGCATTGTGCACTCTCATATTATTTCACCAATCAGGTAAAGGAAGCTTACTATGAAATCTCATGAGAGTTAAGTCAAATCTCATGAGATCACAGTAAGAGTTCATGACCTCAGCACTGCTGATGCTGATTGGCTGCTGTTCATTTCTTCATTTTTTTTAATTTTTTTACCTGCAGCTGGGAGCAGCTGAGTATAACTTTTTACACAGAACTTACTCTGCTGAGCTGAGGAAATTGTGAGGTAAAATATCTTCCTTTTTTACATAGAGATGCTCAGGTGATATTTTCCTGTCGGCTTTTTACAGTTATACTGCATCAGTTTCAAGTGATTTAGCATATGAGTATTATGTCCCTTTAAACACAAGGCAGGAAAGATGGAGGGTGTGTCTGGATTCCAGCGACAGCCAGTTTAGTTCTTTTAGCATGTCACAATGGTGGGTCCTGTAGTTACATTGTAGCACAAAGCAGCAGAATGAGTTATACAACTTATTTAGTTTATTAAGGTGATTTTGCGGAGCAGGTGCATATACTATCTTCCCATAATCCAAGATAGGCATCAACATTTGCTGTACAATCTTTTCCTTTACTGTAGGGCTGAGGCAAGATTTGTTTCTGTACAGGGCACATAGTTTTGGATAAAGTTTAGAGGCAAGTTTTTCTATGTGGAGTCTAAAAGATAGATTGGGGTCTAATAACATACCTAAGTATTTAAAAGAGTGGACTGTGGTCAGCGTGCAATTGGATTTTGTTTTGATGCGAAGATGGGAATTTTGTAATTTTTGTATTTTAGGTCCCGTTCCAAAGATCATTGTGACCGTTTTGTCAGTGTTTAGGAAGAGTTTGTTTTTTGAGATCCACTTTTCTACCTCTGTGAACTGGTCTTGGAGCACTGCTTCAAGCTGCGGCAGATCAGATTTGTTTGCATAGATTACTGTGTCGTCTGCGTACATGTGTACAGTTGAGGATTTGCGGACATTAGGCAAATCATTTATAAATACTGTGAATAGTAGGAGGCCGAGAATGGAACCTTGGGGAACACCACACGTGACTGGGAGAGGGAGGGAGTCACTGTTAGAGACAGAGACATATTGTGATCGATCCAATACATATGATTTAAACCAGGTTAACGGGCGATCAGCAATACCAGAGTTTTTTAGTTTGAGAAGTAGTATCTCGTGGTCCACTGTGTCAAAAGCCTTTGCAAAATCAAGGAAAATAGCTCCAGTTAGGTCTCCTTTTTCCATGCCAGTTTGGATGTCGTTGCAAACTTTTAGGAGGGCAGTTGTAGTGGAGTGATTCAGTCTAAAACCTGATTGATCAGGGGTCAGATAGTTAGAAAGTTGATAATACTCGCATAATTGCGTATAGACGCATTTTTCTAAGATTTTTGACAATACAGGGAGCAATGATATAGGACGATAGTTAGAAACCAAAGTTAACTCCCCACTTTTATGAATAGGCACTACTCTTGCAGTTTTCCAGAGCTTGGGTATGTATCCAGACACCAAGGATTCGTTAATTAGGGTTGCGACAGGCTTAGCAATTGCCGGCACACTGAGCTTCAACAGCATTGCATGGTTTAGAGGGGCACACAGAGGAGTCAGACATGATGCAGAGGGGCACACAGAGGGGTCAGACATGATGCAGAGGGGCACACAGAGGGGTCAGACATGATGCAGAGGGGCACACAGAGGGGTCAGACATGATGTAGAGGGGCACACAGTATAGGTGGTGGTTTAAGCAGCTATTTCAGGTGACAATATAAAGTTAAATGAACTATTTGTAAACAATTTAATGCACTCCAGCTGGTAAAAAAGATCATTTGGGACAGATTAAAATGGAAAACGTTTTACAGTACATTTCCCTTTAAAATGATGTGTGTGTTTCAAAGTAACATTAAACTTTTTTTTGTAATCATTCATATGAAGGAGCAGCAACAAAATGTGATCTTCAAGGGTTAAATTGTACGCCTGTCAGCAGATTATTAACTAATTATGAACATAAAATTATTTATGCCTTGCTGCAGTTGTATAAAATCATCATGTTTTTATTTTCACATAAACATCCATTTTTCTTTTATTAAGGTTTACAAAAGAAAAGGTTAACTGATAAATTAAAAAGAAGGTATGAAGTGTAACAATTCAGGCATGACAAGCAGATAGCCTTTGCTCAATGTACAATATAAATATAGTGTTTTTATTTATTTTTATGCTGTAATTAAAAACTAAGACTGTGTTTAGTTATGCAGGTTGGTGTTCCTGTAATATATTTCCTTTTCCTATCACTCTCTGAGCTAAGTGATCGTAATTTAGCCATGATTTCTTAATAAAAGCACAGCAATAGATAAATTAAAACAATTATTCAGATAATGAATCGGCTGTAGTATTCAATATTTATCTCGCATTCTGAGAGCTATGCGCATCTAGGAAAAAATGTACACTGTGGATTAACCTCTTTCTAAACAGAGAGGGTTGTATAGGTATTGTCCTGTCATGCTATTCGATTTAGCTTCTGAGGGATTAATTCCAATGAATAAATAAATATTAATTAACTGTCTATCGGTAACTTTTGCTGTTAGCCATAAGTAACAGTACACATAAAATCTTCCATTATGTGGCAGCGCCTGACATCTGATCTGCAATGGATTGTTAGAGTCTCATCTTCATATACAGCGTATGCAAGTGACAGATTATTGTGGTACTGGTACATAACGGTACTTTATCTGCTGAGCTGCTCTGAGTGTAGACTTACTACTGCATGTCTTTCTGCTTCTGCTGCAGCTGCCGCCTGCCTGACCTGAGCGGCTGAGCCTCAGCCTGTGGTTCTTTTCCCGGACGCACCCGGCACCAAGAGTAAATTGTGTGCACCGGCGCAGGACATGACATGCTCGAGTCCTCCCCAAAATGGCCGCAGAGAAATAATAATGGGCCGGCCTCCTACTAAAAACGGTCCTCTGGCTCTGACCTCTGCTCTCTGACTCTAATTGATGATCCGATCCCAAGTTTAGTCCGGCTGGGCCTGAATGATTATGTTTATGCAACATATAATATAGGCCGGTATTACATGTTGCATAAACATAATCATTATATTATTCACAACAAATAATTTGGGCACTCGGTATGTGGGCGGGGCAAATGCCCGGTATGCCCTATGGCCAGTCCGGGCCTGGAAACGCACACGTGTGAAGGAAACTGACTGCTATTATTTAACACAGTCAAAAAAGTGTTGTTTTTTTTAAATCTACACTATTGTTACACCAGATATGAGTTGCACTGGGGTGACACTGTGCCCTGGCAGGCAGGCACTGAAACGCACACGTGTGATGGAAATTGACTGCTATTATTTAACACAGTCAAAAAAGTGTTTTTTTTTTTTTTAAATGTACACTACTGTTACACCAGATATGATTTGCACTGGGGTGACACTGTGCCCTGGCAGGCACTGAAACGCACTCGTGTGAAGGAAACTGACTGCTATTATTTAACACAGTCAAAAAAGTGTTGTTTTTTTTAATCTACACTACTGTTACACCAGATATGAGTTGCACTGGGGTGACACTGTGCCCTGGCAGGCAGGCACTGAAACGCACACGTGTGAAGGAAACTGACTGCTATTATTTAACACAGTCCAAAAAGTGTTTTTTTTTTTAAATCTACACTACTGTTACACCAGATATGAGTTGCACTGGGGTGACACTGTGCCCTGGCAGGCAGGCACTGAAATGCACATGTGTGAAGGAAACTGACTGCTATTATTTAACACAGTCAAAAAAGTGTTGTTTTTTTTTAAATCTACACTACTGTTACACCAGATATGAGTTACACTGGGGTGACACTGTGCACTGGCAGGCAGGCCCTGAAACGCACACGTGTGAAGGAAACTGACTGCTATTATTTAACACAGTCAAAAAAGTGTTGTTTTTTTTAAATCTACACTACTGTTACACCAGATATGAGTGGTGGCACTGGGCAAGTGGGCACAGTATACGCTGTGAGCTTGACACACACGCTGGCAAGCAGGCAACTGCAATTAGATTACACAGGAAAAAAAAAAAAAGCAGACTGATGTTGTCGCCCTAAAAAGGGCTTTTTGGGGTGCTGTCCTTACAGCAGAGATCAGATGTGTCCTTCAGGACTGTAGTGGACACTGAATACACTAGCCTAGCTATTAATTTCCTTATTAAATCTCTCCCTACACTCTCCCTTCTTTCACTAAGAATGCAGCTTCCAAATGAATCTAAAATGGATGCTGTCCAGGAGGTGGGAGGGTCTGGGAGGGAGTGTCTGCCGCTGATTGGCTGTAAAGTGTCTTCTGACTGTGAGGTAAAGGGTCAAAGTTTACTCAATGATGAAGAATAGGGGGCGGATCGAACATCGCATATGTTCGCCCGCCGCGGTGAACGCGAACATGCTATGTTCGCCGGAAACTATTCGCCGGCAAACTATTTGCGACATCACTATTCTTGACCTATCCGCTGCTTTTGACACAGTTTACCATTCTCTCCTCCTAAAAATCCGACATTCATTTGGCATCCAAGACACATCACTCTCCTGGTTTGCTTCATATCTCTCAAATCACTCTTTTTCAGTTTCCTTTAACAACATAGCTTCTGATCCTTTGCCTTTCTCAGTTGGAGTACCACAAGGCTCTGTCTTGGGTCCATTGCTTTTCTTGCTCTTCCTTGGAAAACGTATAGCATCCTTTGGCTTCCAGTACAACTTATATGATGATGATAACCAAATCAAACTTTCCTCTCCTAATATCTCTCCCAAATTTATAGTATACTCAAAAAAGAGAAGGATAAGTAAGTCTTCTCTATGATACATGGGGCTCCATTTATCAAGCAGATAAGCTGCCTTGGAGCCTTTGTAGGGCAGATTTGCTAATGGGCCATATGGGCTTTTTCGGGTGTCGCTCGTATTACAAGTTAAAAGTAAACTGTTTTCGCTCTCGCGCTAACCGAAGTTAGACTTTCACGTGTGCATTCACGTATTTCCCAATAGAAGTCAAGGGAGAAAAAAATGCAAAAAACCCCACTCTTGCGCAAACCTGATCGCATTGTCTCATTTGTGCTAACCCGACATAAAAATATGAAGGTTTTACATTCCAATGATCTGCACATAGCAGAATATGTTCTATTCATATTTTTACTTATATCTGATAGTATTTTGGTACAATATATATATATATATATATATATATATATATATATATATAAAAAAAAAATATATATATATATATATATATAGGTATAGATACATATAGATATATATATAGGAATATATATTTAATTGAAATATATTTTTATTAGTCACACTCCTCCCACAGTAACATCAAAAGAAAAGAAAATACAGTCTTTCAATCATTAGAAAACATCAGACCTTGGGGAATAATAATCACATTTCAGAAAGGAATATCTTTCCAGAGCACTTCTGGTTTCAAAAAACTCTTCTTTAAGTGGAGATTCGACCAAGTCATTGTATAAAGCTACTGTAGAAGTCATCAAACAGGCCTCTCCATTTTTGCTTTTATGAGATTAATCCCTTTCACTTTATGTAGTCCTCTGTACAACTTCGGGAGAGAGTGTTTCATTTAAACATAAGCATATGATCCCTCGAGCATTTTTCTAACAGAGCCCAGCCATCATATATTATCTACGTGGGGAGCTTATAATATGCAGGAGGCATAATCTTCAAAAATTCCCAGCCTCAATAACAATAATGTAAAACTAAAACTATATAAACATAAAAACAATAGTCAATGCACTAATCAAACTTATACCTTAACATTTCAGCGTTGTATTTTGTGTTTTTAACATTTAAAAAAATTGCTTGCTCATCCTATCTTGCTCTCAAAGTTGACATCTAGGTTTGTTCCTCACCTCACTCTTCTTCCCTCTCCCCGAACACTATCTTCCTCTCCCCTCAGCTCCACCTCCCCCTCAGTTACAACAGAAGTTGTTCTGTTATTCGCCTCTAGCATCCAGTAAAACCAGACCTTTTGAAATTGAGCCTCCTTATCCTGTATCTGTGCAGCTGATTCATACATTGAGTACACCAACTTGATTCTAGCTATGACTTCTAACCACGACGGTATCTCCGTCTTCCAATACTTAGCGATCATTATTCTGGTTGTGGTACACAGTATTCTGATAAATGTATTAATGTGTTTGTTCAATCTAGGGATGGTTTCATGCAAAAGAGCTTGAGCGGGGGTAAGATTAATCTGTTCGTCTAACACTTTTCCTATTAGTGAGGACAATTCTTGCCATATTTTATGAACCTTGGGACATTCCCACCACATGTGAAGATATGATCCTATCCTCCACACCCTCTGTAGCAAAAGATAGAGCTCTCTTTTCCCATATGGGCTGTCTTAATCGGAGTTAGGTACCATCTTAAGATGTTTTTAGCGCATTTCTCTCAAATCAGCACTAATGAGACCCTTACAGGTTTGATGCAGCATCTCCTGCCAATTATTTAGTTCTAACTCTTTATCAATATTTACTTCGCATTTTGCCATTAACGCTGTTTTGGAGTCGCTTTTAGATTCCTGGATAGAGATGTACAATCTAGATATTGCCCTCTTGGGCCTAGCTATCGCTGTACAAAGGTGCTCAAGTTCAGATTGTCTAGTATGTGTCAGGGATTTGTCTATATATGTGCGTGTAGCTGAGATTACTTGGAGGTATAAGAACCATTGTAATGGAAGAGGTTCAAGTTTCTGCTGGAGCTGAGTGAAAGCCAATACATTGCCTTGGGAGTATATGTCGGCTACCCTATATAACCCTTTATTCTCCCATTTTCTAATGTGATATTTAAATTCTTCATTAACAATGTATTTTAAGGGTAGTATCCTTGAGTGTAAAGGAAGAATTCTTTCCATGCTTTGTGAGGATGGCCACTGCCGTCTAGAGAGTAGTGTGGTTTTATTTTGGTATATGGTGTGTCTACCAACCAGCTCATTACACCAAAGGATGCCATCCAGAGTCTCCTGCCCCACCATCTCTGCCTCTAAAAGAGGCCATAGTGCATCTTCCTGTCTCCTGCTTAATATGGAGTCTTGGGCTAGTCTCGCTGCTCTATAGTAATCAAGTAGATTTGATAGTGTGTTTGGGAATAGAAAGGGGTAGCGCCTCACATTTATCTACATTAATTTTATATCCCGATATTTGAGAGAACAGATGTATTGCTTGATATACATACGGTAGCGAATGCAGAGGCTTCGAAATAGTCAGCAACACATCATCCGCAAACAGGGTGATTTTATGATGTAGTTTTCCTACCTCTAAACCGAATATATCAGGACAGTTGCGTATATATGCCGCCAGTGATTCAATACATATAGCAAAGATCAGAGGGGAGAGCGGACAACCCTGTCTGGTGCCGTTAAGTATATGGAAATTTTCTTGATTCTAGCTATGACTTCTAACCACGACGGTATCTCCGTCTTCCAATACTTAGCGATCATTATTCTGGTTGTGGTACACATTATTCTGATAAATGTATTAATGTGTTTGTTCAATCTAGGGATGGTTTCATGCAATAGAGCTTGAGCGGGGGTAAGATTAATCTGTTCGTCTAACACTTTTCCTATTAGTGAGGACAATTCTTGCCATATTTTATGAACCTTGGGACATTCCCACCACATGTGAAGATATGATCCTATCCTCCACACCCTCTGTAGCAAAAGATAGAGCTCTCTTTTCCCATATGGGCTGTCTTAATCGGAGTTAGGTACCATCTTAAGATGTTTTTAGCGCATTTCTCTCAAATCAGCACTAATGAGACCCTTACAGGTTTGATGCAGCATCTCCTGCCAATTATTTAGTTCTAACTCTTTATCAATATTTACTTCGCATTTTGCCATTAACGCTGTTTTGGAGTCGCTTTTAGATTCCTGGATAGAGATGTACAATCTAGATATTGCCCTCTTGGGCCTAGCTATCGCTGTACAAAGGTGCTCAAGTTCAGATTGTCTAGTATTTATCGGGGATTTGTCTATATATGTGCGTGTAGCTGAGATTACTTGGAGGTATAAGAACCATTGTAATGGAAGAGGTTCAAGTTTCTGCTGGAGCTGAGTGAAAGCCAATACATTGCCTTGGGAGTATATGTCGGCTACCCTATATAACCCTTTATTCTCCCATTTTCTAATGTGATATTTAAATTCTTCATTAACAATGTATTTTAAGGGTAGTATCCTTGAGTGTAAAGGAAGAATTCTTTCCATGCTTTGTGAGGATGGCCACTGCCGTCTAGAGAGTAGTGTGGTTTTATTTTGGTATATGGTGTGTCTACCAACCAGCTCATTACACCAAAGGATGCCATCCAGAGTCTCCTGCCCCACCATCTCTGCCTCTAAAAGAGGCCATAGTGCATCTTCCTGTCTCCTGCTTAATATGGAATCTTGGGCTAGTCTCGCTGCTCTATAGTAATCAAGTAGATTTGATAGTGTGTTTGGGAATAGAAAGGGGTAGCGCCTCACATTTATCTACATTAATTTTATATCCCGATATTTGAGAGAACAGATGTATTGTTTGATATACATACGGTAGCGAATGCAGAGGCTTCGAAATAGTCAGCAACACATCGTCCGCAAACAGGGTGATTTTATGATGTAGTTTTCCTACCTCTAAACCGAATATATCAGGACAGTTGCGTATATATGCCGCCAGTGGTTCAATACATATAGCAAAGATCAGAGGGGAGAGCGGACAACCCTGTCTGGTGCCGTTAAGTATATGGAAATTTCTGATTGGTGTCCTATGTCCCGAACAAATGCTGTAGGCATCGAGTATAACCCTTGAACAGCCTTTAAGAAATTGCCTTCAAATCCCATTCTTGACAAAAGATCTAGCATGTATTTCCAATCGACTCTATCAAATGCCTTCTCCGCATCCAGTAATAGGACCAGAGAAGGCACTTTTCTGTCTCGCAATAAATCTATTACCGATACCATTCTGTGGATATTATCTGGGGCTTCCCTATCCTTAATAAATCCCACCTGGTCAGGGTGAATAATACTGGGTAGAATATGTTTAAGTCGATTGGCCAAGATTTTTGTCACTATCTTAACATCTTGATTGATAAGGGAGATGGGCCTGTAACTGCTACATAAATTAAGATTTTTCCCCTGTTTTGGTATTACCACAATCTTGGCTCTAAGAAGTTCCTCTGGTATTTGTCCCCCTTTCATAATATGGTTTGCAAACATTATTAAGTGTGGCACCAGGACTTCCCGAAATGCCTTGTAGTACTCCCCCGGGAACCCGTCGGGTCCCGGGGCCTTACCGGGTTTAAGGTCTTTTATAGCTGCTATCACTTCAGCTCTTGTGATCTCACGTTCAGAGCGGTTCTGTCTTCATCGGTTATTGTTGGCAAATCCGCCTTGCTCAAAAAAGAGTTAAACACCTCTTTTGTCTCAGGGTTATGTTGCACTTTCGTGCCGTCATATAATTTCTTGTAGAACTTGGCAAACGTGTCAACAATGTCCTGTGGATGGGTAGTAGTCTGACCTGCCGATGTCTGAATGCATGGAATAGAAAGGGATTGGTAGTTATCTCAGAGTTTTTTTGCTAGGTATTTATCGGGCTTATTGGCAAAAATAAATAGTTCGTTTTCAATCTATGTGCAGCTTTTATAGAATGCTCATTCAATATAGATTGCAGGGTTTGCTTTTTGTCAACTAGCCTGGTCAATGTGGCTTTAGAGTGGTTTGACTTATGTAACTTTTCTAATGAGGCAATTTCAATGTTTAGTTGTTTAATGAGATCATCATTCTTTTTTTATATAACGTCTTTTCTTTAATTAGGACACCTCTGATCACCACCTTATGCGCTGCCCAGGGTATAGCCGTGTTTTCAGTGGTGCCAACGTTAATTTGCCAGTATTCTTTCAGATTATGTAAAATCCTATTCTTAACGGGTGAATGTTTGGTCCACGTCCTAGTTCTCTTAGGGTATGTTAGATCTCCTAAAGTAAGTGCTGTCAGAGAATGATCTGACCAGACACATGGGTGTATATCTAAGGAATGTATTGCTGGTTGTAATATCTGACTAGTAAATACGTAATCTATTTTTGAGTAGCTATCGTGTGGTGTTGAATAAAATGTAGTGTCTCCTAGCCCTCCATGCAATACCTGCCATGTGTCCTGTAGTGTGTGTTGAGCCAAAACTCCTAAAATGTTTTTAGCAATACTTTTCTGTCTCTGTTTTTTCTTAGATTGTTGGATGGTTTTTTGTCTAGTCAGTGATTGTAGGTCAATGTTAAAATCCCCCGCCAAGATTATTCTTAGTCTAGACCAGTCAGTTAACAAATTTGAAATGACATTAAAAAATTTGTCTTGTTGTTCATTTGGGGCGTATATTTTACATTGAAGTACCTCTACATTTCCCAAACAGTCAAATACCAAAAGGTATCTACCTTCCTTCAGATATAGTCTCTTTATGAGTAAAGGGTATCGAGGAGTGTATTAAGATAGAGACCCCTCTTTTTTTGGAATCTAGGGCAGAGTGAAACTGCCTTGAGTAGTCTCTTGCCCAATATTTGGGGATAGTATCTTTCAGAAAGTGAGTCTCCTGAAGATAAATAATATTGGCTTTCAGGCGTCTACAATGTGACATGGCTGTCCTCCTTTTTACATCAGTGTTCAAACCTCTCGCGTTATGCAAGATCAAAACTATCTTAGGTAGAATCATTATAATATTTGTACCAACATTGCACCCTAATCCTACCTTTGGCAGCAGGGACTCCGAATGGCAGACCTCCTTTTGAGCCTAGGAGTCCTTCTCTATAGCCTGAAAGTAGAAGCATGGTTACTTCCCTCTTCCTTCCCTGTCCTTTTAACTGTATTTTCAGCTTCCTACAACCCTGTAGAGCATTTCCGCAAGATGAGCATAGTATGGTCATACAACATTTTGTGCATTGATATATTAATAGTACAAAAAGGAAAACAATATACAGAGGTGCAAGATGGAAAAAAACACACAATATTCTGTACTGCAAGATGGAAAAAAACACACAATATTCTGTACGATGGAAAAAGACACAATATATATTAGTAGTATAAACAAATAAATATAAGAACATAACAATAAATAACAACTAAACATTTGAATACAATTGTGTCGAAACCAGCACATAATACCTGTACTGTGCAATTCCGACATGGGTTTCCAACTTTACATCACCTACAACAAGTGAAGAGTGCCAGTCTTAACTTGTGGGTCTAAATCGTAATTGACCTCCTGGTCATTTTCAATATCACCCAGGGCAAAAGGTGATCCACAAGTTATAGTAGAAAGGAAAGGCATTCTTGGCCATGTCAATCATGCGCTACCTGAGTGTCTCATGTTTTGGATTTCTTTTTATTTGTCACCTTCTTCCACTTTGATCTTTGGGGTTTTGCCTTTAATGAGGGTGTAGCAGAAGAGGTAGATGCCGAATCCTCCCTCAAGATGTCGGGTGGTTCCAAGTCTAGGAGCTTACAGATGTCTGGGATCTCCTCAGTGGTTTTAATAGTAGACATTCTGCCATTTCGCATCACCTGCAATGCGAAAGGGAAGCCCCATCTGTAGGGGATGTTGTTTTTTCTTAGGAGAAGAGTGAGAGGTTTCAGCGCATATCTCCTTTGTAGTGTTTTGATGCAAAGGTCCTGGAAAAACTGGATAATATTTCCCTGGAACATAAATGTGGGGTTGTTTCTAGCAGCCAATAGAATCTTTTCTCTGTCAGGGAACCGTAAGAGCTTAACAATAATGTCTCTCGGTGGTTGGTCCGGTTTGGGTTTTGCTTTAAGGTCTCTATGTGCTCTCTCAATTGGGCACTCAGAATCCGTCGGTCCTCCCAATATAGCATGGAATAACTGCTGGAGATAGCCGTGTAGATCTTCTGCTCCAATTGACTCAGGGATTCCCTTGAGCCTAATATTGTAACGTCTGCTTCGATTCTCCAGGTCTTCAATTTTTTCTTCTAGATCCTGTATGTGTTGGTTGTGTGAGTCGAGAGTTTGGGAAACTGTTGTAATTTCCTCCCCCATTTCCTCTGTGGCTGTTTCTAAGGAGTCTACTCGGGTTCCCAGCTCTAGTATCTCTGTTTTAATGTCCGTAAGACTATTGGTGACTGTAGCTTGGAAGCTATCCATCTTCTCCCACAGTTTTTCAAAGTTAGAAGCTATATCCTGTTTGGATACCAGGCCCTGCAGGTCTGCTTTGGTTACGGGAGTTAGTTCTTCAGATTCCTCCTCATTATCGGAATCTATATCTTCCTCGGTTTCCGCCAGGACATGCTCTTGGGATTTAGAGATCTTAGAAGTTTTGAAAAAGGTGTCTACTGATAAGGGTTTTGGCCCTTTGTCCCCCTTCGAACCTTTTCTTGTAGCCATAGTGCTTGTGTTGAAAGTTCAGCTATTCTATATTACTTGTGTTTTTACGGTGCTTCTGTGCTTAACAGGTATTGCTAAATTTCCCCCCTTCTCCTTTGAAGAGGTTTTAATCTGCCGAGACCTCTGCTAGATATTTAGGTATGATTTGTCACATTTGCGCACTCTCTATCTCTCTTCACTCTTTCCAAACATCTGCTTAATATTTGTTGAATGTCTTGCCTTTCATAGCTTATGGGAGCGTTTCTAAAGACTTGTCTCCTCTGTAGTAGGAGTGAATGAAAGGTGATGATACTGTAAGTGATGCAGTAGTGGGTTAGGGGTTAACTCTAAGCGTCCATGTCGACTGTCTCTAGTTCTCTGCCAAACACTCAAGAACAAAGCTAAGATGGCTGTTATTGGCAAGGGTTATTTAAAGAAATGCTCTCTCTGCC